>NC_058510.1:11264389-11866680 GCF_020382885.2 Scatophagus argus | reverse complement strand
ATGTGTGTCATTTATAGACAATGTTATTTTACCACCCAGCTTCAGTATGAAAATTGGCTCCAAGAACACAGGAGACCAGATTCTTCACGCCTTTCTTCTCTTCTAGCTCCGCATTTCTTCACAGATGGAGTTAAATTATGCAGCACAAACTGTCTGGATATAATGCTCACAGAGTGAGGGGGTGTACGTTGCTCTTTCTCTCTTTCGTTCTGTGAAGGGAGAGCGAGTCACACTTTGCAGCTGGGCTAGAAAATCGTTTTGGAAATGTATTTGACACAGTGATAAAGTAAATTTACCGTACCATCTACTGTAAAAAAAAAAAAAAACTGAGCACATGAGCAGAGATGAGGATGAGACACATCACCACTAGCCAGCTCCTCCTCATCTTGCTTCGTGTTTGCATGAATGTTTTTCAGATTAGCCGGTTATTATGAGCCAACATGACACAATATGCTTCTACATTTTAAAAATAGTGAGAAAAGCAGAGAATAAGCAGCCTGTACATTTGGAATTTAAACCACTTTGATGTGCATTTCTATCAAATAAAGTCCTTGTTTTTTCCAACATGATCTCACGGGATGACCGATGAATAACACATCACTTTTAAGATATTCTGTGTCATTTCACAACACAGATTCCTGTTGTCCAGCCCAGCTCCAATTTAAGTACTGCCCACCTGCAGTTTAAGCCTTAAACATCCCCATGGTTACTGATACAGGTAACGTAGTTGGTTGAACAGATGTAGATAACTCCAATGGTGCTCACTCATCCCTATATGTCACCTGAAATTTTTGCTCTTTGACATTCATGCCTGAATTGATACCATAAAAGTTTAATGCAAACAGCATTAAATGATGTGAAAAGCAGAAAAATTAGTTGTAACAACATGCAAAATGACTTAAGATGTTGGCTCGTTGCTCAGATGGCATTTGGTGAGACCAGGCTGGTTTTCCCTCTCCTATCAGCAAAGCCTTTCCAGAGGACAGAAGGAGGCCTGCTCTGTGGCTCAGATAGCCTCTGAATAAGAGTGAGAGGGCTCCATGCCGCTGAAAAGTTGAACAACAACAAGCAAAAAAGCCAGACCGATTATCTCCTAAATGTCATGTTTCTCTGAATGAGTCACAGTGGTGACTCTTCCCCCCACGATGGCTACTGATAACGGCGTGCAAAATCTCAGCCCCAGAGCACATTTGCATTCTAATAAGCCACCATCTTCCTCTTCACCATTCAGACAATTTTTTTTTCCCCAAACTTTTTGAGACAGAAAACAAATTGCATTTCAGCAGAGACAGGGATGTGATAATCTCAGCATTCAAAACATGTCGTTCATTCTGAGGAGCTGACGTTTTATTTCATACTTCACTGGTGGCTTACAGTCGTATAGAAACCTCTGTACTCTGCATACTCCACGGTCGACATGTACTGTAATTCACATGGCCAGTAATGAAGTGTCTTGTCATGCTAAACGGAAACCTAAAAAAATGCTTGACAAAAAAAGGAAAGTCATTAGTGGGCATTGAGTCATTGCATGATTTAGTTTCATGCACTCAGCAGGCGCATAGTGCTTAATAAGGAAGGAAGGAAGTGCTATAGGTGGAAATAACAACTGCTGGGATTTATCAGGCCACTCTTCACGAGAGTGTTGGTTATGTCTCTTTAGGTATGGTTCAATGATCAGAGCAGAGATAGCTTTGATAAAAAAAATAAATAAATAAAATAAAATCTAGCTGGGTTTTCATGAAATCAGTCCATTATCTTATCCATCTCATCAATTATGAAGTCCTCTCAACAGCTGAAGAAAGGTCAAAGTCTGATTAACAAAACAAAACAGATTAATAACAGTCCTGCACACTTCATTCTAAGAGACCTTTTCCCTGAATATTTTTATTAACAGATGCCCCCCCACCCCCCGCCCGTTAATCTCTCTACACAATCTTAATTTTGCAAAACATCTCTGCACACTCAAGAATGCAAAAATGCTTCTCAACACTCGAACAAGCATGTCAAGTCAATAGGTGGCAACTAAGTCTACGTCAACAGCACGTTCCACTCGAGAGGAGAACGTACTGAACGTGTGTATTGAACTGTATTTGTGCCTACCAAACACAAACAAACCAATAGTCCGTTGTTGTTTAAGGCGCATGGTCAGGACGTAAAGCAACATCTGCATTCGCTAACTGAGTTCATGACATCATCATTTCCGTACACTCAGTTTTGGGTGTCCTCATGAACAGCAAAAATTTCTCAATAATAATAATAACAATAATAATAATAATAATAATAATAATAATAATAATAATAATAATAAAAACTCTGATTTAGTGACCTAAAAAGAAAGACAGGACAAAACACAGAGCAAAATGTTTGCAAAATATCAATATGTGTGGACAAGTCAATTTGACATGTTTTGATTCTGTCAGAAAGATTAGCAAACACTATGACCAGCAGTTAAGTCCTGGTCCATGAATCCAATATTTCCAAAACATTTTAAAAATCTGTCATGTCATGTTGAAAGACAAAGTGTATAAAATGAGCTTTTGAACTTTTACACACCCATTATGAACACTCACAGATGTTTTTACCTGTTGAGCCTAATTAAAACTCTTCAACTGTGTGGGATCGAACAAATTTTGCTTTATTGACATCTCCCTCCAATGTTGAACTTTTACCTTGAGCAGAGGTCAAATTATTGGGAGCAGAGGCTTAGAGAAAGGTATCTTAGATTTGGATATTAATTCTAATCATAACATTAAAATAGATGCTGAAGCAAACTGACAAAGAACATATTTTATGTCAGTCTGTGAAAAACAGTAAGTTAACTATGCTTTTTCTTTATTACTTTGTGGCAGAAAATGTGGTTTATCTATCCTTTATTAACTGGATGTAAAAGTTGATGTAAAGCGTGTATAATAACTCCTCAACGAGAACAACAACTGCATTTTAATAATGTCTAGACAGTGGTGTTGGTGGTGGTGAAAGGATGAAGAGCAATTCTTGAAGATCTGGATGGATCAGATGAGCAGACTTCTGCAACCATGAAAGTTATTAATACACTCCATCTGAAACGTTCCAGTAATATTCAGCTACCCACAGCTGTGATTGATTACACCTTCCAACAGCACCACAACACCCCCCTCGGTTTGACTAGAGCTTTCTGGATGCTTACACAGCACAGGTCTGATACATTTTGGGAGAGAAACAAAACCTGTAAGCTAATTTAGTGAAAGAACCTGAGTTGTTGTTGTACATCACCATGTAAAGATGCCTTCCCGGCTTCTTTCTAACAGGACAGCTTATGCTTACCTGCCCACTCTGCTGCAGATGTTTTATTGCTGCCAACACTGCTGCTGAATAGCTGCACTGCATGCATTTTACTCTTCTCCCACTACCACTACCACCACCACAGCATTCACCTGCGGACTCTGTCCTCCTAGGGCCTTGTGGGTAATTTGCATTGATTGCTCCCTGTGCTCTCATTTGCTGCCTTGTCTGCTTAGAAGGAGTGATGAGCTGGAGAGCCTTGATGCCAAAATAAACCTCTTGCCAGTCAGCTATTCTCAGTCAACCTTCTAACATTGAGTATTGTGATGATTGCATGGTCTATTCGGGTCATCATTTAACGTCTCTTTTGGGCATCAGTGTATATGTTGAGGCTAACACAAAACATTCACCTCCTGTGTTGTCTCTAACACTGATTAACTGCCAATAGGCTCCAGCTGCTGACAGAACACACAGGACTTTGAATACTGTGAATTAAAATGTAGCTCTTGTTGTGAAGTGACTTGTCTATGTGAGCATTGGTGAAATACAAGCAAGACCTCCCCACCCACCCACCCATAGCCTACTACTTCGCTGTTAATTTAGTTAAAGCAATGCCATTTAGCATTGTAAATGGGTGAATAATTACTGCACAAAATGATTATTGATGATTCATTCATCAGGATTGTTGTTTGCAGGATGAGGTTTTGCATAAATACAGCACAGAGTGTGATGGAAATCTATTGATGAACTGCTGGTCAATTTTCAGTGTCTGTGACACAGAGTGCGTGGGTCTAAACTGGTGGGATCTTGCAAAACTTTATTTTCATATACATCACATTAACTGAACAATGGTTTGTAAATTCAGCAGCAAATTATAATGTGATTACTCACGCTGTCTCCTGAGCCACTGTTAAGCAATTAATTATAAATTCTTGTTTGTTATAGTGATTCCAGACAAAAATAGGAGGAGCGTGTTCATAAATATTTAATGAAGCAACCAGGAATTTGTGGTGACGGTAATTACTGATGGACGGCAACACACTGTATTAGTGTCTATGTGTCAGCCAATAAAAAGTATGTGCACCATCTGGAAGTAATAATACAAAAATAGTAGGAAGAAAGGTAGGAGGGAAAGAAATAGCAGATTTACTGATGTGCTGGTGTAGCTTTTATTTTCATCATTTTGTTTTTTATTTTCATCCTATATGTATTCAATATTAAAGTCAAATTACTTCAAGTAAATAAATAAATACAATTAAATATAACCTGCAGAATAAGGAAAGTAAATTGAGTTTATTATAGGAGCTATGCAGCAAGAACTAAATAAATACAGCACAAATCATAATATAAAAGAACACAGGGGGCAGGTAATGATAGATGATTAAAGTAAAAAAATTGCTTTCAAATAAAATGTATGAAAAAAAAATAAATAAAATAAAAAAAAGGTTCTCCTCAACAGAGAAGCCCAGACTGTCCTCTCACTGACCACTTCCACCATCTTGTTCCAGGGGAATGAGAGATATAATCCCTCCCAGAGACATCTGGGAGGCATCCTAACCAGGTGCTCGAACCACCTCAACTGGCTCCTCTCAATGCGAAGGAACAGTGGCTCTAATCTGAGCTCCTCCCAGATGTCCAAGGTCCTCACCCTATCTCAAAGGCTGAGCCTGGCCACCCTGTGGAGGAAATTCATTTTGGTCGCTTGTATCTGCGATCTTGTTATCTTGTTCTTTCGGTCCCTATCCACAGCTTGTGACCATAGGTGAGGGTTGCCTTTTGGCTCCACTCCCTCTTCTCCACAACAGATGCTGCTTTGATCCGCCTGTCAATCTCCCACTCCATTTTACCCTCACTCGTGAACAAGACCTCGAGATACTTAAACTCCTCCACTTGGGGCAACTCTCCTCCAACCCAGAGTGGACAGTCCACCCTTTTCTGGCTGAGAACCATAGCCTTGGATTTTGTGGATGCTGATGTTCATCCCAGCTGCTTCACACATGGCTATAAAATGTCCTAGTCCAAACTGGAGGTCACTGCTCGATGACACCAATAGGCCCACATCATCCGCAAAAAGCAGAGATGGAATCCTTAGGCCACCAAACCTGATAGCCCGCCACTTGGCTGCGCCTAGAAATTCTGTCCATAAAGATTATGAACAGAACCAGAAACGAGTTTGACTTGTTGCCTGCAATGTGAATCAAGCTCTCGGTCCAGCAATATACAGACTGGATGGCTCATAACATCAGACCAACTACCTCATATTCCCAGAGGACCCCCCCACAGGACGCCCCAAGGGACTCGGTTGTAAGCCTTTTCCAAGTATACAAAACGCATGTGGACTGGTTGGACAAGCTCCTACATCCCCTCCAGCACCGTTGCAAGGCTGTAGAGCTGGTCCAATGTCCCATGACCAGGACGAAAACCACATTGTTCCTCTTGCATCAGAGTTTTGACTAACAGATGGATTCTCCTTTCCAGCACCCTGGTGTAGACTTTCCGATGGAGGCTGAGGAGTGTGATCCCTCTATAGTTGGAACACATTCTCTGGGCCACCACCTCAGTTTGCCACTCCAAGGGCACCGTCCCCAATGAATGTGTTGCAGGGCAATGTCGATTGATACATTAAGATTTTAGGTTTTATCTGAGCAGTCACAGAATAGGTTGAGCCATCTCTCACTTATGGCATTAACAGCCAGCTGGCTCTCTAGGAGTCCCAAACAACCTGGGGAGTGAGCTTGTGATCAAGTGCAAATCTAGCTGACAACATTAAAACAGTCAACCTTGAACCCTCCCATTTAGACAGCTTTGATGGATCTTAGGATATATCAGTAGGGCAGCTACTTACTCCAAACAATTCCATTGTATGAACCTGAACTGTGTGTGATCTTTTGGATCTGTAGAAAACACACACCATATTTTAACAAAATTATTTTAAGCATCTCTTCTTAGTACATAAATGCACACAACAAGTCTCTTAAGAGTCTCCAAAGAGACTCCCTTATTGTTTATGCTGTGGGGCAAAATTGCTACAGGCAATGTAATTTTCATTTTCATCATTAATGATGTATTATTTCACCCACCCGCATCCCATGTGCTATTAATCATAATGTTAATTTTTATGATCAGGTTGCCTGAACCGCAGATTAATCAGTGCCGATGGATATAACTGTAATTTGAACATCACAAAAAGCCAAAAAAGCTAGCACTTAGAATGGAAGTACAGAGAACTGTTGCTATGGATGCAATATACTGTCCCTAAACTGGAGGAATTTCAGTACATTGCAGGCTGGCACTTTGTAAATAGTTGAAAGTTTCAACTCTCATTACAACTCTTTGGTCTGAACAGGGCTCAGAATATAGTTAGTTAATGGCTGAATAGTTAATGCCTCTAAGGGGTCCAAAAGTATGTTCACACTCATGTGAACAGCAATGTGAACATGGTTGGCTTTGTCTGTATAGTGTTACAAACTGCATCTCTTACCCCAGGTATGTTATAGCCAATGTGATTTCTAATGTGATTTCTGGTAACCCTGGCCAGTTTTCCTTCAGCACACAATTCATCCCTGATTACACTATATTTTGAACATGAGGTAATTTTTAATCCCATCCTGTTTGACCAAGCTGGTTGAGAGCTTAAAAAATACAATGTCTACCATTCAAATGACTAACATGCCAGCCCCCTCACATTTTCAGACATATTCATAAAGTCCATTATTTAAAGTCTTCTCTGTTCTCCTTTGTGTCCCTTTGGTGCAACTGTCAGACTTTATAGTTGAGTAAAGGCAACTCTCAGACTTTTAAGTGTGTCAAGATAAATAGTCCCTTTTTTGCCTTCTCATTTCAGCCTTTAATTATTTTCCTCAAACATTTTCATCCAGGAAATCATATATGATTATCACAGGGGAAATGTAGTACTTGTTCTACATCCAGGTATGTGCTCGTTCAGCCGTAGCAGCGACTGTCATTTCCTGTAGATAAGAGCATGTGCTAAATGTGTTAAAATGTAAAAAGATAATACATTGGCTGTATAGATAATCTGTTAATGTTCTGCTCTCTGCACATAATAATATTTTTATCCAATGATGCTTCTCTATCTGTTGCTCTCATCTTGCAGGATTCTCTGAAGCATGGACAAAAGAGAGGATAAATAAATAATAAAACGGAAAAATCAATGAGCCACATCTAGACAGACAAGCTATTTTCACCCAGATTGTTATTCTCTGTTGGTATTTACAAAACTTCCAAAGACCACAGTGGGTCTAGACTATGAGCCCAATTATGGTTAGCCTGTTAAACCCTTTGCCATTGATTTCTTTTCAGGCTCCACTTGCCAGTCCTGATGTGGGTGTGCAGAGCTGGAATCGGTTCCCCCGAAAGACTCTGAAATGGAAAGCCTTGTTTCAGCCTCTCTGCACCAAATTAGACTGCGCCCTTGTGTCAAGGGGAGTTGTTTGTTTTTGTCGAGTTTCTCTTTGTCAAAAGGTCAACTGAGCAGGCCTAGGAGCAGCCTTTTGTCACACATTATTTATGGGTATTCCACAACAGATGGGTACAGCAAAGTCCTGGGGTTTACAGTTGATATAAGGATACAAGGCTGTTCCCTCTCTGCCAAATGACATTTCTGCATGGGTCAGAATAGGAGCAAGTCTACTAGACTGCAAGACTGTTAGTGTAAGAAGAAAAATTTATGAGAAAGTACACAAAGAAAAAGAAGTGCTGTGAAGTTTGGAAGATCTTAAGTACAAAACTAAAAGAAAAATACTATATTGGTAAAGGACAGTTTGGCACAACGGATGCTGACTAGATGGTTTTTTTTTGTTTTCTTTGTTTTTTTCCCTGTGCGGCTGAAAGGATGTTGGAATAAATCAGTGTCAAACTCAGAGCTAACGTGAAACACGTGATGGTCAGTGACAGTATGAGTGATGACTGCATTATTGAGCTATAAACTGCAGTCCCAATTTGACAATAGCAACGGTATGCTTCCTGGACAGATTTTTGTCAGGTGTGAAAGGAAGCTATATGTCAAACTGTGCTCTATCTAGAGGATGTGGCAACTGAGAGGAGGAAAAAAAGGTTATCAATATTTTGTCATTTCGCAGTTTAAGATCTACAAGTAGTGAATGTAATCACTCAGCAGTCTCATTGTCAAGTGATGTTTCATTCAAATAAACCATTATCACGATCAGCAAATCATGACAACTGTCAATGTAATTCCATTTATATTAATGGAAAGTTAATTTAATAACTTCGACAAGTTATTTAAATTATTTGATTGAATTATAGGAGGATATTTAATAATTTAACTTTTAATCCTGTAAATACACTGTTAGCCACTCAAATATGCTGTACCTGAAATAAATGAAGTTTTCTGGAGTTCATGAATGACAAAATTTGTATAGATCAGAATTTGATTTAATTAACAGAATTAATTCACTGTGACTGCAAATCCTCTTCAGAACTCATTAACAACACACATAATGCTGCCTTGATTACATTTTTTAATCAACCATAAAAAGTAGCATGAATGTTCACACCGGAAGCACCTGCAAAACATGCATTTTTGTTAAAACTATGGCAACATTATGATTACTGCTTCTGTGATTATTTTTCAGCTGTTCAAAGCACTTGATTAAGGTAAGAAAAAGATGATCAGCTTGGTTGAATATTGAAAAACCTCAGCTGTGAAACAAAATAGGATAGTTGCCCACTGCACTTTTTCTGGGAAATTAAATGAGGTTTTAGATGTTCCAGACCATGCATTCCTGAACTCAAACATGAAATTAATCAAAATTTCAAATCTAAATGAGCAGCTGTGGCCATTTCTTTCTGAATGAAATGAATACGGATGAAGATTCCCAATGACCTATGTTTTCATGATTGCTCATCATGATCTTGAAGATATTCTGTTCATATGGTGCCGCCAGTTATCAGAATGGTTTCAAATCCACCACAAATCTTGCAAAAGTAAATCAGAGCTGTGCCCAGTCTTCAAAATCATACTGGCTCCTACTGTGGTTTCTAATGAGGAATCTGTTTTAATATTTAGGGGTGACTGAGAAGGAGGGGAACAGAAAATACATTTGTGGGGAAGAACAAACATGAAAAGAGAATGTGTATTCCAAAAACAGAAAGTATAATAGGAGGGAGCAATTTACATTGATACATTTTTAAAATATTTTACTTCTATTTTATAATGGAATGGGACGTATCTCAAAATGATAGTGTTTATCCTAATTAGGGTGTTTTCATTGGGTATATTCATCCTTATTCCAATCATTACTGGAATTATACTGTTCCAAATATGAGAGCAAGCACTGTTTTTCCAGTGGTTCCAGCAATTTCTCTCTGTCAGCCCATTCTTGCTTGTGAACAATTGAGCCTGTCATACCGAGTCATGATCCTATCACCTGTTACCAGTGACCTGTTTACCAGTGAAATATTCCAAACTGTTTTTTTTCTGAGCATCCCAGTCTTTTTGTTGCTCCTGTTCTAATTTGTGTTGAGAAATTTGCTGCTAGCATCAAATTTATGATTAGCATATATTTACAAAAACTGATTGTCAATAAGGTAAAACATTATCTTCATACTGTTTTCAATTGAGCATATTTTAAAATGGATCAATAAATTTTCACATTTTGTTTTATTTTAAAAAGCATCCATTTTTTAAAATCTAGGTTGTGGTAAATAAGTGACACATGAGGTGAAACTTAACTGTCACTCTTTCTGCCTGTTACATTGTAGACCAGTTGATGCCCTTTTATCCTGCAAAAGCAGGTCAAGAGAAGCCCCCAAGATGGCTCCACTGGCTTCTTAGCCTTTGAACTGCAGCCACAGCAAACAACCTGCGGTATCTTTAGAGTGGCCGGGAGGCTTGATAATCGAGGCAAGGATCACGAGGGTGTAGAGAGACTGAGAAATAAACCATATTGGGCTGAATGTTAGGAGGGCGATAAATGACATAAATCCTGCGTGCCAGTCAACATGCGATAACAGGTTACGGTGGGAAATATAAAAAAACCCAGAGCGAAAGGGGCTCAGAGAATAAAGATAATTATTTTTGATAAGGTGGAAATGGGAAAAGGGTAAGTTGATAAGCACAAGCAGGGTGACTGAACACTGTTGACACTGATATTCCCCTGCATAGCCAAAGACTTTCCTGCTTGTCTGCAGAGGAAAGGTTGAATGGCTGTGGACACAGCCCTTTATAACCTACTGTAAATACATTTATGTAGCTCCATATTGCGCTTGCAGCTTTGCTAAATAACCTTGAAACATTTTGAAAAAATGTTATCTTTTCATTAATATTTTGGCTATTTGGCCAAAGTTTCGTTTAATATAGAAAAGAGGGAGAGAGAAATTAAAACTTGTGTTTGCATCATTGAAAGCATACACTCAGAAGTACAAGGGTCACGGTCAAAGTGTTCTGTCATTTGGCAAAAATATTTTTTTTTCAGAACCAGGAGTCATTAATATTTGAAAGAGTCGCAAAAGTAGTTAAAAGTGAGAAATGAGAGCTGACAGAAGAAATACAAGTACTACAACAATGGAAGTTGAGTATGGAAACACGGAAGAGGTAGGTATGGTTTGTGGAGAGCATCAGATGTTTTGAGGAACATTTGGTCATTCTATATTTGAAGGAATAATTTGACATTTTGGGAAATGCTTGTTTGCTTTCTTGCAGGGCCTTGGATGATAAAATCGATGCCACTGTCATACATTTGCCTTAAATATAGATCTGTAGAGCCAGGGGGCGATTAGCTTAATACAGCAAACGCTGCCCAGCAACTGTTGCTAATAGTTTCAAGGCATATTAGGGCATATTACTTATAGAAAAAAAAACAAAAAAAAAGAACAACCCTGCTAATTAGTAAGATTAGAGGTGTGGGTACATTTGTGTATTTTGTGGGAGCCAGGCTTGCCGTATTCTTCTGCTTCAAAAAAAGAATGTTAATTCCCTCAAATCAGCACCCCACCCTTGAATGGAAGTCTGTGAAACTGTGTTTATTTTCAAACATTCATCAACATTTAACCTCTGACTGAACTCAGCACACACCAGAGACTTCACCAGCTCTTCTCTGTAGGTTCATGAAATGCAGATAATTCCTCATTTTTCAGCAGTTAAATAAGAGAAAACTACAGGACGTTGATGTGTGGATTTCAGCAGTTCCACACTTGATGCTGCAGAGGTTAAGAAGTGAGAGTGAATATAAGTCCACTTCATAATCGCAGAAGTTTTAAACATAAACTCTCTGCTCTCTTTGACACTGGGAGGAGCTTTTCACTTGGCTCTGTCCTCCAGAGCTCATCAGTTAGCAGCAGCTGCCTATCAGTTAACAGGTCTGATTGTTAATCCACAACACCAGTGTCTGTTCCTCCACTTAGGTCTGTCAATACAATTAACTGCACAGCAAGCCATATTATTTAAAAATCCACCTCTGTCATGAATAGTGAAATTAATTATAGAGAGCAAAAGCTTTTTATTCTTTTTATTTTGTGCTTTAAAGTTTTATTTATAGGGTCTAATGGAGATTGACATTTTTAGAGCCAGCCTTAAATGGCTGAAGTTGAAGAACCGTAGTATTTGGCACTTTCCTGTTGGATTTTTCAGCCCTGGAGGAAATAAACCTGGGCTGTGTGTGTGTGTGTGTGTGTGTGTGTGTGTGTGTGTATGTTACCTTTTGGAAAAATTATTTACTTAAACCTGACTAGAACCTTACTAATCCTGTCAGCATGTTGATAGATTGAAATAATCCATAATAAGAATAAATACTGGATCAGTCTGGGTTTGCCACAAGGCCACACCCTCTACGGTAGCTGTCCTGTTCTGTTGCTACTTTTTTCATAAGCTGGGGAAGAGGGAGCGAGCAGAATTTGGGTGTGCAGTTACATTGTGAACCTCAGTATCAGTTTTTGTAAAACAGGGGCCAGCAATTTTACTTGTCAGATCTGAAACTAAGCTACTACAACACTGAAAAATATGTGCACCTATAAATTTGATAGGTGCCTAATGTTTGTGACTGCACATTTTAAATAAATGATATCCCACCTTTTGTCTCTGCAGATATAAAGTAATTTATTCCTGCAGCTCCTGTTTCTGCATCCTCTGTACCTGTCAAACATGTCCTGCACGGTGGGATAAAATGAAAATCGTGAAACAAGCTTTCTTTCTTTCTTTCAGGCATCCTTTCCCACATTCCCCTAACCCTAACCCTAACCCTAACCTCCCAACCTACACAAATAAATACAGTTCATAAAGTAAATGTACATCATAAAAAGTTCACATACTGAAGAAAAGGGTTGTTGTTGTTTTGTTTGTTGCACATTCTCACCTTTGGCTGACTTGTGGCACATATTCTTTTCAGTATTGGGTTGTTAAAAAATTGTAAGAAATAATCTTGATTATCTGACTCAATTAAACTTTTGAAAATGTGAGATCAGAACATTAAAAAAAAAGAGATTAAATTATTAGCTGTCACTCAAGTGAGCTCTCCCCACTTCCTCATGTCAACCTGCCATACCACCTCAAGACTCAACACAATACGTTAAAGTCACACGGTGGGCTTCATCAATCACGACTCAGTTGTAATCAAACGGCAGAATTATGAAAAATGGAGCCTGTCATAACAACGTGCCTAGGTGTGCGGGATGCTGCTGAGTGTCAGAGTGAGGGACCACTTCCACTTTATCAAAGGCATTTCTCTTTTCAGATTTTAGAACTCAGTGCACTTTAAATTACTGCTTAAAATGCAAATTTTTCACAGTGAATCTCCAATACACTCCTATCATGAAAGAACTTTATATGTGAGTAAGAAGAGAATGAGATCTAGAGAAGCTGGAATGTAGTAAACAACTTTACCTCAAGGCTGGCCTTGTTGACACCACATCTATAAATCATTGCTCTTTTTTCCTCTGTTTTCCTCCACAGCATTCTTAATCTGACTCTTCTGTCAGTCTGCTGAGCTAAGCTTATTTGTGTGTTAAAGCGCAGTCCTCCCAGTGAAGTTAACGAAGCATAATCTCATGAATATAATGATTCTTCAAACCTACTGTACAAAAATTCAGGAATGGGATGTTAAGTTTAAAAGCATCCCCTTGATTAACTGTTTAATGTGATGTTAGTTTGTCACATGAAACCACATACTCATATTTATGAATGTATTTCAAGACTCCTGTGAGTGTTAAAAACAAAAACAGCCTATACAAGTATTTTAAAGTCTGATCACATCTGACATCTCCTGTTCTCTCTGATCTGAACCACAGTGGAAACGTTAACTTGTATGCAATTTTGTGTTGGTTTGATTAAGCGCAAAATGTCCAATTACAATCAAACTGATGCCTGTTAACAAAACTGGCATAGATTCACAAGAGCAAACTTGTGTTTTGGACTTTCTGTTGATTGCATTTGGCTGTAGGTGGAGCGAAAACGATCTATAAAACTATCATGCATCTGTATCTTTGATCCTTTCGCATGATTTGATTGAACACAACTGGCTTCAAAATGATGAATGTCAGAATCTGAGCATGTCATTCACACGATTATGAAATCTACCAATTTTACTCATCCAGATATTGCTTAACATCGAGTCAGGTGCAGGTGTTTAATTATTTTTTAGCTGAATGAATCAGTCCAACCTCCTGGACTCTACTGTGTATTCTGCATCTGATTCTTCCATCATTTTATTGAAGCTATGCGATGCTCAGTATAATATTTAAAGCCCCTGGGATTTTTTCATGCTATACTGTTACATCAAAGCAAAGGCTTGTACGTGTCATGGGTATCATCTTTTACACTTCTCTCCAAAATTCAGCCCGATGGCCTATTTGATCTCTTGAAATGTTGAGATCTTTACAGAAATTAAATCAGGGTATATGGGTTTGGGTAATTCAAAATGACCATCAATAAATAGTTATGAAAAGGGAAAAGCAGTGAAGGCTACAGAGCTCAGGTAAACACTGGTGGTTCGTATGAATGCACAGAAAATCGATCACCATTTAGCACAGGAAGGTCTGCATTTGCTTCTTCTGCTTTCTTTTCCTTTTGTAGAAGACCAGGGGCCAGTTGCACACAACACCTTCAGTGAAGCATTGCTGGAATTTTAAAAGAAGGTTTCCTTAAATTGAAATATTTTCTTGAAACACCAGTTTTCTCCTTAAAAAGATGTATTTACTCATTTTTATGTGTAAATGATACACAACCTCCAAAGAAAGTTTGTAATTTTACAGTCACAAAATCCCTTTTAATGCAGTAAGTGCCTGAAGTAAGAAAACCTTTTAAGAAAATTTATGGAGAAATATAGCCTTAAGAGTCATACTTAAGGACAAAACTTAAAATGTTTTATCCAAACATCTCCTGGGCCTCTGCTGAGGACAATGTCGAGTGGAGCTATGCTGAGGATTACATCAGGGTCACCCTTTTAATTATTTTATTTTGGTTTCAAAAATCACATCACCAACAAGATGTGTTCAGTAATGTGAGAGACTTGATATTAGCCTATAATTTTGAACTTACAGACAAGGTCCCAGACGAGGAATGACAGGATGAAACAGAAAGGGTGGGAGGGGGTATTTATAGGAAAGACAGAAGAGTTTTGGTACTGCACATTGCTCATGAACTGTACTAGTCATCTTCAATATATGGAAATCACTAATAAGAATAATGAAGGTAGAGGAAAAACAGGAGATGTACGTCAGTCAGTCAATTACACTCTGTACACCCCCATACAAACCTGACAAGGACTCTAATGGAGTGGTTGCACAAGGACTTGTCACATCAGGTGAACAGTAATGACGGCTCACTTCCTTTAAGAGGCCCAGTAACAATGAACCAGCTCGCGTAAATAGCAGGACCTCCTCCAAGTGGAATGCAGCAATCATTAATGCGCCTTGAATGTCCTGCTATTACGTGTCATAATGTCCACAACAATCCACAACAGACAATCAGGAAGTTAAAACTGTGTCAGTCAATTTTCATTTTATCATTTATATCATTTATACCAACCACAGCCTGATGAAGCAGTCAGCTATCGCTGCATTTTTACCCCATTTTCCCCAAGTACGCTTTTGTTCAAACCAGCCCTCAGCGTTATAAGGTAGCCAGCCTGATAATTCTCTCCAGAGTCTGCACTCTTGTGAACATTTTAGCAGGTATCCCTAGAACAGAGTGACAAGCTCTCAACAGAAAAAAACTCATGCTGATCCAATCTCCGGTCCAATTACCACAGATCCACTGTGTTCGCTCACACAAAAAGAGCACTGGGCACAAAAGGGGATATTATGTTTCAATGAAATGTAATGTTTTTTTTGTTTTTTTTTACATCTGAAGTTCTATTTCTTCGTGCCTTTCTCTTCTCCAGTGTCCCCAGCTACTTCTCAAGAAGTGTCAGGAGGCGTTAAGTGTTGGATGATTTACCCTGGTAGCCACACAGAGGATCTACATTGTATTTTTCTTTTCCCCCAGTTTCCAGCACATACACACATACACATACACACACACACATATTTATATATATATATATATATACATACATAGTAATTAAAACTACAAGCTCTTCTTCTCAATAACAAGGTTCCCCAAAATTCTCAGTTTTGGTGTTGGCAGGACTATTAGATAACTATTAGATGACAGACTGCTATTTTAATTTTATTTCAGTCTGAATCCAAGTATTAGACACCGGGACATCAAAGATTCTACATCCCCTTTTTATCATAGCTATTTCTCACAGTAAAACATGCTTTTCTGAAATCAGTACAGATTAGAGTGTCTTTCACAGTCAACTTCAGCGTGAGCACAGACAAACAAATATTACTATAATAACAGAAATACACCTTTAAGATGGAGTTCCTGTCTAAGTTGTACAGCAGAAAGTATATTTAGGACTGATAAAATTTCTCCTCGTCCTTTGGTATTTACGCCCTCAAACTCATACCGTGTCCAGCTGAGTACACGAGTCAAATCAAGTGGCAGTTGACATAAAGTCAGAGGTGAAACCATTTGATGCAGATCTACAGGGACTGGAAATGGTTCTCAGAAACACGAATTTGTCCCCCCCATCCCACCACCACCACCACCACCATGACAACCTCCACCATGTATCCTCCTTAGCAGTGTGTACCATTGCAAAAAACTAATGGCACCATGTCAGAAAGCTGCTGTGTCACATTTTACAGTTTTATGCCTCACAAAGACTGAAGGATAGTAAAACAAAAAAACAATTCAAAGTGCTGAAATGTAGTATACTCCACATTTCAGACCATACAAATGCCAAGAGGACGTTGTGTTTCAGCCATTAGCCATTACACCTTGAAATTATTTTGTTATTATAGTATTTAATGTTTATTTGTATTTATTTATTCAACTGTTGTGTCAGCTCTATGTAATTATTGACTCATACATCTGTGTAGCCTAATTAACCAACTATGCACTGAAGTGTTTCTGACTGATTCTGACATTTAAAACTGCACCAGTTAGTTTACCCAGCGAAGCCCAGATGTCAAGCTGCCTTTTCCTACCCTGTGGGTTATGAATATGAATATCAAGTCCAACTGAATACATCTGAAAACGATCTGCTACAGCAAGGTGTGCTTAGATGGACAGTGTAAAAGATTAATGCAGACAGATCGGATCTACACTGGACTACATGTAAGCTGCAGCTTTGTTAGTGAGGGTTTAACTAAAGATTTTACTGTATAAACGTGTGACCCTAAAAGTCTGCCCAGAAAAAGGCTTGCCAGGACCAGAGGGTATTTTAACATTAAAAATTCACACAAATTGAGCTGACTGACCTTCTAATAATGAGCATTGTAAACAGCTTAAAGTAACTGAGGAATCGGGGCTAAACTCGACCTGTTTTCTACTTCACTCAGCTCACAGTAAAGGTCGCAATTTCACTTCGCCAGAATGATGTAGTTACTTTACAGTAACCTTGCACTGCACAGAAATCCAGATATTAAGGGTTGTCACAGCACAGAAAGACACAGATGTCAGCGATGCAATATCTGGAGATTCAATATGGTATGATATACAGTGTCTCAGGGCCACCCAGTTTCATGGAGACAGACTGAAACAAAACATGTCAGTACCTATTTCTTAACCTATTTCTTCCTTTCTTTTGTTTTCATTTGTCACTTTTTCGAGGAAAAACTTGCTGCTGCCAAGGATGCCACAAACAAAAAGGGTTGTGGTTATTAAAATTAAGTTTTCTGATTGACATTAAGCAAAATGGAACAAAATATGTACACTGTTAGAAAAACTAAAGTCAGGGACTCAAGTTAAAAGACAATAGAACAAGATCGGAGACCAAAACTAAAAAAAAAAATCATGGTTGTTCTGATTGTTTGGGGGAAAAAATGATATACTGTTGCATTTTAGTTCTTTTCTGGTTCCTGTTCATGCAGACTTTTTGCGAATGAACCGGGAGGAATAAACATGAAGTTACACAGACTGACAGGTAGTTCGTTGATTGGACAGTTTTGGCAATTGTCATCCTGCATCATCAGTGGGGTTGTTGTCAAAGTACACGGAATAGGATACAAGCACAGCATGTTTTAACAGTTTTCAATCCATTAATCAGGGAAAATACCCATACATGACATCACATGCACATATGTTGCCATCCACATGATTTTCATAAATACATAGGCTACATTTGTATGGATCAGTTCCTGAACAGATTTGATGTTCAGCTTTGTGCAACAAATTTTTGAGATCATGCCTAAAATCCTGTGGTTGGTTTATTTGTTTTCACACTACAAACTGACTGCTCCAGGGTTTAACAGGAAATGAGCCAAGACCTCGCTTTGATGGCGATCTTGGTGCCTTTGTTTTCTCCCGTATCTGAGAGCGACTGCTGTGCCCAAACGAACCAGTCACACTCGAGTGACAGCCAGAGAAAGTAGCAAAAGATTCAGCAAGATGTTAATGTTTTTGAGATTGGTCGCCAGCTATGGTCAGATCAGACACACTCACACACACACACACACACACTGACATTTGGTGTTTAATCCCTGGATCCCTCACGTCTGATCTACCCTGTTGCATCACACTGTGGAATTCAGTGTAAAGTTACACTTTATTGAGCTGCTCTGATGAAACTAACTAGACTAATGATTACCTTTCTATAAAGAAAACATCAGTTAAATTACTTGTACTTTTGTGCTTTTAGGAAGCTGAATTCGGATCAGACATCAGTGTTGACAGCTTACCAACTTTCTAATCAGATTTAGTCACTTTTCAAACTGAGTATATTTATTATTTATTTATTTTTTAAAAAGCAGCTCCCCATAAGCTCAGCACCTCATTCAGATCCTGAGGGAATGAATTCAAAAATGTTATATTTCAAATAATTTATTCCAATGCCTGCTGCTCAGGGTAAGCGCAGAGAGACAGCAGTCCATGGCTTGTGTCTCTCACTCTTCTCCTCAGTTGTACTGAGTTTCTATGGTTACTCTGATGCTCTCCCTCTGAAACTTTCTCTGTGTTCTTCTTTTGTGGAAGGAGGGAACAATTTTTTTTTCTTTACTTAAAAGGTAAAAATGTCCCTGTGGTAAGCTTGTGATTATTTGGCTAAAGATTTCTTTTTCTGCCTTTTTGGATTAATGTGATCTCTGCCTTACTGCTACAGACACAATCACTAAGCTTTATGCAAATGAATGTGGAATCATGTCATAGCTGTGCAAGTGATATTCTGAAAAACGATGAAAGCTTACTGGGCCAATCCATCCAAAGAACGCTGTTAACACGACTTTAAAGGAAAATGTCTTCATTTTGAGATGCGGACTTGAGATGTGACGTGTACTTTCCACAAGGACTTCAAACTACCCTGTCAGACCTATCAGTGAGGTCACAGTCATCCTCAGACCCACTGCTGCTACTTATTCACCACTAATACCTTGTGTAGTTTGTATCTAATCTGTTGTTCTCCTACATTTACATACTGTCACAATGAGTATCCCTCAGCCCGTACTGTCTGCTCACAGTGTCGATTAAATGATTAACATCATTTGGCACTTTCAGAGGACTGCAGGCAGCTGGACTCTGACTTGATCAAAGAGGAAAAAAAGGTGTTTTGCATCATCAGCCATGATGAGGAGAAGCTGTAGGTGCAAACACCCTTCACCAGCCTCATCCCAGTCTAAGAGGCTGGGAGAGGGGCCAGAGGAAATGGCAGCGTCGCAGGGCACCAGCTGGTCACGCACACACACACACACACACACACACACACACACACACACACACACACACACACACACTCACACAAACTAAAGTGTGATTTCACCTGGACACATAGCACAGACATTTCATCAGCCAAGGCTGGCACACTCTGCTGTCCCTCTCATTAGGAAGGTGTAACTCCACCATTCTGGCTGGAGAGACCCACGCAGGTGTATTTACAAGATATTTACTTTTTTAAACTGTTATCTGCTAAAATCATAGTTTTAGAGGGGATTTTCCCCCTCTATTTTAGGGTATTTTTGCAAAACAAAATAGTATAAAATGTTAGTGTTATATAATAATATTTAGTAAAAGGACAATATTTAACTGTTTGTGTATTGTAAATCCAGTCTACAGCATATGTGGTACACACATACACTCTGATTATGCCTTTTGTGTGTTTGTTTCTATGAATTTTCCTTATTGCTCCTGCCATTACAGACACGAATCAAAGTGCAGTCTGACCAGCTTCTCTCACCACTGAGCCACCAGCAAAATGGAAATTGTTCAAGTGCACTATATGCTCTGTTTAAGTTACTTTTCTGTTGTTAAATGATTGTGATTTCCCTCTCTGTTGGACTGTGATTATGAGTACCCTTTCTTGATGTTCTTAGTGCTTTAATGCACAGTATATGTTTCTCGCGCCAGACTGAGCCCTGTTATACAGTACTTCAACCATATCAACCACTTTGCGGCATTTACACAAACTATGATTATTGTCAGAGGTGAGACTGGACTGAGGCCAGCACAGCAATGCAATATACTTTATTCAAAGATCCAAAGATCTGCATAGACATGCTGCTCATGTTCTCTCTGCTATCTGAAGTTTGACACACACATGCAGGGACATCTGTACTTGAGTTGCCACAGAGGTTTAAAACTTAGAGAGTTTCAATTTTCTTTTTCCCTTTTTGAAACATCTGTAATTACTTTCACTTAAAAACCTAAACCTCATAATTAGATGCTAAAATTCTAATGATATCATCTTCCAAAAACTTGTCAAATTGTTACCTGTGGCCCCATCTAGCTACCCCTGGGAAAAATTTCTCAAACTGTAATGAAATGTTGGTATTAAGTATGACTCAACAGATCAAAAGCTCTGGAGTCACAGTCCTCACAATTACATTGTGGCTGCTATCACCTATTAACATGGGCCCTGCTCACTCTACCTGTGTGTCCAGACTCATCAGCCATTTCAAGAGCACATCTCAGTCAAGACATTACTTAATTTAGAACCAAAACGTTTGCTCATAATTATTCTACCGTATAGTTGCGCGAAAATGCCTCATTTTCACATGGAAAGAATTTGACAGCAGAGAGGACACATGTTCACGCTGGTCCGTGAGCACCTTTGGTCATTGAACAAGATTCAGAACAAAGGAGAACTCTAATCTGCAGCTCATGGGCCATGCAGACCTCCACACAGACAGCCAAATGGCACCAGGAATGAGTCTGAAAATTCACTCAGCCCTTTTATTTCTGGTGGAAGTGTGATTCCTTTTGTGTGCATGCATACATTAGGCTTCAACATCCATCTCCTCTGGAACTACTTGTGTTGCACAGGGGAACACCAGCTGTGTCCTCCCATCTGCTGTTGAGATAGGCCCAAGCATTTAGACCCCAAAAAACTAGAAGAAAAACAACAGCAGGCTAAGAGGCAGGGATTACGACTTGTGTATGTCTGGCTGTCTGTTTGAAGGTTGTGGGTAGGTCTTTGATATGTATGTATGTATGCATGCATGTGTGTTTGTGTGTGTGTGTGTGTTTCTTTCTTTCACTTTATTATCATCTTGGACACATTTGCCAGGAGCACCTAACAGTGGTCCACACTCCATATGTAGCCTTCGGTAGCATGTAGCTGCAACACACTTTGATGGCAGACATTTTAATGAAGGGCATATAGGAAGCCTGGAACCTCTGCACAGTTTATGTTTGTTCTTTAGGTCACAATCCTGGATTGTTATCTACACCAGTCTTGATAGGACTTTGTATTAATCCAAATAACATCCATGGTACACTCTGAGCCAAAATGATAATAACTTTTCACAAATGAGGGTTCCATGATGGTGAGGAGACTAAACGTTACAGCAGCAATTCTG
The DNA here is from genome assembly GCF_020382885.2 of Scatophagus argus. Classification (NCBI taxonomy): domain Eukaryota; kingdom Metazoa; phylum Chordata; class Actinopteri; family Scatophagidae; genus Scatophagus; species Scatophagus argus. The sequence continues at coordinate 11,845,110 of NC_058510.1, read as the reverse complement.
AGGAATAACAATCATGTTTGAGCTGTCAGTGCTTGGTTCTTTTAACTCAGGACAACAACAACAACACACACACACACACACACACAAAACACTCGAGGTCTCACCACTGGCCATGAGAGATGTGCAAGGTGTTACAAAACCATGAATAATTCAAGTGAAATAATTTAAACTTGTTTCTCCTGTTTTATGGACATATACTGTATTTACTTGGCATGTAACAGGTCTCCCTTTGTTGTGCAAACGCAGCCATATTCTGTCTGATTGCATTTAAATCAAAAGGGCATGTAAAATTTAAATTTCTTCAAAGAGACTCTGCAAAATATTTCAAAGGCTTTGAACTTTGACAGCTGACACAGAAGAATAACGGTAGCAAATGCTTAACATTTATGACTATGTATGAGATGCATAAGCTTGCAAGAACATGAAACACAATACCGTAAGTACGGGTTTATAAAAAGTGCTAGGTTCACTATAGTTGCTTTTGTCTCATAGTAGTGGCAAAGTAGTGGCGAGGTCAACGTGACCCAAACATGCATGCATGTGCAAATTGATTGTGTGGTGACTTATCTTCACAAAGTAGAAATAAGAGACATCATTTCCATCATGCAAGCATATCTGGTGTTTTTCAATTTACAATACATCCTCTGAGCCCGCGTGTTGATTGGCAACCTTATCCGGTGTAAGAGTGCTTTGATTAAACAGATGATGCATTTTCCATGTCCTGCCTCACTATCTGTGCATGGCTGCAGCCGAGCGAGCTCTAAGGCTTTTCCATGCAGCCCAGAATATCTAAAGTCGAGCACGTATGTGCATCTATTTGATACATTATGAACGTCACACCAGATGGAATTTTTGAGAGCTCACTTGAACTCGATATCAAGAAAAAAAAGGAGAGTCGAGATGTGGCCCGAGCGTGTTAGCATTCAGCGAGCTTTGTCCACCTTGGTTTCAGATGATAGAACAAGTGCAGATGAATATCAAGCTTGGCTAATCTCCTCACCACCAGAAGCACCCAGCACCAATTATCGTTCTTAGGGAGATTAAGCTAAACCAAATACAAAACTAGATATGTTTGTGCATATGGCACTCCACTGCACAATAACTTTTTATTCCTAGATATCAGTTAATAAAACTTTAGTTCATGCTTCATTAAAGCCTTCGTAAGTCTACATATTTTTTATATATATACAAAGGTCACAATGGATACCTTGACATTTTTACAGGTTATCAAAATCAAATCATGCAGGGTTCTGGTAGGCAGCAGGTAAGCCCTATGCATAGTAGCAACTGGCAGTTCCTAATTAGTTTGCCTCTTGCATGTGCATGAGGGCACACATATACGTGCAGGCAGTAGATGTGATGCACGGTCCGGTTTCAAATGATCGACAGATGGCTGTAAGAAATGCACCAGTGGGCTAACAAAGGCAGAGAAGGAGGAAACACACTAACTGCTTCAGGATTTTAAATGTTAAATACACCTGCTTTACAAATACTTTATAAAAGACTAAATTTATTCAACAAGTTTAATAGGTACAAAGACACAATGCATTTTTGGTGAGAAATGCTGAATGTAAACAGAAACTTTATGGATACAAAAACTCCACAAGGTACCTTATACCATATTAACTTGCTGTAGCTGCTGGCAGTAACAAACAGGTTCTAAAATGAATGAATAAGAAATGTTCTTTCTTCAACTTGCACCTTCCCAACCATACAAGAGCAGCAATTTGATCGATGTAGATTGTAATGGTACATCGTGGAGATGTTCAGGACCAAGACCCCAACCCAAGTCGGCTGGGTCCAAATTATATTCAGTCAGAATTCTACTGCCATACTTTTCATTTGGGATTGATGATAAAAGCTAATGTGTTCAGTAGCTTCTTAACTCTATGTAAAAGTAAAGTAGTCGTTTAAGGCAGAAGATAAAAGAATTTTTTTTCCTGAATCAATAACTCTGACTCACATGATGCCCTGAGAATGTGCCAATGGCTTGTGGGCGTGTTTGTTAACAAACAAATATTTATCATATTTTTCTGGTCAAATGTATAAGATTTTTGACTTTTACTTGCCAGTGCTTGACATGATGGGCAGCTTTCGCTAACAGCCATTTAAACACTCCGCAAGCTGGGTTGTTTTGAGGCGTTCTGCTTCATGAACCTCACGGTCGATGCTTACTGCTACATGGAAACAGTGTGTGACAGGCTCTCTGAGCAGGAGAATGCCGATTTCTCAGTCAATATGAATAATGCCAGAGTGGTTACAGTTTTAATGGACTTCAGAATGCACCAGCACGAAGTGGACTTCTGCATAATTAGTAGCAGTGTTTTCTTTGAATCAATACACAGAATAACCCACTTGAAGGCTAATGAAAAGAAAAAAATATTACTTGTTTGTTATTCTAAAGAGAAAATACTGTGGTTTGTGGCTGCGCATGTTCAGTAGGTTTCCTCTTATGTACAAGGGATGGGTTATTTGTAGTTGTCAAAATGTGAATCATTTCCAATCCAAAAAAAAAATATATGAATTTTCCTGAAATCCATCGATTGGATAGTTAAAAACAAACATATATAATGCTATGAAAAGCCAGTGCATCCCAAATTATTGTCAACTTTATGTAGTAAATCATTCATTTTTGTGTGAGCATGTCTTTTTTTTCCCAAACAGCAGATATTATATTGTTAAGAGAACCTCCAGCTTCCACGTGTAATTGAAATTAGCATAATCAATTAATTAGCATGTAATTCCATGTTTACACAGCACTTCCGCAGTGGCCCTTTAAGCTTCAAACATCAGCGCATTATATATGACCGTTTGCCATGACCAATTAAAACTAGCAGTCAATGTGGCTTCTATTAAAAAGTCCAGCATGGTAAGCACATCTATGAGGTTAATTAAGCTGACCCTTTGTTTTCCCTGTTGTTGTCATTTTCTTCCTCTAAGTAATCCCTCTGATGCCCCGTGTGAGCAGTCACCATGGCAATGGAGTAATAGGGACAATACTTGATTAGGAAATAGCCTTTCATCAGCATTACTGAAGGCTGCATAACGGCATTAATTGTTACCACTGAGCAGACACCTCATTCATTTTCAGCTTGGCTGTAACTGCCACGGCTCATGTAGTCAGAAAGTCATCCATTTGGAGGACCTATAGGTGTACAAATGAGTAACAGGTAATGTAGAGCCTGGCCTTGTGCGGAATGTGCATGTACTGCACTTTGTTCATGAGACAACCATTTTCTCCGCTGTAAAGGAACTATAGGAAAGGCAAATAAGTAGACAGACAGACAGACAGCCTTTTGTTGATACAGTGCTGTGAGAAGTAATAATATGCAAGGATTGAAAGCAAATGTCCAATTGTAGCAATTTTAGCATCAATAAACACAGCTCATACTTGATTTGGTTTTTTTTTAAGCCACACAAAATTTAAGGTAAATGAGTCATGTCCACATCAAAAACAGTAACAGCATTCCACTAGTGTATATCACAGTGCCTCTTAGGAGTGAAAATTTATTAAGTTCCACTTCCACTCTATCAAATTTATTTCTCAAACCAAAATTCAGCAAAAGTGTTAGCGTTAGTGATTGTACCCTGAGCTCATAAAAGTATATTGTCATGAATCTTTTATTATTGCTCATGGCAACGAACATAAAAGATCACTGATATATAGTTTTATGGGTGACGCGTCACTAATGCAAAAAGTTTATTTTGTCTGATTTTAAATTGTTTTGCAGTCGCCAGCCCATCTTGCAAAGAGTACGGCCCTGTGTGACTCATTCAGATGCACAAGAATGCGACAGTCGGTGTCTGGCGACCCAGGCTGAGTGTCTTTGTGTTTTTATGTGTCGTATGGAGGGATAAACAGACAGCAGTCATATGTGTGGTGGAGAAAAAGCAAACCTATACACAATCTGTGTGTTGTAATGCATTACAGTGAGTTCCTGCTGTGTGTGTATGTTTCTAGCATCAAGGCTTAAATTACAGTTAAAAAATAGGAAACAGCTTCATAAAAAATGCCATATTTTTAGAATGAGAGTTTGGCTCTTTGAAGGAGTGCTTTTTATGTCTATGCAGGTGTACTGCACTGTACTCACTGATTGTCTAGATGAAGCATTTCCACTTGAGTTAAGTGGGAAATGAAATGAAAAAATAAACTGATTCTACATACGATTATGGTCCGTAAACACCAGTTAATTTGTGACCATTATCGTTTTATTAATCTACATTTCAAATGTAAATTAAAGGGGACATTTGGGGTCTTGGACTCATTCTCATTCAAATAGCGATTTTAATAAAAATGCCCGTCCAGACTGAGGCATATTGTGCCCACCTGTCAATTGCACCTTTCAAAAACCTGCTGGACCATCATGCAGCGGTGGAATGGGAGGGCATATTAAAAAGGTCATATTATTTGAAATTCAAGGCACTTTGAATGAAATGAGAACCCATTTATTTTCTCACTGCCTGGATCCTGACAGTACAAAAAAAAAAAAAAAAAAAAAAAAGGAGAGAGAGAGAGAGAGCGTTCATAATCATCTGTAATTTTTCAGGAGAAAGAATCAATTTTTGACAGAAATATTATAGCATGAAATATATTCCTACGCACCACCATGAATAACGAAAGTGCAGTGTAAGTGGTTGGGTGACTGCAGTTGAGTGGTGGTTTAATACTAAGTAGTTACCAAGCACTGTAGATGTGTCATCACAGAGAACAAACATCATTAAACTTATTATTCATTGCAGTAGCTTTGCAGAAGCCCCTGATGGCACATTAACAACAGCCTACTGAGAGACGCATCACTCTTCAGTGGCCCTAAAGAGGCGAATGAAAAGCAGTCCCATTGACTTGCCCTTCTCCCCCAAGCCCATTAATGATAATCATTATTTTCCCTTTGTTCATTATGATCCACACTCCTCCATTAACAAGGACTCTAATATCCTCTTCCAGTGTCTGTAGATGTAAGTTGCATAGCCTTAAAGTGCCTCTTTCACCGTTACCTCGAGACTCGCACCAGGAGGCAGCCATGATAAATGACAAATGAACACTCACTTTGGATATCACCCCTATCTCTGTTGTCATTATCTCTTTTCATACAATCTGAGAACCACTTTCGCTGTCGCTTCAGATCCCAGTTAATCACATGGCTTAAAAAAGCCGGTGGGGAACACAGTCATGCAACTATAACACAGCATGCCAGTTACTTTTTCTCCATCTTTGTGGTTTTCAAGGTTTGTGCTGTAGGCACCTAGTGTCACTCAAATCTGTTGCATTTGAAAGTGACTTTATTTTAGTATTCTTTGCAAATGATGTAATGATAAAAAACAGAAAACTAGTTTATTCCATTAACCAGTAGGATTAGTCCAATGTGGCAGATGCCAGAAATATTAAAAACATATAAAGTTCCACATTGTCGGACTGGGTGACCTGCTGTTTCATTATGATGAACACAGGCAGTATTGTTCATTCCTTTCTGGCTCACTGCTGCCTCATTCCTTTCATTTGCTTCACTGTGAGCCTATCACATCCTTCCATTTCTTGTGTATATTCAAACCCAGCATCTAATCCAGCTATTGTAAATTTCTCACTGACGCAGCAGTGGCTCAAGTAATGCTTAACTGCCCGACACTTAAGTTCATACTGTGTATCAAAACATTGTTCAAACCCACAGATTTTACTTTTTACAATTTACAGTCAATTGAAACAAATAGAGAAAGAAATCAAAAATCTGCAATGAGCCTGCAATGAAAACTCAGTAGCTTTATCAAAAAATAATCAGAAGATGATTTTTTTCAAGCTTCTTTAGGGGAAATTAAGAGTATTATGGTTTTAATGAAAGTTCAAAATAGCTTTAATTGGCAAAGAAAATTGAACATGAACCAGTCATGACATGTCATAAAAATGCCACTGAGCATGCTCACAGGCCACTTGTACTTGTTAGCTCTTATTAGATTAGTTAGTTGTCATAAAAAAGGAATATGTTCTCAAACAGTAGCATTTAGGCAACTATAGCGTTCTCAAGGTGGCCTGAATGATACACTATACAGACAAAAGTATTTTTCAGGGGTTGGGCTCGACCCCTTACTTCCAAGGGAAATCTTAATGCTTCAGCAAACCAAGACATTTTGGACAATGCTATGCTTCTAACTTTGTGGCAACAATTTGGGGAAGACCTTTTTTCTATTCCAGCATGACTGTGTCCCAGTGCATAAAGCAAAGTCCATAAAGACATGGTTGGATGAGTTTGGTGTGGAACAACTTGACTGGCCCACACAGAGCCCCAATCTCAACTCCATCGAACACCTTTGGGATGAATTGGAACGGAGATTGCCAGTCAGTCATTCAACATCAGCGTCTGATCTCACAAATGCTCTACTGCATGAATGTGGAAAAGTCCCCACAGAAACACCTTGTGGAAAGCCTTCCCAGAAACTGCAAGCTGTTATAGCTGCAAAGCTGCCTGTGTATTTAGAATCCTATGTCATTTTAAACTCCCTGTTGGTATAATGGTCAAGTGCCCCAGTACTTCTGTCTATGTAGTGTATACTGTATAACAGACAATGTAATGAACTTATTTTTCGTTTAGTTTCGGTCTATTTATCGGATTTGTTGATAATTTCAAAATAAAATACAATGCCAACGTCACTCTTGATGACAAGCTGCTTGTCTATACGCCGATGTTCTCTTGCCTGGTGCCATGGGTTTGCCAGTCAAAAACAGCATTAAGAGAGGCAGTGCAACAGCAGTGAATGCCAATCTCTTCTTGCCGCATCATTGCCTTCTAGTTGACCATGAAACCCAATCTGGACACTGATGAAGCTCCTGTCAATGCCAGAAGCCCAACAAAGACATGTCTTTGCCTCTTTATAAATCACTCCACCCCTGCTGCTGTAGAGTGAACCTGGGCTTTTACCTCTGGGTGAACCTCCTGGCAAAAAGTAATTTGTCAATGGCTCATCTGCATTCAAGCTATATCAAGTGTGATATGGTAGAGACTGACAACTCCATCAGCTTATTTTCCAGGAGTCTGCACAGTCCGCTATGGATATATGGGGTCGATGAGAAGGTAGATCGCCTTGTTTTCATGCAACAGCAAGGCTACAGGGGGGAAACAACAGTTTAACTAGACAGGCAGAGTTAACGGCATGCTGTTGTTTCACAGGCTCAGTGATACACAATAGCACTGCCGGGAATATTCATCACTGCACCGCTCTATAATTGACCCACTGCACCTACTGCTAATACTCAATCTGACACCTTCCCACCTTGTTTCTCACTGACAACATGAGATTCCATCCTCCATTATTTATTATTGCTTTTAAGCTTGTACTTTCAACAAAGTGCATGTTCAAAGCGACACCACTGAGATCGTGTTGCCTGTCTGATAGCATGAACACTCATGGACTATTTTGTGTTAGGAGTATGATGTGAGTATTTTACAACTGTCTAACATTCAGTGTCCAGCCATCCAGCTCATCACTTTGGTTTAATTGCAATTGTTTAATTGCCTGTATGAGTCCAATAGGGAATGTTTTTACAAAGAAAAAATACAAAAGATATGAAAACAAAAGCAAGTTCCAGCAAATTGAATTTTTTTTTTGTAATAAAATGAGCAACCTAGTCAGTTCTAGGAATTTGGAGAAAGTAAATCTCTAAAGTTCTGTGTGTGTTGGTAGACACACCAGGAGACTGGACAGAAGTCGTCAATTTCGACATGCAATAAGCAATGGATGTTGTTAAAGAAATGCAAAGATGGAAAGAGACACTGAAAAGCCAAGGAAAAAATACCTGTCTGCAATGTATCAATGACTAGTACTCCTAGTATTTAACTACATTAAGGCACCGATGTCCAAAAAACAGATAAAGGTCCCAAGATGATTTCATGAAAAATTTTAATTAAGCTGAGCCGCAAACAATAAAAAAGCACCTCCGAAGTGCAACATGGTTTCGAGGCTGTGCCTGAAAATAATTTTTCAAAGTGTTCCACATCTACAGAATAATTAACTCTATAATTAGCAAGCTGGATTCCAAAGCACTGCCAATCATTTCCAGTGTGGAAAATCAGCTTGTGTGATTTGTTTTTTTTTTTTTTTTTGATAAATGAGGTGCAACTTTCTTATGACTGGTAGGGTCGCTGTGATCAAGGAAAGTTAGTGAAGGAGATATTATTTTTCCTCCACAGGACAAATATTTTTAGTCCTGAAGTTCAAGACTCCTTTGAATGTTTCCATTTCTTCTCAGGTTCAAATGCTCTCATCCCAGGTCATCAGGCACCCCTTGGCATCTCATCCCGACATCCAAGGTACCCTTTAGTGTCTGTACGTGACACACAAAGTCTTTCTAACATGTGGGTAACATGAAACGGGTCTATGGCATTAAAGTTTCAAGATTAGGTTTTGGAAAATGGCTCTTTGTTTCACACAGGATGCAAACCAGGTTTCTTGGGGTAACGGGTGCATGACCCACAATGTTGTAAAAAGTACCCAAAAGTCATACTTGAGTATAAGTAAAGATATTCTGGTAGACGCACCATTCAGCCCTGACCGTCTACCACTCTTGGGACTTTCTTGCTTTGGAAACAATATTGCATCGTGAAGTTGCTCAGATCGTCTCATACTGATGTGGCTGAGTTTACTTCGGTGGTAGTTTAAAGTTTGAGGGAAATCATGTAGAAGGCAAATGGTACCATCTACGCGTGAATGGAATGATGTAAAAAAATGACACTATTTGACGCCTTGGGAATGAGACCAAGCTGGCAGGTTACAAGGTGGTTATGTGCTTAATGTTACCTCCAAATGATGGGACATATGAGCCTTTTCGGTGCCAGAGGGGTAAACCCATAACAAATGTCAGTGCAGACATGTCACAGGTTGGCAAGCTGTTACAGGCACTTTATTATGTTTGGGGATAACACCTCATTCTGCTTTTGGACCTGAAGTCAGTGCAGAAAACGAGCAAGGGCCAAAACAAAACAAAATACACACAGAAAAATTCCATTACAGCAAGGTGTATAAATCAGTTCTGTGTAAAACACCAAGTCATTACATAACAGCACACTGTGCAGTGGTGATATGCACTGAAATGAATAGAGACTGTCATAAACAAAAACCCCCAGAGGAAACATGACATCCATCACCGCCTGAGATGCAAAACTCAAAACGTCTCAACATTCCAGTTGCGGGAAAAGACTAAGAAAAGAAAAGATTCCCCAAAGAGGAACTTGTAAAGACCGCTGCCAGTGCTGTGACAAAGAGAAAACAGGGGACCCATTAGGGATGTTGGAAAAGAGAATCATGTCTGTTTCTGAAGAGGGACAGGACTCCCAGGATCTGTGACACCAACACTATTCTGGAAATCAGTGGTGCAGCGGGGTTTGGCTCATGTGGTGTGAGAGAAAACAGTTGTGGCTGGAGGACAGCTACCGAATGAAAACACAATCACTAACACAGAGCCAGTAAATCTCCCAGATAGTCAAGTCTTAATGAGGAGAGAAACACAATGTTTCAACAAGTGCACTTAAATGCTGTTAAATGATGCCCCTCATCTGGTCACTGTGATGTTTTTCAAATACAAATGATGTTTCACTATACTGAGTCTATTTGCTAAAATTGTGTTTACCTGCAACTAAAAGTGTCTCAGTTCTCCTCTTTTATTAAGTTTGATAAGTTTGAATCAGGATTAAATACTACAGTGGTTCCCAAACTTTTCCTACAAAGTCTTGGCAAGTTCAGGTATTAAAATCCTTTATACAATCGTGTGTTTCACAAAGTGGCGAACCTTTTCTCATCCTTGCTTGTGAAACACTGAGCCTTTCAATGATGCTCCTTTCATACCCAGTCATATTACTATTACCAGTTACCACTGAACCTGTGGGATGTTCCAAATAGATGTTTGTTTTTTGAGAAGTAAACAACTTTCTTGTTCTTCTGTTACCCCTGTCCCAACTTGTTTGAAGCATGTTTAGCATATAATTACAGACATCAATTAAGCCAACGTAAAATATGAAATATGTTGTCCTCGTCCTGGTGTCAGCGGAACGTATGTCAAAAGTGATTGACAATTTCTCACATTCTGCTGTTTTATACAGCATCCCAACATTTTTGGAATAGAACATGAGCTAGCATAGCATACTTAAGCCACATGTGAACATTGTGCAATTGTGTGACTAATGTAGGGTACTTATTTTAACCCAAAACGTGATGTTTTCCTAAACCTGGCAAGACCAAGACACCGACAAGACTCTGACTGGACGGAAAAAAACAATGATGGACACAACAGCCTATGGCTTAGTCTTGAAACAGGGTTCATTCAGGTATTGTTGCTATGGTTACCTATAGTTTAAATATTCATTTCACAGCAATTTGATGATGGAGATATCTGGGAAAAGATGTGACTAAACAATCAAGAAATTTCACATTTCAGTTACAAATTTCACAGAAATTTAGTATTGAGCATGAATTCCTGCAGTTTAAATTAGCTGAGGAGAAATCTCCTCACATTTCTTGTTGATAATGTACAGCCTTACAAAGCATGCATGGGTGTACTAGATTACTGTCATATACTGCTGAAATATTCTGAAAATGTTACAACATACTTCATCAGTGTATTGGATAATGTGTGCTTGCATTGTGGTAGTAAACACAAAATAAAGGTGCTATGTTTAGCATTTTGTGTTTCATGTCACAAACAGGATGTTGCTGCTTTCCCTCCCATCCCTGTTCCTGCTGCTGCTTTATGTGTATTTCTTTTGAAGAGCAAAAAGATGAATAAGAGCTGAACAGCCAGCCTGTTTTGACAAAATAAGCTACAATAAAAGTGAAGTTATGCAAGTGAAAGTAGTGAGAGTGGAATAAAGTTTTGCAAGTAAAAATAAACAAATATGTTTTTGGTTTTTTTTTCAACTAAATTTGACACAAGGTCATACATTTAATTGTTCAATAGCCTGTTAAAATAAGCTCAAAGTTGACCAACTACAACATTAATTTCCTGCTTATACATTAAAACATCACAGTAATAACTTTCCATTGATAAATATAAAACATTCTGACTACTGAACACCTATGTTGATGCATTATATGTTGTACATTTTCCTGATGATATTAATAAACTTTTAATCCTAATACTTAAATTATCCATAGAGACCAAAATTGCTTCACATACCAGTCTGTAAATATGTTTATTTTTGATAAAAATGGACATTTTATTATGTGGGTCTACGGGGACTGACTCAATTTTGGAGCCAGCCACAAGAGGCCATTTGATGAGCTGCTTTTTTAGACACTTCACCACTAGGAGGACAGGTCAAAGTAGGACTATAAAGAAGATTTTTCAACTTGACTGCAGCAGTATGCACTATGTAACATGCTATAATTAGTCTCTCTTTGTCCTTGTCGAGTGCTGACTGGACAGGAAGTGACCCACCTTTTCAAGCAGGTTTGGCCCACTTGTGTGGCCCACAGCAGAGTTTGATTGACAGCTTTCACACCAGAGATACCACACCTAGCTGACCTGGACATCAGATTTTTTTTTTAAATCAAACCAAACAGGTATGAAAGCACCCTAACATACAAATAGAAACACAACCTTGAATAGATGATAAATAATAATGCTGATCTGTAAATGCTGCATGTGTACATAAGCAACTATGTGTTCAAAAGTTCTACATTAAAAGGTGAAGATACGCCAGTGTTGTGTTTGGAACTTTTTTCCACTGGCCCCAAGTGACTGGAATATCAGCTATGCGGGTTTAAGTATATGCCCTGAATATCCCCCTCCACAACTGATTGATCCATGTAATATCTTTGTAAGCTACAAGGATCTTCTTCCGCTGTCCACAGACAGGAAATATGCAGCAATTAGACTTCTTGTAAAAGCTGCGAGGCTGAGCACACCTCTGCTCTTCATTTAAAACTCTGAATGTCATGCCTGGTGCAGGATAGTGCATGCATTGCAATCTCTCACTTAGCAGCAATCTGTCTGCGTATGCCCTGTCTCACCTGCTCTCTTCTTCTACTTTTTCTTTAACCTTATCCTGCTGTTCCACTCTCATCTCTGTCACCGTTTCGCCTTCTCTTCCCTCCCTCTTCTCCTGCCTTGACTCTCACAGCCTCCTCGCCCCTCCTGTTCTCTTATTCCTCTTTTCACCTTTCCCCACTGCACATGGAGTCAACCAGCAGTGTCTGAGTCTCATCTCATTTGCTCCCCCCTCAGGCTTTCTGACACACAGCATCCACACTGAGGCTGAGGGGAGGCAGGTGAAGCTGATGAAACCCACCACTCTGTATGAACACACCTCTCCTTTCTTGGCAGTCAGCTAACATCTGGGCTCATGAATCGCTGAGTTATTGCAATGTGTGAGAATGTATGGGAATAACTTTGAATATCTATCCATGAGCACTGAAGCATGTGTTTCTGTGTATTTTTCCCTTTTTTTATGAATCACTTGGACATAATGTCAGGTGTTGTAAGAGATTAACTGTGACTATTCTCATTGTAGAGATCACAGGTTCCACTGCTGCATTTTAAGACCATTCACAGCTAAACGGGTTAAGCAAAAAACCTTGCACTGATTGAATTAAAATTATTTAATAAATGTTTTAGCATTGAAGGCAATGGAGAAAAATATAAATGTTTTCAGGCTTTTATATGTTACTTGTGTATACCTATTTCATGTTACTTCAAACATTTATTTTCCACATTTCAGGGCTGTCCTCAAAAGAAAAATGTTTACAATGTTTACACTCATCATTAGGATCTTGTAACCTCATCTGAAGGTTCAGACCTTTACCTCAATCTGAAGCAAAGGTGGGCATATTATGATAAGCCCTGTTCATTGAAACAAAGAAGCAAAAACCTATTGTATTGGATTGTTCTGTATTGTACTGTTACCAAGTTCACTTAAATTCATTCAGCCAGCCGTGGTCAGATTATGAAAAATAATTCAGAATTAGGGATCACACAAATTTAAAGAGCGTTCTTTATATCCCCAAAATAAAACAGCATAAAAATTACATTCACTAGAAGCATCTAGTGTGCTGTAAATTTAACCGTGCTGTGAGACAGTTTTGGCCCACAGGCCCCACTTGGGCAGCCCTGGATTTAACAATTGAACAGATGTTTTTTTTTTTTTTTATTGATTTTTTTTGTGCTAAAATCTCACCAAACCTTAACTATAGCATTGATATATAGAAATATGTGTGTAGTCTACTCTCCTCACAGCTACAACGTATTGTTTTTTTAAACATTTTGGGGCAGAAGTTCCCAAAAAGCTTACCAGTTCTTTACTTGTAAACTTTCTTTGGCTAATGCTGCTCTCATCCATGCTGAGAGCAGCATTAGAGTCATGTCTCTGGCTTTAGCTCTGTTTATTTTTCATCAATTCCTGAGATAAATATTACTGAGTTTGTTATTGCTATATATTTAATTTTCATCACTAAATAGTCAGCAAGGTGGTCTGCTGTTTTGTGCCGTGATTATCACTGCTGGGAAAGATTTGTGAGAGAACCAAAACAAGCAAGTTGGAAAAATTGCCAAACATTGAGTAATTCATCTTAAAGTAAAATTCCAGCTGGTTCACTTCTTCTAATTGCACTTGACTATTTTTTTTGCTTTGTTTTAAAAAGATTTTAGTACTTCATTCCCCACTGAAGGACATTTCCCTTGTCCGTGATTCATTATTACCGTATTGAATGGAGGCTGATTCGTTTGCACATATACATTGATTTTTCTGAGTGTCCCGTTGCAGAGTCGATGTACCAACAACAATGTCCAACCGTTTGCACTCTATTGCCGTATAGCAATAAACTCATAAAATGCTTTTGCCTGCAGCAATTTTCATTAATGAAGCCTGAAAGCCAAAAAAAAAAATCTCACCCTGTTCAAATGACTTTTGAAGCATGACTGTTGTCCTTGAATACTAATGACGATTTTCTCGAATGTGCAAACCAGAGAGCCTGAAATCAGTAAGTTGCTCACTCCTCAGAGGATCTCCTCAGGGCACAATATGTCTTAGTCCTGTCAGCCGCTGACCTTTGTGTATCCCACCCTGATTTCCGAGTTTGTAGAGCTGTGCTGTGTGTCACACTCTGCTGAAAAAGGGCAATAGTCTCCATGCTAAGGAGACGTTGGTGACAGCGTGAATCTCACGGGGATCAGTGGTGTATTTTTATAGAGTATGAAGGACTGGAAGGCATGATTTAAATTGTCCTTGTATGTTCACAGAATTCTGTCACACGAGAGTGTTTTCTAACATGCACCATTCAGCTAACCCTACTGTTTGATGAACAGTGAGGGCAAAGCTTTGCAAAGATGCAAGTTAACCTCTGCCATTTCTGAAACTGTATGTCAGACTCCATAATAGCGTGGCTGTGACTGGTTTATTAAGGTGCATTAATCTCTCTCTCTGGCACATTCATAGTGGAGGTCAAATATCATGATCCTGACCTTGGTCAACCGGGCTCCATCAATCACAATATGATGAGACAGAAATGATGTCATATAGAACTCTCGGGTCGATCTACATATCAATCATGGCACGTACAAGGCTGAAGTGACCCCTGATGGCTTATGTCATTGATCACGCTCAACAGCACTGTAACTCATAGTTGGATCTAGTTGAATATGGAAAACAAACAGGAAATGAATAGTTTTTTTTAGCTTTGCTTTAAAAATGTTTGGGAACACAAAACACAAGTTGTCACATCTTGAGAAAACTGATGAGAATATGGTGTTGAGATATTTCTTGCAAGCTGGTGTGAAAACTGTCATATGAATATGAAGACAACAGAATGAATTCAGCCAGATCCCCGAAAACAATGATCAGGCCCCAGACTTGTCAGGACCCGGAGAAGTTGTGCTTGCTTTTCCAGCAGGCTTTCTCTATGAAATCAATAGTTTCATGGTCATTGGAGTGTAACTTTTCTCCTCTCTCTTGCTGCTCTTTCTTCTTTGTGGGATTGAGATCGCTATTGTATGAGATGGTGCACTCTCCTGTGACTTTGCCTGACATTCATAGCATTTTTCTTTTCTTTTTTTTTTCTTCCTACTCCATGTCTTTTTTATTTTTTTTTTTTCCTCAGGAAGCTGTTTTGTTCTCTTCTCTCATCTGGCTTCATTTCATCATTCGTTTAGCCAGGACTAGCGCATATCCACTGAAGCAGAGACATGTCACACATTTGCAGACCTGCACCCAGAGGATGATATGATAGAAATGATCAGTTGCAGCATTTCCACACATATGGCAGGCCTTCATTCTGTCTTGTCCTCAGGCATATATGGCAACTTAAACAGCAGTGCATCCATGCAGGAACACATCCCTATGCATTGGTCTTTGCATGTGCAAATTACAGACACTGACACATAAGCATACAAGTATATATGACATGTAGATGTCAACATTCACATACAAGCGTCCAAGAATATAAGCTTCTGCATGAACATACATATCTACCTACAACGGCCCATCTATGGAAGTGTCACGTCTTTAAATGCAAAGTGTTACTGCGGCTGTGTGATATCAGCTAATGCCCTGTGGCTATGAGAAGAGTGCAGTATAAAAAAATAATATTTGCACCAGTGTTCTGGCTTTATGAAGCTGTAAACCCTGGACTTCATTGAGCAAGGACAGTATGGAAGTCAAGATAAGGGGAAAAGGCCTGACGAGAGTTTAAGTGTTGTGCTGTTTATAAAGCATAAAATATGGGGGGAAACAAGGGAAAGGAAAAGGACAAGATTGTATCCTGCTCAGCAGAATATAATGTAACTTCTGTTTTAGAAGTTACGTGCTGTTTTGCTGTTTTATAGCAAATTTCTATAAAGTTTTATCAGCGTGTTATTATCATAGTTACCTTTAAAATTAACTAAAGTGTGGTAAAAAATAAATAAACAAATAAATAATAATCTAATAAAATCTGGGGTTGAATGTATTCCATGATCTGCTATCTAGAAGTCTGTCTGGTTGTCTCTGCGTCTGCATCAGTGTAAAATTTTTGCTCATGTCGACTGTCCAGTTGATGACATGTAAACTTCAGACCAACAAGAACATGAAACAAATTTACAATATTGATAGTGAAATTAAACTCACTCATTGGTGCACATATAACTTTAAAAGAAGACATGATTAACTAGTCTTTCAGTGAATGTTTAAATAATTCAGCAGTTGCCAAAAGCAACTAACCAGAAGAGGACCCAGTTAGAGAACATACATCTGTGCAATTGCATCATCATGTGTTCGCAGTTTTGGACAAAAAAAGGTGGTCAAACAGGTTGATTTCCAACCCTGGTTTGAATGTGCAGGAAGTTACACAAACAAACAGATTACACATTACACATTACACGTTACACATGAGCTGTTGTGAGAGTGTGTGGTTTCTTGAGGAGGTTCCAAAATTAATGGCCTACGCAGGAAAAAAAAATGATTATTTGAGATGTAAAAGAGATGGTGACAAAGAGGACAGAAGGATACTTGAGTATTGAGTTATTTTGTCTTTTATTCTCTTTGCAGTTAAATACTTTTTGCATAGCCTTAAACCTTGTCTGCTTGCCTTTGAGTATTGGAGCACTTCATAAAATTGATTGCGAATGGTTGCGCACTTGAAGTTACATCAGCCGATCTTAGATTGCCTTATGAGTTGAAAACACAAGGGGAAAAAAAACAAGATCACTCAGCGGAGACTCCTTCGGTCCAAGGGAACAAGTTTTCAATTCAGTAAGTTTGACTAGCAGGCTGTCTTTCCAGCTGAGTTTCAATCAAAGGTTAATGAGGACAATTTTCCCCCACATCTGATTTCTTTTTCCCCCTGTTGCAGGAAGATAATGGGATAAATGATTGCTGAAAATGTACTGACAAGCATCACTTTCAAAAGGAATTCTTACAGCTGTTCTGTGTGACCTTTTTCCCCTCATGTATATACACTCATAGCTACTAAAGAAGAACTGTGCATTAGTTGTATCAAGTGTTTGTTCCTGTTGAGTCCATTGTGTCATCCCAAAGTAGACACAATAAGCAGACAGAATCCCCAGACTTCATTTAAAGTGCTTTCACAGTTAGCTAGTATAGCTTGTGGCTACAGGCATCAAACCCTAATTTGTTTTATCACGTCTTGAGCCATCAGGTCCAATTAAAATTAAAAACAGCTTAAGTACTGTAACTTTTTCAGTGTCCAAGAAACAAAGTGGCTACAGTTGCAACCTGAGTTGTGTTTTTCTTGATGACAATGCTATTCTAAGAGATTGCTTTGGTGCATCTTCATTTTAATGTCCTGAATTACAAACTAAACTTGCAACTTTATCTGAAATGTATTAAGCTCAATTTCCATGAGAGCTCCTGTAAGGTCACATTTGTTTGCCATCATGAAAGCTTACTTATTGTATAAATTTACAGTTGATAACCTAACACAGGTGTCTGTCTAATAAATGCAGTGTCTGTGCTACGCCTTGTTGGCTGTTTGAATTAAGTCTTGTTAACCTTTACAGAGATATCACAATAAACACGCAGATAGAAGATTTTTATTATATAGTTTCTTATATGGCATTTGTTAGACAATTGTTTTAAATGAAAACATGATACAAATGAATAGATTAAGCACTGAAGCAACTGAAGCAGCACTGTTCATTCATCCACTCTCTCCCTGTCTCTTGCATACAGATATCATCTGGATAATTTAATTTAAAAAACCTCCACAAAATTGTCATTTTCTTTATTTTACTACCAACACAATCATGTTCTTGTTTTTGTCTGTTCATACAAACAACATAAGAGCTGATTTGAATGTATTTGACAAGCATGAAAATATGCTCATCTCTGTGAACACAAAGAAGCACTTTGGATGTTAAAATTTTTTGGTTTGTTTTATTATTGTTACAAGCTCATGATGAAACACTGAATATAATGCGACACATTTAATTACAGCGAGTACTTACAGCTCAATAATGTTTTCTCCATCAAAAACAGTCTGATTGCTGCAATGCAAAACAGACAGCTTTCAAGGGCAGTTCTGATCTGAAAGCTGTGTTCCATTTCAGTGGGTGTCTCCTTGAAAGTCTGCATTTCATGACCACCTATAGCACAACAGGTCAACAAGGATGTCCCATTTCAGAGGGCCCAAATGTAGACCTGGCTGATACTGGTACCTAATAAGGACTTATTTCTTCTAGCATTTTCTCTCGTCTTCCTTCCAGTTTGCTGAGGTGCCCCTGGTGCCCTTACTTTGAAAAGCTGTGAAGTGGGCTACAACTTTGTTTTGTTGTGCTGTGTTGTTGTGCTTTTGTGAAGACTGTCATATTCAGTCCTTTTCATTTTAGAAGATATATTTTTCACGTTTGCTGTGTGTTTTCTTTTCTCTTGCATTCTTTATTTTGACACATTCCCTGGGTGTGAAAACATATCTAATCAGCTTGTGATTTCTGATTTATTAAATGTTAGTTGAAAATTGCTTGTGCTGCTGTGTAGCTTTGTGACATTAACTGTACTAACTGAGACAAAGATACAATGTACAGTGAGGAAGTGGTGGTCATGTTCGATGGTCATTACATCTTTGGTCTGTAATATTTTGCATAAATATCTTCCCCTCAGTAAAAAGCCAGAGTGAGTCTCAAACATATATAATATAATATAATATAATATAATATAATATAATATAATATAATATAATATAAAAGAAAACCTATTCTGTAAATTCTTAGAATTCACTCACCCTTCAGAAACTAAATAGTAATTTGGTTACACACGTGTGTCTCCCACTCATAAATACTGATGCAAGTATCCTTGTCATAATGGAGAACATTATAAGACTGGATTATGAAGTGATTTGTTTAACACAGCATTGCAGCAAAAATAAATCACTGCTCATCACTCATTAACACAGACAGATCATTGTTGCAGCAGTGTACAAACGTGTCCCTTGGTGCCATGGGATGAAAGATGAGTCATTGGCTTTGAACTTGAACTGTACTTGCCCTTTTCCTGGTCTCACATCCTCATTTGAGAATACTGCTAAACTGCAAAAAGCCTTTTATCGACTTTAATTTGATGGATTTGAAGTTTGTTTGAGCAAGTCTGAGGTTGTGCATGACCTTGTTCACATCATCATACATCAGCTCAGTCCCTCACACTGGGGCGTTATGTGTGTGGTAAAGATTATTGATTTGTGAAAGCATTCCCTACATGCATTATCGATACGTTGCATGTTAAAGCACACAGACACAACACTTACCTCTCTCTCACTGCTAAGATATTAGGAGATGATTAGAGTCCAAGTGCTTTTTCATGCCAAGAAGAAAAGTAGTGGAAAAACACCTTGACTATGACTAACAAATTTCACCGTTCTTAGGCTGGTTTCCAGTCTGGTCACATTTTTTGTTTGTTTTTTTTTTTTTTTTTTACATTTTCCTTTTCTGGTGAATGGCAAGAAACACACCTTCCAGCAGGAAAAGCACAAGTGTAACTAATGACATTAACGATGGCAGCATTCTTCTTTTATGTCTTCTCAGTAAGCCATGCAAATAAGGCAACACACACAGTACCAGAGCCCTGGAAGTGGTACACCTAAATGGAAGGCAGCAGTTATCATTCAAGTCATTAGTTACACCTGCGTTGAACATATGCCTCAAGAAAGGTCTGTAATCCTATAATTCTGGCTATATTTGTAGATCCAGTATTTCCAGTTCATTACATTACTATTTGTGGGGATTTTTCCCTGTTTTTTCTCAGTTTTCATTTGAACCGCTTTCATGTAATAAAACCACTTTCATGCAATGAAGGTGAAAGTGAGAAACATTTTTGTTTCACGATATCCAGTGAATTGACCCTGTGAGTTAAAAAAGAACAAACCAAGCAAAGTTTGTATGTTTCGTATGTATCGTAACAATATTTGTACATGGTATGGCATGACGTGGCCATGGTGGTGTGACACCAAGGCAAGAGGTGTCTCACAGTTTGAGACTACCTCAACCAATATTTTATAGCTATCTTTAAGGTAACAAAACCAATAGTGTCAGGCATTTTCCAGCATAAAACTGTGTACTTTCAAAGATACATGGAGATCTTTTCTATCAGGTAGCTTAAGCCAAAACATGATCTTTCCCAATTCATAATATCAATTCACAAGATAAGCGAAACATAAGGAACTGTAAAGCTTATACATTTCATAAGTAAAGTTTCAAGACATCTATGGTTTCCAGAAACATATGCCTCCAATATTAACTCAAAACCACAAAATTAAAGCCAGTTTAAAGCCAGTTAAACTAATGTGAATATTTCTGGGACTGTGGGAGGAAGCAGGAGTACCTGGAAAAAACCCACATAGACATAAAGAGAACATGCAGAGAACTCTGCACAGAAAGGCCTAGACCCAGACTCGAACCTGGAAACCTCTTGCTGTGAGGCAGCATTGCTAACCACCACACCACCCAGACATGCAACCTCTTTCACTTAACACACTTTACCCATTATTCATACAAAATATTGATTAGTGCAGCTTTAGGTGCCAATTGCCAATATACAAATAACTATAGAGAATAATCTAAAACATATTACAAAGAACAGTATTGTACAGTACCAACAGTACAGTTTTATTAAGGAACTGAATTATAATTGTATCATAGTTTTCACTGTCTGTAAAGTCATCTAATTTTGAATTCCCAGTTGAAGACATAAATGCTGGTTTGGAGTCAATGATCTTACAGTCAGTCTTACTCGGCAAATGTCACGCTTTTTATGTTTTGCTAAGGTTAGAGTTAATTTTTTGAGAACAAATACCTTTCCTCTAAGGTGGATTAATCATTCCAGCACATAGACGAAATGTCAATTGTGAGATGCCAAGTGATCAGAAGGAGACCTGCGTGTTCTTCAGAAAGATAGTTCCCTCTGAAGAAAATCATCTGACAGCAGGGCTATTCCTTGATCAGTCCAACTCCCTGCCAGCCTCACCAGGTGATTTTAGCTTCTTTAATCTATCTAATGGAGTCTGTGATGCTTTCTTTCCAGATGTACTTTGTTGAATCCTGACACACATACTCTGGAACTACCAAAAAACCTTCATACCGACATAGCCAGAAGGTAGGTGGTTGGATGGTGACAGAGAAAGTCAGGTCCTTAAAAGATCACAGATTGTATCTCTATAAATATTGCAACAAAAAAGTCTTTGAATGAAGGTCTTGATTCAAGGCTTCTTAAAATTTCATCCATGATTTTCCTTGTAATTTAATAAATCATCAAAGTATCTTCACTCACTCACTCACTCACTCATCTATCTATCTATCATCATCATCAACAAGGGAAATTCACAATATTTAGCACCATGTCCCTCCAGTGACCTTTACAGTGAGTGAAGATACTTTGATGATGACCTATCTATCTATCAACATCATCAACAATGGATAGATAGATCACAACGTAAAAGGTGTGTCGCTTAGTAACAAACCTGCATAGAACCTGGCTCTGACGTTTCCTGAACCACAGAACTCAGTAGCTGGTGGTGGTCAAAACAGAGCTTAAAGGAGAGTGAATATTGGACTAACATTCACCAATGCTGACTGACAAATGGCTCCAAATGAATACCAGTATTGTTCTGTGTCTGCTGGAAGTGTGAAACAGTTACTCTTTGCAAATAACCCTGGTATTTCAACTTTCTAAGATGATATTATCTCAATTTTGTGCTGAAGTTTGTATTGTTACTGACCACAATTGGCCACAAAACCAATTAGGGTTTTGCAGGGTTATAATTACCACAAAAATAGCTTATTATCCAAGTGAAATAACACAGAATCTTTCCTGAGAAAATACAAACATGATTGACAGAATTTAAAAAGTTGTTTTTTTTTCTTGCCCACCCATAATTTTTTCCTCTGTGCCTCCTTCCAGGCTACATTCTCACCTTGACCATATGACAGTCAAGATGATTAGTTAGATTCCTAGAAAAAGAAAAATAAGATACTGAAATGTTTCTTAATGTATGCACTGTTTTCCACTGCAGAAATTTAATAAAATATACTTGTGACATCCTATTGAGAATCCCCTGGGGTTAAATTTTGAACTTGCTCAGGTGCTCTCAGGAAGTGACAGCAGGTCTATTAGTCATGTTTGACCAAGTTAAGTTATTGTCACAACACAGACCCCTACAACATATGGAAACAATTCAGTTCAATTCACTGTATTTATATAGCGCCAGTTCACAACAAAAATTGTCTCATGACACATTGCATTTAGAGCAGGTCTAGACCATACTCTTTAATTAAATTTTGTAATACAGAGAACCCGATATTGCCCTGTGAGCGAGCATTTGGCATCAGTGGCGAGGAAAAACTGCCTTTTAGAAGGCAGAAACCTTGGAGCAGGCCCTAGCTCTCAGTGGGCAGCCACCTGCGTTGACTGGTTATGGGGGGGGGGTACAAACAGAGATGCGTAGCAACAGCAATAATACCAGAAGGGAAGGGAGAAGGGAGAGACAGAAAGAAAGAACTCAGTGCATCGTGGGAGATCCCCCAGCAGTCTAAACCTATAGCAGCATAACTAGGGGCCAGCCTAGGCCAGCCCTAACTATAAGCTTTAAGGAAAGTTTTAAGTCTAGTCTTAAATGTAGAGAGAAGCTTGATAATTAAAGGCTCTGGTTCCTGATCTACTTTTGAAGATTCTAGGAACCACACGTAACCCTGCATCTTGGGAACGTGAAGCTCTGGTGGGATAATAGGGTACTATCAACTCTTTAAGATATGATAGACAACATGGACAACATGGAAACAACAAACATCATTAACTACCACAATAAAACTAGTCATACTTTTGCTAACCAATGACATCGAAACCCTTGAGAGTGCTTGATATCAATCAAAGGTTCGAGCCTTTGAAAGTTCTGTTCAGTTTCTGTAATGAAAACCTTTTATTTAAGAGCTGTTGTCAGAAAAGTCCAATTTTGTTCTCCTCTCAATCTGCTCAGAGACAACTCTCTCACCCAGTAAGTAACACTACTGTTTTCCACCACAGTATATTAATTTAGTTTGACAAAGTAATATTGAGGAAGAATTGTCCAAACTGGATACTAATGCATCACAGCTGCAGGATTGTGAACATATTCTCAAGTTGTTCACTGCTGCCAGTAAGCTCTCTGTAAATTACCATCTTAGCATCTAATTGTTTAACCAAGATTGATGTCTGAATTTACCTTGCAGTGGCACAAAACACTCTCCCAAATAGAGCCTTTCACAACCCTCACAGCCTGTCACAACCCTTTTTCTTTCTATAAAAACATGAAAAACAAAGCTTAAGCATAGCATCTGGCTACAGCGACAGTTTGGCACTTTGGGTGAGAGGTGGTTAGTGGAGACTTTAATGAAGATGCATCATGGCTGTTGCAGATTTATCTCCTATCGTATGGCCCAGCAGATGCTAATGTAGTGTACAACCTCCACAGCAGAAGCCCCTCATTTCTACACACTGCTGCATCCTCATCAAGGCAAATACATTTCAAATCCAAGCAGCAGGTCTGTTCACACCTTCACTAGGAGTTCATTGTAAACACAGAATTACAACCAAGGAACAATATGTGTGCATGTGCATGTGTGTGTGTGTGTGTGTGTGTGTGTGTCTGCGTGTTGTCTTATCTGGCACAGCTTCAACAGCAGATGGCTAATTTTTTTCTGAGTGTTTGAACACTTCAGTCACTTTATTGTGCTCAGTGTTTTTCAGATTTCATCGACAGTGTGCATTATAAAAAATGGAGTGTTCCCCATGGAGTATGAAGATGTTGGATAGACATACTTTCCACAAGGACAGGTTAGCAGGAATAGATCACGTCATAGATCTTAAATCTGATCTTTTAACCTTCAATATGTTATATACTGTACATGTATTCATGTCATGTGTCAGTGAGGAATAAACATTAAAAGCAATGAAGGGTAGCTCACTTAACCACGAAAAGAGGAGAATGTTGTGTTGTAGAGCTGGGGTTTCATTGTAGCTTTGTAATTTTGTTGTGATATATTTGATTTCTTGTCTTGCATATTTACTAAATTATAAAACCATGTTTGAAATACACCCCAGTGGCTTATAATAATTATAACTACCTAAGAGAAAGCAGGAGTGCATGCGCTGGCATTTGTGACACATTTTAAACAAGTGCATATTAACAAACAAAACAGAACCAACACAAAGAAATTGTGAATCATAGGTAAACAAATCCTATATAAAACCCTATATGAAACAGTAATTGATAATTTAAAGTGATTATAGAAAAAATGGATTGCAAGCTGTCTGAACATTCAGACGTACCATAATTAATTGCATTCTAGTTTATTGATGGTCGTGAGGGGTAGAAAAAAATATAGGTATTTCTTATTCTCCTTTCATATATTTCTTTTTCCAATATTTCTACAATTATGGTGATGCAAAATAACTGCATTATTGATATTCACAGCAGCTGCTGTGCTATTGTACATTCTCAAGTTCAGTGCATGTGTACAATTCTGGAATGTATTATCACTAATGATAATCAGATAAATAATCATGAGAATAACTAAAACCATATGTTTATTGTTGATACATGCAGAATGTACAAATTTACCAAAATACTTCTGTACATTGACTGTAGTAAATACAGTTCTTTGTTTGGAGTAAAGCTTCATTAATAGATTCATTTTTTGGAGGAGCTGTAGCAGTAATATGGAGCTGGGTTTCAGGTCACCTGGTATATGTTAGTCTAATAATTGGAACACAGTTGCAGACCAACAAATTGAAGCAATGAGCAGAAAGGCATTAAAAAATGTTCCATGAAAGCTTAGGGGAACTGCACAGCTAATAATCTGACCCATTTTTATTTTTATATATTACTTAAAGCAGATTTAAGTAAAGGGCTGAATACTTTTTGTGACACTTTTTTTTGTTACATTCGTGTTAGCATGAACATAGAGGCCAATTGAACATGGTTAGGTTACAGTTGTCTAACAGCAATAGTCTTCCAAGTTGGATTTTTCCTTTGGTAAACTCCCATAGTACAACACGCCCCATAGTACAACATGCTTGAGCTGTATCAGAGAAGAGCTAGTAGCATCAGTCCTTGTAGGATAACACGCATTAAGTGCATGGCCTGTGTTCAACTCATTTCTGAGTCAGTCAGCAGTCCACAGATATTTCAACAAGTCCCCAGGAGCTCCAAGACCCTCATAAGCCTGATTGTATCCCACGCCTGATTTCAGTGCTAATTCAAGCCTCACACCCAGTATCATTTGGCAGTAATGTAAAGGTAAAGCGGCAGCAATCTCAAAAGAATCCTTCAGTCCTCACTTCCATATGCTCAGCTTTGAGCCAATTTATATTTAGTGGTCTCTTTAACCTCTGTGTTATCTGGAATTCACAGGCATGAAGGACAGAGGATGAAACGAAATGTTTATTGAGTTGTAAATATTGTAAATGGAATCATGATGTTGCGCCCCCCTCTTGCGAGGCGTTTCCAATTATGGAAGGGTAATAAGACTCCTTTGTCAGGTCAAATCCAGCACGTCTAGCTGTGTGACTGCTGCAGCGCTAAGTAAGAGACTGGCGTGTGCTGCGTGCTGTGCTCAGGAGATGCAATGCAGTTGCTGGGACAAGGAACTGTCTCAATACCTGTTCCTCTGAGCACGCAGAAGAAGTCATTCCTGTTGAGAAAATACGCTTGTTACAGTCAAAACAGGTCGTTAAGTATTTATTAGAAGTATCCTTGTGATGTCCTCATTTGTCTCACTGGTCATTATAGTCTAATTCAGCCTCAGTGTAATTGCGTTCCATCCTGTTAAATATGGTTAATATTTACAATGAGATTGTGTTTTGTGCACACACCTGAGCAACTTTATGGCCACGACAGAGTCCATGAATGAGATCACACAGAGACATACATTTAATTATTGATGAAAAGGCATGCATGTTAGCTTGTGAACACGTGTTGATATTCCTATGATGACTGATTGCTCAGGGGGTGTGTTGGGAGTCTGTGTACTGATGCATGGAGAGTGGGCATTTTGTCTGAGTGAATGCACAAGCAGACATTTATGAGCTTGTGTAAGAATGACTTAGACCAGAGAAACAAGCTTCTGTGTGTAGGTGAATGAAGCACTTCTGCTGAAACAAAACAAGATACAGGCACAACGGTTCATAAACATGTCACTTTTCATCCCAAGGGAAATTGTGGATACAGCATCTACACATTTGATAGCATCAAAATTTAACATCAGTGTAACTAAGTTTTAAACATTTTTCATAAGCATTCCCAAACATTTTGTGCCTAATGCAACACAACAGCTTTTGTTGGCTGAAGACTTTGTCAAAGTACTTAACATAATTTGACCCTTGAAATGAAATATTTAATGTAGCAACACAACCTGAATTCATTAGCAGCTACTGAATTGCCTGTTGGCCTTGAGCTAAAAGTTTTAACTGAAGAACTATTTGATTCATGTGCGATGCAATTCTTATCCTCCATTTTGAATCACATTCCAAGATCTATTCTTCATAATGTTATGTCTTGTGCCTTGTTCATTATCCTATCCTGGTGAAACATAACAGACAGAACACTCCTACAGATGGGATTTACTCGTGCTTTTATTCCACTGCAGTATGAAATTTCACTAGCAGTTAAACAAACCCTTCCTATACAAAGTCACTGTGTGACTGAAACACTAAGCAAAAGAAATGAGTGGGACTACACAGCTTCCTAAGTTCCTAAGTTACTACAGCCATTTGAGACATTTTATCATCATCCTAGTTCATGTGTGAAGTCTGTTGGCCAGGCTCCAGACCACTGAATCTCTGCCCTGACACACGTACATACATACATACATACACATTATGCTGTCTAAGCTCTCATCTGTACCTAATCAGTCATTGCAACGCACAAAAAGGTTGAAACAGACTCAACTTTTGGAGAAATGCAAACCGATTTCTCACTGTGCAGTCCAATCATACAACCTGGAAATTGGGCCAATTTGGTCAACAATATTGATGGTCATGCAGTTTATTGCTTGTTCTGAGTTTGTGTTATGTTGTTTAGTGCGTCTAACAACATCATGCTGAGAGGAAACTGCACAAGCAGGGAGAGAGAAATACTTATTTGCACATTGAGAAAGCCTCTCTCAAAGAGTTGTTGACCCAAAGCTGAGACCTGCAAACTGGGCACTACCCAGGTGGAGTTTACAGACCAAACGATGATACTTTCCCACTTGTGCCCTGGCCCATACAAACCTGACATGATCCCATTTGAATGAGGCCTAAGAACAAAGAGCTGACAACCATGCTAGCAGCCGACAGCTGAATCCGGAGAAATGCTGATATTTAGCAGATCTACTGTCTATACCCAATAGTTGTTGAGACATTTCACCCAAAACCGCAAAGCTCAATCTTGAGGCGGTGCAAGAGGAAAAGTTTGGGGAGTACTCTGGGAAACATCCAGTACTTTTTGGCATGTTTCATTCTAAATGCCACCCCACCTAGCATGGCTGAAAATGAACATGACAAAGTTAGCATTTTTTGCAAACCTGACATGATTAAAGGGAGAAGGGACTTTTGTTTATTCATCATCTTGTCCAAGAGACCTGTCCAGAAATAGCACCCACTTCAAGTGCTGACATTGCCTCTGAGAATTTCATCTCAAAGCATTTAAAACACACAGCGTACAGCTGTGCGTACCTGCCACATAGGTGGATGATTGAAACTTGTAGACAAAAGAACTTTTCTCAATAGCGCGCTTTAGTGTGAAATTTCAGCCTGTAGCTGTGCCTAATTACGGCCTGCAGCTGTGCTAAAAGGACCAACCTGGAGTTTAATGATATCATTGGCCTGTTGTCGAGAAAGACTCTGTAGGTGAACAGCATGGACAATTTCGATAGCAGCCAATGTCCTTTTGAACTGGAGTTTGAAAAAGACATTGGGTATAAGTGGTAGACTTTCACTGGATTCTGCAATTAGAACAATGTCAACATTAATACCATACGTTAGTGTATATATATACCTATATATAACATGGCAGGGTCAGGGGAACTGCAGAATTGGTGACAGGTGGTGATGATATGATACATCTGTGTGTAATGGCATTGCTGATTATTGAATACTACATATAACATTTTTATGCCGTGGTAAGGACAAGTGCAACTGTCACCAGTGTACTGTTAAGCAAATTTACTTTTTTCCAATGTAGGCATGTAGTTGGGTGATTTGAATTGAATGACCACACACTATTCGAGTTCTCTGTTTTTCTCTGTGACAGCAAACAAGCACTTCGACAGCAAACAGGGCTGTTTATGTATATTCTGTTTGTATGCAGGAAAGGAACTTGTGGTTCTCTGCTTATGAATCAGTCTCCAGCCACCCTGCTGCCAAAATATAACATGAAAACTAAAATGCAAAAAAAAAAAAAAAGCAAAAAATAAAAGTACAAAAATGCAGGCCCTGCCAGCATCTTAGAAATGTTTTAGTGTCAAAGTAAATCAGTCCTGTGAGAGTAGTTTTATTCACTGAGTTGTTGGTAGTCAAATATGATTCGAAAGAGATTCATTGGATAAGACTGAGAGTGTGGTTAATGCATGTCTGTGAATTCACTGTTCCAATTGCAACTGATTTGCAGCTCATCCCGAGCAACTAAAAACACTTGTACCACACTTATATAACTGTACTGAGCTAACACTGTAACGACAGATTTTTGTTGGTTATTTTTTTCCAAGAGGTAAGATATTATTATTTTTTTAAATCTTTATAGTTTATTTGAAAAACAAATCTCGTGTTTTTTTTGCTGTTTTCATGTTCACTGGTTGTGGAAAAAGGCAGGCCTCTTCCCCTTTTAAGCAGGCTCTGTTTCCCTGTGTAAGCACGGTTGTTTCATGGTAAATCATTATTTGCATTCCATTGTTTCACGCAATTAGTTCAGTTACCTCTCAGGTTGAAACGTCTGTTTGAGCAGTGTAGTCCTTTTTTTTTTTTTTTTTTGAAAATCATCTGCTCATTCAGTGATAGTGAAAACAGGTGTGGCATCATTAGGTCCTTAAGTACACCCTGTGCTTTCTGTGCAGATGGTAGATCCCATTTAGATGAGGCTGAGAGAAAAAACTCCATTTACATTTGGCATTGACATTGAGCCTGTGTCTGCATAAAAGAAAAATGCATGTTAACACCAGGTGCACACAGAAAGCACATCAGGCCAGCAAGTTCACCCAAATGCACTCCTTCAAGCCAGATTAAGGTGCCTGGGAAAAGCTGCAAGAAGTAGCAGTAGCTAGCAAATAAATCACCATTGCTTTCCTCAAGCAGAACCAAACTCATTTGCATACAAAGATCTAATCACAACTGGGTGGAATCAATAATGCTTATTAATATCAGATGTAAAATACAAAGGCCCATAGATCAATGTAATTATCCCAGAAATGTGTCACACGTTAGGTATCAGATCAATGTGGCTCCTACATGTTTAGTCACTTGTGGCTTCAAGGTTTTTTTGTTCAAATATTGGTTCTGCTGCTGTTTTAACACTAAACATTTTGCAGATTCCTGCCAATGGGTTTACTTTTTTCCCCATCCCCCTTAAAGCTTCCTTGTTTATATAGGTTGGTGGCTCTGCAAGTTGTATTATTTTTTTCTGTTTTTATTCATACGCTCTCTGATTTAATCATTGTGCCAACACTTTCCCCACAATGTGGCTGGAAAATAACTGTGTTAGATGTCCAAACATCAGCAGTGAGTTTGGAGTATTTTCAAGGATTTATGGGCACTATGGTGGCCACTGCAAGAAAATCACAGTGCATATCTTTAAATTGTGTGAGCTCACAGACCAACTTTATCTGGCCTTGCAGGGCCACACTTCATCTCAAGAGTTTTCCTGTGCGAGATTAAAATCGGAAAAACATCCAATGAGCATCAGTTGAGTCCTGCATATACAGTATGTGTCAGTATAAACTGAAGAATTTATGGGATTGTTAACCTCCTTTTCTATTAACATTCTTGAGCTTCGTGAACTATTGACACAGGATTTAATATAAAAAGCAGCATGACTGCATCATCATGGCCAATTTCTTTGCTTAGAGCTGTATGTGTATATTTGCAGCTTTATTTTCTTAAATGTGATTCACATCTTCTGAAGCTGCATAAAAATATAGCCATATACCCACATGTGTTGTTGAGGTTAATGTACAATGGAATATCTAGGTCCATCTTTTTGTATAAATATGGGAAATGCTTGTAAATATGTCATACTGTAATCCCTATTTTTTAAGAGCAGACATTTGATGTACATGTGCTCACTCTTTACTCACTACAGCTATTTTTATATGAAAGTTTTGTCCTCTCTCTTATCTGAAGAAAAATCCCCTCCAGGCACTTACAACACCAAACTCATCCACGGCAAAAAGGTCCCACTCAGTATGAGATTATCAGCAGAGGAGACACTGACTTCTATTTTTGTCAAAGGAAAGTAGACATTTTAACTTTCCCTGCCTCATATAGTGTCGGGGCGGGGGGTTCGGGGGGGGGGGGGGGGGGGGGGGGGGGGTCAGTAGACACTGAGCCGTACTTAGTGAAAGATGTATGAGCCTGGCTTGGCAGACAAGAGCCTCAGGGAAAGAAATGTAAAGTGGGAGGAAAATCATTAGCTTTGTTTGCATGTTCTCTCTCAATTACGTGTCTCCCAAGTCTGGCAGATCAGTGGAAAAAAGAAGAAGATCCGCAGCTTGGATAGCAATTTATCACTGGCTTTTGTATCCTGGATGCATGTGGCTTCAAAAAGCATCCCAGACTGTAGCTGCCTGAATTACAGTTCTCTGCTCAGCCCCTGCTCAGGCCCAATCACAAAGCCACATTTCATGGCAAAAGGGGATGTGGGCGCCTCCGCATTGTGACAAAACTATTGCTCATTCCACCTCTCAATATTTATCATAGTACAATTTCCCCCCACCGCTTCGCTCTCGAGGGCATGATTTATGACACACTCACCCTCAGCCTCATCAGAGCGACGACGTGTTCATCACAGGGACTTTTCACAGGCATCGGTTTTGTTTTATCCAAAAGCAGGAGAGAGAGGAGGCAGGGCGGCAGACAGAGAGGTGGAGATAGATGGAGAACTAACTGGAAAGAGTGAAGTGGATTAACGGAAGGAGAGAAAGAAGCCAGCATCCACTTATCTATACATCAAAGAGGTGACACTGCCTTGCAAATTTACTAAAGCTCATTTGTAATGTTTTCCGCTTGTCACTGGCCTTAATGCGCACAGCTCATGGGAGTTGCAGCCTGCCACATGATCAATTGGAAGAGAGGGAAGTTACATCTCACCATTAAACGCTTTTGACTCACAATATGCAAAGCGCGACCACTGTGAGTGATGCCTTTTTGCGCCAGCTGGGGGGAAGTTGTCAGACAGATTATAAATTGCACTTTCGCCTCACAACCGAAGGCACACTCCTCTGCATGTAAAGGCAAAGGCTTTGTTGAGCAGTCTTTCAAAGTCACCCTCGGCCTGCGAAGTCTGTGAAGCAGCCCGCACAGTGGGGCTGCTTCTGGGACTCAGGCCAGCTGTAGTGGGATCAGAGCTTGTTATCTATCCGCTTTGCTACGTACACACCGTTAATGATTTTGCAGTGATTATGAACTGTCTCCCGGGTCAAGAGGTCCCTCCTTTAAATCATCGCCTAATTGGCCGAGCTGGTCATTTATAGATTGGGAATAAAGAAATCACGTTGTACTTCCAGGAGTCCAGAAGGTTTTTTATTCTTTATTTTTTTCTTCTTTCAGTCCTTTGTCATTGTCTGTGCTCACACTCTCTCACTGAGCTCAGTTTGCCTACTCCAGGGGGTGGCCAAATCAAGCCAAACACAATTAACATGCCATTCATCATGATTATTGTACACTTATTGCATCTTTCTTGGAATTCCCTTGAAAGAAACTCTATGTTGCGGTGTTATTAAAAAAGGTTCAATTCACAAGGTAATTGAAGTCCATCAAAGCATAATTATCAATTACAGATGTGTCGTAATCTATTTTTGGCCTTCGCTAAATACCAAGAGTGTTAAAAAAAAAAAAAAAACTGTCATCCTCAGCTAGCCTATGAGTCATATTTGACAGCCTGCTGAATATAGCAAGGTCTTTAATTTGCAGCATGTGGAGGTTTTGGGGATCAGTTTGAAATAACTGGATTATTGGTGGGTTGTCAAGGCGAGAAAGAAGACCAGATCTCATTAAAGGTGCTTTTAGACATGGAGGATTCCAACGTGTATCATGACAGAAGCTTAGTCCTCCTACTTCTGCACACAAGTTTATTCTCAGGAAAAAAAAAAAAAAAAAATTCATCATACCTGAGGACACTCTGCCGGGCAGAGGAACCCAGTCATCAGTCGGTGGGAGAAAATTGCAAACTGGCACTCTGGCACAACTGGCGCCATTAGCAGTGCATTAGGAACACCTGTCAGCTCTTGGGTCTAATTCGCTCATCCAAATTATAACGTGAAAAGCTTGTGTGTGTGTGTTTTTTTTTTGTCAGTGTGTGTGCTTCAGCCCTGATTTGCATTGCTGGATTTGCAGAATTAGTTGTCATATAAACACACACAAAATACTTTCGTGCTTGACTCCATCACAGGTAAAATCTAATCATTGTCATAAAACTTTCCGCTTGGCACGACAAATCCGAACACAGCGGCCTCTCAGAGGATATTTTAGCCCGATATAGCTCAGTATTTCCTCCTGTCGCAAACATTTCACTGAATATATCCATTCAATTTCCTCAAGCCTGTGAAGTCCATTTACTTTGGAGCGACTGCTTCACCCTTCCCAAGCACCAGAATGGCAATAATGACATAAATGACCCCACAAATGAATGGAGATCTCACTGTGGTATATCAATTCTGCTTCTTAAGAGGAAGTTGGGGGATTTTAAAGGAGACCTGGTTCCTGCAGTGGCAGTTTTTCTCAAATGTGCACAGTGGCTTGGTCTCCCCCAGGAACACACTGTGAAATACTTGGTTAAGCTGTTTATTGATCTTGGAAAAAAGGTATTCCCAGTCCTGTTCTTCTTCCTCTGCAGGCAGGCCTTTTAGAGGAAGACCTCTCTGCACAGACAGTCACTACTGATACACATCACATATCCATCCACCCACATGGTCAGCAGCAGAGACAAGCCAGGAAAGCACCCACACATAGACTTTCACAGGCAATAAAGGACTTGCAAAGATACATAGATAAACACAAGGTCACAGTACAGAGGGTAGAAATGTATCTCTAGCTCTTCCAACACCAGATAACCTACAGAATATAATGCATTCATCCAGTCCTGTACAGTGGCTTTTGAGCCTCGGTCAGTCTGAGATTAACAAACCTATAACAGAAAGAAATGTCAGAAAGATAAATGCATGCATCCATGCTTGGACGTTTTCAAACACAATAGGAATATACTTTGTAGACGCATACATTGTAGCCAGTTGTAAGTGATATCTTTCTATCCTCAGGACATTGTTATGTTACCTGATCATTAAATTCCTTCAGTGCTGTTTTCTTTTAAAGATCTGGAGGGTTGAAAAGAGCATCAAACCAGCCATGGTTGGGATGTATGCAAAAACAAATAATTATTTAGACAAGAGCAAGTGATTTGCACCAAATGCATACTGCAACACATATTGATACAAACTGCATCCGAATTTCTGTAATGATGAGATTGTGGCTTATAGTCATTTGGTTCAGTTAAAAGCAATCCAGGTATGGTCGTCGTATGCTCTTTTGGAGTGACAAAAGTGCACGCAAAATAGCTTAAAGAGCTTTCTTCTTTTACAATAGCTTTTAATTTTTTTTCTAGCATAACATCAACTTCACTTTCATCTGAAAATTCTCAAATTGCAATAACAAACCACACCTTTTGTCCACTGTTAAAACCTCAGCTTCTATTTCCACTCCTTACAGTATTTAAACTTGGACAATTAACAAGTCCACAGTTATTATTTACACTCAATTCATGCATACTTTGTTTTATCTGTAAGGTAGGAACATGTACTGTTTTATTGTCTGATTAATATAGGTACATAGTTAAAATATTGCTATTTTGTTGGCAGATGACAGAAAACTTGACGATGCTCGCCAATTTCTTACAACCTTTAGTGTATATATAATACAGATATAAATACAGATATTTTTGAGAAATTAACTGATTATACAGAGTTATTTAAAGATAAACAACGCAAAATGCTGTGATCAGTTTGAATCAGACTGTAGTCCTTTTTGTTTGGCTAGCCTTACCCACAATGCACACACACGATCACTCATGCAAGCCCAGACATACTGGACTGTTTATGCAGCTCCCAGGAGTAGGAACAGTATTTTCAGCTGTTCCAGGCTTTGGCTGAATAATCTTTGGGTTATTATTCCATATAGAGACTACTGTTGTCTTATCTCACCATGTAAACATTAATTAATTGATGATAATCGGTAAAGGGAATTAGTGTAGCCTTCTTTTTGACTTAATTAATTACCTATATAAGCTTGGGCACTAGGGAAACACTCAAGAAACACTCAAAGCTTTACAAAAGTAAACGTTTGTCCCCAGCTGGAATGGGATGAAAATCTGTGTTGGATTTTAGGTTGAGGACAAAGAGGAAGTTGAGAAACGAGCGGTAGGTGGACGCAATGATTATAATCTCCCATCAGAATGCACTGTATTGCATGTAAACCCATATAGAGTCTATGAATGTGAGCAAAAATCACATAAGAGCTGTGTGAAATAACTGTGTTAATTATTAAGTGCACATGTTGCTCTACAGACTGAGAAGAAAATTGATGTTTACTCCCACTGAGAGCATGAAATGAGCTGTAAATTTGGCATTCATTTACAGGTTCAGCATTTTAACGCTAAACAGTTAAAGGCTAATTCTTTTGCTGTTCCCGAACAAGATTTCAGAAATAAAAAAACAGATTTTTTTGAAAAATCAGCATATAACATAGAAAGGAGCATAAAAACAAATGAATATTCCACAATAAACAGTCAGTCAGTTTCTCCAAAGCTTTAAGGCACATCGCCTGGACTTCATCAACCAGGTGAGGACTGCACAGTTGTCAAGAGATTATTGAATTGTCATCACAAGATTTCGGTATGCTACAAATAGAATCAGGGACAAGGGACGCCGCCCCGTGAGCCAAAACCTGCAAAGATGGTCACTGGACCGGGTCCATTGCAAACTGTGCAGAAGGCAAAGGCAGGGACCTATGCATTCTAACCCCTGGCACTGCAGAAAAAAACATATTTATTCAAAAAGACAAAGATAAAATGCATAAAATGCTTCACCTGCAGCTGTCAACAGAAAGATAAATATAATATTAGCATATTTTGGAAAGAATAGGAAGAGATGGGGAAGTTGTTATCATATGACCTCGAAGCTTTAGAAACACCAAGTAATTGTGGTGAAAATCGTTTGTGTAAATATAATCCAGAAATAAAATAAGAAACTAAAGTCCTTCACAAATAGTTAGATGTTTTAATTTAACTGTCTGTGAAGGTGCAGAAGTGCAAACTCAGACACACACAGAGCCGATGGCCTCTGACCTCAAGACACAAAGGACTTCAGGAAAAGACATCGAACAGGACCAAGAATCAAGCCTCTTCTCACCAAGCATGAAAGATTAAGATTTTCTCTTTATCAGACATAGAGACCTCAGTCCTTTCTTAGTGTGTCTTTCTTGGTTCCTCTCCTTTTTATCCACCACCAAGTGTCCAAAATTCTATTTCTTCTTGTTGTAATCATTTTGGTATTTTTAAATGTATTAATCTACTCATTTAGACAATACTCCATTGCTGTCTAATGACTTTTTTGGAAATAAGTCTCAAGACAGTAAAAGAGGAAAATGTCGGTATCACATGAGTGTATTTCATCTTAAATAGTATACTTTTTAGCTGTGGTTTGAGTGCTAGAATGTGTTATTTTGGATGTACATACAGATGACAAAACTGGGTATTAAATGTTATTTTATTAATTCAAACTGCAAATGTTTCTACTGGCTCTTGTCATTCGCCATATATTGATGACAGAATGAGTGAATTCGACCTTTAAATCTTAGAAATAGAAATAAAAGTATTCTTCTTTTAAAGCTAGAGGCCAATTGTTCTTGCAACACAAAGGCGTCAATTAGTAATCAGTGCAGTCTCTCAAAGGAGCAAAAAGGATCTTCTTTCTTTCTAAGCACGCCTCCTAGGTCATAAAACTTAACACATACTGGTTCTCTGTTTTCTGGTTGTTTTGTGACACCTTCTTTGGGATACTATCTCGTTTGTTTTGGCTTTGCCAGCCATGGGCCTTTCGAGAACCTGTTGTCTGTTGTCCTTTAATCACTTCTGCTGAGAGCTTCAAGCTTCAGAAATGAGCTCCAAACTAAGAAGAAAAGCTGGAAAGGTGATAAAAAAAAAAGCCACAAGCAAAGCGTAGCCTTTGCCGTATGGATAATCCATTGTTTTGTAATCTCCTATTTTTGTGTAGTTAACTTTTTGACTTTTAATACTTTTTGAGCTCCTGCTTCCAAACTCTCAGCCTGCCACTGAACGCAACAAGTCCTGAATGCACAACATAAGTCAGTGACAGTTAAGTAAGTGGTGTGTTTGTCCATTCAGGTTTGATTTTGCTGTTTTTGTACAGATGTATTAAGTTCTTAAAGGCTGATCAATCATCTTAGACAGTGGGGGGTATTAGGCTCACTGATGGCTGTCTACACCCACACAAAAATCTTTGGATTTGAAATTTGTGGGCCAACCCTAACCAACCCCATTTTGATTTTTGTGTTTAGCAGTATTCGATTTTTTTACAGTCCTAAAGGACTTTACTGATGGACTCCCCCTCATACATGCATGCCCCCCTGTCACCAGAAGCTTATCTCTCCTTCTATCTGTCTCAGCTCTGTTGCATCCCTCAGCCTTCTATTAGTGTCATCACGCTCTGTTGGGCTGCACTTGTCATACTGATTCCAAACTAATCAAGACTAATGAATTCATTTAACTGATGATAATAATGTTATTAAAATGCAAATTGTTAATTTCTTTTAATTGCTCGACATCACATGTAATCAATCACAACAACTTATATCGTCACCACAGATCTTTCTTCTTCTTTCCCACTTTGCTCAGACTGTTTCTGAAGAGATTTCCATTTTCCCCTTTCTTATGAAGAGTCAGACTGTGTTGGTTAGCTCTGTCATGGTCTGGTTAGAGATGTGATTGTGTGTCATATCATTTATTCTTAATCTTCTTGTTTGTGTCTGCTCTGGTGATTGTGAATGGGCTTGGTAACTGTAGAGCCATAATTGGAAAATGCATGACTGATTTGCTAAGATGGAGCAAACATGGGAGACAGCATTTTTTTGAGGAGACAGTGTTGGCTTCAGCTCCAAACTGGTAAGTAAGTGAGCAGTAATACGCCAGCTCCAGCCTGGTAACAACACTTCACATAGAACCCACCAAAGCAGTTCATGCGATTTGTCTCCGTGACTTATTAAACGCGTCATTAATCATGTAAATCAGTCTGCTTGTGGACTTTATAAACATAGTTTCAAACACAGTTAAGTAAACACGAGTTTTAAACATAAATAATTCTACCTTCAGTGGTTAGTGATCTTTTCCTAAGCCTGACCAAAAGATTTTAGGCAAAAACTTAAAAAGGGATGGGAAGAAATGGTTTGTAGAATTGCACCTCATGATTTGTAAAATTTTAATATGCAAGTACCTTCAATTATGAGCCCAAATGTTAGGGACATTAAATGATGCAATTATTAATATCAGAAAAAGCTCCTATAGATCCCCTCTACACATGTATGAAGGAGAACATAAAAAAGTCTCTAATGTGTGTATTTTTGCAGAAAAAAAGGGTATAACTGTCCAATTAAAATCCATAAAATCGCATCTTTTTTTTTCTCCCTCATTAAAAAATTCCAGAATACATAAAAGTGCAAATATTTATTCATTTCACAAGTTTAAATGTCAGACACAGGATGTCTCCTACTTTCAGTGTAAAGTCCATTGTCAGTTTATGTGCACTCGAGGCTTCACGTTTCCAAAACACACTTGTGTATGCTGAATATTGGACCAGGACTGGCTTTCAAACTGTGATCTATAAATAATGATCGTAGGCTCCCCCTCTTAAAATCAGATTTTCAGTGAGCACAGAGAAAGTTTACTCTTCCAGCCATGACTGTGAAAACAGCCTTATAGTGTCAGACTGCACATACATCATTCTGCACCGCGAAGTTCAACTGGAGGAACAATAAAAGAAACACATCTTTGACTGTAGGGGGGGCTTTAAATAGAAATATATATAAAGATAGATATCATCAAAATACATTTTTAACTTACTCAACATTTACTTTGGGATACATTCTCGTGCCTTCAGTTGTACGTAAGCCTCTTCCTCCAGACACAAACAGTCTACCATTTCCTTTAGCTGTGTGTGTGTGCTGTAAATGCACCGTATATCAGTGCCTGCAAAAAGAAAAATAGACACAACCAAGAATCAATCAACAAAAACAATGTGGTGTGCATTTAATCCCGAGGGTCTATGACCTTCACAGTCTAGGATATCAATTTATCTCAAAATTATTTTCACCGCTTCATCTTCCACAACTCCTCTGATTTGACCTCAGACAGAGATTAATTTAGATCTTTAATTTGGGTAAGATCCAAATTAATTTAAAGTCCCATACACTTTTAATTGACTGTATTTTATCACAAAGGAGAATACTAGGAGAGTTCTGATTAATGGGAGAACACAGGAAATGAATGTTTATCCCAGGAGGTGAAGATTTCTTTTGAGATTTCCACTTGTTTTTAATCACTCTTCACGTTTCAAGTATCCTATCATGTGCTTTGCCTGCTGCTTCTTCTCTTCGAAAGCGGTGCATTCGAGCACTTGATCCTTACTAAAATCACAGGTTTTGTGATTCAAAGTCAACAACAGGCCTACACCCAGCATTTAGCTGACAATCTAAGGCACATATGTCAAACTGGTCCACAGGAGGGCTGGTGTGGCTGCAGGTTTTTGTGCCAACTAACCAAGAGCACACCGTTTGACCAATCAACTGTCTGAAGACGGAGATCAGTTGATTAAATGAGTCAAGTCTGGTGTGCTGCTACTTGGTTGGAAAGAAAACCTGCAGCCACACCGGCCCTCCTGTGGACCAGTTTGACATGCCTGATCTAAGGTAAAAAAAAAAAAGTGATGAAAACTTGCCAGTTAGTGCCTGCAGAAGAGCCTATGAATGTTCTAAGTGTAAACTTGACATAACCATGACATAACCTATTGGGTTGTGCAGTTCTGAAGCCTCAAGTTTGCTATTTACCGTGGTCGCCATCTTGAATTTTTTGGAGCAAGAAGTCACTGCAAACAAGAGAGCTAGAGAGGATACACATATTTGCACCTCTACTTTTATTGGATCTGAGAATCCGAGGACATGGCTTTGTAGATTTGTCAAACATGGCTGGTTAAGTATCTTTTTAAAAAAAAGATGGTTACCTCTGTAACTCAAATATATGGTTAAGCCATAGCTATACATAAAGATGTCTTTGGAAAAGAAACTCCGCTCTTCAGTCAAATTTAGCATTGTTATACCTACACGTCAGAGCTGATTGGGATATGTCAGACGAACCAAATGAAAAAACAACAGAGCCTTCAGCAAACAAGGGGTAAAGATCGAGTTTTTCATTATTATAAGATCTATTTTATCTATAATTTAAATAATACTTGTCTGCTAAGATATACCGTATTTAACAAACTGTATGTAAGGTGCATCCAGAGTTTTTTTTCCAGAGATAAGCTCTCTTTAGTTTTTGTGTTTATGAAGCTAATATAGTTGCTTACTGCACAGTAAGAAAACAATGCTGTCAGTGCATTTTATTAACTGTAGGAGATGTCAAACTCCATTTCCATCTTGTACTTGATACTTTTTGACTAAATAAATGGTGAAAAAAATGCCCTCAAGTCAAGATCCTCTAAGCACATATTTGAATGAGGCTGAATGCTTAGAATATTTTAGAAAAAGAATTTCTAACACAAGACGTCATCAAGTAAGGTTTTTTTTTTGTCTTTTTAAAGAAAACAAAGACTGCACTGTTGGTCACGCTGAGACAGAGTGAGGATTGCTCTGCCATTATTGTGTGTTTTTAACCTGAAGCTGCAGCAGGAGATGATCTTCTGTCTTTGTCATGATTCCCCCCACGGTCCTGTCATTGCGAAAGGTTAGTGTTCGCCCTTTGACTCGTGGAATCATGGATCAAATGAATTGCACAGCGGCTTTGGAAAGGTTGTGGCCTAAACTGCAGCCGGATGGTTGGAGCTATGCTGTCTGTGTTTATATGTAAGTGTTCTATGTGCTTGTGTTAGTGTGTTGCTGTTTTTCAAAGCGAATAACCTCAGTGCTGAAACTCATGAAATGAATTACTGTGTACATAAATCTGAGGTGGAGAGTAGTAGTCTTATTAATTGATTTAGGTTTGATTTTATTATTCTTATTATTATCATCAGTACTTTTTTTCGGATTTTGAGCATTAATGTGTTCACATGTGTGATTCTGTCTTCACACATTGAAGTCAAATTGGCAGACTCCCTTCATCTGTCTGTCTGTCAATCAATCTGCCGTACATCATAATCATCAATGTTCTGAAGGAACAGGAGGACGAAGACAACCGCTAATTCCTCAGATAACTCCAGAAGCTCCCAATTAGTGTCTCGCTGCATGTCAGTCAAAGCAATTATCAATCAATGAGCTGCAATTATGGCTAAATAAGATTAAACTGTCTTTGTATTTAACAATTGAATCAGTCTTGCATGGAGAAAACACTGAAGGATATGACAGCCAGAGGATATGACAGCGAGTTTTGGAGATATAAAGCTGAATAATTGACAAGGTATATGGTCACTGGCATCAAGAGATGATTGTAGCGGGTATACCTTCTCTTTGAAAGATACTCAATCATATGCTGCAGAAAAACAGTGATGTGTAGCTTTTAATTTAATTTCAAGTGTTTCATTTTCTGACAAAATCCAGTTGCAGTTTAATCCAGGTTTGTTTACATGTAGCCACATATATGCGTCTACATTCACAAATAGGATTTTTGGGCTTTTCCAGGAGCACATGAACTTCAGAGTCCCTCCTTCTCCAGTCCAGACCTATGGTGATAATGTCGCCTCGTCTTACCGTTCTTCAACTTGAACTGTCGAGTGAAGTTGCTGCATATATATAGTTTTGAGATTGGTAACATTTCGTTTCTTACTGGACACAAACCTCAGATTCTTGTGTGAAGGCAATTGATAATTGATTGATGTACTTTGTCACTGTTTTCTATGTAGGAATGAACAGTTCCTCTGATTGTCTCATGTTGTTAAAATGGGTTTGCATAGCAGTTTGTTTAAAACCAAGTGCCTCTCACACAGAGGCTAAATAGCATATCCTGCTTCCGTAGGAGATGCTGGGGGATGTGACAAAAATCAGTGTTTGATGCCCTGAAGTGAAACCAGGCTGCGTAAACACAGAGGTAAAGACTTTTTAGATGCTAATACATGTCCATGTCCACGGAGTACTTCCCAATGTAGTCTGAATTTTAAGGAAAGATTATTATTATGTGTCCATAATAACGTGTCAGATCAAATCTCAGTTCACCCATAACTTCCCCCGGGTTGAATTTATACATGGCTATTTTGGATAGCTTTCTGATCCAACCTAGGTGTATAGATACAGGGACTTAAAAAATCTTTTCACCTTTCAATCACCAAATGAGTGCTTGCTGGGAGAGATTAAATATTGTTTGGGACAATACCTTTGTGCAGCAACCCTGCAACCCCAACAGTACTGTGTGTTGCACCATCTGTCTTCAGCCTTCAGTTCACTCTAGTGCTGCTAACCTAAAAAATGAGCATGCCTTGATTACTGAATCCCTGCTTTGGCTCCTGTAAAGATCTCATTTACTGCTGGAGCAGCAGAGAGACTGTACCCAACACAATCACGGCTTTGCATAAAAAGATTAATTCTAACATTATCCGGCACTGTACTTACACTTGCATTATCCTACATTACATTAGACACACACAACCTCTGAAACTAAGCAGCTCACATGCCGTGTCACTCCATCAAGACAAATGTTGCCTCTAGACTCGACAGTGACACCTTGTGCTCACCGAGTGGGCGGCAATGATGTCAGCTGATAATAAGTCACTTGACTGTATGAGTCCATTTTCTCCCCCTGGAGGCATATATTCCATGGTAGAGCTGCTGGGAGATGATAAGACTGTGGCGAGATAACTGCTTTCAGTATGGCATGTTATAGCACCTGAAAGGGCGTTCATTACTGTGATTATGGGTTTGACAGCAATGCTGAGGGGGACAACCAGGCATTGTCAGCGCTACCAAAGTCCCATTATCACCGTTAAGGTTTCTGCGTGCTTCAGCCAAATGATGGCAAGTCATTTCTGCACAGCACAAAGTAAAGTTGTCCATGCTTTCTACTGAAATAGATGAACTTGAAAGAAAGAGAAGGTAAATGAAGACTCATGCAAACTCCTGCAAAACATAAATGCTGCCCTGTTTTCTTTTTTTCCATTTCCTTCCTTCACAATGTTTCAAACTGAGGAGGTGAGTCCACCAGAGTCCCCCAAAGATTAGATTTAGATCAACTTTAACAAGTCCTTACTGGCAAAACTCCTGCAGCTGCTTTGTTGAATCCCAGTGGTGCTTCTGTCCCATTTCTTTCTGCTGTATAACCTTGAAAATATGATGCACTGAAATATATAATACAGTTTATAATAGAACTTTAAAGTTGATTAACCCAAGAGCTGTCAACCTTAAGCCCTCAATTCTTGCAGTGATGGAAATATTTTACTTATAAATCAATAATATTTTTATGTGGGAATTTGGCAACATTGATTTAGACAGTTATTCTGTGGATCTCTTTAGGACATAGGGAAGCTAAACATTTCTTACTAATCAACAGCA
Source organism: Scatophagus argus (assembly GCF_020382885.2). NCBI lineage: Eukaryota > Metazoa > Chordata > Actinopteri > Scatophagidae > Scatophagus > Scatophagus argus. Next base: position 11,802,178 of record NC_058510.1, on the reverse strand, counting down.
CCTAATATCCATGCGATATTTACTCACAACCCCCATCACAATTGGCACATGTGTTTGAGGAGTTGTTTCCCTCAGTAATAATGCTGACATCACAGCAAAAGTTCTGAAATCAAGATAAGGGATCACCAAAGTTGTAGGAGGGTTGTTGAGACATTTCGCACAACAACCAAGCTTCATCTGGCCAATGCTGAGACATTAACACAGGATAGATGAAAACTGATTGTATTACAGAAACGTCCGTTAGTATTCATTCTCAGGGCGCCATTAAATATTCTAAACATTGTGGAAATCCATCCAGTATTCAGTGAGATATAGTCACACACCATTTTTTTTCTCCTCTTTCTTGTCTTGTCAGCCATGATACAAATTGTGATATCACAGGTTTGGAGGTGAAAATTAAAGTTAAGACACCTAAAGAATCACTTACACTCTAAAACTGTGTGGTGCACATCTATGTGGCAGGTCAAAGTTAAAACAAGAAGCATCTTTACACAATCTAATGGATGTTTACATGGACTAAAACCTCTCCCAGGAATCCATTTCCCTTTGGGTAAGCTTCACTTATTTCTCTGTACTTATTGTGCTTGCTGTGCCCTTCCACATATCATGAACACAAGGCTTGTGAATTAACAACTGGTAGGAATAATAGCCAAATTATGAAATTACTACATCCATAAAAAAAATTAGATTTTTCTTTCTAAAAGCAGCTCAAGGGTTTTCATAACTTTTTATAGACGTCTTGAAATGCTTTTACTTCGACTGGGAATTTTTCCTCTACCTAATAAAACAAGTGAAAGCAAGAACAATTACTGATTAGCTCTCCAGCCGATGTTGGCATGGCAACAGTAAAACACTGCTTCCTGTGCTCGTCACAGGAATTATTAGTACCACTGGGGTGCATCTTGATCGCTGTGGTACTTACATAGAAGGAAAGTTTCTGCCATGTGTGTTTGTGTGTGTGTGTGTGTGTGTGTGAGACTTGAGAAAAAAGGTTAGGTTTATTCTGTAAACCGTGACATAAAAACTCAAATTTTCATTTTCTGATTTGCATGGCACTCGCACTCACCTATGCATTCCAAATGTTGTCACTGGCCTTCAACATTTATTATATAAACAGATAATCACACCAATAATCAACCTGCATTCAGAATACTGTTTGTGTTAGTGTTTGGTGCTAATATGAAAATGAATGCCTGGTTGATTAAACTCCCATGCAGCAGCCAACAACACCATCTAAATACCACCACCGGTACAATCAAAGGATGGGGGAAATAAGAAAAACCTTCCTGTGCTCACAATATAATTACAGCCACTTGCATATTTCTGTCTGTCATTTAAAAATGAGTGTCTGGGAGCAGGATAATGGGAATAATCCCTCTGCCCATTTTCAGATTAAATTTTGGTGTTCATGGTGAGAGGAGTGTGTGTGCTCATCTCTTGGAAGCAAATCCTCTGTTTGAATAACTTCCCTGAAGGCTTGATGGATGTGATACAGATATTAGATTTCCATCACTTCAAACTCTAAAGTTTCTGCCACTGGGTGACTAAATAATTGAAGACTTCTCCCATAAAAACGCAATATAAAGAAAAATGTTGCTTCCTCAAATTTATCGGTCAATATTTCAAAAGTGAGGATGAGTCTATTCCCAGCAGCGTATCTATTCTGTAAGCAGAGGCCTTAAAGTGTCTTCCTCTCACAGCACATTTATTTTGTAAAAGCATGTGTCAGATCTTTTCAAGCTGTTGCCATGTTTGTACATATTACTGGCCTGCCAACCTTTGGGAACAAATTTTGAGTTCCACAATAGTGTGGCTAAGTGCTGTTTCTTGTGATTTCGCACCACTTCGCTTTGCAGTCATATCTCCGCTTACTGCCATCGTCAAGTTATTCAGCATGTAAATCAGATATGAAGCAGACAACAGACAAGATATATATATATATATGTGTGTGTGTGTGTGTGTGTGTGTGTTTTAGTTACATTGTTACCCGAAGCTCCTTAGTGGCTGATGTCAAAATCATAACATAGTTGTGGCAGTTTTGAATAGCAGAGGCTTGGCCATTGCTCCTAATATTTTGCGAAGAACATCCGAGTAACTTGCGAGATAGCATTGTAAAAGAACCATCCTTGAGGAACCAGCTAGCCAGAGTGAGGAGGGGAAACAAGATAGTTCAAGTCAATGTCACACTCTCTTTAAATGACATTACACTTTTGTCACTCATGATGTCTGATCATCACTGCTTGATATTTGGGCAAAGGAAGGAAAATGAATCCAGCACTATAATTGGTCGAGTGTTAATTCATATTTTTTTATGCTACCCTTAATAAAAAATGCCAGTGTGGCTCTAACATGGTGTTTAACATGTAATAAATTCACATGATGAGGACACATGCGTATAACATTTGGAATGTTAAATATGTGAAAACACCCATTTAACTTGTAATATCGCATCGATTTAGATTTTTATCACATTTCATTTCACATGTTATAAACTGATAATAAAAATCGAATAGTGGAAGCAAACAACATTTAATCGTCAGCTTTTAAGCCAGCATGAAAGACAAGTCTGTACAGTGAGGAGATAAAATGTCCTTCTCATACTGGACAAACTGTATCTGTTACCTGCTGATGAAGATCATGAGATATGATCAGAAATTCTAGAACAGCAACCATACAGGGCTGGTGGTGGTGAGACAGTTTCACAGTGACGAAGTGCGTTTTTCTTTCATACATCTCACAAGGATAGTATATATTGATAGCCTGAAAAGGGGCACATATTCTATTGTATAGTCTTTATGTGGTGTTTTAACATTTTGCCCCTGCCATCAAGTGATCTTAAAGGTCAGGTCTCATGGTTAGAAACAGTGGTTTCTCTGTCAAGGAGAGAGAAACACAGGCTGTTCACGTAAGTGCCTTTGGAGGTAAAATTTTCTCAGAGGTCAGGTTGTAAAGATCTAAAATGTCAAAGAGCTTGTATTCCATACAGTTGTTATAAGGCACAATCGCCCACTTTTAATTCTATTGCGTATTTAAGAGGCGAATGAAGCATCTCTGCAGGGACTAATCAGGATATTACTCACACACAGTGACTCTTTAAATTCAGAGTTATTAGACCACTTGACCCTCCCTCAGATGTTTTCCTTATCTCTCTGTCTACTAAAGAGTAATTAGAAGAGCTGTTCATTAATTACACATATGGGTCTGTGGCCAGACATCGGAGCGCTGCCCAGGCAGGTGACTGCATCTGTCAACTGAATCCAATTTTGCCAGCTCACACAACGTTCATGATTTGTTCAATCAAGACGTCACAGGCAATTTGTCTGGCGTGCCTCGTCCCTCGGCCACCTCCGAGCTCTTCACAGAAAAGAAAATTAGAGTATCCTTCAGCAGTCCCAAGGGGTCCTGCCTTCGGGAGATGTAGCATCCTCCACCTTTGTTGACAGACCTGGCGTCTGCCTCACTTGTCACTGTAATTAGTTTTGTTTTGCTACCATTGTGCTCAGCAGCCCTGCTTTATTGCTGCGTAGCTGTTTGCAGTCAGGGCTCATTCCACAGTGTTGTATTAAAGTAAGCTGCGTTAAATGCCCTGGCATGAAAAAAAAAAAAAAGATTCTCCTAACATTGATTTCTCCTGCTCTCAACAGCCTGTAATAAGCAAACATACTCCTCGTGTCCAGTGCCCCGCTTATTTGTAGGTCTGCACAAAACAACAATTACAGGCCAGTGCTCCATTGATGAACCATGGAAAGGTTTAATTAATCATCAGGATACTGCTGCGTGTGGGCACACTGACATTGAAATAATTTCTTTTTTCAAATCCAGCTTTTTTGTCATTATTTCAACCTAGGAGCAACAGCTATTTTGCAGCCTTTGTGCTGTGCTTGTGAGTCTCTTCAATCCAAAGCTCGAGCTCCAGTCCACTCCGCTCACACAAAGGTATCACATCCTCTGACTACAATAACAACAGTAATGAACTGACTGGCAAGTGGCAGCTGTGCTCTGACCGCTCCTATGGCCTAAACTGATTCACAGCACATGATGGCTTTTACTCCCAAGGCTCTGGCATTACCAACACCACACACATGTTGTGGGTTCATTTATAACTGAGGACAGCCTTTTAGTAATCAGATAGTGGTTCGATAAACGCTGAACTGCTGACTCCCTCGAGGAAGGCTTCTGAAGGACGATTTACCACCTCAGTGCTGATGTGATGTCTATCCTCTGTTGGCTTTGTGTCTGCGTATGGGGGTGTGGGGGTTCTCTGTCTCTTTCTGTGTGTGTGTGTGTGTGTGTGTGTGTATTTACAAACCTTTGAAAAGACATAGAGTGTGTGACAGCAGAACAGACTGATAGGCCCAGAATCCCCTTTTGCTCCCCTGAACGAAAAAAAAAAAAGTTACTGCAGACAAGGAACTGATGATGCAGCCTGCTCCTCTGTTCAATGACAACACAATTTACACCTTTGCAAAAAAACACAGCAATGTATGGTAGCCGATTTTGTCCTATAAATAAATAAATTCACCCTCTTAACTGCCATTGTACATAATATAATAGCGATTAAACCTCTGGTCATTTCATGAGAGCTTTTCCATTTGCTGTTTCTAAATACTGCACTCAGTTGTAATTTAGTGGGAATATTAATAATAATAATGATCCACCTGGCACACAGGAAATGGTGCATTTTCCTCATGCTGCATACAGCAGCACATATCTTTGAATAAACATGAGAAAATGACACACCACCAACTCCAGAGAGTTGAATTTCAGCAACGGAAAAAGAGTGTTGACAAGTGTGATGCATGAACATAGCAGAGACAAAACTTGGGATTAAAAGATGTCACATAAACCTTTTTTTTTTTAAACGATCATAAACTAAAAGCCTATAGGTATCACTTTTTTCAGTATACCTTGTTTTGGAAAGAGGCTCTGCAAATGTTCCTAAACACACAAACATGTTGCACAATTTATTCGTAAACATGAACTCATTATATAAACCTCAGTCACGTTATTTCTGCGCTGCTCAAGTGAAAAAAGAATAATTTTAACTACAGCATACTACTTGTGTTAAAAGGGTGCTTCTATCTCTTTGATCTCTTATTTCCTCTCTGCAGTCTCATATGAATAAATATGTGCATGTTTTCATGGCATCTTCAGTTTCTGCAAGGTTTAGCTCTTTTAAACAATGTGCATGGCGAAGTCAGACAGGAAGAGGCGGCTGTATGCTCTTGTTTTTGTTTTTTCCTTCCCTCCTCCGGTCTCTGAAGATTATGGACACATGGTGACAGCAGCACAACATAATGCAGAAAATAGAAAAAGTAGCTTAGCGTTAGTCTCAGGTTTGACAGGAACACAGCACATTGTGCTTAACAATACAAACAGTGCAGGGAACATGTTCTGCATTAGGACCTGACGCAATGACACACAATCTGCACCCAGTAAGAAATGCACAGGGACAAAAGTCAACTACACAATGTTGTATTTCACTTTTTAAAAAATTTAAATAAATGTATCTTTGCTATAAATGCATCTGTGGCTGTAACGATGAGTGTAGTCTTGTGCCTTTAGTCTGGAAGAATCAATTGCAAAACTTTAAGTGGCTTTCGACCACTTTTACACATGTAAGTTTATGCTACGGAATCTGTGAATAAAAGACACACTTGAGGTGCATCATGGGAATACAGTATACAGACAGTATTTTTGGCACTTGACCCACACAAACAACTGCTGCTTTTATTTTTCTTTTCCTTGTGAGGCGTATTTCTTGATTCTGATTGATTTGTGCCGGAGTTCCGTTTTAATCTCCAAATAAACTGTCGACTATAGCTGTCAAATCAATGTAATGAAGCAAAAACAGTGCAATATTTCCCCTGAAAATGTCGCATAGCAAAAAGGGAATTCTGAAATGAAACAGAAGTACCTTAAAAATTGATCACCAGAGTAAAGATGTGTCTTCCTCAATTCTGTAATCTGTAATGTTGTTTCATCAGTTTGTTTTGTGTGGTGGAAATTACTGGAAACACTTTAGTGGAACATGTTAACAGAACTTCCAGTACTGATAGCTGTTAGCACTGTCGCCTTGCAGCAAGAGGGTTCCAGGTTTGAATCCCAGCCTGGGCCCTTCACATTCTTCAGTTTGCATGTTCTCCCTGTGCTTGTGTGGATTTTCTCTGGGCACTCTGGCTTCCTCCCACAATCCCACAAGCATGCACATTAGGTTGACTGGCTACTCTACCTTGCCTCTAGGTGTGAGTGTGTGTGATTGTCTGTCTTTGTGTGTCAGCCCTGCGACTGAATGGCAACCAGTCCAGGTTGTACCCCAAGATTTTAAACCTCAGGGTCTATTAAAAGGACACAGTGATGCTATGTTGCTGCTATGCGATGCTATGTTATCTACAGTTGTTTTTAGCATGGATATTTCTTACTTAAAATGATTATCAACATTATCTCATGTTAAAACAGTAGTGGTCATTAGTGGGAAACCAATAGTTGTCAATCAGACTATCGACAAAACAAGGACAAGTGATGTAATGAGGGTTTTTTTTTTTTTACTTTCCATGCATCCATCTCACTCAGTGACAGTATGTGGGTGAAGGGCATGTGGTGTCTTTCTTAACATGCATACATATATTTTATTTTTTATAAAAAACATGTATCACAGATACATTCCCGCAACATTTCTGTCACAATGGCTCTCTCTGTCTTCTTTTTATTATACTGTATAACTCTGCATCGTAAGCATTGTAAGCTATATGTCTCCATTGATTAGGTTTGTGCATTAGCTTTACATCTGACTGACTTTGCAGTAGGCCTGAGGCATATTTGTTCATTTATAACCTGTTTAATGCAGACTATCATATTTTTTCTATCCAAGCATACTATGAACTCAGGCTGTTGTTTTGTAGACATTCTGTATGCCACACTGTTGCTGCCTATTCAAGCAGAGATGTCAGCATACGTTGCTGGTGACTGAATTGTTGACTTTGTTGGGGTTCTATACCTTCCACCTTTCAGACGTGTTCTTTTCAGGATGTGATCAATGTGGTAAACTGCTGTAAGAGGAGTAACAATAGCTTCAAACATTTTCTGCTGACCTGACTCTTTTATCACATGAGTGAGAGGGTGAGTTCAAACACCTGCCAATCTCCAACCTGCTGGGTAGGTGGAGCTTGATTTCGCTCTTAACAACCCTGAAGCAGCACCTGCCTGAATGTACGTTCTGGCAGTGGCAAGCAGCTACATTCGTTCATTCAGTTTACAGCAGGTGTAGGATTTTTCTTGCTCAGTGTGTGATGATGACTTTTTGCCCCTAAGTGATGGGCTGTGGGAACAGCAAGGTGCTGCCTGAGGCATCCAAGAAGAGCTATGTAAGTGTAGTGCAATCACTTGTGGCCTTTAGTAAAGCACATGATGATGATGAGCTCAAGAAGCAGATGGCGAAGCAAAGAGATCCATGGATTTCCACCAGTGCTAAGAGTCCTCAACCAGCACCAAACATCCAACAGCATACACACAGGGATGGACGAGACCAGGAGAAAGCTGCCAAGTATAAGGACAAATTTGATCCACGTGTAACAGCAAGGTAAATATTATTAGTAAGGTGTCAAAATCAATGTCTATACATGCACAAAAGATCTAAATTTAAGTAACTCTAATTTATATTATTTTAACAATAAAAATCTACGTAGAAGAAAAAAAAACTTTAATTCTTCCAATTTTAAGTAATTTATTGTGTAAAAAAGAAGGACAAAAAAAAGAAATGCTAAATAATTGAGACTTCGCCTTTGCAATAAATGATGTTATCTCAACCTTACGAGCATCCAAGTATTAGCATTTATTCAAAAATAGTTCATTTGAGGCACAATGCAAGCTGAAATTGCTTATTAAGAGCATTCATAGTACTTATTTGGGCCTCTACTCAGCCAACACTACTAGTCTTCATGCGTCATACAATTTCTTAGCAGGAATAGAAGACATTATTTGAGAGGCTGAGAGCTGATAATGCCTGAAGACTGCCTTCCTGTACTTGTCAGATCAAAACAAAAACAAGGAAACTGATATTTTTAAGGAAAGTACACGTCTCTATCTATAGCTTATTAGTCACAGCTGATCTAAAGAATTGCTTTTTTCATCTTTAATCTAAATCAAAATCATTATTGATATATATGACTTTGCTGCAGTCGACTGTCGATTGCAGCGTGCAGACATTTCCCAGTACATCACAGCTGCAGTTACAGCTGCAGTGAGAGATGTTGGGTGTTTTCCAACAGTGTAACATGGGATAAAATGTGTGTATTATGCTGTAATGAGTCATCATTTCTCTTCTGCCACGTCAGATATGACATTAAGGCTCTGATTGGTCGAGGAAGCTTCAGTCGTGTTGTGCGTGTGGAGCACAGAGCGACATGCCAGCCTTTTGCCATGAAGATGATGGAGGTAGAAGCTCCAGAGGGCCGTGAGGTGTGCGCCTCAGAGCTGGCAGTGCTGCAGCGGGTGAGCCACTCTAATGTCATTCAGCTGATCGAGGTGTTCCAATTTCCGCGGCGGGTTTACATGGTGCTGGAACTGGCCACAGGTGGAGAGTTGTTGGATCGTGTTGTCAGCAGGGGCCACTTCACAGAGAGGGATGCCACCCAGGCCCTTCGTATGGTGTTGGCTGGAGTGGGATATCTGCACAAACTGGGTATCACCCACAGAGACTTGAAGCCTGAGAATCTTCTGTACTACCATCCCGGTGCAGACTCCAGACTGCTCATCACTGACTTTGGATTGGCAACTTTTGGTGGCACAGGAGCAGCTTCTGAGGTTTCAGATCCTGACAGAAGCAAACGGGGAGAGCATGGCAGAGCAGACAGGACTTGGTCTCTCAGAACCACCTGTGGAACTCCAGAATACATGGCCCCTGAGGTGCTACTGAGGAAGCCCTATTCCTGTGCGGTGGACATGTGGGCCCTGGGGGTGATCGCCTACATTGTGCTTAGTGGGTGCATGCCATTTGAGGACGACAGTCGCACTCGGCTCTACAGATCCATTGTGAGAGGAAAATACAGTTTCAAAGGAGATGTAAGTTTTCTGGGCTTTTCATTGCAGTTTAGTTTTGTACAATATGTAGTTCTTATATAATAATCCCATTGCCAGCTTACTATCATTTATAAATAAATGCATATTGGATGTTTCAGACACACCATGATTAATATACAATAACTGCCCTATATGTAGCCAAAGGTGGGAGAAGCTTTTAATGGTAGCTGGGTGTGTTGCAGGCCCAGCCAGTGCTACAGCTCAGTGGACAATGCCAAGGAACCAAAGTATTTAGGGGTGCAAGTTGGCTAACTTGAAATTATCAGATTTATTAGCAATAGCGATACAAACTCTTCTTGCATTTTAATCAACACAAACATCTATTTAAGACTCTATCTAAGAGTGTTTCTATGTTGCAATACCGTGCTTACATCACAACAGTTCAAGAAACAGCACATGCAGTAAATACTGTTCAAGGTGTTTCTCAGAAATATTCTCCCATAGGTGTGAAAGGTGTATGTTGTCATGCACTTAATGCTTTCAGACCACTTTCACACAAAGTAGACTCCTGCTTCAAGTGATGCAATTTTGACAGTGTTTTGACGGTGCTCCACATAAGTCCCACCATTGCGCTGTCAAGCAGTCAAAATGGAAATTCAATTAAGCTCAAAAACACAGTTTAACTGGAAAAGCTGTAGTTATTTGACCAGTTGTAACTCTTTGTCTGGCTGTGTTTTGACCCAGTGACTGTTTCTGCTTCCAGTGTATCACTGCCTCAAAAAAAAAAAAAGTTTCAAAGAAATATGCCATCTGCTGTTTCCGTTTTAACATTCTCTCTTTTCCCCCACAACACAATCTGAACAATGGTGCAAAATCCTTCTAGAGTTTATGCAAGGTTTTATTTGATATATATTTTTTTATGGTGGCTTTTAACACAGCCAATATGTAGGCCACACTGGTGGAGAAAAATCCTTGGGAATAAAACTGAAAAACACTTTTTATAGGACTTCACACACAGCATCTTACAGCCCATTGATATGCAGTGTAGACATCAATCTGTAAATTCATATGGTGACAATATGAAGACATCATACATGGCTGAGTACTGGTCCATGACTTGATGGGTTGACTATCAATCACATTTCCATCTTGACAAGCTACTTACTCTCCATGATGTGAAAGTGTATATCCCTCTCTGCTAGACTGACAGCACAGATGCACACACACACAGACTCGCAAGCACTGTGCTAATAATGTTGTAATGCATGATGAAGGTTCACAAGTATCCACAAAATGTGGAGCTCTGCCATCACAAGGGTTCTTCATGTCATTTAGAAGGGTGCTTCTCTTTGGAACGAGACCCGTTTCAGCAGCCTTAGTAATTCCCTCCACGTATTTAACTTGGCTTGAAGAGTTTCATTTGAAATGAGCTGTCCACCAACTGAAGTGACAAGAGAGACCGTGTACATGATGCCTTTCATGGCAATGAGGAGTAACAATAAGAGTGACTGACTCAATCCCTTGAGCTTTAGTGAAATACCAGAATTGTCCTTAGAGCAAGATAAACACATTCAGTAAGGTTCTTTTCTACATTTTTGAATAAATAATAAGGAATATTAAAAAAGAATTCAAAGATGGTGGATTTTCCTGCAATGACCAGGAAGTAATGGCTGACTCAAGATGTTACTTGCCAATGTCATTAGGAGTCAATACCCCTTTTCACCGGAGACATTGTGATTTGTCACAGTAAGAAAAGCATGGGTGTTGCTAATTTGTTCTATTCATTTATCCCAGTCAGCCATGACAGTGTGACAGTGAGCCAGCAAGTACAAAAACAGGACCTTGAAAGTGAACTAAACAGAATTCAGCAGTCATTAATTTGATTACTATCACCTGTGATTTGCCTGCTGTGACTTGTCAAAATGTCATTGGTGAAAAATGCAACCGACCAGAATAAGAATCACATGATCGCATGAGAAACTGTTGTCAGAATATCAAAAGAACCTTTAAAATGATTATGAAACTAGCACTGACATGGGTGAGGTTCATGAACTGCTAGGGCCTATCCCAGTATGGGAAAGGTCAGGAGAAGGGCACAGCCCCAAGAGGATGCCATCACAGGGCAGACACACATAGACATAGACAACATTTATGATACAGAGTTTTACTTTCACCTAAGCCCTTTTCCAGGACATGAGTTCTCAGGATGACAAGGTAAAACACGTATCTGAAATCTGGAACACAAACTGATAGAAAAGGAGTTTTATTGAGCGCAATTATCTGATTACTCTGTAAACCTGCTTCTAAGAACATACCTCTCATCTGTGTGATTGGATTGTGGGGAAAAAAATAAGACATGATAAGATGTTTTGCCCAGAGACAAGAGAGCAAATACTGAGCCACTGTGCCGCTTCCTCATTCATGATGGCAAAGATGCAGCAAGTTAGTTCAATTTGGCATAAAATGGACCAATAAATATTTTGTAAATGGAATAATAATGGGAAACCTTTTTGTAACCTGTATTATTATCATTGATTTTCATTAACTATCAATTTTAATGAAACTTAGTTATTCATGAAAGCCTGTCTCTAAGTAGGTCAGATGTGAGTTAGAAAGTGTCATACATACATATGCTGCTCTTTGGAAGATCAGAAATAAGGATTCAACAAAGATGTGTCATGAAAAAGGATTCACTTCAGGTGCTATTATATTTCTTTAAAGATACTGAAAGTTACCATTCTTTTCTGCTATACAAATCAGTACTCAGTAAGGGCTGCAATTACAAACGTTCTTCCGAAGTATCAGTAATCTTTTAGTGTGTATTGAAGCAGAGTAAGGAGATGCAGTGAGTCTATGTGTGTGAGTGTGTGTGTGTGGGGGGGGGGTGTGGGTTTCAGAGTAAGATGGAGGTGAGAAACACTCATAAATGCAAACGGCTTCTGACACCTGCCCACAAACCAGGTCCCTCAGTCTCCCCAGCACCACCACCTGCTGCCCCCTTCCCCCCCTTGCCAAATGAACTTGTAAGGGGGCAGCATACATACATTCCCCCAACCAGTGCAACAGCCTATGGCCGGAAGACCTATGCTGTAAACTTACACCGATGAGTTTACCCAACAGTGAAAGGTGAGTGGGGGATTGGAAGGAATAGAAAGGAGAGGACGGAGGAGGAGCAGGTGTAGGCCAGGGGGGCTTTTCTCATCTTATCATTCAAAATGTTCCGCACACATGGGACGTAGGCGCTTCCCCCTCACACAATCAGGGCTTCTTATCTGATGTATGTGAGGGTATGAGTTGATTTCCGTGTGCATCTGTGCGTGTTTGCATTGTTGCAATGCATGTGTATGTGCTCATGTTGTGACAGCAGCCTTTTGTGTGTAAGGCACAAATCCGTTAGTTCAGGCAAGACAGCAGCCTGGTCAAACCCTCTGCATTCTGCTGCTACGTTACTGAAGACACACTTTCCTAACCCAACCCAAACATCTGCATCTCTCAGCAGCAGAGTGACCTGGATTAGCATAGTCTGCCCCCTAGTGAGCACCATGCGAACAAATCCAGCCTCCACTTGGCCACAGTGTATTGTACATGACAGTCCAATCTCAACTGTATCCGGGTATTGATGTTTTGATTACTGTGGCTTAACTGCGACTTTCACCTGAATTAGCAGCTGGCCACCTTCCCCATTTGGACTCATTATGATGAGGTATATATTTTTTCTTTGTGGTCTTACCAAGGAAATACTGCCAGGAGAATCAGGTTCGAGTCAGTCGTGAGGCAGAGACTCTATGTGGAGCAGTTCATTACTCAAAAGTGCATTATCCTTGTGATCACATTAGCGTAATCCAACCTTCTAGCGTTCTCTTGATTTGTTGCAATTACAGCTTTGTCAGGTAAAGATGTAGCACACTGCAAACACAGTCAGTGAAGCCTCTCATTCACTCTAACAAGATGTTGCTCAATAAGCCAAGCCCTGTAGGTTTCTCCCCTGCTAATGCCATATCTGCACTCCACTTTCCTCCCTCATCTCCCTCCTCTTCTGTTAGCTATCTGCTCAACAGTGATGTATAACACTGGCTCTCGCCTCCTCCACCAAACACAATAACGGTTTTGTGTATTTTGACATGAAAAATGTTTGAAATAAGGGAGAGAGATAAACTTCCTGCAGGTGGCTCCCTTCCAGGAAAACAACACAGTTATGTCTCTTCTTTAGATGTTGATAGCACGAGGGAGTCAAACTTTTGCTACCTCTCCGAAGATTTTTTTGCTGCCTCATTCCTACCTAGTGAAGGCATCACCAACTCTTGCATGTAGCCAGCATGCACAAAGCTTGCGTTCCTGTCATTTTAGATCAATGACAAGAAGCATCTGTTGGCTGCCGTCAAATGTATATTTCATGGCACAGTAATAAGGAGCCGCATCGAATCACCACTAGATGAAGAGCAAAGTCAGACTTGTTAGTCATAGAAGCTCAATCGCACACTTTCTCTCCTTCCCAGGGAAACCAAGTGTCACTCAGCCGGCCTGTCAGGTGAAAAATGACAACACAATGAGAAGAAAGTTTGAGTGAGAAGCATTTTTACGACTGGTTCGGCAGGGCAGCTCTGCACTCGCACACACACTTCTCTCGAGTCAGTGCACTGTGAGAATAAGTGAGTCTCTGCTTCTTTGAATTCCTCTCACCAGCAGCAGCCTCGCAATTGTCAATTTCATGCTTGATTAATTGTCATTACTTGGCAAGAGACAAAAAAGGGGAGAGAAATGCATTTCTGGATTAAAATGGAGAGCGAGACCTCCCTAAAGAGGGAGATTTTGTCTGCGCAAAGTTGAGTGAAGAATGTGAATTTGGAACACGTGGATTTGACTGTATTTAGCTTTTATTCTCCTCAGCAAGACACGCTGAAGAATATCAGACCTAATAGGTGGGTGACTATGGAAACACCTTTGTGTTTTATTAACGAGAGTGTGAGATAGAAGTTATTAAGGAAGCAGTTTGTGAATTGCGCTATTACCTGACAGCATTCCAACAATCCCAACTACACATGATGTAGAGAAAAAGGAGATGTTTGTTTTTTTGACACAGATAAAGGTTATTGTGTCTTAGCCCCATCTCAATGTCTTCCGCCATCTATTCAGTCTGATGCCACATCAGTCTGATTCACTGTCTGTATTAGTAATATTTTATTTAAGGTAAGATGGAAGCACAAAGGTCATCAATTTCCTGAAGCAGGCCACCACAGTGTTTGTCCTCATGACAAAGAACCAAAGCCATCATGAATAATTTAATGATTCTGAATTATGATAATGACTCTGATGTCTTCTCTCCCACTGGAAAGGTGGCATGGCAGTCTTGAATGTCAGCTTAGGTCATGACAGGGGGAATGTTTTGCTATTTGAATTAACAAAGAGCAAAAGATCCCATTGAGGCTCATCTGTGGTGCCTTTATTGTGAAGCTAATGCAGGCTAAGAATAAACATGCACCCAAATCCCACACATACGGCGGGGCTGTCCTACCTCCCAGGCTTCATATTCTTTCACCAAGCCTGCTGCTTCCCTTTGCCCAGTGACATTTAGCTTTCCTTTGAGATTAGTTCTGCTTGTTAGGCCAGCAGAGCACAGGGATCATAGTTGTTTTGCTTTGTTAGAATGAAATCTTGCATCCAGCTTTGAAGAGACTTTGAATCTCTGCAGCCAAAGCTTTATGAGGACTGCAACTTTTGTGTGTGTGGGCTGAAGTGACATCTTCCAGGGTGAGTGTTTTTATATGAACGCTGATGGCAGCCACTCTACTCTGCTTCTTCTGTTCCACAGCCTTGGCCCTCAGTGTCCAACCTGGCCAAGGACTTTATCCAGCGCCTGCTGCCGTTGGATCCAGCCACCCGTTTGACAGCTGACCAAGCCATCCATCACCCCTGGGTGGCCACCATGGCAGCCAGCTCTTCCATGAGGAACCTCCATCGATCTATTTCCCAGAACCTCAGGCAGCGGACGTCACGCAGCTCCTCCCGGTGCCCAAGCACAACTGTGAGCTCTGGTGACTGCAACAGTGTGGGCCTAGAAAAGCTAACCTTGCTGGAGAAGAATCAAGAGTAGCTGCAGGGCAGGGCATCTAGGTTGAGTCTCAGAGAGTCATACAACATTCAGCCAGAGGGCTCCAAGAGCATCGCTGCCATCCAACTGAAGCAGTGGATTCATGGGGCTAATGAGGGAACCAGCTGCCTCAGCTCACTGTGTATTGCAGTCATAAACCTCAGAGTTACAAATAGGGAGCCAAAGTGCTTGGGACAGGTGTTGTGACAAAAAAAAGTTTCTTCCCTTCTCTGGACTTCAGACAGGAGACCCCCGAAGGCTGAGTTTCATCCTTCATTAGTTTCTCAGGGTTATGTTAAGCTGTTAATGAATATCCTTCAGTTTTGACATCCAGGCTTATGAGACAGAACTGTCCACCTACACAAGGCCTCTAGCCCCTGGTTATTCACAAAGCTCAGTCTAATGGCTTCAAGGTCTCATCTGGATCATTATGAGTCACCACATTACCTGCCTCTTAAGAGGTTCATTCCAAAAAGGAGAAATTCATCATTTGAGAAATGGAACCTAATCTTAGGGAAACGATGATGTACAAGTTGAAGAAAAACTTGCTTCCTCTGCTCTGATCCTTTTCTGTTTTAAAATAGAATTTGAACTCCCCTGCACCAAACAGCAGGGAGATTTACATTCTTTAAACATTTTGAGGCAGAAATAAGCAAATGCACTGTAGTCTTTTCTTTTGCTGTCAGTCCTCCTACGTGGCACCACCCACAGTCCTGTGTAACCACTGAAAGCACAAGCCAAACATTTGGTGACAGGCCTCTATCAAGTTAAAATGAAGCTCTGGGTTTAAAGAGCTCTCTGCTCTCCCCCAAACATTATGTAAGCTGTAAACAACACCATTTTCAAAATAACCCTCTCTTCAGTGAGAAGTTTTAAATTGAAATGGTAATACAAGTATTCATCAGGACAGGGGGAATTCTGAAAGTGCATTAAATTGCAAAACAAACATCTTGTTTGCAGTACAAGAATATATATGTCGTGGAATTTTAAAATATTTTAATTACTATGCTGTTTTTTTGTATTTCTTAGATTACTTAATAAAGTCGATCAATCAAACAAATATGTTGGAATTATTACTAAAGTAAATAAAAGATATATTGAAATAGCATAACTCAAAGTCCACTTGCATTCCTTGCGAGACTGCAAAATGTGTTCAAACTACAGTCGCCGCTTTAACTAGTTACCACTAAGAACAAACGCGTTGGTCCTGCAGATACAACAAGACTATTTGGTGTCTAACTAAACTGTAAATATGGATGGAGTCATTTGGAGGAGGTTCATGCATTATTTCTCCGGCAGAGAGCATTGGAGAGTTGTTAATGCATTTCAATGGCTGTCCATATTCAGTGACCTGAGATCAATGTCCCTTTGGGAAGGGAGATGACAACCGCTGGTGCTATTCAGGATGGATGTGTCAGTGAGCGGAAATACAGAGACTCAAAGTAGGTTGTTAGTTAGGTGCACAGCCTTCTCCGTTTGTGCTTTGATGAAACCTTCTCCATATTTTGCTTTAATATGATTCACAGTATTTTTTTTCCCCCCAAGTAGAATGACATAGCCTCATGTGGTTGTGAGAAAACTCTATATTTTTTACTGAACTGTTTGTGCTGTGCAGTTGACTCCATATCTGGCTAAATCAAATGATTTTTTTTTTACTGCATGGTCAAGAAATTGGTAATTTGTTAGGCATTTTTATTTTAAACTCTGCAAACCAATTCCACTCACAGGCTGATAAAGAAATTAGAATTGAATTAAACGGAAAAGAAGCGAGCAATAATGGAAAGTGGTCTTTTTTTTCTTCCCATAACTATTATCATTCCATTCTCAGTGCCATTATATTTCAATTGGAAATAACACACTTATGTATTGTCCATCTCATTTCTGCACACTGACTAATTCCATTGTCTTCTGCAGTTAAGTTTGTTTAGAGTGGGCAGTGAAAGCTGCTTGATCTTGAGGAAATATGCTGCATATTTACTTCCAGTTTTTAATAGAGTGCTGCAGATAATCCCTCTATTATTTCAGTCTGTGATGCTACGTGATCACTGGGCAGTTTGTTTTCACAAATCCCTAGAACTGACTCCTCTGCAGGATAAAACTGCAATCCTCCAGGTGGATGCAAATAAATCTGCCATTAGCTGTGGATCAGTTTTCATATCATTTGTTTGACTCTGCATTGTGCTGCAGGACAGTGGATCTGACCACAGAGGTTTAAAGGCTTTTGCAAGAAGGGAAAACACTTCTGCATAAGGTGTATTTTGACCAAAAAAGAACACATCCTCAAACTCATTTAGCTTGTGGGCAGTAGGGTCAGTATCTTTTCCAAAGACGCTCTAGTCTCATACAGTGGTCAGCGAGGCCAAACAACTGAGAAAGCAGAGCGTAGCAAAAATTCTAGGAGATTGGGTTTGCACTCTAACACCAACCCTGTGCTGCGTGACTACAAGTATGACAGGAAGTGTCTTTTTCTTTTCTTCAGCTTTTCTCAGCAGAAATTCAAGGACTTATTCTCTTTATCTTTGGCCTTACTTGAAGAGATCATTTGCTGCTCAGGACCCTGAAACATAAGCTGGCGGATCCACTTGTGGCTGCTATGAGAAAAAGGATAACAGAGGGAGGGAGCGGTGGAGGAGTCCCCCTGCTCATGCTACGCAGGATGTATAGAGGAACCACCTGGTCCCTCCCTCAGAGAATAGATACCCTTGTCTTCTCTTCATGTGTGTCTTTACACAGTTGAATTGTTCAGGGTAAGTGCTTCTTATTTCTATTGTATAAACCAAACATCCACTCGATCAAATATTGGGGTCTTTTGTGAGCCACTCGGTGGAGAGATTATTTTCCTTAAACAGCAATTACGACTCCACTCCACCTTAATGATTTGAGAGGAAAGAATTGTCCACATTTTTTGTCAGTAAATTGCTTTAGTTCCTTTTTTTTTCCAGATGAGCCTGCTATTTGCTGCTGTCCTGTTACTGTTCTGCAGATTCAACGCCACAGGAGGTGGGTCAATATTTTTCTCATTGAGGATGCAATAAAAGTAAACTGTCTCATTATTCTTCCTACTCAGAAATTCTCATTTAGATTACTTGCTTGCCACTTAAAATTTGCACTTGTCATCTCCTCAGGGCTGAGTGCCTTTGTTTTAAATGTGGTGTGTGTGGTGTGGAGTCAGACTTGATGGGAGAACAAGTCAACACATATTCATTTCTGTGGGGCATTTCAGCCAAATGAAACTGGACTCAAATGATAAGTTAAAGAGATAGGAAATTATGCGCATTTACTTTCTTGCCAATGCTTGGGTGATCAGTCCATTGAATCTGAAGCTACAGCCAGCAGCTGGTTAACTTATCGTATCTAAAGCAGCTCGACTGGCTCCGTCCAAAGGTGACAAGGTGCCTTCCAACCTCTATAAAACTTTCTAACTAATACCTCATTTTTATTCACTCTGTACAAAAAGAGTTGAGAAAGTCTCACAAACCACATTATCTAAGGGACAGCAAGACAATATATTCGCAATGTAGTGTATTTCTCAAAATGTGATTGATTATGATGATCAGGGATATTATGACAATGCAGAACTTTTACTAGACCTACAACGGCTGAAATATTATAAAATGACAGCAGCTTTTTGCGCGGGAAAATCACATAATGTTTATTATTTCACCTAAAGCAGTGGAAATGATTCCATTTCCACATTCCCTAAAGTCAACTGGGTGGCCTACTCCCTAAAATGTCATATATGTAGCGTAATATCTGAAACAGTCTGACAAGAAGCTGAGCCCTCTGCCTAAAAAAAAATCTAAATACAGCAGGAATTTCTATAAGATTCTGGGTAAGAATCACTCTGTGGAAACTTCTGACCTGAAAATGTAACAGAAGAATATAGTGATTGTAATGCTTTAAAATCTGTATCTAGTGCATGAGAATTAGATGATATAGATGTGTCTAGGTGTCCAGTGTGGCTGGATGCCCTCCAGACTGTCAGTAGCAGCCAATTCAGATCACGGACTGCTTTCAAATGGAATTTTTGAAGTTGTATTTCTAATATGGAATGCCAAGTGCAAGTATGGTTATCAAGTGGTAGGCTAAACGGTTGCTCGGCAACTATCAACTAAAATGCACATAGATTAAAGCGATAGATTTGTGTTTTGTGCAATTTGTTGGTTTTTTTTTCAAGTGTATGATTAAGAAATATTTATTAAAAAAAACAAAAAAAAACATACCAAACCAGGTTGTGAAAAGAAAACTTCCCCTGCACGAATATGATATGGTATATTTATGCGACTGAAAAGTTTTTTTGTTTTTTTGTTTTTTTCAATCTACAGACCATTCAGATCACGAATGCCAAAGTCAGGGGGTCAGAAGCTGTGGAGAGTGTCTGGCAGCAGGGCCACACTGTGCTTGGTGTGCTGAGGAGGTGAGTGACCTCAGAAACACACTCTGCCTTTTGCTTTCGAAGGGATCGCTGTTAACGCAACACTACGCGCTGTATGGGACAGCTTCTCAGTGCATCGGTTCAGTTCCTTCATCACAGTGAAGTCTATTGGAAAAGGAAATTAATTGTTTGTTTAAAGACACAGTTTTAGTTTTGCAAACTCAGAGCTTCTTCTTCTTTATGAGCGTCCCATATTTGACATTAAAAGAACAACATCGACCAGTAAAAATAACTTGTGTTTTCCTTAAAATGCGAAAAACTGTAGGTGTTTTAGGTGTTTTGGGTATTTTGCATATTGAAAGATGAAGCTGCTTTTCATTATTTACACCCTTCTCAAATAAACTACATCAGTAATATTTATTGATGTAATTTATTTTTTTCTTGCGATTCACCAATATATGTGGTGTCATTCAGTCTCAGTTGTTACATCATCTATATAAGGAGACTCACCTCAAGGGGACTGAACTTAGCCTAAACCTGTGTCAAGAATTTTCTAGAAGTGGGCCAGCACGTGTGGGAGCGCTGCGACACGACCAGGGCACTGCTGAGGAGAGGCTGTCCGTTTGATCGCCTAGAAAACCCCAGGGGTTCCACTGTCCTTCTAAAGAACCGAAAGATCACCTTCAACCCCAAAGTACGAAGTCACCGACGGCTGAGCAGACAGATCACACAACTCCAGCCTCAGACTGTCCAGCTACACCTCAGGCCAGGTGGATGCACCACCAGTGAAAAACATATGTATAAACCACTTTTTCTTTAACTACACGGCTATACAATTATAATTTTCTCTACTTTTTTATTATATCAAGGAGATATCATCTATATTCAGATCTCTATATCCTCGAGCTCACTGAGGTCTGCCTCAGGGAAAGTCTTGCTATTGCAATTGTGATGAGGTTCCCTCAAGATCTCTGTGACGTGGAGGACATTGTTCTTAGAGTTCATAGAGTTTTTGGCAATGACACAGGAAGAAAATGTTCTCACTGCAAACAGAAGCTGTGGGCTTTGTGAGGAAAGTGGTATTACTGATAAAGATAGGTACCAGAAATATTTCAAAATGATACATGTGGCCTTTTTCCAGATGTGTTTTCATTTGAATCTGGCTTCTGTATTGCACCTTTGTTTTGTTTTTGCAAAAACAATGCTATTATGCAGGGCCATAGTTGGAAATTCTCCAGTAACCCCACACACACACAATTTCTTTCTTTTATATATATAAGTGCTATTTCTGTTCAGTTCAATTTATTTATATAGTGCCAAATCACAGCACAAGTAATCTCATGACACTTTTCAGACAAAACTCTTTATTTCAAAATGAAAATTTACCACATCTCCAACTTGTAGGTGAACCTCAGAGCTTTGAGGTGAAGTTCAAACGTGTGGAGGACTACCCTATAGACCTGTACTACCTGATGGATCTGTCTTTCTCGATGGAGGACGACCTGCCTAATGTCAAGAAGCTGGGAGCTGATCTCATAGAAGAGATGACGAAAACTACTGGTGACTTCAGAATGGGTCGGTCTGCCTCAGTTGATGTTTCTCTCTCACCTGCAATGTAGGCCAACATAATTTTTCTCAACTTTTCATACCACCATACATCTTGTTAATGCTATACCCTTGTGTCACATTCACATTCACAGTTAGACACATGGGAGCTGCCCAGTACAATCATAATCTTACTACTGGCCACTGAGCAGCCCCATTGGAGCATCTGGGAATTAAGTGCTTTTCTCAAGGACAACTGAGTAGATTGAGAACATTAGTTATACATTTTCCACCCTTCAGTCACAAAATCACTTCTCAAAACTTTACGTTACTTCTTACTCCCCTCCATTTGTTCCCACTCCAAAAGGTTTTGGTGCATTTGTGGACAAGACGGTGATACCATACATCAGCACTGCAGAGGACATGCTGAGGAATCCTTGTAAGAGGACCGCTCAGCCGTGTGCTCCTCCATTTACCTACCACCACATCCTGAGCCTTACTGCCAACGGAAGCCTCTTCACAGAGCTAGTGGGGAAACAGCGGATCTCAGCTAACCTGGATTTACCAGAGGGGGGGCTGGATGCCCTGATGCAGGCTGCCGTGTGTGAGGTAATGCAAGGAAGCCCAGCAGGGAGCAGGACTGCAATACAGAGATTGTTGTTTTTGTTTGGGTTGGTGTTATGTGGAGGAAGTGGAGAGGCTGCAGACAATAGATGAGATGGGTATTTCAGAATAC
Source organism: Scatophagus argus (assembly GCF_020382885.2). Taxonomy (NCBI): domain Eukaryota; kingdom Metazoa; phylum Chordata; class Actinopteri; family Scatophagidae; genus Scatophagus; species Scatophagus argus. The sequence continues at coordinate 11,780,416 of NC_058510.1, read as the reverse complement.
TAAGCTTCCTTTGGGAAACTGCACCAGTCAGTTTTAGGGTATTTTAAACTCTTTTCAAATATGAAAATCTGAATTTAATAATCTTATAATGAGTGGTTTGACTGATTTAAGCCCTAAAGAGCATGAAGGTATAAAGTATTACTCATCCACAGTCATTTGATTACATACAAAAGCAGAAAGGTAATTCTTTTCCCAAAGCCTGTCAGAAATACTTATATCAGTCACGGTGCTCTATTTGCTGCCAATTGGCAGCTCATTGACTGTTTGATGTTCTTTACTTGCAGGAGCAAATCGGCTGGAGGAATGTGACTCGTCTGCTGGTGTTTTCTACTGATGCTGGCTTCCACTTTGCCGGAGATGGCAAACTGGGCGGCATTGTACTTCCCAATGATGGAAAGTGTCACTTGCATAAAAATATGTACACCAGAGGAAATTCCCAGGTTTGGTATTTTGTTCTTTATAGCCCTCTTTTAGCAATATATATTTTCTTACATTAAACTGAAGTAATTATAGCATTAGCTACCCTAGCTAGCTAACTAGTTGTTTTTTAACATCAACATATAATTATATTGATGATTATATAAGTTCCTGCCTGGGTTTTTGCAGCAATACCTAAACAATAGGTTATAGATTTCTTCCTGACACTACTTAAGGTATTTGAAATATATTTTTGTGGTTGTGAATGTGAATGTGGTTGACAAAAGAAGATTTTGAAAGATTAATGTTGTGCCTCAATACCTACGCAAAAATGGAGCTGTGGTAAAACGAATCCTAAAACTGGCAAAATCATTACTTAAATCAATATCTGATAAAAGAATACGTTTTAAAAAAAATTGTTAGCAAAAGTAACATTGCAGTTTTCAAAACTAGTTATTATCAAGCATTGAGATGGTTAAGTTTTTTTCACTCTTATCAACTCCATTTCCAGCTCTTGTAGGCAAGTTATTTTCAGCTTAAAACCTTTGGAAAAGCCAACATTCTAGCTATTAGGCAACAAAAGGCATCTAGTTAGCAACTAGCACCATAGATAAATCATTATATTTAATTGAATATAATTTATGGTGCCTTTAGAAAAAAATATTCATACATTCTTATGTTCATCTCATTCTTATTCCAAGGCAGCACAACAAGCCATAAGTGGTTTGTGGATGTTTTCACTCGTTGAGTAGCCATGGTCCTGGGGCACACACAGTTTTTATGCCATGGACTAGATATTTTAGCATGTGCTAAATTGATTCCCATCTGCAATCCTAGCAGTGAAATAGAGGCCCAGGCTGCTGCAGAAGTAGTCAAAGACAGTGATTTAAAGGTCAGCATCAACAGCACAGTTCCCTGTGTAAAGAAGATGCTGACAGGCACACCCTGATGGGAAACAGCTGGAGTGTTTGTGGAGAAATCCAAACCAAAGCTTTCATCTCTTAATCTGACTGTGCTTTGTGTATAGATGCCTTGGTGGGTAGTGTTTGAACGTGCATGTGTGCCTGTTTATTTGCTCATGAGTGTATGTCTTTGACGCTGTGTGTTTATCATCCATATAGCTCTCTCATTAGGCTTATAAGACTTTTGTGAGTCTTGACCTCATTGCAGTCCAGATAGTTGACAGGGGCAATTAATATAGATATATTATTAATCTATTTCTGTCTGGATAAAGGACCACCCGAGGATGAAAATGGATGTGTGAAACACGGATGTTGCTCCTCTCTGAATGGTACTTATTTATCTACTTGGAGGAAATGGAAAGTCTGTCAGGAAGAGTGAATGAAATGAGCAATATAAAGAGTTGTTAGATGGGAGGGAAAGGGGGAGGACAGCAATAGATGCGAGAGGGAAAGCATGCTTAACGACTGATTACACATATATATATTCTCATCTGAGTGTTATGTATTGCATTTTTGCATCTGCCCTGACTCCACCCTGTCAGGACTACCCTTCGGTGGCTCACATTGCCGAAATATTGAGACAGAAGAACATCCAGACCGTCTTTGCTGTCACTGAAGAAGTCTCACACTTGTATGAGGTAAAGCAGAGAGCGTTTTTCACAGATGCATATATTAGACAATTAGAAAAAATAAACAATATAAGCAGGTTTCTCCTTTGATATTCACATGTATGCTGTAGAGCTACAGAGCTGTATAGATTTCTGCCATCTTTCAAAATGCCATGCTTTGACACCATGTTCAGTTTGTCTGTTCCACTGTAATGGAAAGACTGCCAGGAAGACCGTCCAGACAGGTGATGGACGGTCATTAAACCCATATGCATTCATCTATTTTGAGGATATCGTTGCTTTGCTGCAGGGCTTAAGAAATGTCTTCCCCAAATGTGCAGTGGCAACCCTTTCCAACAACTCCCACAACATCCTGCAGATAATAGTCGAAGCGTACAATGTAAGTGAGGCAGAAACTCCGTTCCCACAAAGGTCATTAGCCTTATGTGTGTAGCCTGCTGACACCTTCCCATCTTTAAGGGGTTAACTGCTCTATTGACTGCAGGCACTGACCTCTGAGGTGGTTATGTTGAACAGCAAGCTGCCGCCGGGCTATCACATCTCCTATACTTCACATTGTAAAGACCGCAAGCTGAGGCACAGCGACCAGGGGAGGACGTGTTCCAACATCACTATAGGTGACGAGGTGTGTAGTCCTGTGGCTGGCTCTGTGTGTGGTAAATTGTGTAAGAGCCATTGTTAGCATGTGGCCATTGACGGTAATGCTAATTATGATTACCTCATTAGTGGGGCATCATAATTGGGCTCAAGGAATTCTTACCTCCCCTCTAGGTGAGCTTTAATGTAAGCATTACAGCACCTCTGAACGTGACTGCTTCACAAAGCCCGCCTCGTGTTATTATTAAGCCCCAGGGCTACAGTGAAGAGGTTGAGGTCCTGCTGAGCCCCATATGTGAGTGTTCGTGTCAAAAGGACGTGGTCCCACACAGTCCGTCATGTAGTCATGGCAACGGCACTCTGGAGTGCGGCACATGCAGGTAGGTGAAGTTGCCTAATAGCACCAACTTACAGGCTTAATTGCAAGTTATTCAGGAAAGAGCCAAGCAACACACATTTGCTTCTGTGTTACAGGTGCAAAGAGGGGCGAGTTGGAACCCTGTGTGAATGCGATCAAGCGGAGTCGAACGAGGCGGTTGACTCACACCTTTGTCGCCAAGATAATGCATCAGAAGTGTGCAGTGGACATGGAGAGTGTGTCTGTGGGAAGTGTGTGTGTCAAAAGAGCAGCAAAAGGCATAACCATGCTTACTACGGGCAGTTCTGTGAATGCAGTGATTTCAGATGCAATCAGCACCGAGGACTGCAGTGTGGAGGTAACACACAGACAGCCACTCTTAAATAATGTGCATCATATATTCTGAGAAGTGATTGGGTCTCATTTTGAAATAAAATTCTTTTATTGTGTTTTATGATCCCAGGGAATGGCAGGTGTGTCTGCGGGGTGTGTATATGTCTCCCAGCATTTAGTGGGCAAGCGTGTGAGTGCCCTCTCAGCTTGGAGTCTTGTCTTTCTGAGGATAAACAGATTTGTGCGGGTAGAGGGGACTGTCACTGTGGCACCTGCATTTGCCGTGACAACCGTTTCCAAGGCCCCACCTGTGAGCTATGCCCTTCCTGCCCCAGCGTCTGTACCTTACACAAGTACCTTGACTTTTCTGGTTCTTTGAAACTAAGTGAAATTTGCAAAGGAGTCTGGACAGTGTTAGTATATGCTGGTTATTTAGTAACAAAAAGATGCAAGATAACTCTCCCCACTTTCATGCCCTTCCCTTCTAAATGCTTCCTGTCCGATTATGCTCATGTTTCTTTTTAACAGAGAATGCATCTTGTGCAGAGCCTTTTCACTGGGCCTGAATCCACATGAGTGTGAGACAAGGTGCGTCCACCTGAATCTCACTCTGGTGAGGAAGGCCGGTGCGTTAGCAACATTGTCCCCCTCTCCAGGCCTTCACAGATGTGTGGAAGTGGATACAGAGGGCTGCAGAGTGCAGTTCCTGCTCAGGGCTGGACGAAAAGACTCTCTCCATGTTCACGTAGATTTTGAACGAGGTAAGCAGATCATATTCTGCATTCTTACAATGCAAATTGATCTTGTCTTTTACATTAAAATCTCGAAAATTTACTTACAGCTGTTTGCACTCACCACTATGAGATTTAAGAAGCATGTTAATATATTTTTGGAATGACTATCGAAAATCTGTTTCCAATAAGGAGCTATCACTTTTCTCTGTCTGTCAAGAATGCCCATCAGGTCTGAATGTTATCCTGATTACCACAGTGCTATCAGCCTCTATTGTGGTTCTGGGTGTGGCTTTGTTGCTGCTATGGAAACTGCTCACCAGCATCCATGACCGCAGGGAGTTTGCCCGCTTCCAGAGAGAGCTGGAGCAGAGACGCTGGAACAGGGTGAGCCCTGCCCAAACAAACCTTTCTGTCAGTGCCTGTCAGTCAGAGGCTGTACAATAAATGTGGGAATTTGTCTTGGTGACATTGCTGCAGGGACATTGTGACAACTAGCACTGTAAAACAAGAGTATTCTGGTAAACATGATGCAGAGGAAACAGGAAAATACAAAAAGAGCTAAGGAAAGGCTTGAAATACATATTTTTTAAAAAATGACCACAATTTCTTTTATTCTTTAAATATGAGATGCTGCATTTTTTGAATACATAACATAAAACATGTAGAACATAAAGGTTTCAACACCTTCAATTTATCAGTAGGGATATCACATAAAACGAATGGATGACATTTGTTTTTTATTTGTTGCAGAGGGACAACCCCATCTACAAGAGTGCCATCACTACAACTCTCAACCCAAAATATAAAGAGCAGTGATGGCAGCCACTGAAGGAGATCTACTTTTCAATCAGGATCCCTGTTGTGAAGCACAATGACACAACATCCTCCATCTGAACTGTTGTCAGCAGCTGGTGTAACTTTTTTAGCAGGGTGTGGGGTGCGGATGTTGATGTCTGATTTATTCCCCTTTGATCTCAGTATGCAACCCCAGACTGTTAGTCTCCAACCCATCCCTTCCCTGCATGCACTGCACGCACACACATTCAAGCAGCATCCCCTACATAAAATGTTTCTTATACAACGTTAACTGGCTAAGGGATGCATGTAAATTTAATGCCCTCACATGAATAAAATCCACAAAAGCTAATTACATATAGTGTATTTTAAGGAAAGGAAAATATCCCATATATGCTGATGCTCGGCTCAGCTATATAACGTAGGTCTCAGAAGATGAGATATAGTAACATGCACAATCTGCAATATGCATTGTAATCCCAGTGGAGACATGTTCCTTTATATGGGTCTCCACTGCCCTCTAGATGAGAGGAGATGAAATTGTCATCCTGCTGGAAATGATGAAGCAGCTTCACATTCATTTACATTTTGCCATAGTCAGAGAAGATGCTATTTCAGACACAAATGTGGAACCCAGACTCTTGGTGCTTTCATATTCCAACAGAAACGTGAACTCATCAAACCAAACGCTGCAGGTTTGATATGGCGCAATGTAGTGTATAACTTTAAAAGAGCAGCCAGTGTACGTGCCAGCCACTTTGCCAGTGCACTGGGCTGAATCGTGTAAGCATAGAGAAACAATGGGATGTTCAAATCTAAATGGATATTAGGGTTTTTCCACTGCCTACAGATGGCTGCTGATGACCTTGCTGGGAGAGTTGAGCAAAGCAATATTAATCATTGCAATGCCTCCACTCCCAGAGTCACTGGGCAAGCGTGCATGCAGCTTTAACAGCCAATGGGAGGCAGTGGTTGTGGTGGTGGTGGTGGAGCATCAGAGAAAATGACTCCATATGCTTCCATGCAGCATTCTCTTTCATCTGTGCCTGATCATAAAAAATGTGTCCGGTGCAAAAATCACAGCTCCAGAGGAGGCAGCAGAGGCAGATGTAGCCTTGCGACAAGACTCACGTGAAGGGGCAGAGATGGGGAGGAGGCAGAGAGAGGTTGACTATGCAGCCCTGGAGACTGTTACATAACAAATACTGCAACCATGTTGCAAAAAGACTGTAGTTGTTGCATCTGTTAGTCTGTGAGTGGCTTAAATAAATTAATAACATTTTTCCTGTGGCTGCCTTTTTGGTGTCTGTGTATTTGAACACAAGTACATTTCTATGTGTAGCCTTTTCTGTAACATTTAAATGCATAATTTGAATAAAGAGCTGCTATATAAATACATTTTGCCGTTATAATCATTATTGTTGTCTTTGTTGCTGCTGTTCTTCTTCTTGTTTTATTATTATTATTATTATTATTATTATTATTATTATTATTATTATTATTATTATTATTATTATTAATGGTAGTGGGTGGGCGGGGAATCAGTGACCTCATCCTCCCTGAGCTCTCCACAGGTGATTGGTGGCATTCACCCTCCAATCACAATTCGCCTGCAAAGTGGCTTGGTGGACAGTTTGGATCTTTTTTTTTCTTTTTTTGTCGAAGTAACCTTAGCCAACTATTTAAGTTGACCATCAGCGAAAGGATATCACTTTCTCTTTCCAAGCCCTTATCGTCAGCGACTTCGCACAGTGAGTTGACTGGACTTTTCAAAATAATAAGGAAAAAAGCCCAAAACAAGAATAAAATCGTTTTCCTCAGTGGTGTCCTGAGGGGAGCTAACCAGCGTTAGCATTGGGCTAGCATGACAACCAGAAGAAGAACTGCCATCATCATGATCCTCCCCTGTGGCTTTGCTAGCAGCAGGTAAGTTGCAACTCCGACGCAAGCTAGTTATCCTCGTGTAATCTTTGTGGAACTCGAAAGTAACGCCTTTCAGATGCGGACAAGTTAGTTTCGAGTTGAAATTAAACTGTTAGCAGTCTGTCCGTAAACTGTTAGCTGGCTGGTAAATGGCGCAGGGTCAGGGTAACTGGGCTAAGCTAGGGTTAGCAGCCTGTCAGCTAGTCTGTGTGTCACTGTTCCTTGTGCTAACACTGCTGTGTCCTGTCTTGGGGTTCGAAACGTAAATATATGTATATATATATATATGTAAAAACGCTAAAAGCCACTTTGTAATCGGCTTCGTGGCGATGCGTGCTTGTCCTTCGCCTTTGCAAAGACGATTTCTCACTCTGTGTCCTCTTCTTTTTACCCCTCTTCTCTTCCATATATGGGTTTGTACTAATGTTCTCTCTGTGATGTTGTAGCAGCAAAACTTGGTCTACACAGTACAAATGAAATCACTTCTAAAATAATTTCATTCTGGCATTTGAATTGAGAAGAAGGGTAAATGTGAACATGGGAATGCTGTTGAGAATTGTGTGTTGTACGTTTGATCATTGTCGAATAGTGCTCCAGTTGTCCTCCACAGTGATCCCACTTATTTCATTTTATGATTGTAGTTAATGCTCAGTAAATAAGGCAATTGAGGATGTGACAATAGATGCTTAACCATGGTAAACCTCTGTGGGTCATAAATCTCATCAAACATGTATTTTGAACAAATCAGACTTTGTTGTTTATGACTTTTATATTAGTTTGTCTTTCTTGCCACTGTCTATTTCACAGGTCTCCATTATGGACTACAGATTTAAGTCTATTGCTCCCAAATGGATGATGATCATCATGTTAGCCTGCCACATCTGTACCATTCACTCATGCCTGCAGGAATTCTCACCCATCCCCACAGGTTATTTGCATTTATCTTTCTCGCTCTATTTAGTTATGACTTTGAAATATGTAAATGTTTACATCTGTTATTCCTTTGTATAACTCATCGTAAAAAAGTAATTAGCCAAGTTTAGGGTTATGTTGTTCACAGGGGGTACCCACTTTTAAATGTCTTTCTTATTTATCACTATCATGCAGATAATTAGTATTTCTACAATTCCTCTGGTGTGAAGCTTTTGTATTGCAGTACCAAACTTCACTCAGAGATTTTTAAATGATGAATGTATCTGATCTGTGTAACTCTGTCCAAACATAAGTGCTTGAACTCTCTTACATGATATGCACAATGTACAGGTGCGAACTGTTAAAAAAGTTCTTAACTTAATGTGAAGTCTTAGAACACATAGATTACAATTTGACACATTTGTAAGAAGGCTTTCTTTAGTCCTGCACGGAGAAAGTTGTCTTGACTTGGGTTTTAGAGTTTCAAAATTGATTCTTACTGCATATACTTAATAACTGTTAGAGACCAACCAATACTTTTGGGCCTGACCATACTAATATATGTTTCTATGCGCGCATTAGTTAGGCGTCACACATTTACATCTGAAGCACCAAGCGTTGAACTTTAAAATTGTGCCATATTCTCCACAATCAATATCAGGAAAGTCTGCTTTCTTTGTGCAAGCCACAATTTGGCGTACATTTGAAGCAAACATAAACATCAAGCACAAATGAGATGTTCAGCAGGTTTTGGATTAAAGACAGAAAAATGGACAAGATTCATCATTTTGTTGATCACTTGTTCCAAAAATATTGCATTGAGAATTTAAGAAATGAACAGCTCAGGAAGTTGGTGATTCCTGAGGCAACCAAGAGTGGTTTGATTTAAAAAAAAAATCACAACAGCTGCTGTTCTGTGGTGGAAAAATGCCACATTGTCGAAAGTCGTTGGCGGAAAAAATGTGTCTTGTCTAACAGATGGTCAGATGGAATTAATGTGCAGTATATCAGTGATGTGCTGAAGGATGTGTCAAGATGCTGTGTTTCCAACCTTGAAGCTTTTGAGCAACAGAAGCCTGTTCTGTATTGCACAACTGACATTTATGAACTAGAAAATGAAGTTACACTCAGATAAACTTAATCACAAAAGATTGACAGTTGACAAATTAAACAGTGTTGCCTGTTTTGAGTGTACGTTCATTTCTGCTGCTTTGGAAATCCTGAATCCATGGGTCAATTTGTTGTGGTCATAACATCATATAAGGAGCAATAAAGGCAGTTCTTACAGGTTATTACACATATTTTCACTTTGTTTGTATAGTTTATACTATCTTGCAAACGCTTTTTTAAAAAATCAATTTCTTAATTGAAAGCTTGCCAGATTTTGATTATGCAGGGATTAGTGCTCTCCAGAACTGTTTAATTCAAGAAACTAAAACTAAAATAAAAGAATTTGGATTTATTTCAAAAATGTATTACTTTCCATTTCTCATCCTAAATCCAGCTTTACATAAATTAGTACTTACTGCACAATTATTTCATTGTGAGCTCCTTCTGTTATTGTGGTGTCCACACCATTATTTTATATTTAGGAATTTAAAAAAATATGGCAACTGTGACACAATTGTAGAGGTGACAAATGTTTACCCACTTTCTATCTTTGTCTGACCCTGTTTATGTGTATATTAAAGTGAAGCATTAACGGTTTACTTGTGAAAAGTGATGGGCTGTCGTATGTCAGTCCTTGCACCACATGGTGGCGATATTTGCAAAACAACTGAGTCGAATAGGGAGAACGTTTGTCCTATTTGTGGTTGCACATTAATTTTAACGCACGACATAAGTTTGAAATTGTATATGTCCTGGAAAAGTTAAAAGACAGTCTCACATAGCCTTTGCATTTGTGTGGCATAATTCAGAAATATGATCTGTTTTAATCCCGCTGTGCGATATACGGGCGTTTATTGTTTTGGGTTTTTTTTAAATATATATATTTTTTGTTATTTTTAATTTATGCATTTGTTTAGTTTTATCGGCATATTTTACATGGAGAATAAATGTGTTTTCGTGCGTCAGCATCAGCTTTATCCCGGTGTTTCACAGGTTGAGAACATCCCGAGCTTGGGAAGTTCACGTCCCTCCATCAGCGTCCAGCATCTTGCCCCCACCGTCGGTACATCTCCCTCCTTCCCCCGTACCCCAAGGGTCTCGCGAGCGCGCACGCGTGCAAAACTGCGTGGGAATGGCTGTTTGTGTGATCGAGGGGGTTGGGCCGCTTGGAGCGAGCGGAGAGCTGTATGAGTTTGTAATGTCCGCCATGTTGGCCATGGCGTATTGAACCGAGGAGGAATAGCGGAGCCTAGGAAAAAAGAGACCGACAGAGAGCGACCGAGACCCGGGCCTGCCCGGCTCTGTTCGCGCTGCTACGGAACCAAGTTTGCCCTCAATCGACCGACTGACTCCTAGAGACCGTCACAGATTCATCCATGAGAACTCGAGGCAGAACTGCTGTTATTCCTAGCAGATCGGATAGATTTATGCTGCATCTTTTAATATAAAAATGAGTAAATTGTCGTTTCGGGCACGGGCGCTGGATGCTAGTAAGCCTCTACCCGTCTTCCGCTGCGAGGATTTGCCTGACCTGCACGAATATGCCTCAATCAACCGGGCAGTGCCGCAGATGCCAACTGGGATGGAAAAAGAGGAGGAATCGGTATGTTTTTATTCCTGCCCGATTGGTGGTGGATCACTTTGGCAGTGTTTTCATAACGAGGGGCGCCACTATGTTGCCTGCGCAAGCTTGTGCAAAATGGCCGCCATGTCTGCTCTTTCGTGAACACGACGGATCTCGATGAGTACTGAATATCACGACCCCGTTCGACCACATATGTCATTAAAAGGTTACAGTGGTTCGGTATTTTATTCGTAAGTCGTGTTGTGTCCATTTGTTTCACCCTAGTTTGTACACGAAGGCACAAAGAAGTCACGTGACTTGTATCTGTTCCACCATTTTGTTGACTTTCTCTTCGGTAAAGGCAAGCGAGGATAGGCCTCGGACGTTGTGTACTTTCCGTGAACAAATGCCAGGGGGAGACACTGAGCCCCCAGCCCGATTTGACAGCTAGGTGTTGCATCTTGACAGCTCTGCCATGTGTACTGCACGCTCGAAGTCGCCAGTTTGGCGGTGAACGCAAAGAGGAAAAACAAGTTGCAGATCCCGCTCTCCATTTAATAATTACGTACCTACAGAATTGCACAATACCATGGGAGCATGTTAGCGTTACCCTTGAGGCAGTTTCATTCACATTTTCAACGTAACTTGTGTTTTGTTCATTGGATGCGCGATGACAGGAGTCTGAATTAGACTAGTCATATTGGCAGCGTGTGTTTTTATTGTTAAAATGTGACAAGATCCAACAGTTGCCTATATTAATGATTATTGCAACAGAGCGGTCGTGAGTGTAGTATTAGTGGTGAATTTATTTTGTAATGTCCACACATTCCTGTGAATTGAGAGTATAAGAACTCTACTTTGTAATATACAGTTGCTGCCTGTCAACTGTATGCTGTAACCTGACTGTCAGTTCAGAGTTGTACTTACTTGTGAATCTGCTTCAGGCTTACTGAACCCTCTGGATATTTGGATCGTGACCGGCAGTGGTGGTTTGCTTACTGACCAGACAGTCCTTTGCATAAAAGATCTTCTAATGTTTGTTATTCGGAGTTAAAGCTCATTGAATCAGTATTACTTAATCCTAGTTTAATTTAGTCTTTTGTGTACTAGGTTGATATCAAACATTACACACATTCAAATCATGTTTAAAAATAGGCATTATTTGCATTGTGTCTGCAGACAGGTGATGTAAAGTGATATGACATGAACCATGTCTTGTAGGGTTGGCTATACCTCAGCTTAACCTTTTGAAACATCAGCATAATTATCAGCTTTCTGAGTAACCCTACACATATACAGTTTTTACCCAGACTGCTTACAAGTTTGTAGGATATGTATGAACAGTATGTTGTCATCAGTTAGTAGCTGGCTTTTATTGCCTGTTGTAGGCAGAGCATCAATGGATAGCTGGTGTTTATTACCCTTCATGGCATGCTTGGCTGAATTTTTCTCTCACCTTATCGGCAGCAGAGTCCATCTATACTGAGATGCCTCAGCAGACACAAGCACAAGGAAAGCATGCACAAGGGCCCACAAAGTCAGCAGAAATCCTGCCCCCCCCTGCCCCCCGCCAGCCCGTTCCCACCTACTATACACATAAACACAGCGGCATTACATAACAGAGTGACAGAAGAGATAAAGAGGACAGTTTTACTACAAGGCTGTGAATTGCTTAGCTCCTTGACCCACATCCTGTCCAGTAGCAATGGAGTGTTGCTGTGCTGAGCAGACTGACCACATGCTGGCCTGAGAGTTGTGTCCTTTTAAGAAGCTTGTAAGCTTTGATGAGGTGCTAGCATTAATGGTGTGAGCACACGGGAGTGAATATCTTTTTGTAACCTGTTGCTAGGGTGCCCTCATAATGATAGAGTTTGTGGATGGAAAGAATACATCATCTCAGCAATAAGGCAAATCTATAGCAGGTGGACTTGTTTTATTGGCCCATTTAAATCACCAAAATAAGTGGCTTTGTATGTTGGTCTCATCACTATTCACCTGCCTGAAATAATGTCAAAAATGTCATTTGTGTGCCATCGATAGTTGCAGTGGAACTGGAAATATGGCACTTTAATCCCTAATAATTTGTGAATGCATATTGTCCTACACTGTATACCATGGGTACTTTTTCAGCAGGCATTAAATGGATATCTGTTCTGTTTTGCATTTCTGCTTTGAAATACTTTGTATTTCAGTGTTATTTTGAATTTGTGGAAGCAGTACACAGTGGAGATGGGACATACATTGCCATTATGGTGGCTAATAGGAATATTTTGTCCCATTTGTTAATCAGGGAGTCTGCATTTGTTCCACTGACACTCCTATTTAAAGATTTAGAGATTAAGAGTCATTCATAATCGAGTAGAGATTTGAAAAAGCAAAAATAAAAATGTAAAATTATGCATGTACATCTTAACCTGCCTTAAATTATAAACTTGTTAAGTACTCCGTATAAAAAGAGCACACTGTAATGACAACTTGAACGTTCAAATGAAAGAACACTTCCTAATTACGGCTGCATAGATCTTATGCTCCAGTGTGTTGCTTATTTTGCTACATTACCAATTGTTCTGTTCACTGATTAATTATTTTGAGTCATATTATTTTCAGGAAAAGTCCAAATTCTTCGATTTCTGCTTCTCGTGTCCTCTATGATACTGTATTGAATATCTTTGGGTTGTAGGCAAACCAACACATCTGAGGATGTCACTTTGAGCTTCGGGAAGAAGAACTGACAAGCATTTTGTAGCCATTTTTTGACATTGTAGGGGCCAAAACAAAGACCTTACTTGCAGTCCTTTGTGCGTGTCAGACACAGTGTGTACTTTGATTCACAGAGCACATTGCTTTCCTCAAGACTTGCTCACCTTCCTCTGGTGGGCATGAGCTGAAAGCACCTGGTGGAGGGCACAGTTTTGTTGCCGTGGCAACTTTTCTTTGAGTCTGTTTTTCTTGAGAACATTTATGCGAAAGAATATGTGATGCTGTGGGGAAAAATAGATTTTCATTTCCCTCTCCTATATTTGCATCTGTTGCCATGAAAGAAAGCAGCACTGCTACTGTGCGGTCCCCACAGTCCCAAAACATTTTATGGAGAAAGAACAGCAATAGATATTGCAGTTTTATTTGTGATTTCTGGGGTGAGAGTGAGTGCAAATAGGAACTACTTTGTAACTGAGTACTTTCAGCGTTTGCACCCACTGCAACTATTAATGGGCAGCATCAAAGAACAGTTATGTTGTCTTTTGATGTGTTCTAGAGTGGGTTTTAATTTTTTTTTACTCCTCATATTTTTTATTTGTTTGGGTTGAGTGAGAAAGACAATTCAAGGCAACTCAAGACAAGGCTTTTGCATATGATGGAGACAAGTAAATGTAACATTTTGATTAGAAATCATTGCAAGACATCCTAGAATAGCCTGTTTTACTTACTACCATATGCCATTCACAAAAACCCTTTATCCTCACTTACACAATTCCGCGGCAAAGGAAATCCCAGGCCGTGAACTGTGGTTGTGAGAATCACAGCTGGAAAAGATCAGGATATCTTTGGGTCAGAGGCGGCTCAGAGTAGCCTGCTGCAATCTGCCCTACAGAAGCGTGCAAAGGCAGATCTGGACCAGGCTCAGTTTTAATTGGCTCCTTACATTCACTCTTAATGTAGGTATCTTACCTCGCAAAGCTCGGGGTTCATCAGCATGCTAGACAGTGGGGTTCACAGAGGGCAGTTGTCGAGAATGTGTTTGACAAGTTACATGACTGTCAGCCTGCCTGCGCCGTGTTGGTTCATAGACTTTACACAAGGTCACGTCAAATCGGCCGACCTCAATAAAGTAGTAGTCTGTCCTTGTGTTTGCCACTGCTGGTTTGTCATGTGAGACATGTTACTACGGGCCACACGGTCATGCCAGATGCTGATGCTGAGTAAGGTTGCATACAATGTTTAGAAAAGACAAATCTGAAGTTAAATGAAACTGCTTTTAAATTGAGCTGAGGAAATTGAATGAACGCTGTTTCAACTCAGTTGTGTGTATAGAGGGTTTTTTTTATTCCCCCTGGTTTAATGTTGATGAGGTGATGGAGAACCACAGCCTGTGTAGCTTGAGACCCAACACTTTTAGTGCAAAACTGTTACATGCTGGTGGTTGTGTATTTCTTGGCAGTGAACAAGGCTGTGTGAAAGTTACAAGCTTGGACAGTCTGTGCACACTGCAACAGTCAAAGCCAAACAGCACTTTGTTTTTTTATTAAATTGGTGACTTGCATGTGTGAACATTACATCCATTTTTAGAGTAATATGCAAGCTTAAGTTAATGACAAATTATTGGTGATTTATAAATAGACAGCAATTTGTTTGTGCGTGTATGTTTGCATCACAAACTCGTTTAGCCACAAACCAGCAGGCAGCGTTACCTGAATCATCCTGGGTGAAGGTCCTCAAGGTTAAATTCACTGTGGTCCAGTGAACACAGTAAGCTTTTCTCTTTGTGTATTGGTTTTAGAGAAAGTGTACAACACTAGGCTTGTTGATAAGCTTACCAGGGGCAGATGGTTTAGCTCTAGACACATGCTGTGTCCTTTCATGCCAGCTCACATCTCTAATATGGTTCTCCTGTTATTCCACACAGGGCTCCTAATGGCTTTGGATTATACTTAAGGCCATAACTACTTGAAATTCCCACATGAGTGAGTCTAAAATGTCACAGTTTGAGATTTTGAGATAGTGAAGATTAGCCATGCACAGACTTGATTTTGCTAATGCTTGTATTTGCCAGCCACATTTGGCATGTCATTGAGCACTGACCCATATCTCAAAATCCACAAGAAACTGGCTGTGAAAAAAGTGTGTAATGTGCAAAATGAGTAGGAGCTCTGTTAAAATACTTGTTGGAGCAAGATGGACCTCAGTCAGTTGAACTGCACTGGCCATCTGTTGCATCAGCCACTGATAGAAGGCCCACAACGACTGTGTACCAAAGAGCAAGAGCGCATTTGCAATAAGCTTAAATGTTTTTGATGGAGATGTTTATTCTCTGGGTTGAAGAAGGTCGAAGCTTATATTCTAGTCATTCCATAATACAGATTTTTGTCAATATGTTATTCAGGCATGTTTTGTGTGCAATAGGGGAAAAAAAAAAGAATGTTTGTGTGGGCATCACACTTTCTAGGTGACTGTATCGGATTACATAATGTAAAAACATTCTGCTCTTGCTGTGATCAGGAGTTAAACTGTGTGCTAATGAGAAATTTGCAGTTATTTCCTTCGATGATTCCACAACTTGGAATGTGCAGCAACAAACTTTGTAAATTGCTGGGCTATTTTCTTTTCCACCCAACTTTGGAGCTCCAGCAGACTGACACGCTGAAGCGCTTACTGATACTCCATCATCTCCATTTAACATTCTTGTAACGATGACTCATTTTTGTGAGATACAGCACTGAGAACTGTGATGGTATATATAGGAGGTAACAAATGCCAGAAGAAAAATATCAGAAGACAATAAGGAAAAGGATTTAACAAGAAATGCGACTGTGGTGACCCTACTGTAGCCAGCCCGCACTAATGGGATGGCTATAATTCTGTTTACACAACACATACCTAGATGTGGAAAATCAGCACAAAAGGACTAATTTCTTTTTGTTTTGTTATTTTTGTCTTTTTTTTTTTAAACCATTTTGTTTTCCCATTATAGCTTCTGCAATATATTGTGATAGCAAACTGTCCTGCTCTGTAATGTTTTCGAAGGTATCATCTTCCGGTGGTTTGTAGCTCAGGGTCTTAACAAGCCTGTACTGAAAGGTCTTGTGCTTTAATGGTGCTAATATGGAATATCTGGTGAGTTTGTGGTTGTTAGTCTTCTCTGAAACCGATGGGGTTCCTGTATTTAGCACATCGAGAAACAAAGCAGGGTTCAATGTTAATGTGTTTTGTTTTTTTTTTTCCACTTGCAGTATTTATTTCCAGTATTTATTTTTTTAATGCATATTTCTGAAAAATAGGTGATATTTCCTGGTTGATAAGTCAGACATTGATTTTGCCCTGCTACTGTGAGAGTGTGCTTGGATGAAAATCAATGGTATACAACCAAGAAGTCCATACAGCTCCTTTAACTGCAAACAGTCCATTGTAAACAACTGTTTTCTTACGCTCTTGCAGGAGCACCATCTCCAGCGGGCCATCTCAGCGCAGCAGGTATACGGCGAGAAGCGGGACAACATGGTTATCCCCGTCCCAGAGGCAGAGCGCAACATCACACACTACGAGTCCCTCTACCCTGGGGAGTTCAAGATGCCAAAGCAGCTTATTCACATACAGCGTGAGTAGCAGGCGGCTTGCAGCAGGATTATCCTCTCAATTGTCTTAGTGGTCTGTGAGCATGTGGTGATGTTTTTGTCTTTTGGATGCGCCAGGTCTGTGTTTATGCTGCTGATTGAGAGACTGTGTATTAAACTTCAGGGTTTATGGAGCAGTTACGTATTATTGTGGATGTCATGTCTGTCCAGCTGGTTACTAACTGAGCAACCCTGATTTGTCTCGGATCCTGGGAAGCAAAAAGTTTTCATAGAAACCTTATGTGTGAGCACTAAAAAATAAAGACTAGCTGATGCAGATAAATAAAGACAGCAATGTCTCAGGTTCCATGTAAGAAAGGGACATCAGTCTTGACCCACATTCTGTATTGTATTGTTGTCCCTAGAGGGTCTGATGGCAAAAATTTGCAATCAGGAAATGTCTGAAAGTGTCTGATCTGTCTCCTTGACTGATACAAATTGAGGGACAGTAGGTTATTGGTGGAAAAAGAACAGAGTTGGACTAACTGAATGCTCCGTTCAGAATTGAAATTGCCGTATTTGCAGTTGGAATGATAAGATTGCAACCAACAAGTGTTGCGGCCGCCTGTTTTACCTGTATAACCAGTGTTACTGCCTAAGAGTTCGCACATCTCTGTTTTACATAGACCCAAGTACACTGTTTGCAGCGTCTGGTCAACAGTGTCATGTTATTGGTTGCAGTCGAACTTGTTTGCTGGTTCCCAAAATGACTAAATTCTTGATCTGAAAAGAATGACATTAAACATCAGTCCAGAAGCCACAATGAAGAAGAAGCATTTCTCAACAAAAATATGAGCACAGATAACCTTTGTTTGCTGTATACTGCAGCCGTTTGATGCACTGTGTTTGAAGTAGCAACACATAAACCAGCAGGACTATTGTGGAAGATATGTTCGCTATAATTGTGCAGCTCTGTGTTTATGTTATCTAATAGTCTAAATATGGGGCAGAGAGAACAAATGCTGCATAAGTTCCCTAAGGTTTCAGGTTTTGACAGTTTAATGTGTTGAGTAGTGGGGCTCTCATAGTGACAGTGCAGTAAACTGACGCTTTTTTCTCTCTTCTTCTCCATGCAGTGTTCACAGTTGCTCATGAATTACAGTCAGAAACTTTCCTGTTTCATGAGACTAATATGTTATTGTTTAACATTCTTCAAGCCATGGTTCAAGATTCTGACCAGACTGACTGTTGGGCAAAAAATCTAAGCCTCAGGCGATAAATAATAATAATAAATTGGCAGTAATTATGTGAAGATAAAGGGGCCTGCATTTACTACTCCGTGGATTGTGTTTATTGACTTAGCCTGAAATGTACTGTTGTTAAATACAAACAACTTCTACATTATAAAATCATGACATGGCTTTATTTTGTTTTGGTAGATCACATTTGCACTTGAAAACAGAAGTGATATTGTGTTGACTTAAGGCAGTACTGTTTCTGACGATGCCCTTGAATTAATGTGTCTGTTTCTCACATCTCACAGCTTTCAGTTTGGATACAGAGCAGCCAGACTACGACCTAGATTCAGAGGATGAGACGTTTGTGAATAAGCTGAAGAAGAAAATGGAAATCACAGCCTTGCAGTTTGAGGAAATGATAGACCGACTGGAGAAAGGCAGTGGACAGCAGGTATTTGTCAGTCTCTGTGGGGAAAATACTGGTTTGAATGGTATTTGCATCCTGGCTTTGCTTTTGCACACAAGAAATAAGCTCACTAAGGGACTGTTCATTATTTATCAGAGGAAGTTGGGGGGCTGGGATGTGATTTCCTCCCCCCCAATCCTGATCGTATCATCACCCAAAACTATGTGCACACTTCAGCAAAAATATGGGTGCGTCTGCATGCCACGCAAGTAAGCCTATCGCGGGGCACACACAGCCAGCATTAATGACCTACATATTAATGATCATTTTACCAAATAAATGGCAGCAAGCACAACCAGGTCAGAATATTGGTTACTTTGCATGGCAGCTGTTATTAGGTTAAAAAAAATTTTTACCTGAAAGCAAAATTCTGAATTTAACATTGTCTTGGTTGTCTGCTCCAAATTAGCTGTGGTCTGGTTCTTTCTTTGAGTACTGACTAAACCTTCACTCGACTAGTTTGTAGGCCAAGATAAAATCTTCGCTCAGATATGGTGGGGGTGTGGGTGGGTATGCTTATCTTCAGCTCTAATCTTTTTTTATTTAAAAATGTCCTGATTGGTCTGATGGAGCTCAGGATTTATCCAGATGGCTGTTTATTACAAATTATCACACTTGTATGAATCTGAAATCTGTGTGTACAAGCTGACCTTTGTAGATGTAAAGCAGAACACAGAACATTAATTATTACAATGATACCGTTACTGTGAGATCCTGACCAAAGCTACAGCTGCTGTGCCACGTGCATAGAATGCGCACATCAGTCAGACAAACTTAACTCTTCAACTGCTTTGCCATGCTGTTCAGAGAAAAGTCAGTGCAGTGAGTCCTGTGCAGTCCTTTACCTGGGTGTAAAGGAAAATTACATCAACGATCATCATCAAAGGCAGAGTCCATGTAGAAAGATAGGGCTGACTGCTGTAGCAGCAACGCAGCTCACGGATGAAGAGGTCATGTATGGCTTTCACAAACTGTGTGGCAGGCCATAAGCCAAAAGGCTGTGTTTTCTTTTTGTCATGTTTTTAAATGACTGTAGCTTAAATGCCCTATGTAAATACTTGTTACATTTGCCGTGACTCATTGCACTGACTTTTCCTATATTGCTCACAGCTCGTCAGCCTCCAGGAGGCCAAACTGCTGCTGAAAGAGGACGATGAGCTGATCAAGGAGGTGTTTGACTACTGGAGCCGCAAGAGGAAAACCTGCAAGGGTGGCTGCCTCATCCCAAATGTCAAACAGGAGAAGAGGGATGGCTCTAGCACCAGCGACCCCTATGTGGCCTTCCGCCGACGGACAGAGAAGATGCAGACCAGGAAGGTAGGAATCTTCAGACTTGTGCTGTTGTACACGCGCGTATGGCGATAACACTAAGTCCAGTGTTGGATGTGCAAAGGCTGCATAGGTTGCACCAGTACATTTACTAGTACTGGTAGTACTACTAGTAGTAGTATTATTACGCTGTCATAGGCCAAGTAGCCGGAAACCATTGATGGTATCTATTGTAACAGAATGAGAAGATGCATTTTGTGGTCAACGCTCAGTTCAGTTTGCCATTTGCTAAGCAACAGCCTGCTTACTGCAAACACACTTTCTATAGCCCAGTTGGCTCAGAATTTCCAGCATGCTGTGTAGCAGCGCATGGAAAAACTGTTTCATGTGTTTATCTTATTGGCCTTTGACAGTGACTGGTCGCCAATCAATCAGATCACCCTTAAGATTAAATTAAAGTTTTAAAAAAAACTGAAAGCATTAGTAATTTGACATCTGAAAAAGATCCAGCATAAAAACACTGTTGATAAGTGGCATTATTTCTGAATGATCGCTGTTCCGTTTTCAGAATCGAAAGAATGACGAAGCATCATATGAGAAGATGCTCAAGCTGCGCAGGGACCTAAGCCGAGCTGTCACCATCCTGGAGATGATCAAGAGGAGGGAAAAAAGCAAAAGGGAACTGCTTCATCTCACACTGGAGATTGTGGAGAAGAGGTATGACCAGAGTGTGAAACAGGCCTGGAGAGTATTGGGCAGTGGTTGTGAGGGTTGTATGCACTCCAGCAACTACAGATTTCTGCTATTAGAAGACTTTTTTGTAGGGGTTTATGATGGAGGACACTAATTGTGTATCTCTGAGAAGGTGACCGTGTCAGACCTTTACTGCGTGTGGTGTTTTTGATGGCTTATGACTTTAGTCCACATGTTCGATTAGGCTTTTGTTTACCTGTCAACTTTAAATCCAAGGTGAGGCCAATAGGACAACAGATTGATGGTATGAAAGAGGCAGTCTTTTGTCAGGCTTTGCTGCTAGTGTTAATTGGGGGCACAATTATGTGCAGTGCTTTGCATGTATTTCAATTTAGAGTTCACCCTGTTTATTCAGTAATGTCAGGAGCAAATTATTTCATGGACTTCTGAGAGTGTGAGGATCTTTTTTCCCCCCAGTCTGTACTAGATGATCAGTTTATATTATTTTCTGTTATAATTTTTTTCCTTTCCAAGTTAGACTTTGAATTGTTCTTTTTTTTCTTCCCTCAGCAGACCCTTGTGATCCATCTAAACATGACATCCGAATAGAATGAATTTTCTCTGAAAGTAGCTGTCAGTGTGAGCTTAAATTGGACCCTTCTCCTTGAAGTGCTTTTGATTTGTAGTGACATTTCAATTTCCTCTTGTTATCCCAGCCTGGTTTGTGCCTGCACATCAAAGCCAGTGCTCACTCCCAGATTGGACCACTCCATTCTCAGTATATAGCTTCTCCAGCCCACTTCATGATATTATGCTGGTGTAGAGTGACCCAGGTGTTGTTAGTGGTGTGTGTAGTCTGACAGTAGTGTGTTTTGGGCTGCTTATTCTTTGGTGTGATGGCCCCAAATGTATGGTGTCAGCAATTAGGCATTAAATAGCTATCATGTTGCTGAATACTGCAGCATAAATCACATTTCTCCATATTCTTTTTCTGCTGTAAATGTTGTTGATATAAAAATGCCATAAGACAGTTTAGATAAAGTTAGTTGCAACTACATTTTCTTTTATTAGTGACTTGTCAAGAAGATGTTTTTATATAAATTAGAAATTCTTTAACTGCTTAAAATTTGGAGGTCAGAAGTTGAATTAAGCCTTTCCAATGAATATGAACCTCTCTGTATTTTGATGTTAGAGTAGTACACTCACTCATTCAGTCTGTTTGTATAGCTCCACATTAAACCTTGTGTCCCTTCTTTAGGCATTTTTCTTTCAGGTTAGCTACGTTCATACTACTGTTTGCCACAGAGAGATTCAGTTTAACTGAAATGAAATAATCCCAGAATCTGTTCGGCTGTGGCCCTTTTTATGTGTCACCAACCCCTCTATCGTTTTATCTCTTTCCATCAGGAATGCAATGCCAGACTTTGGCAGTGAGGTGATGGCAGAGGCGCTTGCGCAGAGAGCTCTGGTGAAGCCTGTCTACACCATCCCCATCATTCCCCTGTCCAACAGTAACCAGTATAGACACCAGGACCACTTGGATATGAAGGACTACAAGAAAGTAAGGCCATCTAGATTCATAACACACTGGCTTCCTCCCAGTGATGTCAGATACAGAATAGATAATGATTCTCATAATTTCTCGCTCTTGATGAGTGTGGGCGTTGGAACAGAATGTCTGCAGAAGTATCAGAAAATGTTGTTGACTTCACATTTGTCCTTCTTGAGTCATTCACACCGTGACAATGGCTAAAGTGAGGAACAGTCTAATGCAGTATACTGTACTTTGTATCGAAAACACTCAGATGAGACCTTGAGATTTTCCTTTGTTGAGCCAAATAGTTTGTTGAAAGTACTTAGTCATTGCTATGCTTGGAAGCATGTAAAAGATTTTTGGTAAAACATTACCATTTATCAAGATTTCTTGTGAATATTTAACTTTCCTCAGAAAATCCTTAGAAAAGTGCTTTTCACTTTTTTTTCTCCAGAAAACAGAACTGAATAACTATATTTAAAAAAACCTTTTCATAGGAAAAGTATTAGAGGAGTTAGTTTTACCAGACTGACAGTTGTGTTGTGAAATTATGATTAGTTGTTATAATTGTGGTGTTAGGGTACATTCTTTATGTGCTGATAACTTCAAATATTTAATTTACAACTGGGTTGCCAGATGCTTCAGTAATGTAACACTTCATTACGCAGCACTGTTGTGAACTCCATGTCACCTCTTCTCATAATGAGTTCATTAGCTCCAATGTCCAACAACCCTGCCCCTGCCCTTCAGGGAAACAACTATTTCCCCCTTTTCTCCACTCCTTTTTCCTCAACCAGCTGGTTCACTTTACCCTTTTGTTTATAGATGTAAACTCTGCTCCCACCTCCCTCATGGCTCTAACCTCTCTTCTTCTATTGATCTGACACAGCAGTTCTTCACCGTAGAATCCCTGCCTCTCTCTTTGCTTTGTCCCCCACATCTAAGGACTGAATAGGATCTGACTAATCCTAGTAGAGCTGGAGTCTGTTCAGACAGGGAGGGCTCGTCCCAATGGGGAAGTTGGGGTGAGCGGTGGCACGGGTTGGATTGAGGAGGAGGAGGAGGAGTGGGGAACAGCCATCTGGCTAGGCAGTGGCATCTGGCACATGCTGCCATCTGCATATCAATGCCTCTTTTACACACTGTTGTTTCTACGCACACTCGTCGCCTGCGCATAGACCACAAACACGAGACTACCACAGCCAGTATTGCTTTTCATCTTGGAATGCATTTGCGATTACACATACTGTAGTATAAATATTGAACATTTTCCCTCGTCCCCTCACAGCCTGAGAAGACGGAGGCAGTACGAACCAAAAGGAAATACGAAAAGAAACCCAAGATCCCCCCTCTGTCAGCACCTCAACATTCTGGGCCCTCTGTGTTCAATCCCAAGGACCTCAACCAGTACGATTTCCCCAGCTCAGATGAAGAACCCTTCTCACAGGTAAACAAAATTTTATTTCAGAGGACTTTTGTGGTGATGATGATGATGATTTTCATTCCATTAAGTCTTAAGTCATAAAATGTAAGGTGAAAGCACCTAGCCAGTATTGACAGCTACTATGAAAATCATGCTTGGCATTGACTACTGTGGCACTGTGTCAGGTGTATGAAAGGGTACACATTCAAGCTGCAAGCTTTTAATTTGCTAATATAATTTTTATTGTATAGATCCATTCAGGTTCCTCAGAGGCAGAAGAGGAAAATGACCCAGATGGCTGCTATGCGTTAAGGAGGAAGGCCGGCTGTCAGTACTACGCTGTGAGTGCCCTCCTATGACTCCCATGCTTCTATTTATAGTGCCAACAGCAGGCTGGTCAGTCTGGCTGGCCTGGCTGTTAGTCTTCCACAGTCCACTGGACAGGACAATGCAATCACAAAGACTTGCTTTTTTTCTTTATCTTCATCTCTTTTCTCTCAATTTTAATATTTGTCATCTACTTTCTCCCTTGTTTTCTCTTTTTGGGTGTCCTCTTCATCTTCCTTCAGTCTTGTCCAGACCAGAGTGGCAACTGGCCCTGGGTAAGCCCGTCGGAGGGTGGGCTCGGCGACCCACGCTTCCGCTACTGTATGACCTCGCTGAACATGCCACCGCGCTGCATAGGTTTGGCACGACGACGCGTGGGCAGAGGGGGCAGGTGAGTTCAAGCTGGCCGTTTGGATTCCTCATACTTGCTGAGATTTAATCAGTGATGTTTGAATTCTTCTGCATATGCACAAGTAGAATGGCAGTGGATTGTTTCAAAGTTTTGAAAAGATTGCTAAATTTCCAAAGCTTTTAAATATTAAAAGCTATAAATTGAGCCTCTGACCTTTGTGACGCAAGTGTGATCAGTTGTTGGCCAGGTATTGTGTGTTTTCATCTTATTCATGATATTCTAAAAGCAACCAGTTCATTAAATAAAGACAGAAAATGGTCAAATGAAATGTGCGTGGGAATACTGCCAGTACTCAAGACTGAACAGAGGAAATTCAGCCAAGTGCTAGCTGTCACTGCTGAGGTTGTTTACCATACCAGCTCTTTGGCAGGTTACCAGTGATCATTTGGCCGACACGTTCTATTATAAATATCAAGCTGGTTGGTAAAATGATGAACATGACAGTCCCATTTTGGGTTTCACCTGCCACTGTGGCCTGTAGACAAATCGGAGAACTTACCTTCTGCTTAGTTTAAACAGTAACATGTCCCGCATCTCACACTGATATATCGTCAGTAATTATACAGACGACTGAATTAAGCACTCTGGCTGGAAGAGTTGGCCAGCGGCTTCCACAGTGCTGTCGAGGAGACCAACTGGGTTAGGTGGTATCTGTTTGACAGATGCATGCATGATATTGGCAGTGTTTCTGTCTGCAGTCAACCTTTTCACCTGCCCTCAGGGAAGCTGAAGGATCCGTCTGTCTTTTGCAATATGATGTGCGCTTATGATAGCGATACTTGAGCACCTTAGAAAACATGGATTTAAGAGTGTTTGTTTAGGTGAACTAGCAGTGTGCCTTTGGGAATTGCAGTGTCAGTCGGTCCATTTGTTCTACTTACCAGCATGACTCCACAGTTAAATATCTCAGCAAGGAGTTCTATGTCATTTAGTACAGACTTGCATAATTGTATACTTATAATGTTGACTATTCCCTGACATTCCATCCAGAAATGTCACTTTACATTTACTTAACATGACCTTTGCTCTAGTGCCAGCCTCAGGCTATTTTTTCCTCCCTTTTTCTGGATTTTAACAAGCTTCGTGAAGCTGCAGTGTGCGTTTAAACTTGAAGTCCGTTACACAAGTGTTCTGCTGTGCACTCATGGCAGAACTGCTCGCCATCAAACTCAACAGAAGCCTGATAAAGACCCAGTAATCTGAATCAGGTGTGTTGCAGCAGAAACATGCAGGGCAGGAGGTCCCTGGACTAGGACTGGGAAACACTGGATTAGATATGTGATTTTTAAAAAAAAAAAAAAAAAAAATCTCATCTAAGAAATTTTAAATAATGAAAGTCTGAGCTGTTCTGCGAATGAACCCTCTTATATTTGTCATAATTATGTGGCAAAGGGTGTGAGATCAAGACCCGTGTGAGAGCAGAGTGAGCATATATCTACTCAGGCAGCGTGCTGTGTTAAATAGAGACATGACTTCAAGGTTTAATCACAATTTTGGTCCTGACAGTTCTGCTGAAGGACGTCCCCTGTATATCTCATTTGTCTTCCTCCTCTTCATTTTTTCACCTTCGCCTTTTTCCTTCCCAAAATACCCAGTCCCAACTCACTGCTTCACAGCAGCCATAATTGGTGTTTGGCTCACTGGACAATGTAATTATCTGAGTAGTATGCAAGGAATAGCTGCACTTGTGCCTGTATTCATAACCAAAGGATGCTGATGTTGAACTGTACGGTTAATAGCTTTGTTTTTCATTTCATCTGACCTCAGATGAGTTTTACCAACTCACTGAAGGTGATTTATACTGATCATTTTTGCTTTTGTTTCAGGATCTTGTTGGACAGAGCACACACAGATCTAGACAGCATCTGTCAGAGCTTGGACTCTGACCCAGAGCCCAAACCACTTGCCTCACCACTTCCAAGTTCTCCGCTCCGCAGCTCCAACGCCAGTACCTCAGAAACCAATACCTCGGACCCAACCAGCTCCTCCCACTTTCCCTCCTCTTCATCACCCCAGTCGCCATCTTTACAGACACCCATGGACCTCAGCCAGATTCTTTTGAACATTAAATCTTGCCGCTGGAGGCACTTCAGACCACGGACGCTATCCCAACACCCCTTGGGTGGAGGAGACTTGTCTCGCAGAGGATTTAAGGATTTTGGGCGGACAGTGTCAGGACTAACCCGGACCCTGTCTGGAGGAGCCAGCTCCCAGACCCGCACAGGTCCAGCCCCCACTCCTGTCAATGGTGAGTCAGTTGTTTTCTCTGCCATGCTGCTCAGTGTTTTCTTTCGCATCTTTGGCATTGTATGTCTAACTTTACAGCTAAAATTGTAATTGGTCTGAACACAGTTTGGAACAGTTGTGTTTGTTACTTGTTATTGTTATGAGCAGAAGTTTGCAAAGCCTAGTTACCCTTTGTGCACTCTGTGCTGTAATTAACAGAGTTGTTAAAATCAGTCTGAGCTCCAGTCAGTTATGCAGTTTGCCTTCAGTTTGTTTTGTGACTCTTGTCATCACATGTCACCTTGCACTTCGTTGAAGTACTTTATTGCGGCCGTTTTGTGAGCCTGTGGATTCTGTCTCAGAGATTTAGAATGGTCTCATCTATTGATGGTTTTAGACCAATCTAAGGTCATCTTTCTAGGTTGTGAGGTTGAGAGTGTGTTTATGTGTCTTCTGTTTTATGTTCGTAGTCTGTGACTACCTGATAAATGTTTCTTATAGGCTGATATGCTGATCCAATTAAATCTGGAAATGAACAGGCAAATAACCATAGACGGCATCAGTTTACATTTTTTCAGCAATTATTTTCCCTCAAAATTAGTATTTCCCATGAATGATGTTATCATGGAGGAAACAGAGCTTGTCTTCAGCTCTCCACAAAGGTGCCATTATTCGACACCAAACCTCGGGAATAGAAAAGGGAGACTGTGACCATATTTCACATTTGGTCAGATACTGAATTGGCGACACTGACGTTGGGTACTCATATTGAAGGTGTGCTGATTGTGTAGGTCTTCTGTGCTGTTCAAGAGGTGTGTGAAGCATCAACTTGCAGCTTCTTCATGTTCAGTCAGCTTTATTGGTCAAGTATGTAAACACATATTTGAATTTGTAATCTGACTGTTTTTATATTCCTCTTCAGTGACACTAATAGACATACAGCAGTTTATTTGTTAAAGTAGTCTCTAAGTGAAGACATGTTTCTTACAAAAAATTATTCACTTGAATCAGGTTTATATAGTATTAACTTCCACTCTGTCAGAAAAGTACAGTTTATATTTTCAGTGTCTTTACTACGTGTATAAGTCTGGACAGTTGTAGATGTTAACTACAACTTGACTGCTTCTCAAATACAACCTCATGGGTAGGTAATTGTAGTTTGAAAATATTTCAAATCCTTCACTGTTGTTCATCACTTCTTCTTCCTCACCTTTGCCAGCTCATTGTCATCCTTCTTTGTAAACCAAAGCAACTGTCAATTAGTGGAATGAGTGAAATGGGTGGCAAGAATGTGTACCTAACATTGCCCGTGTGCCTGATGCTAACATAACTAGGATTCACTTGTAAAAACATTGCTTTTTACGCCACTGGTTGTCAAAAACTTCACAGGATATCTTTTCAAAGGTACCTCATTATAAATGTTAAAATAAAATCGCTTTACTTGTGTCAAATTCCTTTGTGCTATGGGACATACTTCATTCTGCCCAACCAATAGAGGCTTAATAATTAAAAATAAACAGCTTCAAAATGTCATGAATATTGATTGTTTAGAACTGAAGCAAAGTAGGAAAGGCTGCCTGCCCTGACCATTAGAAGATCCTTTCTGTTAGAGAAAGACAAAATTGCCTTTGTGGTGTGAGGAGGAGTTTAATTGAAAAATTTCTCCATGCATAAAATTATGTGAGGAGCTGTTGTTTAATTGATTTTTGTGCATGTGAATATTCAATGACGAGAAAAATAAAGTTCGACTTAAAAGGCAGCTTAGTGTTGTTTGGTCGAGGCTTGCTGCTGCTCTTGTGTAACACATTTTGATGAGGCTTCTCAAAGGTAGATTGCTCTGCTTGAGTTTGTACTCCCATGCTGCTGTAAAATCATATGAACTTTTTGCTTTCAACCTTCTCTACATATTATAATACATTAATTCCTGCTCCCATGGCTTGGGGAGTCAATTAGAAATAGACTTGTATAAATAAATTCATGAGATGTGCGAGCGTGAGTCCGGGCTGGTGGCTGTAGAGAGGGCAAGCTTGGTGAATATTTGAACCACACTGGGCCTGCTTAGTATCATGGCAGAATGTCAAGCAAATTACAAGGGATATGAAATGAATTAATCAGAAACCTGGTCTCACCAGTCCCAAACTTCCTAATCTGTTGATACTTTGGTAAGTTTAGGGTGAAACATCATCTGACTTTCTTTAGGTTTCACTTGTTGCCTTCATGATCAGTGTATTAAACAGTAGTGGATTTTATGCATATATCTCCAGGGTTTAATAAAAACTTAATTTGCTTGATGTTTCACCTTGTTGCTGTAAATCTTAAATTTTACTTTGTGGTAACTGCTGTCTAAATAATTGACACCAGGGAGATTGTCTGCTAATGAACTAGTTTTAAAATAGTGTCCCTGTTGAGGCATCCAGTTTTTAAATAAGTTTGTAAGGACCAGAGTTAAACTTGTTGTTGTGGACGTGTGTTCTTTCCTCTTGTGATCAGTGTCTGAATTTTCTGAAGTGGTAGTTTAGGGGTGTCCCTCATCTGCCCCATTATCTTTGAATGCAATATCTCAGAATTGCCTTAAAGGAATTTCTTCTAATGTGGCACTCAAGGATGAACTGAGTGTTGAGTTGAACTTGCATCACTGTGACCTCACAAAACGCTTTTTGGCCAGAACTCGAGAATCCATACTTTACCAATGAAAAAAAAAACAAAACAAATATCCAATAGGATAAAATGATGAAGTTTTGACGTTTTATATCCAAAAGGTCAAAGGTCAGTTTCACCCTGACATCGCGATGTTACTGTCCATTATTCAACACCATAACTCAGGAACAGAAAGGGAGATGATGACCATATTTGACATTTAGTCAGATACTGATGTGATGACACTAGCATTGAGTGCTCACCTTGAAACTGCGCTGATTGTTTCCGTCTTCATTTTTCTTTCCACGTTTTACAATTTGTAGCTTCTTCATGTTCAGTCGGGTGGGCTTTATTGTTCAACCATGTGAACGCAGAAGGAATCTGACTGTTTCTTGTTTCTCTCAGTGAGCTTACACGCTAATAGACCAACAGCAGTGTGCACCACAGGCTCATTGATTTTGATGACAGTGAGCTTCAGGTGACTGTCATCTGTACTGCTTTGTAAAAATACTAAAAGTCTGTAGAAGTGTTCCTACATATTACTGTGACTAGGACTCGACTAGATGGTGAAGGCATGCACCAGCAATGCAGTGATTTCTTTCATATCAGAGTTTTCCTTTGTTTTAACTAGAGCCCTGTAGCAACACACCCACATCAGCTGTCTGAAATCCTACCAAGACATCGCTTTTGTATATTCACACACAAAAAAAGACCACACTGGAATGTTGTCTCTATTTTAATAGGACTTAATGGCCCTAAAGTTCAATTTTCCCCAAGCAGGAAAACAAAATTTTTGCCATTTCAGTTAACAAAGCTGTTAAAGCATGTTAAGAAGATGAAAAATGTCTGTGCAACAAATTGGCTACTGTTAGCTTCAGTACAAAAATTACATTGACCAGAATACATCCTGCCAAGTGCATAGAAAACAAAGCAGGAAAACAAAATTTTTGTCATTTCAGTTAACAAAGCTGTTAAAGCATGTTAAGAAGATGAAAAATGTCTGCGCAACATATTGGCTACTGTTAGCTTCAGTACAAAAATTACATTGACCAGAATACATCCTGCCAAGTGCATAGAAAACAAAGCAGGAAAACAAAATTTTTGTCATTTCAGTTAACAAAGCTGTTAAAGCATGTTAAGAAGATGAAAAATGTCTGCGCAACATATTGGCTACTGTTAGCTTCAGTACAAAAATTACATTGACCAGAGTGCATCCTGCCAAGTGCATAGAAAACAAAATCCAGATTCAGGTTTTGACCAGATCATCTTGCCCTTCCTATCCACAGTGTTCACAGCAGAGCAGTACCAGCAGCACCAGGAGCAGCTGGCCCTCATGCAGAAACAGCAGCTGGAGCAGAGCCAACAGCAGCAACAAGCCAACAACCCTGCAACAACCACCAACACACAGGTCAGTAAGGACAGACACACAGCTTACAGCCTTTTCTACACGTGGTCTCATTGTAAAACTTTGTAACAGAAAAAAAGGTTTCATATGATCCCATCCTGGCCATAATCAGATTTGGGTCTTTCTTAACCTACTTGTACTCTCATGCCTGCTGCCTTTTTTTTTGCTGTGTCAGTTTCTGTAATTGTTGGCACAGTTCTCATATGTGCTTTTATTACCAAATAAAGGCAAATTGATTAAACTAAATCAAACAGAGTTCTTCCAATATGGTACTCATTTTACAGTTGAAGGTCAGTTCACCCATCCTGAGGAAATGGGACACATCCTCATTCCCACGGGCGGTGTGAATGCTACAGGCTTCTGCAGAGTTCCTGTTTGGCTGCAGAAGTGCTGAGCTCAGTAGCTTCAGCAGTTTTGTACATTTTAGGCAAGCGGTCAAGTTTTTTGGCACACACCCTTATGTTTTCTCTCTGGTTTCCATTTAGGCACTTATGTCCAAGACGTTGGACCAGGCCAGCGCCCAGTTTGCTGCTTCAGCCCTCGTGACCACGGACCAGCTGCTGGCTTTCAAGTCCAAAGAAGAGCTGGTGCTGGCAAGTGGAGTCAACGGGGTCTTGGCAGGTGCAGGTGGGTGCCCCCGTATCATTGATTTATTTCACTATTACTAACTACTACTACTACTACTACTAACTATTTAGGGCATATTGATTTTTTTTTGTCTGTCTGTCTTGGTTCTTGGTAGAGAAGTAGTCAAGATCTATTTCTTGTCTGCCTAGTTTCATACTGTGGGTGCCTGTTCTCTAAGGGATCGATCCAGATGATGAATGGGATAAGAAAGTGTTACATTAACTTTTTTTTTTTTTTGTAATCTCAGTTTTAGCTTTTTCTCTTTAAATACTGGATACTTTTGGCTCTTGAGGCTGTAAAAGTCCTTCAAATAAAATGATCCAAGGAAAGGAAAAGTCATTCTTTAACTGCCTACGAAACATGATCACAATAAGGCCATGACTTGTAGTGAGGGGTGGGCTTTGGATCATTTTAAGGAGTCTCATGCAAAATCTCAAAATGGTTGGGACCCAATAATTAAAACAGTCGTAAGAGAAACTGCATATTAAGGGTCTAATATTTGGAAATACTAATATTTGGAACACATAAGTGCATATTTGTAGAGCCCCTGTCAGTAATGCTCTTTCTCCCTCGTGTATAAGTAGAGGTGGAGAGAAAATTAGAAACCTTTTGCAGTGCAGGGGAAATATTACAGCAACACAATTACCAAGAGTTTTAGAAATTACTTTGGCATTGCATCAACGCCTCACTGACTGCTTCAGCAAAAAGTTAAGAGGATAGGCTTCACACTGATAGGATTTATTGCATGTCTGTTGTATTACATTGCATTAGACTGTGCAACAAACCCGTGTATTGTCACTGAATCTGACAAAATCTTGAAATCAAGAGAAACATTATTAGACAAAGTGTGTCCGTGCATTCAGATTCCGTGTTGTTTTTTTTGCTGATCTTCATCGAACTTTTCTCTGTTCATCAGGTGTTTTCAAAGGATTGCACCTCTCCAGCACCACTGCGGCTCTTCACCAGGCCAACCAGTCGACACACACTACCACCTCTGTGGCCCCAACTTTCCTCCAGCCCTCCTCCAACTCGACCACCGCTTCCCCCTCCAACGCCGTCCCCGCCTCCCTCACCCCCACACCCAGCGCCCACGCAGCAGCAGCACTGGGGATCCTGGGATGCAGCGCTGCCAACGCCACCCCCGCCACCACTCAGGTCCTCATCGGGAACAACATCTGTCTGAGCGTGCCGTCGGCCGCCACCCTGGCCGGACGCCACATTCCCCGGACTCTCGGCAATGTGCCACCCTCTGCCTTAAAGCTGTCCACCACCACCAACCTACAGATGCCCAAAGTCTCTGGAGCATCATCCATGGACCTGGGCTCAAGGTGAGGCTTCGGTACACCTTTGCAATTAATATGACGCACAGACATGCAAGTGATAGAGATATTCTCATCTCATTTAACATCTGACAAAAGGCACATAAGAATTCAACATTTTCCTTGGTGTCAATTCTGAATCGTTGCTATAAGATCTTCACATCAAAAACAGCCAAAAAGAACACATGCTTGTTTTGATTGACTTCGTGCTGATGCAGCATAAGCAAACGTTCAGCCAGAGGCTTTAATTAGTTTACCCCAAAACTGAAGCAGCACAGGCTTGAAGCCTCCACACAGACGGAGGGATGACAGCTTCCATATACAGAAATCCACACCCCCCAGAAGGATTTAACTTTAAATGTCTCGCTTGCTCTATCAGATCACATTTCACATTATTACCTTTTATGTTTGTTTTTGGAGAAGTCCTTGCTTAAGTCTTCCTGGCAAATTTCATCTCAGTGTTGCCAAGGCAGTGTCTGCTTAAGATTATGCAGCTGAGAATTCACAGGCCTGAAAGAAGAGCCAAACTAATGTAACGTTAGAGCTCTTCAGCACACACACACACACACACAGACAAAAGATCTGTTGACTGAGATGTAGTCTTGTTAAGCTAAGATAAAAAAGCATCAGTGTGAGTCTTTTCTCTCCTCTCTTCCACAGGGATAATCACGACGAAGACAAGCCAGCACTGAACAGTATAGCAGACAACACGGTGGCCATGGAGGTGACGTAGTAGCGGTGCAGAGAAGAGTCCTCTCTTAAGGTGCTGTGCATCGTAGCATAGGGAATGCAAAAGGGACAGCAGGACTCTGGTGCAGACTGACGGAATGACGAGCGGCTGCGGCCCCTCGCTTGCAATTCTCATCTCTCATACTTTTTAAAACCTTTTTTTTTTTTTGTTTTGCTTTTGTTGTTTTGTTACTGTTAAAGTACAAGATTGACATCTGTAAATTATGAATATGGCAAAATTAGTATCTGTAAAATAACTACATATTTGTAACATGCCCCTTGTATATATTTCTTGAATACAGAACTGTCCATTTGTGATGTTTTTGCACTTGGGAGTCAAACTTAAAGGAAAAAAAAAAAATAAGCCAAGTAACTTGTGGCGAGTGTGAGAGATGTGGGAGTTGTATAGACAAAGAGTTTTATCACATCATGTGCATGGTGCGGAGCCTGCTGTTTTTATCTATTTATTGTGCTGTGTTTACAGTTTTTTTTGTTTTGTTTTTGTTTTGTTTTTTATTTGTACACTGTACCTTTGTTGGTTCCTGTGCTGTAGTAAATGTTAGGTAGCTACGGACTCCTGGGTATTTTTGTATATTGTGAACACACAGCAGGCCCCCCCCCACCCACGTTTATTTTGGGTCCCTGTGCTTCTCTCTGTGGATTATGTGAAAATCAATGGTGACATACATACAGACCAGGAGAACCAGGAGGAGCAGGATGAAGAGGCGGCAGTGTGTTTGCAGGTGACTGGGGTTCACTTGAAGAGAGGCGAGCCTCTCTTCCTGGGAGCTTCCGTCACCATTGTCCCAAACACAAGTAACAAAACAGGGATGAAGTCTCTTCCCAGAAGCCTCTGCTGCTTCTGATTAAAGCACTATTTTTTTGTGATGTTTTTGTTCATGGTTTTGATAAATATCAATGCTGCTTTTGTATTATTTTTTTTTTTTTTGTTTTAAGGGGTTCTTCATTTTCATGCAAGCAAAGTCCCCTTTTATATTTGTTTTATCCCATAAACATTTTTTTGTAAAACAAAAATTCAGTTATTTTTGTATTTTCTTTTGTTCTTGTGGTAAACTTGATTGTGAGCTTTTCATTTATTGAAAGACTTCATTCTTTTGTTAATTTGTTACTTGTTCATGCATAGGTGATAAGGGAGGTGAATGGGCAGTAATCGCTGTACGTGTTTCATCATTCCAGTTTTTAATAACAAAAAAAAATGCTAATGAGGGGGTGTAGGGGTTGTGGGAAAACGGCAGTTTTCTCCCCTCGTTTCCCCTTTTTCTTTATTTTCGTTTTTTCTTTGAAAAAAGAATCTCCAGACGGCTGCAAGGCCAAAAACCACAAGTATTGGGTGCCTTCCTTTGGGGAACTTTATGTACTCTCTTCTGTGAAGAGTTAGGCACAAAGGCAGCATTATTTAGTAGTGCTTCTCGTCTTTGTCAGAATCTGAATGCCCAGTCCAATGGCAGGATATATCCTTGAGGTTTACTTGTCCCACCTGGAGGCTGAAAAGACTAAAAAAATGTGACAGAACTCTCACTAAAATAAGACAATAAAGCCCAGGGCATTAAATGTGAATTGTTTGGACTCTGTCGTCTTTTATATGTGAGTGTGTGTGTGTGTGTGTGTGTGTGTCTGAAAATATAGGAACTAGTAAGTGCAGAAGTTGAGGTATCGGTTTGAATTTCTGTTCCAACTAGTTCATGAGTGTGGAACCACAAATGTAAGGCTGATTTGATGTACTAGTGGTGAAAGTTTTGGCTCTAAACTACTTGATTATTACTAAGCTATTATTGAGTTCATGGGAAAAAATTGATGTGATGTTTACTCAGTAACAGCAGTATCAGCTAAGTCCATTTTGGGACTTGAGTCTTCATAATCAATTCTAAGTCATTCATTTTTTCTAGTTAGAGTCCCATGTCCTTATTTTGTGACTTGGGTTACATTCACACTGCAGATAAAAGTGGTTTAATTCTACTTTTCTTTTCCCCCCCTCTCAGATTTTTTTTTCACAGCAAAAAAAGCCTGTGAAGCAGGAAAGTTGCAAATTTAACAGATGATAAGGTAACATGTTTCAGTTTTTTTCTGCCTTCTTACCCTCAGGCTGGCAGAGTCAACACATTACTCTTATCACAGCAAACAATTAAAGAAATTAATGTCTTCACCTGTTTTATTCATTTTGATGATGAACTATCGTGCCAGTGACATTTTCATTAAATATGGGATCTGGCACAGATCTGCTCTCGCACAAAGATGAATGTGAAAAGTCAGAGCAAAAAGATCAGACTTCAGGGGGGGAAAAAAATCACTTTCAACTACTTTGTGAATGTAGTCTTAATGAGTCAGGTCCCTCTAGTGCAGAAATGGGTTTTTTAGAAATAACATTCATCTCTGTGATTTCCTCATGGAATGTTGAAAGGAAGAGTCAGACATTTTGTCAGAAGGGATATTTGGGTGCCAAAAGTTAGATAAGAAGATAACCGCTCTCACATCTACTTCTTCAGTATGAAACTTGAACCAGGCTTAGTTTACATTAGCATTTTAGCTTAGATTAGCATAAAGACTAGAGGCAAGTGGAAACAGCTAGCTAGCTATTGTTGGCTACTCCCAGCATGTAATGAAAGAAGAAGAAAAACAATCATCTTTATTGACAGTATATATATTTTTACATGAACACACTGAATTTGTCTTCTGCATTTGACCCATCCTTAGTTGAACACACATGCAACACCCAGCAAATTACATGCAGTGAAACACACACAGGAGCAGTGGGGGGCATCAAGCTCCTGGGGAGCATATTGGGGGGGGTTAAGTGCCTTGCTCAAGGGCACATCAGCCAGCTAATGGAGGGGGGAAGCATTTTTCACATTATCACTCCACCACACCCAAATTTTTCCTGCCCACCCAGTGGGGGAATCAAACCAGTGACCCTCCAATCACAAGCCGCTTCTCCAACCTCTAGGCCACGGCTGCCCCCAAGCACAAACTTGTTCTTATACCTCAGTTTTGTATGTATTAAAAAATGCAAATATAATGTTCTAATGACCTCTGGAGGTGCAGTTAGATCTTCTGACGTTCGGACAGAGACAGGCTAGCCATTTCCTTGCGTTTCCGGTCTTCACAAGAAGCTGCTAGCTGTAGCTTCATATTTAGCATTCACACATGAAGGTGGGTTTAATACTTCTCATGTACTCCAGAAAGCACCCATGGAAATTAAATTGGCCTGCTAACACTTGAGAAGCTCACTAATTAACACATTGTATCTCATTTGTTTAATTTGCACAATAGCGTAATTGTAAAAATGACCATTTGTGATTTTCCAAGGGGTTATGTGTGGGAGTATGTCTTGGCTGGGTGCAGTTACTTCCTGGAGTCTTATCGTCATTGTGAGGTTGCCAGGCAAACTCGGGAGAAAGTCACTTCAACCGGCCAAGAAAGAAGTAGTCACTGAGAAAAAATGTTCACAGCATGCTAAAAGTCATGTTGCAGAGCTGTGTGCAACACTGAAAAAAAAAATTTCACTTCAGCTCTATTGTCTTGTGTAGACCCAGGAGCTGTACACATCACACTTCGCAGTTTGTTTAGCATCTGCGTTTCAGGGGGAATGAAAAAAGCACAGACGCGAAATCCCTGTAGCGACTCAGCTGTACAGCTATCACTATCTCATCAGAGGCCAAATTACTCCCAAGTTGTTGTTTTTTTTTATTTTTTTTAAATTTAGCCCTGCTGGAGAGCTGCCAGCATTATTCAGCCTCAGATTATTTATGCTGCAGAAGAGGAATCACTCAGCAGCGAGACAACTGGCCCACCTCTCACTCTGCAGGGTGGGCGTTAACCCTGCCACAGGCTTTCTCATTACTACAGAGAGCCAGAGATTTTGGTGCAGAGCTGGGGAGAAAAAAAAAAAGCTGTTTTTCTCATCAACTTCTATGGGTGTTAACAGAAGCTTTGTGGCTGAAATAAATCATTGATGCCATGTGGGGAAGATAGTTACGACTGTAGCTCATATCTTGGTATTTCCCCAGTAAATTCACTTTACATTTTTCCCCAAAGAATGACTTATGTATGCGCACACACAGTCTGCAGCTTTTTCCCTCAGCCATAACTTAGTCCATAAAGGGAGCTAAGCGTGTATGAGTGTTAATGTCCACTCCTGCAGACCAGAAGGCAACCAGGTTTTGTTTTGTTGCTCTCTGTTGAGTAATTTGTCTTCTCGGGCCAAGCTTTGTCAAACATGCATGTTTACTCAGAAGTGTCTCCTTTTTTTTTTTTTTTGTAGATTCCTCTACAGCCATGAAGTGTTCAGAACAATGCAAGGAGATGTAAATGAGCGACAGGTGTGGCTGTGCCAGAAACACGGTGCAGCTGTTGGTTAGCAGTGGATCAGATGTCGTGGTGAGGGTAGTGATTGGCTGGGCAGAGAGCCAGGCCTGATAACTCTGCTCACGCTTTGTGTCTCCCTGCGGTCTGAGACAGCGATTAAAGTTCAGATGGTGGTGAGTGATGGTCTACTTCTGTGAAAAGTGACTCCACTTTCCAAGTAATGGAGAGCAGGAAATGACATGCACCCGTAATTAGAAGCTTAGAACTAACAGAATTTGAATTGTCAGTTGAACAAGTTGAACTTGAGTTTGTTTTTCCTTGTGTGCAGCTGTGAGAATGCTGGAGCCAGTGAAGTGAAATTGGTTGTGGTGCTCCTTCTCGCTGCAGTCTCTGAAGTGCAGCTTAAGTGCTCAGGCCCTCTGAGAGGAGGAAATGAATCACACAGACCGCGGACAGTGAGGTGCAAAGTCGTCGCAGCAAAGTACAAGTGCTGCTGTCTCTCACACAGCAGTTCAGAGAAACTAGAGGGTGAAGAGCTGCTGATGGTAGCTGTTAACCACAGGTGAGATGGTTTCACCCTGAACGCTGTGGCGTACTGTGTCTGTGCAGCACCACAGTGGCTGAGGTGAGAGTCCTCTCTGTTTTTTTTCTTTCTTCATACTCGTATATTTCTAAGAGAAACCATGTTTTGTGAAACATTCCTATTTGCTTGCTTGTCAAGAAGTTGATGGGAAGTTTGATACTGCACTCTCATTTGTCTGACACGATGAATTTAGCTTAGCCTAAAAGCTGGAAGCAGAGGAAACATCTCGCTGTTCAGTCCAGAAGTAACAAAATCTGCCTACCAGCACTTCTAAAGTTTGCTAATTAAACTGGCAATAAACACTTTTTTTTTTTTTTTTTTTTTTGCTGTAACATGTCATTATGAAGGGCGGTGCAGTGGTTAGCACTGTCGCCTCATAGCAAGAGGGTTCCAGGTTCGAATCCTGGTCTGGGCCCTTCTATGTGGAGTTTGCATGTTCTCCCTGTGCCTGTGTGGGTTTTCTCCGGGTACTCCGGCTTCCTCCCACAATACCAAAAACATACACATTAGGTTAATTGGCTACTCTAAATTGCCCTTAGGTGTGAGTGTGAGAGTGTGTGGTTGTTTGTCTTTGTGTGTTGGCCCTGCGATTGACTGGCGACCAGTCCAGGGTGTACCCCGCCTCTCGCCCGTAGTCAGCTGGGACAGGCTCCAGCTCCCCCGCGACCCTGACGGATAAGCGGTATAGAAAATGGATGGATGGATGGATGTCATTATGAAGTTAATGTTGATTGTGCAGTGTGATGGCTAGAGAATAATAACACCATCTGTGCCAAGTAAACCTCACTTTAAATTTTGTCTTGGCCCACAAAACTGCTCTGGTGTTATCTTTTTTTTTTTCTACTGGTTGTTTAAAGGGACACTTCCACATTTTATGAAACATGCTTGTTTATCACCCCACTCAGAGTCAGAGTGAAGAAGTATATATTTATATATATATATGCTATATAATGCTGCACAGATGCTAAAACCAGTGTCTCATTTAAGATTGACTAAATGATCTCTTCATGTTACTCTGAAGGCGGAGACCAGGCATATTTCCCAAAACGTCAAACTGTTCTTTTAACTTTCTGGTTGCATCTAAATGCTCTCAGAGTTTGTACCTTGCCTGCCCCGGTTTAAATATGAGGAAAAGCTTCTTGCTGGATGCTCTGAGGAATGCGGGCCTGATAAGCCTGGGTGTGTTTAAATAAAACCAGGCTTTAAGTGATTTATCATCGTACTCTCCTTGAGTCAAAGCACCCAACCCAACCCCTACATGCAGCCACAGCCTGTGCTGCAGTCTCTACTTCATACCAATGGTCGAACTGTCCACAATCACTGTGCCATTCAAGTATCTCAGAGTCAATAAAGTCTTGTCTGAATTGGTTGTTGCAGCAAACTGTGGAGGAAGTATGCTAATATTATCCCTCAGACAGATTCTTATTCCAGTGTTTGGCTCAGACTTTAGTGTTTTTGTGCCAGAAATGAAGCTGCTGCTTTGATGACACATTGAGATATTCTGACATGAGAACAGTGTTATCCTTCTCCCCGCTGAGCGCTGCCACTCGCGTTGAAGCAAATGTCTTGCTGAAGGTGACTGGGGGGAATGTTAATGAGAGTTGGGCCCTTTAGTTCTCTTTCATTATGCATCCAGGGGACTTAGACTTGAAGGTTGTCCACAGCTCCGTGTGTGTGTGTGTGTGTGTGTGCGTGTGATCTGATAATTATATGAGACTGTGTTCATCAGGTCAGAAAAGTGGATCTTGATAAGGAGAGAAAACACTGACAGGCGTGACTTTGATTCAAAATCTTTACATAACATTAAAAAAATAATTTTCCAGTTAAATGGTGATACAGCAAGAGCATTAAATCAGCAGCCAGTCACAACAAAGCTTTACAAGAAAGTTGTGATGTGTGTTAATCACATATTTCAATTAACATACTATATTAGTCCAAGTCAAATCTCGTTCCCATGTTGTCAAATACCGTATGATTTGGGGTTGGTGGCTATTTGACGACCTTTTCATGCGACTCGGCAACGCTCACATTTTTCAGACAAACTAATAAGAAAACACAGGCAGAGAGCAGGGTCTCTGCAGATGGAGACACTGCCACACCCCTCCAGTGGGTCAGAAGAAATGACTCAAAGGAGTTTGAGTCTATACATTGTCTTTGAGGAAAATACTGCATATTACCTTATACCTTTTCTTCCACATCTTAAAGGCCCCTTTGATTGATTTTTGGGCCTGCTTCACAAAAGTAGCTGTGTCTAACAACAGATAATTTAGAACTTCTTCAAAAGTTGTCTGAAATTTAGTACCAGTGTTCACAAACCAACCAATCAGAATGCGACCTAAAATGATCCATAAATACAATAGTAAGCTAGCCTAATGCTGACAATCTGAGATGCCTCAAAACATATTGTGGATTGCAAACAATACTTTACAACATTATCTTGCACAGTGTGACGTGTAATGAACGCATAAAATTTCAGCTGGCCTCATGTCTACAGTGCTGTTTTGGAGGGCTTTTAAAGTTGAGTGCACTGTAGGATTGTACTGGTGAGCTATAATATGCACAGTGGTTGAGTAATTGGTTACCAATCTGTTATAATGGATGAAGGTGTAGACACAAATTATTATCCATGACTCACGCAAGTTCCTGAGCAGAAAGTCACACCTGATCAATGTGCAGCAACAGCAGCGAGCACTTCGTTGGAAATTTGGTCACATCCACTCCTATTGTGCAATCACAGAGCTCTCTCATTTACATAACCTTGTAGCACTCAACCCCACCCCCCATCCCCACACAGCCATTGACCCTACGTTCACCTTAAGGTGGTTTAGAGAAAACACGGCACTGTGTTTAGTGGTGTGGCTCAGATTAATCCCATACACCACAGACAAAGATTCATGTTTTAATTTCCACCCCGTCATTTTCACAACATATCAGTCGTTCCGGTCTTCCTTCAAAAATATGAATTTGAGGTTATGATGCGAAACCGTATCCAACAGATGCAACCATTTACAACGTGTAAACAAATCATCAGTTTGGACCATATTTTGCAATACAATCGTCACTATCTACATATAATTCAGCCATTGTGTGGAATATTAAGTAAAAGTTTGTCACCAATGGTTAATAAATTGATTGTAGGTGCTTTGGGTCCATCATATGTTTTATTTAATATTAAATATATTTACTGTGGCCATCAGATAATTGTAGTGGATTAAAAAGCTCCCCCTGAAACTGCATTTAAGGACAGTACTTGAGAATATGTACTCGGTTACTTACTATCCAAGGTTGTGTGTCTTTGCTCTGTCCACAGGACAACAATTGTACAATTGTATTGGCTTTGTCTTTGTACGTCTCTTTGATTCAATATAATGTTTTGGGCTTGGTGAAAATCTACGATTTCCAAAATCCCACGACTGATATGAAAGACAGGGCAAAAATAGAACGCAGTGACCCAGTTTGTTACACACTTCCACAACAAAAGGAAACAGACTTTTCCTTTAATGCCACTCTACAGGGCCTCTGGCCTCTCGTTAAATAACAATGGAGCGATCTGATGGGGTCGCATTCAGGCTGAGGTGAGCAAAGTGTGGCAGTAATCTGCTTCCATTGGTAATGTGCCTGTACAAGCTTTCATTTCAGCTTTTGTTGTGGACTGGCAACACAGATATCTGTGGTGGTAGTGATATATTCACAATCCATATCTTTGGAAACATTTTCTACATCATACTGTACTAACGTTAGTTTGAGTTGTCCCTGAGTCACAGGAGAAGGTTAACAATTAAAATCCAGCCCGAGTTGCTTTAGGTGGAACAGACTGAATGACTTCAGATATGCCCAAGTCTTTAGCATGTGGCTTGTCCAGATGCTTTGAAAAATTAGAACTACTGTTTATCACAATGGATAGAACCTTTGAGTCAGGTCCCAAGTCACATTTTATTAAAATATTCTTGTCTTTCTGCTTGACAAAGGAAAAGTAGTGAAAATATCAGATCTGCTGACACCGTTGTTTTCCCCCCAGCGCCCTCCCGTTTCGTTGTTTCTCCCAGAAGCTTGACCTGTCCGCTATCATCATGCATGTCCAAACACATCCAGATCAGATTTTGAAGTATAAACAGGAAGTGTGGACAATTCATCTCTGCAGCTGGTCAAAATGATTACTTAAAAAATAACAAAGTATCAGTAATCAAGTTACTTCCATGAAAATGATGCACTCCAGCAGTTACTACAGTTACTGTGATGCGTTGCGTCATGCTTTGTACTAGTGAAGTGCCACCTCCCCTCCAACATGTACACACACACACACACACACACACACACACACACACCCTTCCTTCAGAGTTTTCAGTAAAGACAATCTGTGTGTTGTCAGATACGGCGGGGAGTGAAGTGACCTTTCAATCATTCCTCCAGGGATGGAGAGGGGCGGAGTTTCCGGCCTGACAGTAGATTGGAAAAATGATTTTGTTGCTAGGCAGCAAGGCTCCGTAATGACAGTGTGTCAACAATGAGAAGAGAATGAGAAATTGATTGCGCGTGGTTGGTGGAGATGAGAGGGCATTTGATTCACGGCCGTTCTGCCAGTGAGCTTCCTGCTTTGCTCGCGGTTCTGGCTGTTAGGGGGAGTGCTCACGGACGCTCTCTCTGTGTACGCCAGTTATTGTCAATCGTCCTCAATGGCAAACGACCTTCAAATTAATGTAGAGTGAGTCATCTCAAGTATTGGATGTGAAAATACAACAAAAGACAACATTGTATTGGCTGGAGGATGGGAGGGCTTTAATTTTATGTCCTGCATGGCTGATGAAACATTAATTAGCGGTGTGTGATGAAGCTTAAAGGTTTTTAAGTTTTGGACAGTAATGGTCTGGTTATGGTGCAGGTCTTTTCTTCTTTTGCAGTGCAGTGGAAATACCTTAATAAAAAGGCCATGGAAATCTATTTTCTCTATTGGGTTCCTATGGGTTTTACATGAACACAAAATCATCCTCCAAATTAAACATATTTTTGAACTGTGTTTTTTGTTAGTCCTCCAGTGTGTTCTAAAGTAGGCAGGGCTCAGCTTGAAAGAGTACTCTAGGCAAATCCGGTTTCGTGTACGGACTTGAGTCCTTCTGGATCACTCAGTGTGCTGATCTGAGTTACTTGAGCCCTTTGAGTCACTTGTGTCAGTATCACCAAGGACCTACCAACGAAACCCAAAGGGTGCAGGCAATATCCCCATCACTATGAAACACATAACAAATGGTGTTTCACTTCCAACTAAAGATTGGAGCAAAGCTTAGTACTATAGAATGTTTGGTTCCAGTGATGGTCAGCAGTTACATAAGTATACTCACATGCTACATACAGGTTTACCCTTGGTACACAAAATGGGTCTGATATTGATTTGCTGTGTTAAAACATCAAACAGCACCTCTGAGAGAAAACATTAGACTTCATGTACGAAATGGAATAGTTTTTGTTTTGGCAGACTCACCCATCTGTGGTGAGACAAAGCATGGAAAAATGAGCTGTACTGGTGGCCTAAATGGGAGTTTGATCACTTTTTTAATAGTTCATCACCTCTTTCAGAGTCCATTACCCTTAAGAGAATAGTCATGGCGGTGAGAGATGCTTCTGCAGAGCATGTTTTGTTCGCACTGATGGTGACAGAATACAACGATTGAAAGTGTCTGACCCCAAAATCCTGTTTGGGGTCAGTGTTATGCCAGATGATTTATAGTTTGTCCTGAATCTGTATGTCCAAAATATCACTTATAACCACTTTTATTTATTATTTATTTTATTCATATTTATATATATATATATATATATATATATATATATTTTTTTTAAGCTTTGTTGTGTCACATCAAATCACACTCTGGTTAGATGCTGTGCGTAGTTTGACGATCACACAGTGTCATATTTAAATGACCCTATCACAGTCCAGAGATGTTTCGCCACGCACGGACTTTGTAGAGGGAAAAAAAAAGGAAACAAAAATGAAGAGGAGTAGGAGAAGTGACGGGCAGGAGGCAAGGAATCACACTGCCACCTGTTTGTGATGATGGTGGGGGGAGAAACAGTGTGAGATGAAGTCAATGTGGATGAGTGTGGAGAGACACTCAGAAGAGCCACAAGTGGCCCACTGTTCCCCAGCAGCACCTGCCTCGCAGCCTCCCTCCTCTTCATTACCCGGCAACAGAACCCCTCTTAAGGTCGTGCACAGGCAATTCAAAGGCAGAGGGACGGGTGTGTGTGTGTGTGCGTGTGTGTGTGTGCGTGTACATGCATATGAGCCTACGTGTGTTACATCACAAAGAGGGTCTTTTACTGTCCGCATGCACAGAATCTGCCAGATACTTCCTTCTCCCATACATCTAATCTGGGAGATGCAAAATCCCATTCACAAAATATTAGCTTATCTTAGTTATCCCTAAATACCTCCAAATTACTGTGACCGTTCATTAACCCCCTTGTACTCTTGCCATGCCTGTCAAACTTTTGCAATGGCCCATATGCTGTTTAAAAAACAATAATTTACTGCTCAAAATGATCAGAATTCGTTTCAAGAACAGCTAGTGCAACATTTCATTTGAAGCCAACAACGACTGATTTTGTCAGCTTAGATAAGAACTAGCTTATTTTCTTAGCTCA
The DNA here is from genome assembly GCF_020382885.2 of Scatophagus argus. Classification (NCBI taxonomy): domain Eukaryota; kingdom Metazoa; phylum Chordata; class Actinopteri; family Scatophagidae; genus Scatophagus; species Scatophagus argus. The sequence goes on along the minus strand of NC_058510.1, from coordinate 11,735,963 downwards.
ACATAAATTTTGTGAGTTGGGTGAAATCGCCTTCTACGGCTCACTTTTGAATGTTTCCAGCTGATCTGCTTTTTAACCCTGTGAAAGGGTCTACTTACTTGATAGCTAGCTGATATATGTGATATTGTGCTGAAAGACTGAGGCTAAAGCTAACAGATCCTTGGCCAAATGTCAGCAACCTCACCAACAGGTGACGTGTTATTATGGAGCCCAAATGTTGTTCGTGAAAGTGTGAAATGGACTGTATTTATGTAGCACTTTTCTAATGCGACCAACCACTCAAACTGCTTTTTTTTCCCCCATCAGGACCAATAAACATCAATGCAATTTTGATGCTCAGTATTTTTTCAAATGACACTTCAATATATAGACTGCAGGGGTTGTGGATGACTGGTGGATGACTGTTCTACTTTGTAATATGCTGATTATTCTAATCTGCATCTGATTTGCTTACCATGACACTCTTACCATAACCCACTTCAGTTATGTTCATCAGAGTTTTGAGTAACAAGAAATGTAAATCCTGAGTTTTGATTAGCCTGACGCTGCAGCAGGATTCATCCCCGTTTTCTTCAAGACCAGCAACTGATTGTTGTTGTAGTCATACACACCACGCTAGCCTTCTGATCGGTCTGGCATCCAGCTACCGGTTTCATTTGAGTCTCAACGGATTTTCCTCAAAATATTCTGTAACAAAAACTGACCTTGCAAGATTTAAGCTTGAAACTCTTAAATGAAACACTTTTATATGCCTCATTATTGGTTTAAATCAGTGGTGGTAAAACCTTAGATTTGTTATTGACTTCCCCATTGTCCCTCAAATCAATGCAAGGAGGCAGAATACAAATTTCAGAAAAGCAATTTGCCACAAGGGTGAATCCTGTCAGTCAATGGTCAATCAATGACAAGCTGGGCTTTTCTTGCTGCCTGTTGAGAATAATTATACCAGAGATAATTGGCTTGTTGATTTGGTTGCATTTTTCTTTTGAAAGCAACAACTGTTCAAGAATACACGACTAGCAACAATCTTTGTCTTCTAGGCTTAAGTGCAGCTGAAAAAAAGAAGAAGAAGGAGAACACTGAAGAAGAACTCTGGACATGATTGGAAATAATCACACCTGTGTTTTTCCTGCTGTGACATGTCCAGATGACTTCTGCGAAAAAGGTGTGATCGCTTGTGCTTTTGGAATGACAATAACAACTAGAGACTGTTCGCAGACAGGGCCTGTAATGATGTATCAAAAACACCATGTGATTTAAAAGATGCAAATCTATTTGGGGAGACAGAAAGTTCTCTTTCTTTCACTTGCGCCCACATCATTTGGCACTGGAGCCTAAACAACATGCATGTTCCATAGCCTACAACCCTGACAGCACCCACTCTTGGCTTTTTTTAGACTTTTTACTGAGAACCACTAGCCGATTTCCATACGCTGAGAATGAGGAGTCCTGAAATCAGATGTTAAATGAGGCTGCAAAGTCAGTGACTATAGACTTAACTTTTGAAGTTTCCACATTTTTTGGGGATCATCAAAAGTGTGTTTATGCATACATGGTTATGTGTCTCAATACAAACAGATGCCTCTCGCAAACACATACATTCACACACAAGCCTCCTCAGTTAATGGGAAGGGGGACTCAGCCAGCTGGTATTCTCTCTCTCTCTCACACACACACACACACACACACAAACCTAATCCCCTGTTCGATTTGTACACATCCAAATCCTATTCATCCAACTTCCTATTCACTGCTGTGGAGCCTCTCCATGTGGAGTCTCCATCAGCCTCTCATCTTTGTTCTGTGTCTCAATCGTTTGAGCCTCACAGTCAGTGTAGCACACACTACAGCCGAACGCATCTCCTACACTGAAAAAAATGTCAGGCTCAGTCCCTGAATATGAATTTGAATTAATAGTGAGGTTTTTTTTTCCTTTTTAAAGGAATAGTTTGGCATTTTGGAGTATATGCTTATTCACTTTCCTGCTGAGGTTGCATGATAAGGTTAGCGCTCGCTGCCATTAAATGTGAAGCTAGAGCCAAAAGCTCATACGCATAGCAAGTCCAGCTCTGTTCAAGGCACCAGAATCTTCATACCAGGATCTCTAAATCGTACTAATTAACACATTATGTCACTGAATCTGTTCAATACCTGAAACGTGAAAACATCAACTTATGGTTTTAGATGGGAAAGAGAAACATCCACAGTCTAATCCTGATGCAGGGTTAAATGCAGAAATCGCAATCATCACAATACGTTGTTGGCGTTGAACGTTTTTAAAAAACACATAGACATTAAATTTGTACACATTTGTACGTACATAAAATATTAACATTTCTACATTTCGTATCATGTTACATTTCATTTATTAATGACAGGAGGGGATTGCAGTGGCGTGACACCTAAGTGAGATGTCTTTCGAAGTGAGAGACCACTGTTTGAGACATGATCTTTAACTAATCCTAACCAAGCAGTTTTTGTGCCATAAAACTGTGCCAACATAAAACTGAAACGTAAAGCTGGACCATAGCTGTGGTTTGCAGAAACGTACTTAAATAATAAATAAATAAAACATAAAGACGTAAAGCGTAAAGGCTTCAAGCTAATATGTAATAATCAAAAATATGTCTTTTCAAATGTTTTATCAGAAGGGAAATATATGAAACACATTTTGTATATTGTATGAATGTATATATTGCCCCGCAGGGCATCTGTAACCCTTGCCTTTTTCATTAGCCCTCAGGCAAACTTTGCCCCTCCTCCTGAAGTTTACGTCAACCAATGAGATTAATTTTGCAAAGACATCAGCAGCTCTATCTCTTAGAAATGTTCAACTCCAACCTGTTCCAATCTAAACACTGTCTGAACAAACTACTTATCACTAATCTTGGGCCACCTTATGCCCATTGCACTAAGACAGTCTCGGCCTAAGGGCTAATCATGTGCTGGCACGACTGACCAATGGCAGAGCTGCAAGGAGATTGAGAATGAACTCTGGTGACCTGTTAATATCACACCAGGTAACTCAATAAATACCTTACTGGACATCATTGCATGTGTGGGCTTGAAACAGCAGGATGAGAGGGCTGAGCCAGACAGAGGCACAAGCACACACGCACACACACGCACACGGCTTAAACAATTCAAAATTTGTAAAGACTAAATGGATTTGAATCAATAAATATGTTTAGGAAGCAAATCAAAAAGTATTGACAAATCTATGATTATGACATTTTTCATGCACATATCCATTGCTACTCAGTTGCATTCACCATGTATCAGCTTGTGATATGATAGATTTGCAGCTCCACCATGTGGAGGAAGTTGGTAGTATACTGTAAATGCAGTAGCCCACAAAATGAACTTTTAACATCATTTTTAAACCATTTAAATATAAAAAAGGCATTGGACTTGAAATAATAGTTAAATATTTTAATCTGATCATTGAAAGAAACTTTCTTGTAAGTGATGTACTCACCTGAGTGTGTCACAAGCACTTTGACAACAAATCCAGATCCCTGACTTGTAGTAACATTTTTGTCTGTAGTGGTGCAGATACTGAGCCTAGCACCATAGCCTTCAGAAGTATGAATGTTTCTTAACAGCAGCAGAAATAGAGAAGAATCATAGAGTCAGTAAAATGTCTCTGCGATGTCAGATACACAGTAAAGTCCCATCTAAAGTTAGCCAACACTGACTAATATTATATAACATTGGCTGATGGTCAGACCAGAGCAAGTAAGACCATAGCAGCAAAACCTCTTTGTAATTTAATAATCTATGGTGCATTTTATTGTTTACATTTTTAAGTAAAAGGTAGAAAATCAGTCTCACTTAATTGCTGAATCTTTACTTGTATGCATGTGTGGTAGGTGTGGTTGATTCCAGGTAGTCGGAGTTAGCCACACCTATTTCCTAATGGCTGGGCAAGGCTATAAAGGCCACCCCCAGTCTGCTGAGCCTCCCTCTCTGCTGCCTGGTGACCCTGGGTGATCTTTTGTTTGCCACCTTTGTTTTGTTTGTTTGGTTGTGTTGTGTTAGTTTTAGTCCTTTGTTCAATAGCTGTCTTAGTTAGCAGGGTACTCTGTTTATTTAGGTGTGTTGTGTTGTATATTTTGTAATTTATTATCTGCTGTTTTCCCCCAAGACTGGTCTTTTGTTGAACTCATGTTCAGATCTGTCTTTCTTTGTGTATTGTGCTGTAGGGTGTTGGGGGTGGTGGGTGGTGGGTGGTGGGTGGTGGGGCTCTTCACCTGCGCTCCACATCCCCCATATTAGGTAACGGATGGTAATTTGTGCACACCCTTCACTTTTTGTTTTCTCCCTTTATGGTTAATTTGCTGTGTGAGTGTGTGTAGGCGTGTAGGGCACGGTGTGCTGGTGTGGTGCCCCACCTCATGTGAAATAGTCCTGCTGCAGCCCTCAGCGCTCTTTTGGTTTGTTTTTTTATATCTATATATTTTAAATGTTATTTTACAGTAAAGTTCTGTTTGTTGATTAATAAAGTTGTAAATCTTGGGAGGGAAATCCTTGTCTCGTGGCCCTCACTGTATCAGGAGAACCTGCATGTGTTCTTTGATGTGAGCTGATTGGGCTGAGGTCAGTGTAAAATCTGGGCCCAGTCGTCACTTCCGGTTACACACGTGTGTGTATTCTGCCATCAGCAGTCGGTTTCAGATCTTCTGTTCGTGCGGCATCGATTCCAAAAAGTTTCTATGCCGTGTAAAATGTAAATCGACACAATATGCAGTCTTTTACAAATGAGCTGTGTTCACTGCCAACAGTTTCATGAGGAGTCCCCAACCCATTATGCATCAGGTGCTTCACCAAGTGGTGAACCTCGCTCCATCCTCGGTTGCTAACGCTGAGCTTTTTAAGGATGCTCCTTTCATAGCCAGTCATGGTACCATCACCTGTTACCAATGACACTGTTTGCCTGATGGTACAAACAGGTGTTTTCTGAGCATCCCACAACTTCTCAGTCTTTTGTTGCTCCTGTCCCAACTTGTTTGAAAAGTTGATGGCATCAAATTTACAATAAGTATATATTTGCAAGCAGAAACTGGAAGATATCTTTGATCTACTCCCCCATGCACCTTTTGGAGCATCACCTTGAAGCACTCTTATTGTAGCTGTTTTGTGATTTTTGTGCACTGCATGTTTACTAGATTTCATCTTATCTAGTGGAACGGCTAGCTGGTCTTGTGTGGATCCAGTTTCCTTTTTATCCTATTAATTTCTTTTCTGATTTGTGATCAGTACCACTGAAGTTGTTGTATGATAATGTTTTCATAGTTTCACAATTGCTTCCAAAGACCAACCGCTACCTTCAGCCTTTTAAGGGTAGTGTGTGTGTAGCTCACTGCATAGCTGTGCACCTACACACACACACACACACACACACACACACACACACACACACACACACGCACCCTTACCAATCCCATTTTGTCCAATTTTCTTTGCTGTTTAACATTCATCCTTCTCTCTCTGACATTTTAATTTTCAATGAGATTCTCACATCGCTGCCTCCACCAAGTTAGAAAAGTTGTGACTACTTCTTTGCAGTACATTTTAAATCATAACACCAGATTGTGAACACGTTACTCTGGTTTAAAGGCCTTTGTCTCTTCATCACGTCTCTGTCTCACCCTTTCATTCCCCACCTTGCTTACTCAGATCCTGGAGTCTTCTTTCTGTCTTTATTTTCCCTCTTAATTAACTTTCCATCTATTCCAGGTTTCTTCATCTCCATGTGCTCATTATCTTGCTCATCTTTTTCCACTTTGCTCATGCTTTCCCTCTGCTTTAATCATTTTGTTCCTGTCTTATTCCTTTTTTTAACCTCCACTCTTGGTCCTTTCTGGATCCCCTCCACTCTTTCTTCCTCTCCAGTGCTCTGACTCATCATAATCTTTTCTTCTCCCCTTACTCTTTGACTCATCTTCCTCTCCCAACCCTCCCTCCCTTTTTTTGTCAGATAATGAATCTGACTCAATGCGAGAGCTATCTCTACTGCTCAGTTTCTCAAGATCTCCCACTTTCCTCCCTTTATCCCCCTCTGTGTTTGTTATACCTTTTCTAAAAGCTGCTGGAGCTCTTCTTCTCTCCTCATCTTCCCCTCGTTCTTTGCAGGCTGTGACTCATCCTCATACCTCCTGTGTTATTTTCCCCAGCCATGCATCTGTGTTAATATTGGGGGGGAAATTTATTGGCACATGTGCAGGACGTGGGAATAGCTGATATTGTGCAGATCCCCCAGATGATTCATCTCACAGTCATGTGAACAGAAGCGGTTCAGTAACCAGAAAACATTTACAGATGATTAAGGTTTCATGTCTGATCATAGCCAGTGCACTGTAAATGCGTTAATGGATAATGGGTAACAATTTAAAACATAATTCATTGTACAGCATTGCAAACTGGTGTAAAATGTTTCCATGTGAACCCCTGTGGCCTGCAAGACTAATTTTAAATGCAGATTCTGACATTAACAGTGTATTTTCTTTTAACATGCTCGTTTAGGAGCCTTTAACCTGGAATGTGGCTCCCTCTATTGGTACTAAAGTGACAATACCCCATCTGGTATACAATGGATTCGAGGCTGCAAAGATGTGAGGATGAATGTGGTTTAAGTCCTGCAGCTAAGCATGTTAATGCATTCGGACACAAGACTTTGGTTCTTCTGAAGTTACAGGTGTGAGCCTGAGTTCAAGGTCGTTATTTTGGATGATTCTAGAATTGCACGTGAGGTAATATTCTGTTAATTCTCAACCGAGCGTTAAACCTGCAATGAACAACATAATGAACAATCATTTTATGATGGTTGCCAAAAAGTCTTTCTACAAAGGACTAAATGCATATTTTACCATTTGAAACTCCAGGCTTTCTGTTACCCAGTGCGTTTCCTGTCACATGTCCTGTCCAGTTCACATGAGAACATCAGTCTGACTCTAAATTATCTACATTACCTTAGCCTGCATGCAGGTGTTTTTAGGTTTGGTCGAGTTAAGTATGATGTGGCATACTGTGGTGTACCATAACTTAACTGGTGTGGTTAAGTTTACATGTTCTCAGCTCAGGTTTTGGATGAATGAATGATGTGTACAGCGAAGAACCGTCGTAGCAAAATTGAGGGTTTTTCTTGACGACCAATTTTAAATCGCTTCTTGTCACTTTATGCTATATTTTCTGCTTATTCTCTTCTATTCTATTGTGACTTCTTGTTTTTCCAGTCTGTAATCTGAAAAGGTTCTGTTTACAGCTCTGTCTTCAGCCCGCTGCATTTGGAAGTGTTTTAATGTATTGTGATGTCTGCAGGCAGTCAGTGTATTCAGAGTGACTCTAAGTGTTCACAGAGCATTGAATGCCACCCAAGAACAGAGAGACCCCCTCCTTATCTGCCAGCAAACGCTCTGCCTGGTTTCATTTAAACAGCCAGCTTGAAATGAGCTTTATCACTGTTATGACAAATAAATGGACTCTTTTCAACAGACAGTTGTGTGTAATCATACTTAAGAATAAGATAGTGGACCGTACTCTAGCCGAAACTTATTTTACTTCACACTGAAGGAGAAATATGAAATACAATAACCAACATTATTTTCTCTGAAAAGCATGACATCTCTGCATAAGGCTTAACAGAATGAAGATGCAACCCACATTCACATTCTAAAAGCTCTTGAATTTGCTATTACCAACACATGACAGCGGATAGGTATGTTTCCCAGGGCAAATCTTCTGTCTTACAGGAAGTGTCGTACTTAACACTTCAAATAGGACCCACAGCGGCTCATGAAGAGCTGTGAGAACAGCATGAACAGGGAAAGCAACAGACAATGAAAAGAAATGTTGTTCGCCCTCAGACCGCCTGTAATGTTTTGAATGACAGGAAAAACCAGCAGAGCCACCAGACTGAGAAGAATGTTAACAGAATACTATTTACATAAATGCACTGGAAGGTGTAGTGAGCACAATAATACGAGTTTGTCTCCTGTACACCATGCAGCACAGCCAGCTGTGACTTCCAAAATGAGATTTTGCTCTCAGCTCGTTCCTCTGGCAGTGGGTTCTTATCATGTGGCTTGGTGTGCTGCTGACACTCACTCCACGGTGGCTCACACTTTCCACAAATCCAGACAAGTGGTGGAGTGAGCGGACAGCATTATGTCAACATGTTGTGAGGTCCCTGCTGTGACTGCTTGAGTGTGAATTAAATTTTGAGAATGTCTGTATTTCCTCAGTCTTTTCCGTAATGCAGTTTCACCTTGTCGTATTTTCAAGCTGATTTTTCATACTTGGCATACTTGAGCGATGATGTTTAATGCGCAGTCACTAAAACACGCAAAATGTTGAATCAGCATTGCATGAGGGCCTGAATAACTCATATCATATGAAGTGGATTCATATGATTTCTGTTTCAATGAAAGCTGTTGTTTCTTCCTCTCATCTTCTAACTTTATTTTGTTCTTTTTTTTTTTTGTTTTGCCACACTAACATCCTGGTTCTAGCGATGGCAAACGATGGTCTGGCTACAGGTTGGGTCCAGAGTGAAACTGTATCAACAACTATTAGATGTATTTCCTTGAACTTCTGCACAGACATACATGGTCCCCAGAGAATGAACCCTAATGATTTTGTCTTTGCCCTTACTTTTCCACCAGCTACAGTTGACATTTTTTGTTTTCAGGTAACATCTCAACAGCTATTGAATGAATTGATGTGAAATGTGTATTTTTTTTTTTCTTTTCAAATTACTTTGTCGATGCCCTGACTTCCACTAGCAAGTCAAAAATGTCCTTATTCTGTGAATTATTGGGATATCTACTAATGGACTGAGGCTCAATTTTGTTCATATTTTCATGGTCACCACATGATTTTCCCCTGATTTTTACTCTCGTGCCGCCATGAGGGCAATGTTTATGATTTGAGTGTCTTGACGGCTATCATAATTCATATTCTTTCATATTGTACGAATATGAATTGTATTAACTTTATTGATCCATTAACCCATCCTCTGCCACCATCAGTTCTTTGGTTTTGTAGAAATTAATCAGCCTCAGTTCAACTTGCCTTTCCCATCTTTGTATTTTACAAAAACTGCCTTCATCTAATGCACGTGATGTTTTTTTTTTCTTTAACGTTCTTTCATCTTTAATTGCCTAAAAAAGACACAGAAATGGGGAAGTGTTTTGATGGTGTGCTAGTTCATCATCCTGAAAACTCATTAGCTTTTTTTCTCTGTGGACCAGGATTGAAAAAAAAAAATCACATGGGCAGACCCCCAAACTGTTGCTTCATGTAACGCCTGGTCAGGGGATAAACACTGACTCAGCTGGGTGGGGAAGACAAAGCTTCACATGCAAGCCAGCAATAAAGTGATACAGTGATACATGTATATTCTGTAAGTGCACACAAACACACACACAGACAAGCGCACACAGACAATAAAAGCTACAGGCAAAACTCCATGAGCCCCAAAGTCTTCTTTGGCCCGTCAGCACTTTGGACACCACTCATGTTTAATGTGTCATTTCCTCCATCACACACACACACACACACACACACACACACACACACACACACACAGCCACCTCTCTGGGGTCAAAGTATATTTGTGGTCATTAGTGTCATAGCAACACTGGAAATCCCCTGTTCCAAAGGTCGTGGATTTCCTGTGAAGGACTCTGCTTGGCTTTCCTCTGGAAAACTCTGAGAAACTGAGGTGGTTAAAATGACCAACATGGTTTTGACCGTTATCTTCCTTTGACCTTATCTGACTCATAATTAGCCAGTAGAGAGGAACTTTTTCCTGCTGGGCTAATAGTTGCTTTGATGCCCCACCCTAAAAGTAAACTGACTGAATTGGTTTGAGCTAAAAGCAGTAGTGTGATGTTCAAATATGTCAAACTTATTTTCTGTAAAATATGAGACACTGAGAAATGATCAGCATGAATATTTTTTCCCTGAAAAGAAGTTCTTGCTACTTTTATCATAATGCTTGCTATTTCATTTTGTCTTGTCATGTTATAGTAATGGGAAACAATAAGCATAAATTGAACTTCCATTTTCAGCTTATAAATAAACAAATTAAAGCTTAACCTGCCATTTCAACACTGCCCAATTGTCTTTGTCAGCCTTCTTTAAAACTATTGCTGGACTCAATCAATTCAAGCCAGTAACATTTGTAAGTGACATTTGTTGGTTGTAGCCTATAAAGAAACATTACAGCTACATCTTTTCATTATTGCAAATACTACATCATCACAGATTGCATTATTGCAAATAGAAAATAAAACTTTTAGTCTGAACAGATCATAACTTTAATGAATTTTTGGTACAACGCAGTTCTTTCCATTCTCCTATATTTTCTTGCGTTTGCTTTTGACCAGTAAGACATTTACAACCCTCAGAAACACAAATTTGGCTGCCAGCCTACAGTGCATTACTGAGCCATTAAATAACTAATCCAAAAAATGCTTGGGTTCATTTCAAGTGTACCATATGTCTCCTGCACCATAACGTGGCAGCAACGGAATAAAACATCACACAGTGATAAGGCTGTGAACTGCCTGCCAGCACTGGACTGTTCCTGAAAAGCTTCATGGGAATTTGACATGCACATAGATATTTCATTATTTAGTTTATAGATGTACATAACACAAGTAAAGTCTGTGCAACCTAAACTGGTTTGTTTTTCTACGATGTAAGTGCATGAACATCACTGCACCCCACTGTGTTCTGATGTAATGTAACCTGCTATCTTACAGGAAAACTTGATGTTGTACAATATTTAAAATTGATTTCACAATTCATCTTTTTATCTATTCATAATAATTCATTGCTATTAAAATCTCTCCATTGTCTACTCTCTGATGTATGTTGTCTGTGTTGCTATGGCAGTTCTCCACAGGAAGCATCCTTCTCATTGTATAGTCAATGGGAACATTTTGTCACTTAATCTGAATTACATTGTTCCTACAATTGCTCCCCTTCAAGGCACAGCCCTGGAAGATATAAAAGAGAAAATGTTTAAAAAGAGGATGAATCATAAGTGAAACACTGTGGCCAGTGCTGGGAAATTTTTAAGGCATTATATGGTCAATATATGGACTATTTTTGGTCAAGAAAGGTGCTGTGGTTAATTTGCCCTGCAAGCCACATGATGTGATCATAACAACATTTGAAGCAGAGGTCAGTTAAAAATAAGCTTCAGAGCACAGGATGAAATGTAATGAAAATCCACATCACAGCAACATCAAGGTTGGCTGTTTGAGATGTTTTCCCCTGAGAGAGGAGACAGGGTGGTGGGAGGACAGAGAGGGAACATGTGGACATGTGGACAAGGAGCCAGTTAGCTTAGCTCAGAACATCTGTTTTCAGTCTTTGTTTAGAGCTAACAAGCTGCTAGCGGTGACTTCATGTTTACTGTCCAGATAGGCTGGATGAGTGGTATCAGTCTTCTCATTTAATCTCAGAAAGAAAGCAAATCATTTTATTTTCCAATATGAGAAAGTATCCTTTTAGTGCCCTTTTTAACTATGAATTATGGTATTTTTAAACCTGGGTGCTGTTTGTACACATTGTGTTGTGTGATTCATGATTCATAGGCTACATGAAAAGCTTGGAAATGGTCCAGTAGATTATTCCAGCCAGCAACTGAATTACAGTTGCAAAGGCGTAATCCCGGGCGCTTGACAGTGGCAGCCCACTGCTCATGTGGGTTTCACTGCATGTAATTTGCTGGGTGTTGTATGTGTGTTCAACCAAGGATGGGTTAAATGCAGAGGAAGAATTCAGCGTGTAAAAATATAAATACTGCCAATAAAGCTGATTCTTCTTCTAACTGTCAGTCCTAAATGTCTAAATGTCTGGATGGAATGAAAGCAGAGTCTTGTGATATTTCTGTTTCTACGAACAGAAATATCACATCCTGCATTTGATGGTCAGCATTACATGACATCTTTCCTCTGGAATTCAAAAGATTCAAGGGTGTTATCTTCATGTGACCTTGAAACTAATGAGCTTCAAGGCTGCCCTGGCTGACAGAAAGGTCACTGTCCTGTATGCTGAATGTGGGAGGAGAGACAACCCATGACCCTCACTTTTGGAGGTTGTGTTGTTGAACTGTGTTGCTTTATACTAAGAAGTGGAAATATTTTGACCACCCAGTTTATGTCAGTATGGATATGATTGCCTAATAAAAGAAATAACATAAAGTAGAATTGTTTCCTTCACAACCAGCTTATCTTTATGGGTCTTTGATGCCCTCAAGGTATATCATAGTATTTATAGTATATATTCAGTACCCTGCATAAAAAGTATCATTTATTGTTTCATTTGGGTTTTGGGTGCAGGGTTTCATTGCCATGGGGCTTCAAATGCTTTTCCAGAGGCCTCCCTAGCTGCCAAGGAGCAACATTTAGAGGAAACTCCAGCATATCAGGATATTGGCCTGGAGGGCAGGGAGGATGTTCCTCAGCCTGGGCTCTGTCTGCGGATCTTTTAAGTAGGAGGTTTGTCTGGCCTCTGGAAGGAAGAAGCAGTCAGGGACCAGCTACATCCACAGTGTTAGGTTTCTGCAGTACCTCAAATATCAGATGTCTCAGCTTCATGATCTTCAGTGGAGATTAGAAGCTTTGGAAGAGCCCAGTGTAAGTTATGCATCGCCACTATGTTATTAAAAAATATCCTTTTGTTTTTACAGCAATCTTTAACTAAACAATCCAATTAAGTTGATTGTAAAAATCAAGTTTGCATGAACTTTATTAATACAAGACTTATTTGATCTTATAATCTTTGTCCTGTTTGTATTACCCCCATATATTTCCCCTCACTCTTGGACCAAATATTATTTCACTTTGGATTTATTTTTTGGGCCACCTTGAAATCAAGCATATTTCAAAATTATACACATCACGTGTGGTTGTTACAACAGGAAATTACTCCTCAAAATAATTTTCCATTGTACCTCGAAGCAAAATATTGAAGAAATTATTTAGCTTCACAAGACCTTTCCCATGGAATGTAATTTAGATAAAAATTTATAGGAGAAGCTCAAGGGCTTTCTTCAAAGATTTGTTCCCGTAGCATTTATTTCAAACAAAGAAAACTTAAATGTTGCAAACAGAAGAACTAACACAAAAAAACATTGAAACCAGACAATGTGAAGAGTCAAAGTTGTTAGTTATGAGGATGTCCCTCCAAACTGTTCACAGCAATGTCATATTTCAAAATATGGAGGCAGGAAAGCAGTTTTCTTTCAGGAAAGTGATGTATTTATTGTTGGTTGTCTAAACAATCAAGTTACTGTAAAATTACAATGACAAATGACTCAGACCTATCATCCATATCAAGAGTCAGTCACATAATCAGCCAGTGAGGTTGTCGGTCATTGTCTTGAAAACACATTTCTTCTCCACATTTGAGTTTTTAATTCGCAACATAAATGGCACATTCTGTCAATCACCCTATGAGATCGATCCAATGGAACATGAGTAGAGTAACACCAGTGGGCGACTCCCTGTCTATGTCATCAGGCACTGGAGAGGACGTCGGTTTACCTCTGATGGAGCGAGAGCACCCACGCGTCCCCGTAACCTGAGAACATCCGAAGTGGGATTGAGCCCCCGCAGAACTCTTGACACGGCCAATTTGAAATTAAAATGTGAATAGAGTGTGATTGTGTGTTTCTTTGGATCACAGTTAGCAGAGGTTACGGCTGTGCACACTGATCACATTCACAGAGTGACATACTGACGTGTTCATATTAACTTACCGAGTTTAGTCTGACTGAGAAAACATATGTGAAAGAAGAGACAAACAGAGACTATGACTGCTTACCTCCACATCACAGAGGTCCTCAGTTCACAGAGGGGCCATATTTCATCAGGGAGTAATGTACTAGACTAGCCAGCAAGCGCTAGGCTAAATGCTGCAGTGGGATGCCTCAACTAAAAAGGGAAGAGTATCTGCACAACGTCAGGAGAAATTATTGCACTGTTATGAAATATATCAACAGTAAGCCTCAGGGAGAACAAGCAGACGTGCTAATTCACACAGGAGGAGACAAAAAAACGGTCGTAGTAGAAAAAAGATCTGTGTGGAGCTATAAGGACACTGTAACGCTCCTGAAATCCTTTTATTACATCATCACAGAGCACTCTCTTCTTCTGTAGTGGTTTAATGTCAACTAACCAGAGGAGGTTCACCAGTTCATTCAATATTCACATAGTGGATAGAAACGCGCATACGCTCTGAAAATTTGGTTAAAACTTGCCTTATGTTTGATTGGAAACATGTCTACTGTCAGGTGAGGATGACTGCAGAGTTTGCATATCTGTCGATATATGTTTCCCTTTGCTTTAACCTGAACCATCCGGCTATCTCCACCATGTCTCACCATGGAGGCAGGTGCCATGTTGGTATCAGTGTTACCACCTGGACACACGCTTTACCCAGCAGAGTTTGCATCAGGTAAGTTAGTTTCAGGTTAGATATTGAATAGTCAGGCTTGCAGAAAAAAAGGGGTTTGTTTAATATTACAAATTTGCTGTGGCAAATAACATACAAGCACTGGTATGAGTATTGTTAATGTTTCAGTGATAAACTTGGTTCACTCTGTTTTTTTTTTTTGTTTGTTTACAGAAAAATTGTCATGAAGCAACATTCCATCTGTCAGCTGCCTCACATCATCAACCTCACAATTACTTTCCAGAAGTCCTTCATTGCTACCTTGGAAGATAGCTCTGCCATGCTGTTAGCCATATATAGCCAACAGATCCACACATGGATCGACTCAAACCACCCTCCTGCATACACAAAAGCAAAGAGACACACAAACATGGACACACACAGACATGGTAATCCCTGTGGGAGAGGCAGCTGGGTTTTTCTGGAGGTTTTGCATTCATTACCTGTAAGTGATATCCCAGAACCTGAGCAGGGCAGCCGCACAGGTCAAAGAACTTCATAACCTCTGCTGGTAATCTCCAGAATGGGGAGCGAGATTATCATATTGAGAAGAAATAATTTTTCTTTAGCTTCTTTCAAGCCATTTCTCAGCAGCATTTTGGCATTTAGCATACTGGCTAAAATGTCTGATTAAAAAGTGATAACTGATGTTAAAAAGAAGAATCACTGTTCTTAGACATCAAATGCAGTAACTTCAAGAGAAGGGATAAGCAGTCACCGTTACCTCCTCCTTCCCAAGGTTTTATAAACTGTGGGTCGCAGCCAGTTCTGGAAACTGTTTCTCTTAGAAGATTCCTTCCCTGAAAGGCCTGTGCTCCTTGTATGCTTTCAACTTGACTCATTTGAAGTGGAAGCTTATTTTAAGTGTGCTCCAAGCATGGCAAGCATTTCAGTGAGGTTAACAGGGCAGTCTGTCCTGATGGCTCACAGTCAACATGACTCAATCATATCAGCAAAGAAGAAGACATGATGAAAAAGAAGACGTGACAAATTCATCGCTTTCTCTGTCTTTTGGGAAAGTTTCAAAGCTGTTTTAATGATCCTTGTATGGGAATGTATAAAAATAGTTAAGTGTTAACAAAGGGAGGCAGGTCAACTGATATGAAAACCAACAGGATGTAAAAAGCTTCAAAACTCTGGAGACGAATCATTTCCTGACTCTTTCCTCATCTGTCACTGTCCGAGTAAAACAACCACAAATGGGTTTCCTGATTCCATTCATTAAAGTTCTTAGTGTGTTGAATTGTAAGTGTGTTCCCCTTCACCCTCCACGTACTCTGTTCTTTAATGTATGCCAGTGGCTGAAGGAAGTTTTTTGCATCCAGGCTTTTGGGAAAAGTGCTGAGAAGCAATAATCAAGTATAAGTTTAGAGTGCGGGAGAAATCTCAGTTTATTTGAGAAATAATTTGAATGTTTTTAGTCTAATTCTATTGTACCAAAACTTGTTATTACTCATTCTGTAAGTCGCTTTGGAAAAAAAGCATCTGCTAAATGAAGTATAATATAATGAATGTAATGAATGTAAGACAAGATAACAGAGAGTTAGCATAGATAAATCAACAATTTAATAATATCTGGCAAATCTTGAAAAATGAATTATACACCAATCTGTGTTTCAAAGTTCATTCTTGATTTTGGAACAACAGTTGAAAATCTTACATTCAGGAATTTGTTAGCACAAAAAACAGCTCCTATGGAGTCTATCCAGCTTGGCAGTGTATCATAAGGCTATAACTGTTTCTAATGATATGATATGATATGCTTTTCATATTGTTTTCCCAACTTTTAAACAACTAAAAATATCCTCCCCTTTCCAGAAGTTCTGCCTTCTAGTAGTAAGAGAAAAGATTGGAAGGAGATCCAAGTAAAACTACACTGGCCACAGTGTTATTAGCAGGTGATCTCTGGGAAATGTGAAGAAATGTTCACATAGAAACCAAAAAATAAATAAATAAATGGATAAAACAAAAAAAATCCAGTTGGATTTACCACTTCAAGCACTGTCTCAGGACAGGCCTGCCTCAGAATGCTGCTGCTCCTTCTGTAAATGATATGAGAGCACTGATATGAGTTTCCCAGTGTTTTCTTCATAAGAAGCTGCATTCTGATTTTGGACAGGTTTAATATGTTGTCATGAGCTGTGCAACAGAGTTTCCAACAGCCCTGCCTGCCTTTAATGGACTGAATTTTGGAGCTGCCCGGAGAATAAACACAAACAAACAAAATGAATGAAATAAGGGCAGAAGCTTAGTCAAACTAACACAACACGTGTTCAGAATGCTTCTGGCACGTTTTCATGTATGCACAAACATAACAGATACTTCTTTAGAGAAGATGTGCTAAATGGAAGAGCTCTGATACACCACTGTGGCATTGTTAAAGGCAATAATGAAAGGCTTTGAGGCACCTTTGAGACTACAATCAGCTGATTCACCGATGTCTTAGAAAAAACAACAAAGAACAAAACTAGAAAAGAGTTGCTAAACATGGCAAGTTGACATGCAGTATGTAGTATATATACACACACACATCCCTATTTTATTAGTTTAAATATTATGTTTTTCCATTTTACAATAGATTTTTTTAAATAAATAGTTTAATCTGATATTTAAATAAACACTGGCATTTATTAAGAAGATTATAAAATATTGTGTTTCCACCATGTCTTCCCTCCTTTTCATTGTGTTTATTCAAACGAGTGAAACAGCGCCTCCCCCGGTTTGCAGTGAGTACTACATTTCAGTCTTAGGTACAAAAGGTCGATTAAAAATGTTTAGCATCGACCAACCACATGTTGACACTTCCAAGACTGTGAGAAACTGTGAAACCAGTCGCACTCGAGTCAACCAAACTGTGAAAGTTAGGAAAATATGCTAATTTAAATGAACTCAACAGAGCTCGGGAGAGTCAACTAGTTTTGCAGTGATGCTAACGCTTCACTGTGCACAAATAATGAGACGGCAGCAAGTCACCTGACCGATTTTGGCTTCAAGTAACGTGAGTCTGAACACACTCTGTCTTTACATCTGTCCATGCAGTGTTTTGGCTCTTTTGTGGTTTTTCTGATTGATAACTGGCTCGACGTGGTTGTATGGTTTTTTCTTGCTGAGCAGCTGTTGATTTTATGGCGGATGTGTTGCATAAACGTACTTAGCGTGCTTAACCTAAACTCTCTTTTACCTGTACGCTGCTGTGTTCATGCTAACAACGTGAACTCAGTAAATTCGATCATTTTCTGTGTTGTATTGGTGTTATAGTTTGCACCCTGCATTTGTAAATCATGTTTTGATACTTTATGAATGGGTGGACGGATTTGGCATTCCACTGATACAACAACAGAGTATTTTGTTTGTTAAGGATACAGATAAGGGATGCTAGTCATGTTTGTATTTGTCTTTTTGTAATGGGACTTTTAGTGCTGAAATACGCCAATAAATGGTTGAATTTATGAAGGAAAAAATGTCAAACGTCCATCGGTTCAGACTCTCAAAGGGAGGATTTCCTGCTTTTCTCTGTTTGTATATCATTGCAGTTGAATATCTCTGAGTTTTGGACTGTTTGTCAGACAAAAGGAACTGGAATTCCTTGGGAACTTGTGCATTTTTTGCTGCTCTTTGACATGGTCATACTCTAAGATTAAATAATACTTAAATTAATTGATGATAAATATAGTTTCTCCTTTTCTTGAAATATACTGTTGAATATTTGTGTTTTGTTGTGCTACAGCACCATGGAGCTACACCACAAATCTGAATGAAGTGACAGCAGTGTTTTATGCTAATTCTTGACTTGAGTCGGTGTGAAGTGCTGGCCTCAGTCTGCTGGGGCCTAAATGGGCCAGCCACTGCTACCCTCTGTCTTATATTGCAGTACAGGCTGTATTATTAAAACTGTATCTGTGGCCAAGTGTTTCTATGCCATATGTGCAGTTGGAAAAAGTTTGCAATGAAGATTAAGTTAGGCCTTGGGGAAAGGTTAGCTTCAGAGTTCAGAGAATTAAGTTGAAAAACATCATAACAAAAGCATACTATACTCCGCATGTGTTTTTTTTTCTATGTTGCGTTTTCCACCCCCGGTCAAATGGAAGGACCACCTGTGTCTCTATCAGCTGCAGTGCCTGTTTTTCCCACTGCTGTTTCCTCTCAGAGGTGGACTGGAAAAATCCAGAAGGAAAACAGGGAGTGAGATAATGAGAGCGGTCAACAGAGCACAACTTCCTATTAGAACAGATTACGCTCCTTTTGATGGAGCCTTTATTTCGAGTGAAACCATCTGCAGTGGGTTCTATTTTAAGATCACATCTGGGGTGATTTTCATTCTAAAGCTATATGAAGGACATGATTGGATACTTTATCGATGCTTGTGTGTGTGTGTAACCTAGGGCAGCAGTGATCAATTATAGTAACTTTTGTGTGTACTTTTAATTGAGTAATCAGTTACTTTAGCTTCATTAAAGAGTAGCAGTAAATCTAGAAAAGAGAAAATGGCAAAGGTCCAGTAGGGCAGCTTTTCAACATAGTAAATAAATGCGCATCAGCCAAATACTGCGAGTACTGAAGCACAATATGTACTTTTTTTTTCAAGCGACACTCACAAATGATAAACTTCTCCTGTAAGATAACTGATAATTTGAAAGGCTAAGATGTAGTCAGCACAGAAATGTCTGCAGCAGTGATGGCATATTTTGCTCTCTGTCCTTTGCTGAGTGGCTCTACCCAGGTGTAGCAGTTTGATGTCATAAACATGACAACAGGGTGCCGCACTTCTTCTTCTTCTTCTGTGTTTAATTGCGGATTGCAGATCAACTGTAAAGGTGCATACCACCAACCACTGTATCAGGGTTTATAGATGCTGTGCTTGTAAAATCCATAGACGTCCATGAATTCTTAGCTCTGTTTATTAGGTATAATGTCATTACTGACTGACTTCCAATAATATAAAACCTCCCATTATCAGGCTGGTAAACGGTTTGCTATATATTGTGCGTCTCTAATTGATTAGCAAACTACACTCTTTACTGTATAGTGTACTTTTTATTTGTCGTGTTCTCAATGTTCTAAACCACTTAAAGTAACAGTCATAGTTTAACAACAGGACTACAAATAAAAGGCTTGTTTCCCACAATCACATTTCCAACTGCACTGGTCCCCCAGATTTTATCTAGAGGCCAGTTTGAGTCTTTATATGATCATTATTAAAGCCAATCAATTGTCAACATCCTTGTGGATTTCCATTAGGATTAACACATGAAATTGTCAGGTATCAGGTGTCAAATAAAAGTCAACCTGTCGCTGACCTCACAAAACCTTCGTTTTAGAACAAAATCTCTCTTGAAGTCATTCGTCTTCAGCCGGCACACATTTTTCTCCACTGATTAGCATTGAAGGTTGTCTTGGATGTGACAGCACTGTCTAGATGTTGTGATTTCATGCCATTCTCCTGGGACACAAAAAGGTTGTACTCTGCCCTGCTGCCAGTTACGTTAGCCTTTTTATTCAGAACATTTTAGGGAAAGTGGAACAAGGCACAAAAAGGTTCAGAAATGAAACTTATTTTTCTTTGATTTTGGAGTGGGCAATGATTGATATGAGATATTTTTTATGAATAAATGTTAAATGAACTTGTAACTGGGTCTCACTGGTTTTGGTGGCGGTGATGATTAAGTTCAGAGAATCTCCAGTGATTAGCAACTTTAGTGGTCTCATAAGAGACGTACTTACATAGCTTGCAGGTCAGCTAATACCACTGAGTAGTGCCTGATATGACAGCCCCACCTGCAGCCCTCGGTGCCCTGAATGCTCCTCTACAACTTTCTTAATAATCTAATTCCCTCTTTTTCTTATCCTCATCAACATTCAACATCAAAGCCGAGTAACACAAAGACACACACACTAAAATTTTCAATGCCCCCCTCCCCCTTCACACAGCTGGGATCTGGTTTACATCTGTGTGCCACTACAACTGCAGGCCTTACACAAAGGTGTGTATGTGTGCAGATTCCCTGGTGTTCACAGGGGTGGGGAGTGTGTTTGTTCACACTGGCAGCTTCCTAAAATCCTTAACAACCCCAGTGAGGAGAGCCAGTCGTCTTGATTCTCAACGTCAGCTGTTTTAAACACTATGAGAAGCTTCTCACTGCAGCAGTATCAAATACAGTGATATTTATACTGTTAAGATAAGACGGAGGGAGGCTTTCAATGTCTTTAGTCGAAAGGAATGCTCTCAATCTGGAAAAACTCAAGGTTTTCAGATGACAGTTGGCACCAGGACCGTCCTACATATGACTGCATGAGCAGGAATTTATTATGCCTGTAAAGATTGCATTCCACTGTGACTTGGAGTGTTCATGCAAGAGAAGGACGGATAGAAATGAGAGTGAAAGAGAGATAATCATAACTTTCAGGATGACTGACGGAGAGTTCATCTGCATACACATAATCCTACTGGGTTCACATGCAAGTGTGTCATGTTCAGAAAGCTCAGGGGTCTTTTGGGTGCAAATCAAATGTCATCTCATCTTGTGCCTTGTGATAGTTTTCTTGTATGTTACTCACCGCAAGGTTACTGGCTGATGCAAGAGCAAATAATGAATTTCGCATTTGAGATTCTCTCGTGCCATATGGTATAAAAAACCATATTGCTGACAATATTCTTTTGACCATTGAATGATCTTGTGAGTGCAGGGAAAGCAATGATTGAAACTGGTAATTATTTTGTTTTGAAGGAAGTATATCAAAACTAATGGGTGGAAAAGAAGATTCGTAGGAGAAGAAGATTCTAAGACTGTAGTCTTAGTGTAGTTGTTATTGTGGTCTTTTAAAAGCTTGCATCCATTTTTTCTTGCTCCACTGCATTATCATAGAAGTTTCTAAACTCCACTGGAAAGGCGTCTTCCTGATATTGGAGTTGATGGAGTGTATGGTGTTATCAGTTGGTCTGTTACTCAGATTTTATGCTGCAAAGCAATGATAAACTTACATTGACACTGTGGTAGAGATTTTTGGCAGTCAACCTTAATAAACCCGGACAGATTTGAAAAGGGCTTAAATCAAATCCAAAGCTTGCTTGTGCATCTTGTGTACTTTATGTAGAAAATGAAGCAATGCATGTTTAGGCTCACAGAATGGGTAAAAGTATACAAGGAGTGGATTTGGTGTTTATTCTTTAAATATTAAACCACAGTTTAAAGTTATCTGCAGCATGTAGGACTCCCTGGAGGAATGGATCATACACTGGGGAGGTAATTGGTAATCCTGTCACTAAAGGAGCAAATGTAGCCCAGAGTGTTGGATGTCAGTGTCAGTGACTGTGAAAGGCTGTGAGTTTGTGGAAGTAAATAAAAACGCACTTCTTTATCACATGTGCTCACTCTTCAGGTTCGATATCATTGTTTTCTCATCCACTACTTCTGACGGTCTCTTTTTTTCGCTGTGTCATTCACGTTGCTTTTATGATTTTCTGTACATTTCATATTTTCTTTAATTTTTTGCCACTTCAGATGAACAGTTTCAGGCCTCAGGACCAGCAGGTGAATCCTGCTGTTAGTTAAAGCACTTTTAGAAATATGCCATTACATCTAAAAGGTTTGCCATGGTAGTCATTAGCAGTTCACACAATAAAAAATTCAGCAGAATATAAAGGACTATAAATGCTACAGGAAACCATCGAGGGACATGACCAGCAACTGTTTCTTTTGCATATTTGAAAGGGACATCACTAGTGGCAACTTTACCAGCTTTACATTTTTGGTCATAATCTGTGTGTGTGAATTCAAGGCAAGATTATTCTTCTAATTTCCTATTTGCTGAATCCATTTACATTTAAAATATTCTGTCTGCCATTTTGAATTTTTCCTAAATTTGCTTTATGACCTCTTGCAGTTTTGGTCCAATCTAGCCTACCCCCCAAAAACAATGAGTTTCCTCAGTGATATCCCAAAAACATTTACCATCATTAGCCACTGATGTCTTAGGGGTGGGTGAATTTGACTTACATTTGCATAAATTGTATTATCATTGGTGTGTTTGCAATCAAATTTGGTGGTCTTGTGTCGGCATGAACTCAAAGTCATTCTGCCCAAATTTGGTGCCATTAGGTTTATATGATGCACAACGGCATCATCATTCAAGTGGCCCTGAATTTAAAATGTTTGTGCCCCAGGAGTCCTCTGATAGGTTTTACTACAGCCAATTAGACTTCAGCATCATTTCAACAAGGTTAGCAATGGTCTATCTGAACTATATTTTAGTACAGATGTAGACTTTGAAATACTGTGTAAAATCTGGGAGGTATCAGTCATCACAATGAGAAGTCTTGCAATACTTTATTGTGCCTACACTGTATTACAGAAGTACAGAGTTTTCAGCACAAATTGATTATTTTAATGCAATAAAATTATTATTTTATTTGTTTTTGTTTTTTTAAAGACAGAGTTCAGCATTGTTTTTAGTCCTTGAGAGCAAGATGATAAATTTAATGAGTTGTCCTTTGTCAGCACACACTGAGGTCAAGATCCATTCTTTGAACAGAAGCAGTACACTGATTTTCATTCAGGAAATACATTTCTGGTTTTCTAATCTCCATTTTTTGTGCACATCTGAGGAGCACGATAATCAGTGGCACTAATTTTCAGCTTAATATACAGAGTAGGATGTGTGGACCGGATATGTTAAGCATCTGTCTCAATGTGGAGATAACACTGACTGATCATATAATTCCCGGCTAATGTAGATAAATAGCCAGCAGTTACACCGGCAGACACCCCTTCTACCCCATCTTTCCCCTCACATACACACAAAGCAGGATGTGGACGGTGAAACATCACTGAGGTATTAGCTTGTAGTCTCTGGTGTGAGAGATAAGATGGGATACAGGAGATTAATGACTCTGTTATTGTTAAAGCAGTGGAAAGTCTGGGTCACACCAGGAACAGTTACTGTACTGTAGTGCATAACCATCTGTATCCCTGACTTAACTAATGTCCCCCCTCCAAATTGAATTAAGCTTTAAATCCCTTTCCACTTGAAGGGGATTATATAATCAAAGTCACATTTTGTATAATGAACACAAGGATGTTTAGAAAGGTGAAGATGTGTTTTTGTTCAATATTCACTTTCATAAATGAAATTGTACCACTTTAAAGTATCACTTGGAGAAAAAGAAAATTAACACTTTAAAAGCATTCCAAGGTCTTCAGGCAGAAACACATCATTTATTAAAGGAGCAAAGCCAGTGGAGCAAGTGGCCTTTGTACCAGTTAACATCTGCTCTGGTGTTACTGTACTCTGAGTAGAACAGGAAATAAGGACAAAAATCAAACCCAGGACTCGTTGATTGTTCTTTTGTTTTATGAGTCTCTGTGAAGTGCTGTTCACTAACGGGGCCCATGTGTTTTTCATGTCAAACACAGCAGCCCCAGCCATGTTGTTTGATCAGCGTCGGAAAAAGCATCAGGGCTTCACTGTGGAAAGAAGTGTGCTAGTCCAGCTTCAGACCTGGCTCATCTCTTGTTACAACCTGACAAATGATCCACAAACCAGCAAACTGGAAAAGGATTTGCCAAGAACACGCATACCTGCCAGCATGGAGGCGTACATCCTCTCATCCTCTGAGAAATTACTCTCTGCTCAATCCAAATTCCGGCCACCCCAAACTTTAGTGGAAATACATTTACAAAATGCCTAGCAATAGCAAACTGTCTGGCAAAAAGGTAGTGTGAATTGATTGTGAATTTTTGGAAATGTATACCCAGCTGAAACCTACACCTGGCAACCCACAACACAGGAGGTTTTGGTACAGAGAGCCTCTCTAAGATCAAACTTCTCTGCAAAATGGCTCAAAGCCAGAAGGTCGGAGAGAAACTCCTGATGGAGACTCTGAATCCTCTGAGAGCAGAGTCATCTCATGCTGCCTTCAAGGTACTGTCATTAAGTTGTGAGTAAACAAATGAAAAGCCTGGCAACAGTAGCGACTAACCACTGGGAATTCTGAAATGTTGTGTATCAGGTTGCCAGGATGTTGGGCATCAGTCACCAAAAAAAAAAAAAAAGAAAGAAAAAAAAAAGAAAAATAAAAGTTCCATTGGATCCCCAATCAGTTAGTCAGTCAATATAATCAATAAAATAAGATGCAAATCTTAGTCTCTGGTGTGAAATTGGGACATTTTGACACCCATTGCTTTTTTGCTGGTAGTCACTTTTAAAATCTTTGTTTTGTTGCAGCAAAATATCAATAATCAATATCAGATTGATAACAATTTAAGATGCATGCTGTGAAACTAAGATTTTGACAGTAGTTGCATTCTGAGATCCACATCCCTAACATGAAAGCCTTGACAGTGTCTGGGATTTCCAGCTCTTCTTTTCTGTTTTCGGAGCAATTACATGGTGGATGTGTAGGCACACTTTGTTCATGCATCCCAACTTATGTAACCTCCTGAAGAGCTGAGGTTGATGTCTAAAAAAAGCTGTCTTCAGAGCTGTCTAAAAAATTGTTTAAGAAGCTACAAGCTTAGTTCTGTTTCCCCCAGAATGTTTTCTTTCTAACTGTAGCTTTTAATTTAAAAGGCAGTATAACCTCATGACTGATAGAGCGGAATGAAATGTCCAGGTGGGGGTCTATAGATTGGAGAAAATAATCTGTTTGGTTGAGTGGCACATGCTAATAAAGATGGAGTCCTTTCTTGTAGGGCCTAGTCCTGGTGACTGTCATTGTTGTTGATGCATTCTTACAGCAATGAGGGATAGTATTGTATTCATTAAACTGACTTTAATTGCTGATGTGATATTTTTTTGTTGTTGTTCACAAAATGTTTTGTGAGCACTGACAGCTTATGTGCTTCAGGAACACTCTGAGGGCACTTAGGAGTCGGATAGTTAAACAATATTGCAGCACAACATTGTCTTTTTAAGTATTTTATTATTCTACCACTGTGAATTGCAGCCGTAATGGAAGTGCCTTAATCTTTCTATGCTGATGAACAGTCAGCTGTGCTGATTTAAAAACTCAGCCCAGTAGTGACCCTCTGTCAGAAAGAAACCTTCTCTAATCCTCCTGCAATCAGACATCCCCTTTTATTGGCTGCCAAAGTTGACAAGTGGAAACTCCTTCACCTGCCTGTTTCCAAGAGAGAGAGAGAGAGAAGACAGCCTCAATCAAGTTGGAGGCCCTTGCTGAAAGCGTGCCTGGTTTCATCATGCACTTACCTCGCAGCCTTCACAATAACACACCACCTTATGTACTGAGGCATGTCCTTGAAGAGGGATGTGGAGATAATGGGGTGTGATGTAGTGGTGACAGTAAGCTGAATGCTGGTCAAGGATTCTGGACTTACTCTAGACACAAAGAACAAAGAAGAGAAGAGGCCTCTTTGTTTTGGGTTATTTTCCAGTGTCATCACTGGGTGAACAGGTTTGTGTATCTGTGTGTGTGCGCGGGCACTTAGGAAGCTTTTGTAGGGCAAACCCTTCAGCATGTGTCCAATATCCGACCATGAGCCTGAACCCGTTTGCCAGTTTGATATTTTCGCAGACTTGTGCATTATTTGCAGTGCTTTCAGAGAAAGTCATCCTTTGTACGCAACTTTTGTTTTCTTTGAGTAGATAAACTAAAACCAACATCTTAATCATATTTTTGTGATCACACACTTCCAGACTGTCAAAGAAATCAGCCTCAATTAAGACATTCCACATGAATTGAGAAATTGTCAAAGAAGTCCCATCTGACCTACAAATTTTCTCACAGTCTTTTGACTAATCAGTACCAGAGTTGTCATCTAAATTTTCCAAAGAATTTGACAAATAAAAAATTGTTTGCATCCACCCTTGGTTAGCATCATGCCTTTCTACTTGCACAAGCAATTGCTTTCTAGCCAAGCTTTGTACCACTACGACACACCTTAAAAGCTATGAAAACCAGCCGCATACGTAGATCTGTAGATCATATCTGGGACGGACTTTGTGGATGACCTCAGCTGCTGTTGCTGTTGCTCATCAGTACTCTCTGCATGCAGGGTTGACTAACTTACCATACGATCAATGACAAAACTCTCTAAAGCTGTACAGTTTCATAAGAAAGGGAAAGGAGTGTCATTTTCTTTCCTGTCAAAATTCAGAGACATCATTTGTGTTCCAAGGGCGTTGTTTGGTGCTGCACTGAGCTAAAACAGTTCCCTACATCACTTCGGAAAGATCTCAGTCATATGCCAGTGCCCTGATAGGTGCCCAGGAATGAAGTAGTTAGTTTATGTGGATGCTTGACCATTTAATCCCAACCCTGTTTCAGCTTAGTTTTCCTGTATTGGATTTTGTATCTTCTCCATGACCATACAGACTTTTTCTTGTCAGGCAATTTATTTTGCTGGCTAGGTGGTTAATGTTTTTGATCTGGTGTGTCCCTATGTTTAAGGCTAGTTCTGATGAACTGTTTCGTTAAGATTAGACAAAATTTGTTGTTGTGGTTGAAAGAAACACTGACTGTTGGTAGGAGACGAGATGTGTTGGTTTGTTGGTTCAGTCTGTTGGTTCAGGTCTTACACTACACATAACCACCAACAAAACCTCATCCTGAAGAAGTCATTATTATGACAAGCGACAAAGTGTTAAATTACAAGCGAAATACTTAAAGAGTATAAAATGATATGCAGATTGTCCTTAAAAGTGGAGCACTAGTTATGTCTTCCCATAAGATCAATAATGCAAACGTGCATCCAACTTCATCTCGCGCATCACACTGCATGGTGTTCCCTACATGGCGTCTCTGACATTACAGTAAAGAACGTACACGATTAGCTGAAAAGGTGGAATGTTCTGTTGATATTCTGGATCCCCAACCGTAAAAGTGACTTTTGATTGATGTTCAAAAATGTTCAGACTGTCTTTTGTACAAGATGTGAATGGAAATACTGGATGGAGAAATGGAGATTATTTATCGCACTCAGGGGCGGGGGAGCAAACAGCAGCAAACATGACGGGAATAAGGCTGGAGTGTTATTGTCAGATGTTAATACCAGACATTTGGATGAGAAGCCACCCTGCACTCATACTTGTATGCTAGTAAGGAGAAAAAGTTCCCTGAAGACAATCCCTTGCCTTGACTGCATTTCTCTCTAAATATATGTGATAGAGAGTGATATGCATGAGATATTTGCCAACCTGAAACAACAAGCAGTGAACGATTAGCTCCAAGTGTCTGTCTTTTTCCCCGAACATTCTGCAGATTATGTGTACAAGGACAGCTATTCTCCCAAGAGAACTCATTGTTGTTGTAATGTCAACACTGTACGTAATTAATTCATCATGTATGTATGATGCTAAGCATTTTGATGTTCTAAAAAAACATTCCAAAACAAAAACTTTACAGCTCTTTTACTTTGATGCATCCTTTGATTGTTGATCTCTTGACAATAAAAATGGATAATTTTGTAGTGTGAGATCATGCACTGTAACTTAAAATGAACTTTTTGATTGCAATGAACATATGTTCATAAATTCCAGCGGCCCAAACTTTTCTAATGAGATTGTTTACATTTGCTGGTGCAGAAATAAATGAAGCAAAGGGTGAGGCACAACTTTGGATGTTTTGTTTGTCTCATTTGTTAATGCCCTTGTATAGAAAGTGACATGAACAGGGAAGATAAGAGAGAAAAGTTGACCATAAATATACAGTTTAACCCTCAAAGAGAACTTCTTGACCCTGTTTCTCTAACTACTAGACCCAAGAAGGTGATGATGTACAAAAATGTTTGAACAGTCTTTGCTTTGTGAGGGGAAAAATAAAAGAGTGGGATATGTTGAACATCTTGGCAGATAGTATGTGAGAAAACCCAGTGAATATATTCTCCTGTCCACAGTGAAATATGGCAGAGGCAGACTCGTGCCTTAAGGCCTCACCATGTCTCTGTGTTTACAAGCCGTGTTTGTGAGTCAGTGGAATGGATGAACTGGGGTTGGGGGGGGGTCAGCAATAGTCTCTGAATATATATGCCCATACATGTTCATGTCACACACAGAATGGTGTTCTATGAAGGTGTTAATACTGTATTTTATCGTAATCACTTTCTCTGTAAGCAGGATGCCACATGGCAGCTGTATATGAAGCCAATTCTGAGTTTTTTATGGGATCCACTTGATCAGTTTGTGCTGTAGCTGTTTGACTGGGAAATGTTTATTTTCCATAGGACCAGGTTTTGAGTTTGGACAACATTTATCTAGCAGAGCGAGCATTAGTGGGAAGCTGGAGGATTAGCATGTGTTGCTTTGATGAATTAGCCTTCTGGCCAAAACACACAAGCCCAGCTTACCCTGATAACCTGAGCAAACTGAAATTATGAAGACTAAATACCTAAAATTTTACTTTTACCTGTTTTTACTTATATCATCACTGAACCACTTGGCACAGAATGTTTATGTTCTTTTGTTTCCATCCTCTATGATCATTAACATATGCAGTGTTAGACATATTATTGGTTCATAACAAACTTAAGCTTGTCTAAAGACTCTGTCCACACTGCACATCATTCAAGGTGGGAGCGTCTGTACTGATGACAGGGAACCCATGTCTCTACTCCGATTTAACAAACAGACTTTCTATAAACCAGTCTCATAAAAACTTCAGAGCAACTTAAAAGACTTAAATGCCAAACACTGCTCCTGTGAGATTTATTTTACACACTTAACAATGATATTAAAATATAGCATTTTTAGTGTTAAGGATTGGAGGGGGCAGGCAGAGCAGGAATGCACCTAATCCTCTGCTGCTCATTGAAACCAGCTGCAGCTCACCCACAGTATAATCACCTGCACATCTGAGTTGGATCTCACAGATTCCCCCAAAAAACAAAAGTTTTGTCTCCCCCTGGTTGCTCGAAAGCCTCTGTATAGCATTCTATGCATCCCACGCCGATGACAAAATCCTGCTTAAATTTCTTCTTGAATTTCATCTGACATTTATCACTTGTATATTAGATTACATGCAGATGTTATTTAACTCCTACTCTATTCTGAAGGCCAGAGGGATGAATCAACAATCAAAAAAGGAAATGACAGTTTTCAATTTTTCCATGAGCAGCCTAGTGATGCAGCTCACGTTCTCGAAAACGGCAGTTTTGCCTAACTAACAACATACAAACACAGATGGAGGAGGTACAGAAAAGGACATTGTGTACCATTTGAACTTTATCTGTGCACCAAAATTTATGTTTCAGCAATGATGTGGATCCTTTTGAGATGAACCAGGTATCAAATTCTCCAGTATAAATATAGGAAAGGTTCATAGGAACTAAAACTAAGCTTTTAAGATACGCTGTGCAGAATTTATTGGTTGCTATTTGTAAATGCACCACTGAAAAGTGCAATAAGTGAGAAAGATGTCTGATTGTTGAATCTCATTCTCAAGTCGTAAAATACCGACAAGTCATCAAATGAGACTCACAGACTAATCTCACCTTTAAAAATGCTGAGTATTAGGTTTGTATTTTGTACATAATTGCTGCACATGTAATATGAATGTTACTGCTTGCCCCAAAATGAAACATCATGTTAAGGACTTATTTTTCCACCTTATTTTCCCCTCCTAAGCTGCAGCTGCACAGCAAGAGCAGGATGAATGAACAATGTCTGGCTGCTGCTGCTGCTCAGTCCTTCCCTGACTGATGGTTCCATTACATTCAGGCTCCTTACATTTGCTCTTTAAATTCCAAGTAAATCGCTAATGCCGTTTGACAATTTAACATCATAATTAACATGCAGACTGTGCCCAGTCTCTCTCAAACACACAGTGCTATCATCACACAGGGTTGCATACAGTGTATAGGCCTTGAGTGTTGCTGTAGGGTCAAGAACAGCCTGTTCAAACTTCTGGCATTTTACAATTCCATTGTTGCAGCCAAGATCATCTAAGAGTAAGAGTGATTACACCTGGAGAATATTATAACACCCATACTGGAGCAGTGAATCTAAAGATAAATGTGATTTAAATTGCAGTTTGACATCACTGGCATCTCTCAGTGCTTGGCACGCTCTCTGATCCAGCAGTTTTAACACCTGTAAGCTCAGCTATGTTCTTATAAAGTAATAAGAGCGAAAAAGGAAACACTAAAGTGGAACTAATGCATATTTAAAGACTTTTTACAGTGGAGGATTGGGTGTATTTTAATTCTGGAAAAGACTTGCTGACTAGAGGAATTATTTCCAATAATCTGAATAAGACAACAAATGTTTACATTTCATAATGTGGCAGACTTCCCTAATCCCAACGTCTTGTTTTTCATCATGTTTTGTGAAGAATTTGAGCTACATGTGTAAATAAATAAGACTTTCAATTTAAAGTTTTTCAAAGCAAAAAAACCCCCAGCGGTTTGACTTGTGCATGGAAAAAATCATTCCCATCCCATGACTCGGAATGACTCAGCAGCAGGAGATATTTCTAGTTTGCTCAGCTCTGACTCTGCTAGGAGACCAAAAGCTAACATTATGCTAGTAGATTCAAAGTCAGTAATGTTGCAGACAGTTGACAGTAAATATAATATGACAGTATGTTTAACAACAAAACAGCGTAGCTATCCAGCTGTGCCTTTGTTCTGGAATCAATCTGGAGACTTTTTTACACAGGGATGATAGTTCCATGTCTACTGTTGGCCACAGCCTGAAGTAATGAGTTGAATAGGATTCAAGGATTCAAGGAACTTTATTGTCATTTCACACATGTAGAAACATGAGGTGGAACGAAATTAGTTTCCCCGGTCCCGGTATAAAAACCAATCAGAATAAAAGATATGTAAACAGTGAACAGGGAATGGGATGTGAGATGACAGCTTATGTGACTCTGTAATTTACATAGTTCCTTGATGGACACATTGTACATTAGATTGCCTGTAAAGTAACCACTCATGACTGGTCACTGTAACTGAGCTTCTAGAAGTAAAAGGCTGTAAGACGCTGAGATTGGCTTCTTGCTGTTAAAGTACTAAGCAGCTTTAGCTGGCATGCTATGTCTTGTATCGTTGCGCTTGCTTGTTGTTTGCTAGTCAGCTATTAACAGCAGTAGAGTATAAGTGAATTGTAATCTTTAAGTGGAAGGACACTAAAACTACCAGTTCTTGCATAATGTTGGTTGATGTAAAGTCTCTTTGTCTCTATGGGTTATTCAGGGTGTAAATCGTTTTTTTTAAAACTCGTCTTTCACTTTTTAAACCAGCTTGACCTTGTTGCTCATGTCCCTGCCAATCATTCAGGCACTGAATAATGCACCCCTTGCTTGTTTTAAATAGCAGGGCTACCCTTTTGTTAACATTAAGTTTGAATTTCAGCTTTAAAAAAACACCAGTAGCACTTCTTGTTTTCTTTGTTACCTGGGACACACACGATCGCATACTGCAGCTCAGCCATTATCCCACCCTCAGAGATGAAATGCGACCTTTGAACCCACAACACGCCCTAAGCTTTGTGAAGAAGCTTCATAAGACTGCAGACCCTTACTCTCAAATCTGAAGGCTGAGGAGTCCGTGTCAGTCATAGGGAGCGTGTGAAAGGAAAAGTGAAAAGCATAGAAAAGAAATGGGGGGGAGATGGAGAGATGAGTGGCTAAAAACACAAAGAAGCTAAAAAGGAAAAAAAAAATGTGTTGGCATCAAGATGGAAAAAGCTGCTACGCACTTGTACAAGGTAACAGCAAAAACAACAATCCTCAAAACATGCATGTTATTACGTTTTAGAACATTTGACATCAAAAATGGCATTTAAAAAGAGTTTTTGTTTGTACGGTAATGTGGCTCTTTTTTTTCTTACATAATGTTGAAATGATACAAAGCTGATTCGGAGCCAGCATGATGATGCATCATACTTTAACTGCTACAGCTATGACCTGAAAAACTGCCGCTGTTGCCACCATCCATACTAATGTGAAACTGCTCTGCCTGTAGCCTCTTTACTATGGCGACTTGCAGCGATGCATAATGTGTGTATTGTGTCCTCTGTGCATAATGTCCTGAAATCTGAAACAGTGGCATCAACTTGGTGTGAATTCCACAGATCTTTGGCAATCATAAATTACCAGGCAATATCATAAGTTTTGTATCCTTCTCTGATTATTTGGGTTTGACAGTTGGCAACGCTGGCATGAAATTTGCATCCAATCAGTTAGCAGCCCAACCAATTAGGAAAAATGAGACGCTGAAATATAAAAGAAAACTGTGATTGATATTTTAGTATAAACTAGATCATAATATGAGTTCATGGCTAGAGACTTTTTTTAAAAATCCCATTTGACGCAATATCTCACCGACATTCATTTCCCTGAAGTAAAGTCCCATGGCAGTCCACTAGAAGGGGAGAGACCTCCCCTTTCTTTACCGCCCTCACTGATCATAAAAAGTGAAAAATTTATGATGTTAATGGGAATGCTGGAATGAGAAGGCTTGGTGGTGACCAGCTCTGTTTCACAAATCAACTGATAGAAGAAGAACCGAATGATCCAAAGGCTGGCTGTAAAGTGAACCCACTTCACTGAAACCCAGTCTACTCATCATCCCTGTGTTGGTTCTCCTCACACAACATTTGTCACCGTTCCTTTCACTGTTGTCTGAGGATGAAGAGACACCTACAGAGGGTTAGAGGGGGATGTGAGGAATCTTAACCTCCAAGATAAGAAATATTTGGGATATGAGCAGCAGAAAACTGTATATCTAGAGTAAAGTTGACTTTTGAGCAACATTCCAGCTTCCTCTCACTCTGTTCTACATTTATCAGCTCTACTTGGCCATTTCTGCTTTATTCTACAATGCTTGGCTTTTTATGTCCTGTACTCAGATCTCCTCTCTGTGTGAATTTAAGTTCAAAATTAGATTATGTCCAGTTTCATGAAAGTAGGATTTTAGTTTGTGATATGAAACTGAAGCAGGAAGTGCAATCTATTGTGTTTTTGCGGTAAATTTTATTGAGTTAAACTTTTGATGGTTTATCTTTTGTCTTTTTGCCACATATCAGAAGGTCTCAGACAGAACCACAGTCTATTACAGCCATGAACATGGAAATTCCCTGCTTTCAGACTTAAAGCCGTGTCTGCTAGCAGATGTGTTTTGTTTCTTGGTGTGTTTTTATATCAGCTGGGGCAGCTCAGCCTGGTTTCTCGCAACCGTCAGCTTAAGAGCGATGATGATCTGGTATCTGACTGAGTCATGCATCAAAACCTCATACTAGACCCCTTTTAATCTGCAGCCACCCACAGGCTGAAATCCCTCACTCTCACCCTCACTCCCCCTTCTTTGAGAAACTGTTTTCTTTGCATAGAAACAATCCAGTGCTTTTTGTCTCCTTGTCTTTCTTCCCCAAAATAATGGGTTTTCCACTTTGTTTACTTCAAAATACATATACTACTATGGAGATCTCAGAATATTCACCTAAAAGCCCGAGTGTGGGTGTAGAGGGGATGTAAAGTGATTCTGACAACCTGCAAAATATATTTGTTGAATGTGAGATTTGAAAGCTTTCCCCATGTCCTTATAAAGTGATGATTCACCACTTTTTGTTTTGGTTGCCATGTGGAAGTTTTCAGTTTATGTAACTAATTTGCACCGACCATCATACTTTATAGTATTTCTTTTAATGGATACTTTTTGTTCCAGTGCAGGAAGCGTGATGTTGTTATACTGTTAAAGTCTTTTTTTTTCAGGAGGGATGGTTGAACAATTAACAGCGCAGAACTGGAATTCGCATCCATGCTTCAGGTGTGGTTATTTTGGAGTCACAAAAACACTTAGGTTAGGCAAGGTTTGAAGGCTAGATAGCAATGTCACAGTTTATTTTGCATTTCTGGGCAGTACTGAGCAAAAACACTTCATAAGACAAACAGGCCCTAGTTTTGCAGGCGATGTGCATGAGCCCTTTACATCAAAGCAGATATAATCTCCACTAACGAGATGTGTTTGATGTATGAATGGTAAATGTAGATGAAAACACAAACTATTTTTCTTTTCTTCATTGAAAGCTTATTTTCATCAGGCGTCTATCATCTGCTTTGGCTCTGAAAGGATGACTAAATTGCCCCCAGTGGTGACCCCTTCATCCATCTTCAAAAACCTTGTTGAAGTATGAAGATTTGGAACTACACTAAACAGATTATTGCAAGGAACACTTAAAGTTGGTGTCACAACGCCTACTAAGGATGACATATTACGTGAACTTCATTCCAGCCCTTAATTGTAGAGATGGGGCCCCTGAACAGTTGTGTCTCGTATGAAACCTGACATACAGCAGACAGGAAATTTACAAAAGGACGAAAAACACAACACATGTCAGGCACTGAGAGACGAGACTGAAACATTGCAGATGAAACTAATTATTACAACATCCAACATGTTGTCATCCCAGTTTGTCAGAAGCCTTTCTAATGAGTGGTTAACACGAAATCGAAGTTTGGTTAAGTTTAGGAACAAAAGTTAGCTTTAAGACAAGTTGGGCGACTTTGGTTTTGCACAGGACACAAACCCAGTCTCCTGGGTGAGTGTGTGTGATCCCATGTGTGAGACCAACCACTCAACCCCAATCTCCCCACCTCCTCTTGGTGTTTGATGAGACACAGCGAGACTTGACAAAACACTGTTAGTTTTCGTGATTAAAAATGTGATTTTGTCCTGTAATGAACAGGTGACACGTTGAAGGTGTCCCCTGCCTGATGCCCAGTGTCAGTTGGGGTAGACTCCAGCCCCCTCGTACCCCACGACCCTGAAACGAAAAGCAGTGATAGATAATGGGTGGATGGAAAATGTGATCCTGGTTGGATCTCAGAAACTTCAGCGCACCCACCCAAACATGCCTTTTAGTATGGACAAATACAGTTCCTGAGACGAATTAATTTTGCCACCCCCAGCGGGTAGTGAAGGTCAAGCTACAAATCCTATAAAGGCAGTGACTGTCGTGGGGGGATGGGCAGCCTTTTTCAATGTGGAGGGAAAACTTATTTTCCTTTATATCCTAACTTGATATTTCAGCTGAAAAACTGAGAGGATGTAAGACAAACCTTGACAGACATAGGATGACTTTGAATTTGCAGAAGGCTCATTAACTATAGGCATCATTTGACAGACATGCAACAGTTTTTTGCAGGAATGTCGCCTGACAAAACCGCTAGTTGGTCTCCATGAAGTCCGTGAAGTGAGGACAGCTTATCGCTGATGCCGCCTCTCTAACAGCATCACTCACAGGCTCTTATCTGTCTGAGCTGTCAGAGACAAGGTCTGAACACATCTTTATCAGTCCTCCCCTCATCCACACTGGCTCCTGCAGTTAGACTGGTGGATGTGTTTGTTATTGGCAGATTCCATTTGGCATCGGTGAATCAGTCCAGACATTGTGACAAATGAATCACTGATGGCATCATCACCAGCAGAGCTTTTTAGCTTCACCCTACTTTTAATCATGACTGTGTTCGAAGTTTGTAAAGCCTTAGTTCATCATCCCAGGTCTTTGAAAGAACATTTATTCTTTCATGTTGCCAAACTTTTAATTGAGTGAATGTATTTATGGTTTGCGCCAAGGTTGCCTGTTGCTGTCAATTCTATTTGTAATTTTCCAGGACCACATGTCCAGGAGCTGCTAAAAAGTGTAAATTCTGGGAGTCTCAGGATTCTCATGTTGTTAGAGCATGTTGTTATGTTTGTAACGTAAGACTTTGACCACCACCACACATTAGTGGCAGTTTGAAGGCAAAAGCTTACCATTGTATATGGTCCAAGCTTCACTTTGGTTATAAATCTGTGTAGTCACCACAATACAACAATGAGCAAGCCAAAACTAGTTCGCAGGGTGCAAGGAGCCATCTTTTGGCATAGGGTAAGGAATTCAGACATCTAAAAGGAGCTTGGAGTTGAACCACTGCTCCTTTGCCTTTTAAAAGAGACAGTTCAGATGATTTGGCATCTGATCAGGTTTCATCCTGTCTGTATGGGAATTCTGGACATGTCCATCTGGAAGACCCAGGGAAAGACCCACAACAGAAAGGGATAAAATTTCCAATTTGGTCTGGAATGCCTCAACAAACTCCAGCATGGATGACATGCTTGAGTAGATTGAAGTCTGGACAGCATTACTTTTTATTGCTTCCCCAATGATTGGGACCAAAATAAGTATGAGAAAATGGATGAATGAATTAAAGATATTTTCCAAAAAATAATACATGATTTATTTAAACTACCAAACAGGCGTTACTTCTATTGACTGAACGCACAAACATTTTGTGAATGTAATCGACATTTAGTAATTAACTGTCGGTTTGGATGTCATAAAGAAAACACTTTGCTGTTATACTGTTGATGGCTTGAGTTTTCATTTTGACTGTTACCTTTGATCCAGTGATATTTTTTTCTCTTTAGAGATACTTAAAAGAAAGTTTCAGACTTGATGCTACAGCTCCTGTGGCATCTCCTCCCATAGGTCAAGGTCACGCAAGAAAAGTGCTTTAAGGCACAGGGAAAGTGAGAGAAACCACACCAGTGAGGGGGGTCAGGAGGAGCAGGGGGAGGGGGATTTAACTGCCGTGTGTTAATTTGTATTTGGAGTTCTGATGTCTGAGGGGAGGGCTGGATTAGAAAGCGCTGGCCCGTAGAGAGACACAAGGAGTCGGGTTTCAGCTTTGCGAGGGCCCCTCGAATCCGACGCACTGAAGCTGCCTTTGTTAGACTGGAACCAGAGAGAGAGAGAGAGAGAGAGAGAGAGAGAGAGGAGGAGGAGAAGAAGGAGGAGAAGGAGGAGGAGAGTGAGAGGTTTTTAGCTTGGAATGAGTGAGAGAGAGGGGCAGAGTGGGCTCCATCTCTCTCTCTCTCTTACCAGGCTATCACATATGAACAGGACAAATTCAGTTTGGAACTAAGCTTACCATCACTGAAGATGACTTCGCGGTAAATGAAAGGCACCGTCTTTTTCTGTGAAGATGTTGTTTTAAGTCAACATTTAGTCCGTTTTATAACTCTTCACTTCTGTCTTTATGCAGCACTCTTCAGTGGTTCTTTGGATTATTTCTACTTGTCCTGCAGTTCTGCTGCCTTCGCTCCTCTGCCTATCAGCTGCTGGACGGTATGTGCACTCTGTCTGGGACTGCTTATTGCTGCATCATGTGTTTTTTTTTTTTTTTTCTCCTCTTTCTCTCTCTCTCTCCCTCTCTCTCTCTGGTGTCCATCAGTAAACTTTCTGCTGGCTCAGGAGGTTTTATCTGCTGAATATCATTGAAACTTAACCTGTTACGCTGTGGCACAGGATGATATCATTTTGAAAAAAGTTGCTTTAACATATTGTGAATCACAGCAAGATTTATGTTGTATTATTGGGTGATCATATGGATTATGAAGGATTTATTTTTATGTTGAAGCAGTGATGTTGCACCCTCGTTCTTGATTCATTCAGTATTTAGTTTCACAGACATTCCTATGTTAAATTCCTATAAGAATACCTTTTTTTTAAAAAAAAACAAAAAACATTCGTCAGTTTGGCCCTTTACTTGCTTATAGTTGATAATTAAAGTATGTTGTAAGGACCATGGGTCAATAAAGGTTTTGAATCTGGGTTTTGGAGGTATATTTGCATTAGACTCTCTTTGAATAGATCCATGCATTTCATGGGATGCTTTACGCTGAACTGGGTAAGGTCCATTGTCACTGTACATAAAACTTTATGCTGGAAGTAGGATGGTTTCAGTGTGGAGAGTGAAACATGCCATTCCCCAAACTCGTAGGAAACTTTTTGGGAACCACTGTGTTTAGACTAACTTCATGACAGTAGAGCCCATAAGAGAGATACCTGCTGGCTTCTGTGCTGTGTGATGGTTTCAATTATATCGTGACTGATGTGTTTCTCAGAGCCCCAGTGTGTTGCTGTCTTTGCAGACTGTTTTCACAGCTTAAAACTAGATTTTCTTCACAATGAATGGATCAATCAGGAAGCTTCAGTATGTTCCCAATTAGTGCTGAAAAAACTCCAGCGTTTCTTTTCCATTGCAATTGGAGTCAGGCAAAACCTCCCAACGTGCACGCTGACAGACAGGCTGTGCAATCAGTAGCACCACATAATTAAGGCAGGGAAGATGATGTAATGCTACTGATTTTTGAATGTGTGTGTTGGAAGGTGCTTGTCAGAGGTGAAGGTCATTCATCCTGGCCTCTAGACAGGTTAATATACCACCACTGCTTCTGCTGGAATCCAGATTGACATTTTCAGCCGTGTACGTGGGTTTGTGTCTGTGTGTGGATAGCTTGACCTATGATCGCCAAAAGGAGCTCCATATCACAAAAGCAGCTCTGAGCCCGGTCAAATAATTACAGGGTCTTTTTAGCTGATGTGGCCCCACGGAGCTTAATTGTAAGAATCTGACGTTTTGAAACACCACTTTGGCCTTGTTGCTTTGCAATTAAACTTCACTCCTTTATATGAGACAAAGTGGAACATGATGGGTTTTCACTGAAAAGAAGTTGTAGAAACAGACCAGAACTTGACAATGGATGTGGGTGAGGTGGTGGGCAGGGCTAAGCTGATGTCTGACTAAAACTTTTAAAGTGCGATTTCATGGTCCAGTTTCCTCTACTATAGATGGTGCAGTGGTTGGCTGAGGCTTCATTCTCAGGATGTTTGTGCTTTTGCCCTGTTCATAATCCTCTGTCATGATTCACTTTTTCAAGAAGGGGAAAGAAGTGTGTGTGTTTGTGTGTGTGTGTGCGCACGTGTGTGTGTCTGTGTCTGTGTCTGTACAGACATGCTAGCTCACTTGCCCGAGAGAGGGAGAACACTAGGGACAAATATTTCCAGGCTGCATGCTGTAAATATCCTTGAAAACAGAGCTGTCGCCATGGCAACATTCACATTTCTATGCATGACTGTTGAAATAAAGCTGATATAATCCATTTCCTCAGTGTGGAATAGTGCAGTTCTGCTGTATACTAGAGCTTTGAGGTGCATGCAGCAGAACTGTGAGCTGGCAGAACAAAATAATTTGTAGGTCAATGTTGTCTCACATTTTGAATTTGACAGAACAAGACTATATCAGCAGTGTTTGGTAATGGCTAGGCTATACGAAGAGCCTAAAGTGATAGTGCGTGGATTCATGAATTGAAAAACAGTGGTTTTAATCAGAGGAAGGATGCCAAAAGTAAAAATCAAGACATGTTAGAATAATGAAAATTAATAGGTGAATCAGAAACTGAATTAAGGAATAAGTGGGTGCATAGACGACTGACGTTCCCAAATGATTTACGGAATAATGAGATAACTTTAGCAGAATGAATAAATTACTAAGCTGATCACTAGATTAATGGTTAAATCATGGAATAAATGGATAGATGAATGACTGAATGGATGGATGGATGGATGTATGGAATCATGTTCAGAACAATACGTTGAATGACTTGTGCTGTCATTCACATTGTGACATACCTGAATACACATTTGCTGTATACCACGTCCACAAAAAAGCGAACATGAAACTCACTCATGATTTTCTCCATCTGCTGTACACATGGTAATTATTCACCAATAATAATGTTTTTAATTATCTTGACAGGACGACTTGGATGCTCAGGACACAGTTGGCTGTTAGGGACAGTGAATCAGAAGATGTGAGTCTACAAGAATGTGGTTATGACGATTACATTACAAGATGATGACAGTGAGATTGATAAAGATGGATTATGATGTCAGCCCTTAGAGATCAGTGAAGGGTGGTGGTCGATATTACCAGCAGAGAACTGAACAGATTTATACAGGGAACACATTTGACTTACAGATGAAGCTGCTGTGAATCAGACCATGTCACTCTTGATAGATGGACTTTGAGTTCATGTGAGGAGTTAACTTCCAAAACATAACAGACGTTTTGAAAAACTGACACTCGCTGTTTAAAGTTAAACAAAGTCCGATCTAAGATCAAAACCAGGAGTCGTTGTTTTCATTGATTTATCTGTTGTTTGTTCAGGAAAGGTCAACTGAGTATGTTTGCTCTTCTTTTTTTACTTCTCCCGCCCCTCCTCAACTTGCAGGGGCTTAGCTGACAGCGGGATCATCACCTTCCTGTCACAAACAAGTCTTTACATCACCGTTGGTTGCGAGTCAAAGGAGAGTCTGTTAATGCTAGGAGGAAACCCTATAGCAGTCTATACTATACTGGCATCTGAAGTTATTACTCACACAAAACCAGCTTAAAACAAATTCCTAAAATCCAGTGTTATGATAGCATGTGGAGAATTGATAAAGGGAACAGTGAAGAGGAAGACTTGGATCCAATTGCCAACTTGGCTTGGAAGCAGTTGGCCAGCTGAGAAAGCATTGCTGTTGATTTATGGATGTGGGCCTTTTACACTAGATGGTGGAATTGATCACAAAACTCTGTGACTCTTTTGATTTCTGCAGCAGTTGGCCAGTTTTCAGCAACTGATAGCTTAAGTTATTTGGAATCATAAGTGACTTGAATGAATGAGTTAATGGATTGTTTAGTGTTACTGATTCATAACATGGTGTTGATTCTGAACAGTTTTACAGCCATTCCATACATCATATTCATAATACAAAAGACACTCTTGAAAACATTACAGTTTCCAAATTCTGGAAACCATTAACTTGGATTGGAAGAGAAGTTTTTATTTCTCCTCTGTCCAAACAAAAGCTGGGGACAAAATTGACACTTGGTGTAGCTAGCAGTTCAATGCAAATGGAGAACGAGACCATAAAACACAACAGGAAAGTAGACTGACAGAATCTACCTGAAACCTGGCTTTCTAACTTTTTTTGCACTTATAAACTGTGTTTATTTAATCTTTTAATCCCAAATCCTCTGCAAACTCAGATGTACATGGCATAGTAACAGTCACACCTGTAGATTGGTTATCATTACAGATTTGTCAACAGAACTAGGATGACAGTGACTTTGAGAAAGTAATGCATCTGGTCTCAGCTCTGACTTAGCAAGATCCTGGCTTAGTGTAAGTCTGGTGTAGGTCATCTGGATAGCAGCCCTGTAAGGAGGTAACATGTCAGGTTTTGATTAAAATTTCAACTCAAGCAAAGTAAGATTCTCAGTCCTGTCCAACAATGATTTCATGAATGAGAAAGAAAAAACACACACTGCACTGTAGACATTCCCCTCAAAATGTCCAGAATCAGATTCACTGCCAAGTGCGTTTTCACATTCTGTGCAAGGAACTTGTCCATAAGAATAAACTTGTGATATAGTTTGTTTACGTACAAGTGACTCATCTTATGTCCTGTTTATGAGAGTTTAACTGTTTCGCTTGAAGCACTTGGTGTGTCTTTCCCAAGCTAAAAAAAAAAAATTACAACACTGAGAACTGAACCTGTCGACAATTTAAAAAAAAAAAAAAAGCAACCAAAGGAGATCAAAATGACTCACTAAACATTGGGTAAAAGTGGCCAGATGTTTCTCTGGCCATGCAGATGTGATGTTATACTCTATTGTACAAGTGAGCTGCATGATTGCTCAATTACTTTTACTCTCTCACATCATGAGGTAATGATATAAATGTTTTGGGTTTTTTTGACATTTAGCAGATCCTCACATAAAAGCTAAAACTGCTGGGTACAAAACGATATTAAAAAGGTGTTACGTTAGGTGCTTGAGCTTTTATATATCAAACAGTTAAAATTGAAAAGCAAAATGGAAAATGACCAATGAATATGCAGTCTCAAAGTATACCAGTATTCATATTCATAGCCATGATTCTCAGAAATTTAAACAGATTTATAATTTAATACTCAGTAAACTGTACTTCCTGTGTTTGCTCTTGGGAAAGTGACATGAGCGCTTCTTGTGGCTCTTTACACTTTCACATGTCAGCAAGCTCAAACAGATTCAAGATGCGCTGCAGGTTGTGTGTTTATGTTAGTCTCTGGCCGACTACAACCTGCCAGATTTGGGCTAACTGGACAGCTCGTCATCTTCATCTGGCTCTCAATGAATTTGTTTCACTCATAAGTGTTGCAGTTTGTTGCTTTTGTGACTTCTTCTTCCCACTGTTGTTGCACATTCTTTTTTTTTTTTTGCTCTTTTGAAAAGCTTTCAGAAGGAAACACACAGTGTATTGGCGGCAAGGGGGTCACTGTCAAATTAGGTACATGACTGCTGATTTAAAGGCGTAATATGCAGGAACTTTTTAAAAAATAATGCATATACTCATATAAAAATAATCCCTCTCAGTCATCCCCTCTGATCCTCTAGAATTGTGTGACAGTTTTTGTGTCTGCATATTATGCATATAACACTTTGATGAATCTTGCACTCCAGTCACAGGGCCCTGACTGTTGTATTTTTGAATAATCTAAAGCAAACCCCAAACCAAAAACATGTGCGTTATCCTGGAGGGTAAAGAGG
Source organism: Scatophagus argus (assembly GCF_020382885.2). Taxonomy (NCBI): domain Eukaryota; kingdom Metazoa; phylum Chordata; class Actinopteri; family Scatophagidae; genus Scatophagus; species Scatophagus argus. The sequence continues at coordinate 11,693,134 of NC_058510.1, read as the reverse complement.
AACTGCAAAACAAACCACTATTTTGAGTCGTGGATGCGCCGTGAGGGCAGACGAATTTCTTCAAACCATGAAAGCAGAGGACAAACACAGGATGTGTTAAGCATAGGATGGGTTTTCTACTTAGGGGGTAAAAGAGTGACGCCAAGTCTCGCTTTGACTTCCGTCCTTTGTATTCTTTCAGTTTATTAATGTCTATCTTCTTTTAGTAAAACCTTGTAAACAGAGCAGCATAACAATCTATGAATAGTTTTTTCCCCTAGAGCATAATGAAATTTGTTTAAGATAAAAAGTGGTTTTCATGGTTTTGATAGGGTATCGTAAACAAAATTAAATTGTTGAGAAAATATATCATGCTAAACCTTCAATAACTCATTCTTATCTGGACATCTGTCACCACTCACTGAAATCAAAGCTTGGGTGTTCAAAGAGCCCTGAATGCTTTGTTTGATGTGGTCGATTATTTTCTTTTCCCTGCCTTCCTTTTAATGTTGGATAATGCATTTACTTGGTCTTTCCATGCAAAGTTTTTCACTCCAAAAATCTCATACATCTATATACTAGAATATACATGTATTTGTAAACTCCCACAAGTTTTACTTGCTCTGGTGTTGCCCTTCATGCAGAGATTATGAAAGACGGGAAGCTTTAAATTTGCAATTAGAATTTTTGGTTGATTGTTGAGTGTGAAGCAGAACAGACAAGCTTAACAGAGTAATTGATAACTTTTTTCAAACCTCTTATCTATCCCGACAGTGGATCAATATATTCTGCTGGTTTGCTGCGTTACTTTCTTAACAGATAAACCTGTTGTGCACATAGAAACCCAATGACATCGTCTGCTGCAGAGCTGAGCAGAAAGGGAGCTCACCCTAAGTGCATTTACACAGCAGGCCTGTGACTGTAAGATAATTATAAATGGCTGGGAAAAGTGACAGGGGAACTTTCTATCCTATGACATCCAATGTTCACTTGAGCAAGATTCCTAACTGCCAGTGGCTCATGAGTTTTTCAATGGTCAATAAGGACTGTTGAGGGGTTGAGTGAGTGCAAAATGTGTTGCAGGATGAAAAGAAAATTCCTCTGTAGCTGAGTGCTGGAACATAACAGCACATAAACATGGTTACAGCTCTAAAGGGCATGGTTGTGACTAAACCACAGTACAGCTTGGATATTATGAGGACATTTCACTGAATAAAATGTGACATGACTCTTCCTGTATTTGTGAAGGAAAGAGCATGCTCATGCAGTAGGTTTGCCATCAGAGGGAATTAGAAGTGAATCATAACTTCAATCCATGATAATGTAAAGTTGTCTGAATTAGCGTGTTTGTTTTTTTTCTGGGAGTGGCCAACTTCCTGGCTTTTGCACCACAGAAGCCCAATGGTTGAAAACATGGAATTTCTAACAGTCTGGAAAGTGTCTGTCAGGATGGAAAGATAGAGTTGAAACAAGCAGGTGTCTGTTCAGCTGTGAGACCACAGAGAGAGAGAGAGAGTACATGTCCTGTCATACAGCAATGGAGCATCTGAGTCTCTGGTGAGGTCATGGAGGGCAGAGCTGTGTGTGGCTCTAAAATATGTAAGAAATGAAGTTTTCGGTGCCCTTAATTTACCACAATCGTTGTTGAATTAAAATTCTGTGCTCATAAGAAAATACAGAATAGCAGGAAAACATTTTCCAACTAATATGTGTACATGATTGTGTGTGGGCATGTACATAGATGAATAAGCGTATAGCCCATTTGTACTTGTGTGTCTGTTTGTGCTGCACGAGGAAGACACATGATTTTAGAGGATTTTCTCCCATTTGGCTGAAAATTATGATTAATGAGATCAGCCACTAATATAGAGTGATAAAGCCAGTCCACGTTCCAGTTCATCCCAATGATTTTCAGTGGGGTTGAAGCCAAGACACCATGAGGGCCAGTCAAGTTTCTATACACCAGGTTGTTTAAAATATCTCTTTCTGATGTAGAATAAATAATAGGACCTGGAGGGGGGTCCACTTGGACCTTATCATGTAAGGGCAGGGAAGTTTATCTAGATGATTATCTTTGATGTTGCTTATTAAATATAGAATTTTAGGTTCAGTTTTAATAAAACGGGGTCATAATAATGTATTTGTATTCCACAGCCTTGCTTCAACAACCAGGTTACACCAGGTCACAACACAGCAGTGTCACTGGTATGCAGTCCCAACCTTGACCCTTCATGTCTCTGGTTTGGTCTCATGTCTGGCTGATGGATGACTTCTGGTAATCAGCAAACCAACAAACAGACTTCAAAGAGAGTCTCAAGTTTAAACTTTTCACCACATAAAACTTGAATTTTATCTTTTGTTAAATCTTTAGTCTTGATTCCTCACCAGAACATTCTGAAGACCACCTTCTTGATTACTTGATTTGATTTCCTTCTTGATTTTTGTATGATGTAAGTCTTTCGCGCAAACTTTAATTCCTGTGAGATGGGTGTTGGTCTTTTTTTCCTGAGGAGCATCTGTAGTGAGGATCCTTATTGCCTCCCAGTGGGAGGTGGGATTAGTGGTGGTGTTGATGGTGGTTTTTTGGCATGTGTGTCTCTCTGTGTGTGTGCGCGCACTCAGCTGGTCTGCAGCTGCGTTGTTTTTGAGCACGCTGTCAACTCACTTCCTGAAAATCCCACTATAAATTTAATTAATGGTTTGGTCTCAGTTTACCTTATTGCTTAACCACCGCTGACAAGTAAACATCAACAACATTTGTCTGACCTTTCTTTCTTTCTTTCTGTTTTAGGGTGTTTTCATACCTGTAGTTTGGTTCATGTGGTCCAGACCAAGGGCAAATAAAAAATTATAGTCCTGGTCCAGTACCTGTTCATTTTGACTTTTTACAAGCGAACCAAAAGGGGTGTTCTTCCCCTTTTCTTAGACTTAGTCTAGAAATGATAGAAAGATAGAAGATATATCTTATTTCACTGTGACCATTTTACATTTTTTTCAGTGTCATCTACATTTAAAAGTGTCATGATTGACTGGAGTGCAGTTGAGAGGAGCTGCAGTGTTGACTTTTGTAATTTGTGGAAATTAGTTGTGCCATTGATGCTGTAGTTGCAGTAGGTTGCTAATCACAATGAATTGGGATTTGCTGTGTGAAAAATTCAGATTCAGCAAACTTTTTGCCAGATGCTAAAGCTGGATTCACAAAAGATGCAAACACAACCTCAAGTTTGCGCAGTCACAGAAATGAAGTCAGACTGGTTCACTGACTATGGTTGATCTGTGCTGGAACATGGAATGCTTTTCCATTATCCAGCATCATCAGGTTAGAGCGTGCCCTGAGTTGTTGCCAAAGCTCAGTTTCACTTTAGCCCGTCTCACATTACTGCCTCCAATAAATCTGAAATACTTGTAAAGACCAAATGGTAAAATTGCCAGAGATGTGATTTTGATTATTTCCCTCATGTATGTGGTCTCCCTTCAAACAAAAATTGCTTTAAAGAGTCCAAGTAAAGAGATGACCAAAAACGAGAATGGACATATGATTATGTCTCCTCGTTGCAAACTCTATAAACACCTTTATGTTAGAGGAAGGAATATGTGGGTCCACTTAGTTTAAGCTATTTCTTAATAAAATAAAGTTAAACTTGCGGCAATTTCAAAATGAGAACCAGGTTTGTACAGTGTAGCAGTAATCAGCCATCTTGATTGCTTTGAAATCGGTTTATCAAACTCAAGAACTTTGCAAATTATTCTCACATACTTTTATTAATGAATACAAAGTCATGCAATGAACAGGATGAAAGATCAAAATGGCATCCTTTTCTCAAACACTTGCTTGGCTGAGCAGTGTAACTCTTTGAAGGTGAAGTTCCTTTTTCATATTGCTGTTGCCAATAGTTAACATGTGCTCAGAGAAACATGTCTTGGTTATTTTCCTTTGTCATTGTGTACAGGAAATGTGTAACTAAACTGTAATCCTCACTTCAGTTGGATGAACGCCTAACCCTGCCTTTTGGGAGCCAATCAGAAAACTAATGCGATCATTTAGCTATACAAAGCATTGAAAGAAATACATAGATGTTGTAGAGCTTTTCTAAAAAAACATTGATGACATGACATTAAACAACCAGTCTTCTGAAAACCAATTTTTGAAAAAAAGAATTTCAAGATTTTAGTGGCTTGAAACCTTTAAATATTATTCTAGGTGAGTAAAGAGATCTTTTCTTCTTCTTTGGGCTTTGGATGAACAATGCTGTCATCAGTCTGTCCCTCAGCAAACACCAGACATCCCAGTCTGATACTCAGGCCCCAAAAGCTTTCAGCAGCCTCTTTTGAACAGAGTAGAAAGAAAAACAGAGCCATTTTTCAAAAGGCTTTCAAATTTAGGAGTCACTTTAACACATCTTCAGCCCCTGAAAACAGTTCCTCGTGTTTTTATTATGCTTTACTGGAAGTGTGTGGTAACCATGAGCAGAATTTGACCAGGCTTTTAGATTAACAAGGAACAAAACTGAAACCACCGTTTGGACCAAGACAGGCTGTAGGTTGTTCAGTTTGAGCCAGACACACACAGTTTTTGTAACTGTTGTAAGACCACCCTTGTGTGGCCCTCGACCTCAGTAGCGAGTGTCTTGGTGATAAAATTGAACAGTGGGATTTAGAATGATTTGATAGAACAAAGGGCAGTCCCTTTTTTTTTTTTTCTTTTTTTTTAGAAAAACAGTCAATCCGCTTCCATTCCAGTGACATAATCAGCTGATTTTTATTTTTATTTTTATTTCTTTCACTGTTTATTTAGCATAAGTGATACTGGTAAGAAGTAATTTGCTTTGCCAAAAACTGCTACCTCCCTTGTGGTTCAGTGACATGGTACCAATAAAAACTCAATGAAACTTGGCAATGTGGGGGAGCTGAAGGCAGTAGTCTTAATGGAAAATCATGGTGGTTAGAAGTGTGTATCTGGCAAGCAGAACCTGAAATTAACTGCTGTGAAACATTGAAATGCTGGTAAATTTTTGTCTGTGGTTTGGCAGATCTAGAGGCTTCTCTGGTAAGTAGATCTGCAGTTTTTAACTGGTTCATTGTATTATGTTGTAGTTCTTAATCGAGTTTTAATCAATTTTCTTTTTGTCATCCATGATTTTGTATTATCCTTTCATGAATATATTGTAAAACCTCTCTTCCCAGCAATGTATATATAATCACAAAATTTTGCACTTTTGGAGTGGATTGATACTGCATTGTAATAATATTGTTTATAGATGTAGGATCTAGTTCTGTACTAGAGAATTGAGAGCAAAACACTCACAAATCAACTCCTAAATCAGCTCCCAGCTTTCAGTAAAAAGTGTTGTCTTTCCATATGAACAGTGCCCTCATCAGTAAGCTCTTAACAGCTCAGCCAAACCTGGCAACATGGCCAAGTGGGAGAGAACCAATTTAATGTGATGTTGTGGTTTCCTGAGGAGACTTCTGCCTCCTGACTTCTGCAGACTACCCTGGATTTGGTAACTCTTCTACTGGCAGCAGATACGAAACATGAACTCTGTCCCAATTTCCTTTCTGCATATAACACTAACAGGGAAATTGCTTTGCTTTTGATGCATTATTAAGCATAACCTGACTGCAAAACACTCATGGCAAGAGCTCCAATTTTGGCAGTAGTTTTACCTTTTGTTTTGATATTTTCCTTTTCCGCCTTGTGACTTTGCTGAACACAGCAGAGCAAGACTAGTGATGTGATATGTTTCAGATTAATCCAGCACCTGTGGAGTGTAGGAATCACTGCCATAGACTGTTGCAAAGTCACCTTTTGTAAGCCAGAGCCACTGAGAGGAAGTAGTTTTTGTGTTACTGCTGGTGGGCAACCAGAAAAAAACCCCAGATGTTTGTCAGTTTTCCTTGAGGCATTTGTGGCCATCCATGCGGTAAGGAGACTTATGAACAAAACACAGGGTTTGCAAAAAGTGAAGCCATGCACAGTTATAGTGTAAAATCTTCTGATTGCACATGTTTGGTGCAACCAAATATATCTTCAAATAAAACTTGGAGGGTTGTAGCAGTAATTCTGAAAAACTTTGTTGCTGTTACTTTGTGTCACTGGCCAGCTGGAAATGTCACAAATTGTATTTCAGCAGTTACTTCTGTAACGGCTACCTTTGATCCTTCTTTTTCCACATCCCATTCCTGTTTTTGATGGCAAGATTGTAAACCTGACAGCTCACCCCTCCCCCCATCCTCAGTATGTTTTTGTAACACAAAGTCTGCTGAGGAGCTTCAAGGCCTTCCTGTGAAGTTTCCAACAGATGATGCAATGTAGATGTAATGGTCTGGAACAAGACCAGGGGGACAGGCAGTATTATTACTATCATTATTATTAGTATTATTATTATTACAGGCTTGGCTTGTCTTCTAACCTTGGATCTCTGAAGTGGAGGGTAACATGGTGTTTGTCATGGTCATGACTGAGGTCTTCCCTAGTTTATGGTGGGAAAGGATTGTGGTTTTAGAAACATGTTTCTTCCATGTTCGTTGAGCGGTAGCAGTTAACTGTAACTGAAAAAGCTGTCCAGATTTATTATGCCCCAAAGAATGTTGTGGATTCATCTCAAATGTAATTTACATTGCAGATTACCTTCTCTGGTGTTGCAGAAAGTGGTCCTCAAAAGTTGGGTAAACCAAAAAACATCAAACTAGACCAAACATGAGTAACTGATGGCTATAAATTGTCATGATCTGTCTCCTTGTATCTCAAAGCCCTACATTTTGAGAATGTTTCTTGTAGGTAGATTCTTCCTCATAAATGACACAGGATCACAACTTGCTTTATAGGCAGTCTAATTAAAATATGAATGCACACCACATACTGAAGAACCAAGCTCTCCAGAATTTTCCAAGACTGTGTTCAGTTACCGTATCATGATAACTAAAGAGCCAGTTACAAATTATAATAGATATTGTAATTTAGAGATATAAAGAAGAAGAAGAAGAAGAATCAGCTTTATTGACAGTATATATATTTTTACATACACACACTGAATTCGTCTTCTGCATTTGAGCCACCCTTAGTTGAACACACATGCAACACCTGGCAAATTACATGCAATGAAACACACACAGGAGCAGTGGACAGCATCAAGCACCCAGGGAGCATATTGGGGGGTTACATGCCTTGCTCAAAGGCACGTCAGCCAGCTAATGGAGGGGGGGAAGCATTTTTTTACATTAATCACTCCACCACACCCAAATTTTTCCTGCCCGTCCGGTGGGGGAATCAAACCAGTGACTCTCCGATCACAAGCCGCTTCTCCAACCTCTAGGCCACGCCTGCCCCCCCACGGCTACCCCCAGTGTGTACAGATGGGTTACAGACCCAATCTTCCATCACTGAGTGGTTTAACATGAAGCTGCCTCACTAGGTTGAGTCAGACTGTGAAGATAAGTATGACTCTGGCAAAGAAACAGACTAGAAACATAAACATGCTACTATAAGTAGAGTACTCTCTACTACTCTACTAAGACAGAAGTAATGTTGTGATTATCTCATACTACCCATCAGGTGTTATTTCAGTGTTTGTAAGCAATTTGTATGCTTCGTTTGAATAAGACAGATGGGCTGGAAACAATTTACTTTGACAAATCGATTTTTATATACATACATCTTGTACACTGCTTCATGCCAGTTTGGAGTCTGAATTTAAACAGAAACATACTTGTGATTATATAGAGCAAAGGGTAATAAGACAAAGGAAACAGGTTGACAGATTCACCCTCTAATAAATCCTAAAGTAAAGCACTAGCTGATGCCATTTTCAATTCATCATTAATCATATCAGGTACTCATGTGTGCATGCATATGAGGATGAGATTGTCATGCTGTCAGTTCATTTCCTGGATGAGGAAATGAACTTCAGGTCAGATGTTCAGGATCAAAGAGCCTGTCACGGTGCCAGCAGGTACTTGTTGAGGATTTTTATGGAGGCTAACAGCAATGTGCAATCTCCTTTGTCAAAAGGATGACTGTTAGCAAGGGGAGAGGCCAGCTTCTAAATCTGGAAAGCTTTACACTCATGCAATAACTCATACTCTTATACCCACTGTGCCTACGACACGCATCTTTACATGAATCAAGGTTGAGCTCTAACATTAGCTTCTAACTGCTCCTTTTAGAAAGGACAGACTACTAATTATTACAGAAAATGATGTTTGTCTGTGTGTGTTTGTGTAGTTTACAGGATAAAGGAATAGCTGCTTAAATTTAGCCTCAACAATGTGAAGCAACAGGTGTTCAAGCCATTCGTAAGAAAATAAATTTAAGACTCATAGCAAATAGTAGCTTTTGTTTCATCTTTGGTGTAAAAATTTCAGATCATGTGGCTTGAAGGCCCCTGACACCAGTTTTTCGACACTCATGGTACCATTTCAAAGTCATCAAGCTAAGCCCAATGCAAGATTTTTATTAAGAATTTGACATTGTGAAGTTCAAAGACGTTATCTGTGAAGTAATATGGACACAATGTGAATATGACAAATGAAATCATGTTGAAAGTGCAAATGTTCCATCTCACAGGGGCTCTGTCCCTTACTGAATTCACAGCTTTATATACAATTGGGCCTCAGGTATTCGGACAGGCTATCTTGATTGACCAGCTACAGTTTTGATTTTGGTGGGTGAACATGTGATTGTAATATGGTGAGAGAATCACCCATTGAGGCCAATAGAGTGCTTCACCTTTGCTGATAGAGCTCATGTTACAATATTATAATCTTTTGTTTCCATCATGCAGCAAATGGAGCAGAGACACCACCGACTTTTTGGGTACTTGGGGACTAGACCCTTACAAGAAAAGTTGGGGTCTTGATGATCAAGCTTAAGCACGTTACTGTTTATCTTTTGAGTTTGTTTGTTTATAACCAAAACCTGTTTGCTTATTCTTTCTCCCTTGCTCACTTCCATTTATTTGTATCTTCTGCTTCTTCAAGTTCAACATACAGTGCAAAACTGTCCTAAACCTGCAGAATAGACCAAAGTGTATACTTTTCTTGGCTTGCCCACACAACTAGGATATCACGTAATGTTCAACTCCCCCCTCACAAGAAAAAAATTCAGCCACTCTGCAAACAGCTTATTAAATAAATGGCTGTCCACTTCCAAATGACTACTTCTAAAAAGACTCAGCCTTTATTTTGGCCACACCACTTGAAGCATTTGGGAGACAAGAGGAATTTCAAGTTAGAATAACAAGCCAATGAGCTTGACCTGATTTTGGCCTGACAAATGATGCTAACAGCTGCTGAGTGTTCTTGGTTTCTGTAGGACACAGGGGTCAAGGATTGGGGTCATTTCCTCCCTGGGGTGAACATGGACTACATTTTGACCCAATTTAGCATCTAATTGACCAATGCAGAAGACTCAGTTCTGTCATTTGCTCAGAAGCTGGTACTCTGCACACTTTTGACAGCAGGTTCAGCCATGAGAAATAACTGCAGCAGTTTTTTTTTTTTTTCCAAGTACCAGCCAGTGCCAGTCAGAAATCATAACATGCAGTCCAATGTTAAATACAATATCTTTTAAAGAGCTTTAAGACTCATAGCATCAGCAGTTTCTGACCAGGCCCCAGAGAAGACAAACTAAGAACACAGACTGTATAATAAATAGTAGACAAAGCCACTGTAAGATACATCACCCACATGTTTTTGAAGAGCCATGATGAAGCTCTATACGGCAGGCTTCTACCTTCACCATGTTGGCAGTGTCTGACGCCATCTAACTCCCCGCTAATCCAAAAATGGGCAAAGAGGTAGAGTATGGGTGTAGCCAAGGTAGGTCTTTTACTCTCACTTAGCTTGAAGCTACCAAGCTAACTATGGCTAACAAGCTAGGCTATTTGCTGTGTTCGCACAGAAAGCGAACAACACAGCAAACAACATTATTTGTCCAATATTTGCATGAAAAAAAGCCATCATTGCCACGACCACAGCTGAGAGGGCAAGTTCAGGGACTTGATTTAATAGATAGTACATGGCTAGTTGTCAATTAAAGCATCCACACCAATTAATCATAGCTTTAAGCTCTCACAGTAAGTAGAGGTTCACAAGGCTTTATAACCCAATAAAAATAATAATGCTCAAAATAAGTCACAAGAGTATTTGTGAAATTGAATGACAAGGCTAATGATGTATCTACATATTTGCAAGAAGATAATTACCTTCCACATTTTTCATAACAAATAAACAGTTTACTGTACGACTAACAAGAACTTTCTTCAAGCGCCACTTACTGAAAGCGGATGTTCTGTGACTCTAACAGAGTACATACTGAATAAACATTTTTAACCTCAACTGTGCACTTTGAGCTAAGGTCATCCAGGTCATTCTCATCTGGGCCAGTAAAGTCCGGTCAAGATTTTTTAAACAGTGACACTCAGCCGACGCCATGGAAGTGGCCACACTTCAGTCAGTGAATGGACTGGACTACAGTGACGATTGGCTGAGGGCCCACATTAGCTAACAGCTCACACTGCAGAGTCAGAGCAGATGGTATCACTCAGAAAACCCCCCTCCACCTTCTCTCTGTAGGAACAGTTTGGATAAGCTACATGAATATCTCCTATGTGACATACAAACATGCCAAACCTTCGCCTCACAGCAAAGCCTTGGCAGTCACTGCTGGAACAGAAGAAAAAAAAAAGATCTTGAGGGATTTCTTTATAGCTTAGGAGCTGAAGGATGAAGATGAAAAGGTCATGATGTGATGTTCAGTTGCAGATGTTGATCTTCAGTTGCACCTTAGCTCATTTGCTACAGTTATAGTTTTTCCTCTCTCTCCTACTCTGTTTTTATTTCCCTCTCTCTTTTTTTTTTTAATTGCACAAGCCAGAATTTTTCTCTTCCTTTTCTTCACCTCTGTTTTTCTCTCTTCTTTCTTTCTGGCCCGATCCATAACAAATCATAGCCGTATCAAAAGTTCTCAGTTGTTTTGTCAAATAAGCAGCAAAGGAGCTCTGCACCTTCCTGTCTTTTTCTTCTTTTAATTGATGATTGATTGCTTCTATCTCACTTCATCCTTTCACCCCATTGGTCATCCATCACATTAATTTCAACTGAGAAATCAACAGTTCATCTCCTTCCCACTTTTTTCCAGGAAAGGTACTAAGACAGAGGCTTTGCACTTGCTCTCCAGACTTTCTACGTTGAAGGCTGGACATTGTGGCAGCAAGCAGCTAAAAACAAGCAGTGTTCTTTTTAGTCAGCCCATCATTCCTCTGACACTTTGGTCAGAGTGCAGTTTCTACAGCTGCTCAAACACAGCTTGGGGTAAGCTGAAACAATGTGCCGTTTACACAGAGTGCCATGATCCCTGACCCCTGTGGACGTCTGCATTGAGCACCTGCCTCTGGTTGCTTTAATTAGCTTGAAGGCTGAGTAAGGGAGAATTAATTGCTTAAGGCTTTACTTTATATATTAGCAGATCCAAATAGTAATGAGGGGTGAAAAAAAGGAACTTGAGACCCAAGAATATAATAATTTGATTTTGTGGCATAAAGGGCTTCTCTAATGTGAGCTTTACTTACTACATTGGTTTTATTCAATTATTTATTTATCTGCCACTCAGAGATTTTGTGATGGGACCTGTGACTCTAAAAGCTTGACTGTCAGTCAGTTTTCTGTGTTTTTTATTTGTTATGTATGTGTGCACTAGAGTCCCTCTGTCAACTGCATGAAACCTCATTCCAATGTTTCTAGGATTTGAATCGGCACACTCCAAATTTGGCATTAGGAGCATTAGACCTACTATAGTTGTTTTTGGCTTTTCTAATCCAACCAAGATGTCTTTAACAGTACTAAATGGTACCTAAGTATTAATTATGTCACTTGCATGATCTTTTTTCTCTGAAAATGGATTAAACACATTAGCAGGCATAATTAATACTTGCGTCCATGACATGAGAGCGCCTTTTTCTGTAAAGTTCAACTATTCTTGTGTTTTTAAATAGCAAAAACATGTACCTAACAACTTCATATAGTGACCTGAGGGGCTTTAAGTGAAAGATTAAGAAAAACACAGCAAATATTCTGCTTTACAAAGGTGACACTGTTCTGATGCTGCCAAGTTGGTGAAAGTTGCTGAAATAGCAGGGAGCTGGGGGAAGTGTGTGTGTGTGTGTGTGTGTGTGTGTGTGTGTGTGTGTGTGTGTGAGAGAGAAAGAGAGAGAGAGAGAGACAGACAAGAGAAATACTTGGTTCCACTGATCTAACCAAACCAAACTATTAAACTATTTGGCCTTTGGCTCTCCACAGCCTTGGACCCGCCAGCTTATGCGGGTATGGAGAAAAGAGACCCTTATCAGTGACCCCAGTCCTGTTCAGTGTTAGCTTATATGGGCACACTCTGGAGCTTTTGAATCATTAGTAGTAATATAAAGTTATTCTTTAGTAAATTGTAATGTGAAATACTCGGTTTGCACCGAAGAATTTTGAAAATCAGCCCACTCAAAAAATGTAAACATCATGGACCTAAATCATGACACTACAAGCTTATTCTGTCCTGACCTGCAATGAGCTCCATCCTCCTGGATGCTACAATTACACTGTTGTTATTAGGAAGTCATTATCTGCCCCCTCTGCCATGGTCTGCTGGAGTCACACTGAGACCTTATTCCCCCATGTGAAACCTACAGCAGTGTTGCCATTAAACCCCAGTGTAGACTCAGCCAGGCTTTCCTGGCGGCCTTCTGCTGTTTTTCCAAGACATAATCAAAACCAAGATTTTTGTGATGTCAAATTACTGACATTTTAAGAGCACAAAATAACATAAACTAATCCTTCAGATCCTATATTGCACTTAAAAGTAGTTGTCTTTGTTCTTTGTATATTTGATTTCCATCCCATGCATACGTGCAGGTAATATGTACACTGGCCATTTTAGTAAATTTCACATCATCTATAAACTGTTTTCAATTGCTCAAAACTGCATGCAACTCTTCTTTCCCAGAACCAAACAGATCAAAGTGAAGATTTACACCATAAATATGTGTATTTCACCAACAGATTTCCACTGTATATGAGTGGACAGTAGTTTATAAGACCACCGACCGAGAAGAAGCTGGTCTGCCTTACTGAGAGACAGTCAACCCTGCTCCCTGTGATGAATGTTGGACGAAAAACAAGAATGCGCACTGCTTACCGCTCAGCCCCTTTTACCCCAGTCCAGACCTCATGTTGCCTGTCACACATAAGGCTCCCGTTGTGTGTGGATGATGTGTGGGTAGTGTAGTGTGTGAGAGGTATAGAAAGCAAGATCTTTAAAAATCTGCATAAAGCAAGATTTCTATGCAGTAATGTGCTCATTGTTGCAGCTTGTATGATGTCCATTGACAGTTTTTCCCTATGCAGAACAGAATATTGGTTTAGTGTTCGGCATGATCCTTCTGTACAAACAGTGAAAAATTGAGCATGAAGAGGACAATACAAAGCACTATATTCAGAGAAAGCTGGATTCTCAAAATGATGGATGAATTTCTAAATTCAACCACATGAAGAAGAAGACAAACCCAACATGGTGACTAATGATTCCCCGATCCTGTTCCTCCTTTGCTTAGGTAAGAAATTGCTCAGCAGTAAGAGTTGCTGTCACGATCTCCATACCCCGTGCACATTGCAATCCCAACAGTAGTTCCTTTTATTTTTATATTTTGCTTGTTTCCACAATCCCATTCTTCTGTGCATTGCCTAGAACTTAAGAACATAAGTGCGGGTTTGGATGAATTGGCAAATTGAGAACCTTATCATAAGGAGCAGATTCCACAGCTACAGTAGAAGACCTACATCACTGCCAGCCCTGCACCTGTTGTAGTCACTCGTGAACAAGATCTTAGCTGCTTATTCTTCTTTACTTTTGGCACCAGCTTCCTCCCAGCTTGCTTTGGTTTCTTCAGGAATACCATGCACACCGATTCTAGCTAGACTGGACTCTACTCTGTTGTGCCTACAATTTTATCCATGAAAACCATGGAATCAGTGTCAAGGCCCACAGCAATAATAGATCTCATCTCCTCACATCTGGCAGTCTCGCTTGGTGCTTTCAGCACTACAGCTGGCATCAATAAGAATGAGACAGTGTGCACTACCTCATTTTGCTGTGGTGGGTAGAGAGAGTCATTTACTGGAGCACAAATTGGCAGATTAGAGCTGGGTTGGTTTCACTTGATCAACAGTGATACAAAGAGGTCCACAACTGTGGTATTCCCACTCAGTTTCAAGGCAGCAAATTGTGGCGGGTGAAACAAATTTAAAAATGTTGTTAGAAGTAAGTCCTTTTGCAGAAAGTTTATTTTCAAGAGCATAGCTGTCTCTGCCTGAAAAACACAAAGTTTTGCTCTTGTTGGACAAATACAGCTATTGCATTATTTTTAGTCTCAAAATGTTGTTTTGGGAAATTTCCTGAATTCTTGACTTTTGAAGACACTAACCGCAGAGATTTGTTTTAGCCTCTGACCAAAGCCACTTAACATTAGAACTCCATTCAGCTTATCATTTCCTCTCTACAGGATCATGTATTATTTATACTGGTTTGGCTACTGTGGAATTTCCCCCCAAAACATTTCATGTTTATGATTTGTTTCTCTTTGCCCAAGGAGATAATTGCATTTTCTTTGTTTTTTTCCCACCCTGGGAACCAATTGCTCATGTCTGAATAATCAGCCCCAAGCACAATGCTGAAGTAGCTGTTTTTCTCAGTGGGGACCAGTGCTTGGTATAGGGGTTAACTGGGGACATGGGATAGAGTTTTGGTTGAGTCACTCTTGGCATTCAGTCTTTGTAGAACAGATCTCTGAGCCAAGCCTATCGTGTGTCATGGAAAACTGATTGGTTACGAAATTCTGGAGTTAGAATTTGGATATAATTGGTGCTGATGTTGTTGGTAACGGCAAATAATTGGAGACAGGATTTTCTTTTTATTCTCCCATTGGTAACGGTTGCCCATTGCTGTGGTTTCAGCAGCTATTTTTTTTTACATAACCAACCATTAAGAATGAATGTGAAGCACACCTACTCAGGGTGAGCTGATAAATGTGTCATGCTGCAGTGGGAACAGGGTGTTGTCAAGCTTGTTTTAAACACAATTCTATCCCTAGAAAACGTTATGAACTCGTAAAGTCTGAGCAGGAAATACCCCAAATCTCTCTCATGACGTGTCCAGTGGAGACTGATTGGCTCTTCAAATTATTATCCTTCCTCTTTTTTTTTTCTTTTTTTTATACTGCCAATGCTCTGACAAACATGGTTAAATGTTGGTAGCAAAAGAGAACAGAGAGGTAGAGAAAGATTTATCCAAATATGAGTAAAAAATATTTGTGGAAAAATGCTTGGCTCTGTTCCAGTAGTGGGGATGGTGAGGTTTGAATCAGCTTATTCAGATTCCCATAAACCATCTGGTTCGTCTCACAAGCAGTTAAAATTTAAATCGCTGTAAAAGCTGTTTTCATTTTATGGGATAATCAGCTGTGCTGTGTTGTGTTGATATCCTTTGGCAAGGCTATTGCAGCATTATCTCATGTTGGCTTTATTGTGGAAAATGTCCTTTTACTTTATGAGGATGGCAGGAGCCAACTGTTTGCACTCAACTGTATGACAGAAGCAAACTTAATTAATATTTATTTATTTTACAGTATTTTAAGGTTTCGTGTATAAATTGAATTGCAAATGTTGCAAAGTGTTTTGAAAGGTCACAGCAAACTTGGTTCAAACAGCCACCAGTCTCTTCATACTACGTGAGCTTCCTGACCGTTCGGACATCTTCCGGATTTAACCAAACTGAGAACAGGCCTCTTTTATCCTTGTGCTGTACATTGAAGCTGCACTAGGTAACTTCTCATTTTGGAAACCCCGCATGGCAGCCCCAGATATCTATTTACATTTCTGAGCATATGAAGGACTCCATTGTAAAGGTGCTTCCTCAGGACTAAACAGATGTCTTTCGGGTGAATTTACAGTTCTCCCTGTAATTTGTGATTTAGACTTGTAGTTGTGCATTAATTGTTAAACATATAAGTTGTCAAGCCATACATTTAGTTTTGGTTTTGAGATGCCTACACCATCAGCTGTTTTCCTTTAGTATAAAGCACTTCTGATGAAAATCATTCACTGTGTGTTATGTTGTTCATTGAGGACACTGATTCTGATTTAAAAAACAAACAAACAAATAAACAAAAACAAAACAAAAGTTGCTTTCAGTGCATCACAAACAGAATTCCTCTCACCTCCATTATGTGCATGAACTCATCATTTTAGGAGTAGGATAGGTGTTCCCATACAGATCATCCCAAGTGGATATTCACAGTATTTGTCTCCATGTGTGGCTCATATGGTTCAGTTGCTGCAGTAAGGTGCTTGCAACACCACATAATCCATTTTTCCCACTGGGATCAATAAATTGATGCAATATCAACCACAAACTCTGTTTTGGATCTCTGAAAGGCCACATCAGACTGAATAAATATGGTAGCTTGCTGACTTTGAGACATTTTTCATGCGTTAGACTGCCTCTTTCTGTGCACATGCTGCACACAGTGCACACATGGGCCTCTTACTCCTGTAACAGCGTGACTATCACAATTCTAACATACAGGAAAGTCACATATACAGGTGGTACCTCATTCTTGATATACAAATTTCACATTTCTACTTAAGCAGTCTCATTCCAGGGGTACAGCTCTCATGTTTTGGACTCTTAACAAATGCAAAGAATGAGGCCATGGGACATAAAGCAAGGCAGCTTTATTCATACAGCACATTTCCATCAAAGACATCAGTGGACTTACGGTGAATTTTGAGTTCAGTTTCTTTCTTGCATATCATATTGAAAATATACTCTATCATACTGATTAGCATCCTTTATAAATGCACGAAGTTCAGAAGGTTTGTTGAAATATAAGCTGTGAGATTTGTCCTATTGGTAGTGGCATCTTGCCCCCTTTCCACATAAAAATAATGTTTTTATTGTGTAAGTGAAGTTGGACGATCGAGACCCCCTTAAAGTCAAGAAACACGTCATTACTGGAGTCTGCTTCTTCAGTCAACAAGCTTAATCTCTGCCATCAGTTCATATAAACTACAAAAAAAGTTCCTTTTGTTTCTGACATCACCCAGAACAACAGCCATTCATCGCTGAGCTAAGCGCCATGAGGCTTTGATCACGGCGAGAGCGTTAACACTTAAATCCGCTCCCCTCTTAATGACTGCACTGACTTGACGCTTTAGCTCGACACTAACAGAGCAGCTTTGTGCTAAATGAGAGGCCTGTAGCCTCACCTGGTGGCACGCATGCTTGTGTACAAACTCAAGTTAAATACACAGACCGTGTGGTCTTAGCAATTTACTTAGAACTTCCTGCTTTTCAATACAGTTCATGGCTGACATCACTTTTGGTTTGTGATTCAGACCTTGAGACCAGCCAAATGAAAATGATGAGAGGTGTCTTGTTCTGTATACCCGAAGGAAAGATTTGAGACCCTTTGGAAACCAAGTTAAGCCGTAGTTGAGTGGAATACAAGAAAAGGGAAATCCCTGTTTGAGTCTTAATTATTTACTTTACTTTTACGTATTTGAACTGATTATTTCAGTAAATGTGTTAACACATGTACAGATTTGAGGTGAACATCTGCTGAGCTACAAAGTGAAGGTGTTAAATGAATCTTACTGTTACCACACCTGTAGTTTTGAATGTTTTTAGCTACAAACGAAGTGTGATTAACAATGCTGCTAGTCACATTTGAAATTATGCATGTGATTTATTTGTTGCTGTCAAAGCAGCCTTTGGATTTAATGATTTGTTGTTGTGTTTATATTTTTGTCACAACCAAGTTATTAGTATCTGATAATGGGTGAGGTGTTGGGCAACTGGCAAGATGTTACCTTTTTTTACTTTTTATGCCAAAAAAGTAACAAATTCATTCAATAAGTTCATTACCAAATCAGCATTTCCCCACCATAGCTCATTATTTCCATCTTTATTCATGACTTTTTTTTTTTTTTTTTGCAGATATGCTTTTATACAAGTTCAACTCAATCAAGAATAAAGATGTCTTGGAACAAACAAGAGTTAAAAATGATTGGGCTGTGGTAAAGAGAGCGTTGTGTTTGTAAGATGCGGTGGTGACCACAGCCGCAGAGCATTTGCTGTGTGGCAGAGAGACGTTTTGCATTTCTAAATACTTCATATTTATGGTCCATTTATTCTGGATTGTTGTGCTGATACAAAGCGTGCATGTGAATGTTTGTACGTGTATACGTCCACATACAGAGGTGTGCTCGCTCTGAGTATGTGTGATGTGGAGTTAGAGATGATTGGGGTTTGATTAGATTCCAGTTACTCAGTCTCTCATTAGGTGTGACAGCTCATTACAAACTGCTGTGGACAGATTGACAGCTGAGTGACTGTGGCGGCAGCATTTAAAGCTGTCCAAATACTGTGTCCTTCATCACCACATTATTATGACCTCCAAAACTAGAACTACAACTGCTTTATAATACACGCCCTAATGATATCCTTTATGTATCACAGACAGAGCCAATAGAAAGCAAAAAAATTTTGTCTGAAAAGGTGATCATGCATTTAAAAAGGATCCCGTTTTCTGTAACGTGTTCAAAATGGAAAGCTGCTGTCAGCAATACTGAGCCACTCCACAAGATGCTGTCTTTTTCTGTTCATTTTGTGAGTTACTTGCACTTTGTACTTTGTACTCTGTGTACTTTACTAAAGATATCATTAGAGTTTTTCCCATTTGCCCTGACGTTCTGCTAAACTCAGCGTTTTCCTCATTTGTTCACGCAGTGTCTGGTTTCACCTGTTTTCACTCAAGCTGAGCTGCAGTTGGACTTTTGTACAGTTGCATTAAAATTTGCTTATGTTGTACTGTCAGTCATTTAAATAAGAAGGTCTTTTTGTAACCCGAAGAGAGACGCCGCTCCATTTTGAAATGGCAAACCCTTGTGTCGTAAGTGGTTCTTCAGTAAGTGTACTGCACTCTCTGCTGATTTGAGTGTGTCACATGGGAATCCACACTCCATAAACACAGTGACCCATTTAAAAAGCAACCTTTGGATCGACTGTTTCTCATTTGCAAATGGAGCAGGCTTCCAAACACTTTGTAAACATACACACGCCCTCTCTCTCACACACACACGCACACGCACACACACACACACACAGAGTACAATTAACCTGTCTGCTTAAATGTTCATTTTTGCATGTGAGGAAAAGAATGTTCATTTCTCATTAGACTGTTGTAAAGTATTATTCAGCCTGCTTCATTTTTCTAGTACTCTAGTACCTTTTTTTTTGTTTATTTGTTGTTTTTTTTTTTAGATCAAAGAATTTTCTCTTTGTTTCTAAGCTCCAGTATGTCACTGACATACTGTTTATGGAGAAAAGATTTCTTATGCAGACCAGAGGGAGGGATTACTCCACTCATTTCCTTTGTCTTCAGTATTCTGAAAGTCTTGATGGTGCTAACAGCCAGTTTCTGGCTTTGCCTTCCTCATTTCTTCTTTGAAGCGATGTCACGCAACATCAGAATAACAATATGGCAATACAAATGCAAAACATTCTCCAAAACACAGTATTTCATGGTAGCTAGATAGTGAACATTGTAATATTTGTGTTTTGTTTTTTTTTTTGCTTTCAGTCAAATGTCTTGTTTTCTTGGTTTACAATAAAAGTAATTAAATTACAAGTCCCAAGAGAAGGGAGTTCACCTTACTAAAGCCGATGTTATGCTTCAATAACTCAAAGACTTAATCACATGGCAGCATCTTGGACTTCATTTAAATGCTTTGAAGTTATTACTGTAAACTGTGAGCTAGAAGACATGTACCATATCTCCTCAGCTTTCTGTCTCTCGCCCTGTTCCAGTGCAGGTGGTGCTCACTCTCAGCCAAGCCTGATTAAGCCTGCGAAGTCACACCCTGACCCAAATTACTCACAAGTTTCTCACAACAACTTCCACTGGGATGTTTCAGATTTTCGCTGCTCTGCTTTCATTTATTCACAGTATTGTTAAGATGAGTGCATTCATTCCCAATCTATGCAGCCTAATTTCTTCAACGTGATCAGCTTTTTGCTTACAAATATGACTCAAAGACAAACACTGATTCAGCGACGCTCTTGTGGGTTCCTGTTGCATCATGAGAACTTGAGCGAGCGCAGAGAGCATGCTCTGTCCAGCTGTTAAGTCTCTGACCCAGTAGGGGAACATCTGTGGTGATGTCACCTTCGGGCAGAGACGGAGCAAAATGACAGGTTGAGCCGTGGGACTGTTGGCAGACACACTTTGGCAGGACTTTATGTCTGACAACACAGAGAAGATATAAAGCGACGTCCATGTCTAGGTGCACGACAGCCAACACGCCAGTCTACAGTCTCTGATTCGGGAATTTCTGGAATCAAAAAAGGGTCAAAGAGTACTTGGAAAATATTTTTTAGAGATTGTTTGACTTTTTTTTTTTGTTTGTTTGTTTCACTTAATGAAATGAGTGCCTGAAAGATAAGACAAAGAGAGATTCTTTGTACTTGTTCTGATGGACTCTGAATGCACTTTTGGGTAAGTCACTTCGGACAAACGCATCTTCCAAAAGAGTCTAATGTTACAGTGTAATGTCATGAAGTATTTCACAGAAAGAAAGGCCTCTTGATCGCAATCACATCCAGATTTTGGCTTTGCGTATATGTGAAAGTCAGGCTGCTTTAAGACCACGTCCACACTAAGCCAGGAAAATCTTAACTCTTTCATTCTGTTTAGACCTGCCATCCACAATAAAATGACGCCTTTCACACAAAACCAGAGCTTTCCAAAAAACCTCTGCTTACTGCGTTAATTATATTAGAAAATATCCCTCTCATATTTTAGTGTGAATGAGGAAAATGAGCTTTTGTTTAAAGATGTTCTCCTTAATCTGTATTTATCTGTCTCTGATTAACATCGAATCGATATTATATTTTGTTGTAGTCTGAGTTTGAATGTAGTCTGGGAGCAAGAATAAAGTCTTAAGGAAGAATAAAAGTTCTACAACCACAAGTGTAACCAAAGTTACAGGTGGCTAAAACAAACAGTCCAGTCAAGTTCTAACCTACAGTCCAGCTCAGCCACAGTGGAGGTTATACAGCAGACTGGTGTGGGTTACACTTCATTGTTGTTTTTTTAATTGCCACAGTCTGTAGGGGTTTCAGTCCAATTAATGTCTTGGTAAAGAAGTGTGCCTCTCTTCCCATGGGGAGCCTGACTGGCCCCATGCACTGCAGTCGTGACTTAGTGTTTGCCCCCTCCATCTCAGTCTCTGCACTCTTTTCGTCTTTGTCGCTCTTTCACAGAGACGTACACAAACACACACGCAGCACGCCGTAACCCTGATTTACAGGAGTTGCCACTGCGCAGCACGCGTGTATTAGTCTAAGCTTAATGCTTTCCAGATGCCCAGCCTCTGTACCCTGCTGCCCATACGCTGTGAAAGAACAGACAATTGTTCCGAGGTTCTTCTCACTAAGGAGAACCAGGTGTTGAATAATTGTGCTTATGGGAGGCAGAGAGGAAGGAGGAGAGAAAGAGATATTGTGCTAGGTGGGTATTCACAAAGTGCTTGCATGTCTGTGGGAGAGAGAATAAGTGCATATGTTGCTGTCTGGCATGCTGGTGGCTGTGCATGCAGTAATGGTAAGACTGCAGAACAGCTGATGATGATGAAGAGTATTAGCCAGAGCCCCTTCTTACCCTTATAAACTTTATGGGGTATATCTAACTTACTGTCAAACTTATAATGGTTCTGTGCTCCATGGGCAAATTAATATTGATACAATTGGTATTAATAATTAATTGAATAGGTATATTCAACTTGATTACTTTCCCACAGGTTTTTTTAGTTAGCAGGTAATGAAAATATAAATTATGAGATGTCTATGACTCCAACGTTGTCTGTACAGTGGAATGTTTGAATTTGTAGGCTAGCATGTCTGCCCTCTGACCCAAGGCTGGATTAACCCACTAGGGGGGCTTCAGTGCATAAATTAGCTTGGGATTGTATGTCCTGTCACCTTCAAGCATCCTTCAAACTCGCACAGCACACGGCACATTTCGTGTCAGTTTCATTCATTTTTGGCGAGCCTCCTACAACCTGACCCCAGGTTTTCCGCATGTCAAATATGTTGATGGTTATTTCTTTACAATTTTGAAAGCCAAAAACAACCTAAAATGCCCTGAAGTTGATGTAATAATCAGCAGCTTAAGGGCTTTATCGTGCTGATAGCTCAGCGATGCGTATTCCCAAACACAGACTGATGCCCCTTTTCTTCCCACCTTTTATTTGAGGTTTCAACCAGATATGTGGGCTTGTAGGAAAGAGTCTTCACTATTCAGAAAGTAAAGAATTTTCTCTTGACTTCAGAAGACGACTCGGTGATCTGGCTGCAGGTGTTCCCCGACAAGCAAGATCCATAATACATCATTAATACACCAATTGCAGTAATAACGGAGGCTCTTGGCACCGTCACCTGATTCACGAGACGCCAAAATCTGCACCACTAATATTCAGTTTCACACCATGTTGTTTCCGTATGGCAGGAATCAGTCTTGTTGTACCTTTTAGTTTGGTGACTTTGTCAGTTTATTTTTGTTTGGTTAAGGTGTCAGTAGGCCGATGATGCACTCTGTGATGCATATTGTTGCATGTATTATTTTCTCCTCCACTGACATGATTTCCACCTCCACACTTGTTTCTTCGCAGACCACACTTCTCAGGGAGCCTTGGACCTGACGGAATTGATTGGCGTTCCCCTTCCTCCCTCCGTCTCATTTGTTACGGGTTTTGAGGGTTACCCGGCCTACAGCTTCGGCCCGGAAGCCAATGTGGGGCGACTCACGAAGTCATTCATCCCCGACCCATTCTATTATGATTTTGCCATCACAGTCACAGCTAAGCCTACCACACGGCGGGGAGGTGTGCTGTTCGCAATTACAGACGCTTACCAAAAGGTGGGTGACTTAAATCTTTTTCACTTCCTGATTTTCAATAGCAGCTACATTCTGCAACATATAAAGAAACAAAATAAATAATTTTCTGTATCTGTTTTTATTTTTGTTTTTTCTTTCAAGATTGTACACTTGGGTGTAGCTTTGTCTGAAGTAGAGGATGGTTCCCAGAGAGTCGTATTGTACTACACAGACCCAGGAACAAGAGGTGGGACCCAGGAAGCAGCTTCCTTTAAAATGGGAGACCTGACAGGAAGATGGGCGAGGTTTACCCTGACTGTACAAGGAGCAGAGGTAGGTTTACTATGTCCATTTTAGTTTGATTTGGTTAATATGCTGTGTGTGGCAATAAATCATGGTCATATTAATTGTTTTATTGACAAAGTTTGCTTGATCTACTGATTTCTACACTGCATTTAAAAAAAAATCTGAATTTGTGTGAAATTTGGTGGCGCCATGGACTGTTAATAAATTTGCAAATGGGTCACAATCGTGACACATCAAAGTGCTAAAAGAATAGAGGCTGCAGGTTACTCAAAAACATGGTGAATTTTTGAAGGACTGTTTACAGACAGAGTTTTTATTTGCACTGGTGAGTATTTATAGCAGTAGATTATAACATCAATGTTACCCAATGCACTAGTGTAGCTGTAGCTCGCTGTGTTTTTAATAGTTGTAGGACAATAATGGAGGTCTATGACACAGAGGAAATAGATATATCTGCCTTGTCTGTCAAAATGGCTACATACGGCACCTATATCTTTTTCATATGTTCATTTAATATCTGAGTGTGTTGTCATACAACTAAATTAAGATGTGAGCTTAGATAATATGTGTCAGTCTACATGTAAGTGCAGGGAATAACAGATGTTCTTCATTTTACAGATATTCTGATTGCTGGACATAAGTATGTGTGCATGTGCCCTTGTCACTCAGGTGCGTCTCTACATGGACTGTGAGGAATACCACCGAGTTGCCTTCACCAGGAGCCCTCAGCCTCTGACTTTCGAGGCCAGCTCGGGGATCTTTGTAGGGAATGCTGGGGGTACAGGCCTGGCGAGATTTGTGGTGAGTCTCAGTGGGACTGAATTTACTATTGCGTGTGTTTAAGTGTATGCACATAACTACTCTGTGTCTTTCTACATCATCATCATCATCATCTCTTGCGATATGAGGTCCTCTTGATTTTCCACTTCTGTGTCTCAGTTGTCAGCTCTGTTTGACAGCTGCATTTCTCTGTAGTTAGTTCCTCATTCCTCATGTCAGCGAGTTTGGATCAGTGGGTTGACAGTAGTTGTCAAGTCCACTTCTTGTTGCAGAAGCATACGTGGCGTTTGGGTGGTTGCCTGTTTTACATTTAAGACATGAACACAATAGTCTTTGTTGGCAGCTTTATGACCACCACAGGAGACAAGGAATAAATGACCACATGTGGTTATGAGCACTGCCTTATCCTGTGAGAGCTCATAAATGACAAGCTGTATGTGATTTACATTTTTGGAATGTAGCTGTTCTCTCATCTTGACTGACTTACACTGAGTGCAACCGTAAGTGCAAATGCCAATTCTTTAATTAAAGCGAGTGGAATCAAACAATACTAAGGATCCAAGAGTGGAGGTTCCAACCCCAGGCAATTGTTGTTAAAAATACCCCTGTGTGTGGTTATAATGAGGGTGTGTGATACAAAAGTGCTGAGAAATCAAGTCTGAGAAAAGAGGTAGTAACACATGCAATGCTGTAATTCTGCTCTCACTGCTCTCATAAAGGGAAATAAATAAGTGAATGCTTGACCACTTTCCTCCCAATCATCTATGATTTGCTGTTGTGTAATTGCGGTGGAATATCATTCATGTATGTACTATATGTATGAAGTAATCTGTGTTGATATTAATCTAAGCCAGAGCATGTTTTCAGTCTTATCAAGATGTTAAATCAGAAACTGAGAGAATATAGAGAATATATAGTTTTAATAAAAGAGGAGCTCAGCACATACTATCAAACATGCCACATGAATAAATCAAATCATGGCCAATGGCTAGAAAACTAGACTAAACTAATGAACTAGAAAAATACATGATCTGTAACCTTCAAAACAAAAATCAGGACTCCTCTATGCTGCATTGCAACCTCTGCTCTCTGCTTAACCTCTGATTTGTAGTCATGTAAGTTCATGTGACGGACAAATTGCAAGATGTTTTGTGTCCAGAACAGGGGAAAGAAGTTCACATAGCCAAGCAGCTGTTTTTTTTTCCTCATTACAGACTTTGTTAGAGGAATCTGAGGAGAACTTCAAAGAAATCCACTAAGCCAGAGTGGGAGGAAATGTGTTTAAAACCTGTTTCTCAGCTAGGTTTCTCTACCTACTGTAGGCTAAAACCAACACCGACATGACTATTTACACCATTAAGGGCTTGAGTTTCAGGCAACATCAAAATCACTTAATTTAGCATCATTTAAAGTCTCTAAAAAGCTCTTTTTATTCCATTTTACCAATTATGTATTTTTTTTCAGTGATACATTTGACTCCATTTACTTTTTATTTTAACAGAGAAGGACTTTTTTAACTTTATAATGGCTTGGTTGGGATAGCAGAGGCAATGAACCGATAATAATGATAACAGGAAGTTGTTTTTTCCCCATAGTATTGCAATTTAATTGAGTGTTTTTATTAAGTTAAAATGACAGTTATTTTATCCTACTTGTCTGAACCATTGACATCCTGTCAAAGCCTCTTGGGAGCAAAATCATCACTATTGTTGTATCTTTGCTAAAATACCATTTTATCTGAAGTAAAACAAGACAAGCCCACTGCGTTAAGGGAATAATAGGCAGAGTTGTGAAAAAGTCTAGTCTAAGCTAGTCTCATCAGGCTCCACGTTTAGCAGAGTGGTATCATTTAATCTCATTTCATCTAGTGATGGAAGAAAGCAAATAAATGTATTTTCCAAAATGTTCAAGGAGGCTTTTCTTTAAGGCGTATTTGTGTTGCAGAGATGTCTACCTAAATTAACATGCTAACCTGGCAGCCCTGGCCTGTCCTGTCTCATAATACCACTTTGTACCTCTAAAGTCTGCATCTGGTCTCAGTCCGGTGTCCCTCTGTGTTCACTTTGCTAAGCACCGTGGGCTATAGTGACTCCCTTGTGATTCCGGCACAATTTAGTCAGCTATAGGGCCACTAGCTCCATGGCTAGCTGAGCTAATGTTAGCTATAACTAATGCAAAAGGTAGGCCTATAGTGTGCTGCAGTTGTTCCTTTTTGAACTTCATCAGTGCTACAGACTAAAGTTACTGGATTGTTTCAGTCTGTCTTTTACCGTCTTTCTATTTGGACTCAAAACTCAACAAGCCATTTAGGAGCTTTTTCTAACCTTTTATAGAATTTGCAAATACTGATCCAGGTGTCCAGATGTCTGAAAATGAAAGATAGAGTGGTGAAAAGTGTCAGGATTCTGAGGCTTGGACACCTGCCACCCAAGTAAAACAAGTACTTTGAGTGTTCATGATACAAATGGCACCATCAGTCAAGGGATACCAGTGGTCACTCTTACCGTAAAGGGGTACAACAGCAGAAAATCACCCAGGATATCTCTCCTTTAAAAAACCCTCATGCAGCCGTCACAAGCTGTGTGACAAGACCCAGAGGCTTTTTGTCCGATTTGTTTTGAATAATACCCTCTCTTCACACAGTCCTCTGCTCTAAAGCCCCTTTCCTCTCCTCACGGACAAAGAGGACCAGTAGTGGCCGTGTGTTTCCAGCTGTTCAGTGTTTTAACTGGCAGCTCTATCAGAGATCTTCCATCTCCTCCCAGGGAGAGTAATAACAGCCACGCAGCAGCAGTAGCTCTCTGCACTAGTATTCTCACACAGTCTCAAATGATCACACACATGCAAACAAATACACCAAAATATCTTACCCCACACTGACTTATTCACTCATATTTTTGTTTTCCTTCGACTCACTGAAACACCCCATGCTGAGTGTTAGAAAGTGTCTGTGTGTGGCTGGCACCATCTGTACATGACAGGGAAATAGAAAAGGAGAGTGACACAGAAAGAGTCAGTCGGTGCAGCTTTCTGATTCTGCCTGAGCAAGTGAATGTGTTTTCTCGCTCAGCATTGAGGGTAAACACTGTCAAGCACGCTTATGTTCAAGCTGTGTGCATGTCTGTCGAGTATTTTTTTTGCCACAGGTTTAAGCATGCAGCTGTTGAGCTCCATGCATACTGTTTGCAGATAAGAAACTGCAACTTTTTGTTTTCTCACAATAGCAACTCTTTTCCAAAGTGCGGAATTTACTCTTCAGGCCTATGTTTTAAGCTCTCCGAGCATAAGTAATCTGACTGGTTCAGGGAATATACACTGACATTTGTTCTGAAATATAGGTCCTCAACATATTTACATAATAAAAGAATTCCTTTCTTAACTTGGCAGTTCACAGTGTACATTTTGTTATTACTAAATTAACTGGTGACACCTTGTAGCAAAAAGAGGCTCTCAGCACATTATCCAAGGGGGCTGCTGGTTTGTATGTGTCATTTAGTGTCTTTAGTCTTTATTTTTATTTAGTTTATTTACAGCATATTTGAAATCTTTTAGCGCTGACCTTGGCTACAGCCGTGATGGTATTGAGGCACACGCAGCCAGTAGCAGCTAAAGTGGCCCTTAGTTGATTTGGCATTAAGACTTTCCTCAACATGACAAGTCCCAGCACCTGCAGACACAGAACAGTACCTTAGAAGCACTTAACCTTTTTCTTAGCCATCTCTAACATCTGAAAACTCCTGATGTACCAGTCACCAGGACGCTGAGCAGACTGCAAAATTTACGCAAGCAATCTTCATTCATATCCAAGAGTATCATCAGCTAGAGCTCTGGCACAGTGTAATCTAAGTGAGGAATGCATCGTCTGCACTAGAGAACGTTGAATGGAAAAGAATATAAGAACCTCGCCTTTAACCACGATGCCGACACCTGTCATATCTGCAGGCGGTGGGTTATATGCACAGCAGCCATTTATAATTTGCCACAGGGATTCGCTTGCAGAATTAAAAACATAATGGTCAGAAGTAAGAAGCTCATTTTTCTCTCTACATTAAAACATCACGCAGTCCAGGGTTAGCTGAGGTCTCACACAAAGCTCACTAAGTTCAGACCAGGAAACGTGGGGAGCCTTGTAGCAGGTTTGGGCTACCAGGTGTGGATTATTATAAGAGGTGTTACGATAGGTGATTTAACAGTTAAACAAGGAGAACTACCACTGATCTGACCTTAACTTTGTTGTAATAGTAGCAACAATAATAATTCTCATGCTTAACCAAATATCAAGTTCAGAATTCAAAATTAAAGGTTTGCTGCCCCGATATATGACAGTATGAAAGCATGGTTGTCCGCACAATGTGAATTCACTCTCTAGTGCACGTGCATATGGCCTTTTAGAGGTCTCCTGTTTACCTTCCTTGTGTGTATGCATAAAAGTTATGCCTTTGTTTTGACTTTCAAGAGAGAGAGAGTGTGTGTGTTTGTGTGTGCGTGTGTGTCATTCAAACAGCCGAACAACAACAAATCATCCCACTGCCTCCGAGTGTTTACATTCATGTAATAAAAAGTTATACAAAACTGACCAGCCAAATCATTCATCCACGTTGTTGTGGCTCACTTTACAGGGGGATTCATGTACTGAATTGTCTGAGAGAAGTGGAAATGTTTGTGTGGTGCATTCTTTGTGTATTTCAGACGCGTTGTTTACTGCACAAACAGATGTCTCTGACTTGGTTGCTATCGCGACTCATCCGCCCATTCTTTCTATTCTTTCCCTCACCATTTATTTCTCACTCCTTCACCGCCACAGAGTTTCACAGACTGTGCTCCATTCCATTAAAAACAGGTGTTTGTCCTCTGGCCTGAACTCAGTATCAATAAACTTGGCTAAAATTGGACTGATCTAATAAGACCCACGGACTCTCAGATTTGAAGTTCCATTCACAATCGGATTTGTGCGCACACTCATACGTGCATTAAATAATTAGAATAACAATCCTTCTCCCTTTTTCCATTGGCACACAGCAGTTGCATACATCAGCCATTTCCAGATGTGCTTATGGACTGATTAAAAAGTTTAAAACTCTTTGTGAAAACCAAGTGTGTGCTTGCAGGTCACAGTGGATTGAGAGGGATTAAAAATAATAATAATAACAATAGACCGCAAGGTGTCTCAGAATTAGAACGTATTAAAAGATGAGTTGAAGAAGATCAGACACCAACCAGTCAGAAGTATTTTTTACTGGACATGACATAATAGAGTTAAACGACACAGTCGAGGCCTAATCAATCATCCACAAATCGTACAGGGTACATCTCCTGCCCAAAGAAGGTGCTGCTCTCTATGCAACATGAGACATTCTAAATAAACCAATGGGGGTTTGGAGGGCCTTCACTTGTATCTGAACTGATCTACATACATTAACACCTGTGTACTGCCAGCTTGATAATGAAGTATACAGAGCATGTTCAGTCATTCCTGTTTATCGTGTTCATAGTCCCTAGGAGATGGGAACTGACAACAAAATAATGCTCGGTTCTGAAGAACAAATACACATTCTTCTTCGCAAAAAGGAAGGAGGAGGAAAAGGAACAGTTATTATGACAGTAACATAAACACCATGAATCAACAGGAGTTAACACCTTTGGGATGCATTCAAGTAGTGTGAGGAACATCCTCACATTAATCTGGAGTGATTGAACCACTGAGCTGTATTTTCAGCTTAAATGCTAGTAAGCAGTTGCAGTGTTGAGGTGTCAAAGTGTTAATGCTGTTACAGGTCCCCTGTTGAGCCACTGACATGATGTCTAACAGCTGTTACCAGGCTCAAAGATGGTGCGAGAGTATGTTTTTTTGGGACACTGAGTATGCATTAGTACCCTGCAAAGTATGCAAAGGGGTGGTGATTTCAAAAATGACCCATAACATATCATTTATATATGAAGATTGAATGACTCATTTACATCTGAAGTTGTGAAGCACTTGACGTTTGTTATTGTAATCATTGCTACGCGTGTTAATGGTAATTTCTTTCCACAAAAATGAGGTACATTTATTTTTTTGCATGTAAATCTACACCAATGCTCATATTGTAACATGGTGACTTTTAGAGGGCAGTCTGGATGAACATAAGACACCTGTTTCACTGCCAGATGTTTGAATGTCCATTTGAATGTGAATTTGTGTGCAGTTGTGCTGGATAATGTGTGGTGTAATGAGGGAGAGAGAGAGATAAGCTGCTATGCCGAAAGAAAGAGGCAGTGTGTAGATAGTGCATGGGAAATGTACACCAAACATCGATAAAACTTAATGGCACAGAATGAACTAAATTACCACGCAACATGACACGGGACTCTTCTCATCCACACTCTTCTTTTTCTCTCTCTCTTCAGGGCTCCATCCAGCAGCTGGTGTTAAAGTCAGATCCCACGGCCCCAGATGACCAGTGTGAAGAGGACGATCCTTATGTGAGTGCACACCAAAACTAAGACACACACAAACACAGAGAATCTGGAATAAGTTCTTATCGCTTCTGTTGGAGGGGCACAGCCTCAACAGCACAAACATGGAACTGTACTGCCCTCTAGTGGTGGACAAAACACATTACAGCAAACTATATGGACGAGTATTATTCCAATTGAAGACAATCTTAAACATAGAACTGATTTGATTTCTCATCTGTTTATCTGTCATTTGAATCTTTCTGCGTATGCATAGCATTGAAACTCAGTAGCAAAAGTGCATACATGCATGCTCCATACATCTGGAATTACAACTATGATCCGTTTTTTTTAATTTCAGTTTCATGTATGTTGCTTTACCCAGGTGCCCATATAATTAAGGTGCACTAATTTTAGATCATGACTTGAATCAGTAAAAATGGATTAGCTGATGTTTTGATAAAAGCATAAGTAGATTCAGTCAGTGCATTCCATTCTGATCAGGCTGAGAGTTTAGTATGCTTAAACACAAAGCTGATTTTGTTCTACCACTTTCTACTGATCTCTTCTCTAGCTCATACTTTCCTCTCCTTCCCCTCTCATCTTTTTCTTCTTTGACTTTTTTGTTCTCCTGCTTGAACTCAGATGGCATTTGTCCACTCAAGATTTAATCATTTCTGTCTGTGTCTCTCTCTGTGTTTATCTACTGACTCCTTTTTCCCTGCTCTCATTTCTCCCTTCAGGCCTCTGGATATGGAAGTGGTGATGATGCTTATGAGGACCCGCAAGGAAGAGACGAAGTGAAGAAGGTTGTGGAGGAGAGAGAGTATGCCATGGTGTGTACATACACACACTATCACTCTGTCCTTCCTGTGTAGCTGGGTTGGACTTGTACCAAAGAAAACAGCTCTTATCCTTACAGGCCTGGTGGAGACTGGAACATGGTGATATGTACCGCTCGCTGCCAGCTTTGTGCTCTCTGAAACAGAAAACAGGAGTACACAGCAGGGCAACAGAAGAGAGGCAGGGCTGGAAAGAGTGCTGCATTCATTTAGTATAGAAGGAGTTTCCCCATTTTGGAAAATGTGTCCTTTCCCTTTCTTGTTTAGAATTATAGGAGAAGATTAGTGCTAGTAACCTTAGCTGAATGCAAAAAGAAATGCACAGACACACACACACACACACGTACACACACACAAGAAAAACTCAAAAACAAGACATAACATGTTTATTAGTGAGCTGGTAAGTGGACTTTTTAAACTCTGGACAGATCGAGGCTGATTACCCATGCTTCCCATCTTCATGCTAAGCCAACTTACGTGCTGGTTCCAGCTTTGTATTAACCAGTACAACAAATGTGTTACTGTAAAATCTTCCCTAGAACACCAGTGAGTATGGGGATTATTGTTTTAAGGATATACACATTTCCTAAGGCTGTCACAACAGCAGAAAAAAGATTGTGGGGCTCAACAGTTAATATTATCATGATATCTATTAAAAATTTGAAAAAAAGTTATCAGTCGCAATTATCTTGAAGTTTAGTTATTGTAACATATTGTCTGTTTATTTTGGTAAATGAATTACACTCAAAATGTAAATAAAAGGAGCTGGAGAAAGAGACTGATAACACTGGATGAATAGTGAAAAACATCTGAGTTGGAATATTTACACAATATTATCATATTTGTATTATTAATATGATATACTTTTTAAAATTATAACAGGGTTAGGTAAAATGGCCAACATTTCATCCAGTCGACTTAAAAAGGATAATCCTCCTTACGGGCCACTTCATGCAGTACCTCATCAAAAATCTACTGAAGTAAAATTAGTTTAGACGTTACTCTTACTTATCATTTTGAGTACTTTTCCTGTTTCCACACTTGTAGTGAACGCCAACTAATGAGTACCCCCAGAACTGAAATTTGGAAAAAGCAGTATGTACTTTGTTGTACTACTTTACGGTTTTTTGTCCTCAGGGAAACTTACCTACCACACATTGATGCTGAGGAGCTCGATCTCAGCCTCGTTGGTCACCGGAGCCACGGGAGATTTCAGTGCCTTGCCTAAAACACACTTTCATTAGAGATCAGATGTTCCTTCATTTAACTGGATTTCTTTATCTGGGCAGCTGTGGCCCACATGAAATACTTTCACTTTGTTGACGTGACCTCAGTTCTATGTCAGATTTGGAAATATATCATCATGAGCTGCTCTTATTCATGCGGTTCAGAGCTGTTTGAAAAATGCCTCCTCAGCCGGCATCGGGACAGTCAGAAGACGGATTCAAATCCCAAATCCAACGCTCTTCAGGAAGCAGAGGATTTATTGCTTTTTCATCGGTGCTTATCTCCATGGATCACTCAGAAAGGGCATGATGTCAAGACGTTTTATCACCACAACAGATCTCGTAATAATAATCCATAAATAATGCTGAAGTAATTTGTCGCTGTGAGCCAGCTTAGTGCAATGTGAGGAATGTGGTTGGATCTGGTCTGAGAGAAAACATTTTTTTTTTTTTTTTTTTTTTTTTTTTAACCATCTGTGGAAAACGCAACTGTTTTGTTAGATCTTAGATTAGTGCAGGACTGTTTAAAAGGTCACATAAATGTAATATTTTCACTTCAGGCTAGTTAATCTTAATTTTATCCATGTGATGGATGGTGGCATATTTTATATAAAACACGCTGATTCTCTTATAGGCAATGGAATATTGCAGAAGTTTCTGTTTTCCTCATTTGCAAGATTTGTGAGGTGACTTTTTTTTTTTCCTTTAGCCCTTCCCAGAGCTGGATCCCACTTACAGCACCCCAGTCCGAGCTCCACCCACTGAGATGTCGCGATTTGATGATGATGAGGATGATGAAAATGTAGAGGAGAATTCTGGACAGGAAGTGGAGGTGACCACAGAAGAAGGTAAATTAAAAAAAACAACTATTTTCACTGATTATTTTTTAGGAAATCTGTCTTTGGTGACGACAAGCAGCAGTGAAATTTTGCAGATAAACTCAGCCACACACGTGTGTTGCTCCTCCTGCATTCCCCAAATTCACCAGCAGATGGTGCTGCAGGAGACATTGTAGCCTCCTTCACAGAAAAGCAGCCTCCACTGTCTCTCTTTTTCTGTCCTCTTTCTGTCTTCATGTCCTCATAGGTCATCATGCGCTGTTCTCTTTTCCTCTTTGTTACAGTAAACTCATTTCAGGCAGGTACTTCACCCTCCACACGTGACACTGTAAGTAGTGATTTCCTCAATAATTTAGGTCATAATGGTGATGATATAAAGCACATATCATATTAAAGACTTTAAGTTCTAAATGTTTCTGGATGGTTGTTTTTTTTAATTATTGTTGTCCATCATGAATTAACAATTACTTTATTCACTGTTCAGTTAGAGCGGTAATAGGTGAGAATTGTGACTAGTCCTTGAGCCGACTGTATCGACTGTGTATGTGAATGATCACAGAAAATCAAGATCTATGCACAAAACGTTGCTCGTTCTCTCCAATTATTAGGAAAAAAATAGTGCCTTTAGTTAATGTGACTCCACACTCTGTGATGCTTTTGCTATACATATAAATGAACCTCTCACTGAGTCTATTTAATCCTCCAGGTGTCTCTAGGACAGAAAGGGGAGCAGGGTGAGCCTGGTCCTCCTGGTCCCCCGGGACCACCTGGCCCTCCAGGACAATCCTCAGGAGATGGGGAAGGAGGGGAGCCAGGACCCCGGGGTCCACAAGGACCACAGGGACATCCAGGCCCACCTGGAGTTCCTGGGACAGATGGACAACCTGTGAGTTTTATGTGCAATATTCACTTTATTCTATTTTTAAATGTTGTGGTTTTCTATTTACAGACTATCAAAAGAACTATTTAGAGCACATTCTGCTTTTTAAGTTCATTCTACTGGCCAAAGATAAAATGATGGATTGGTTTTCTATTTTTGTATTTTCTCCAGGGAAGCAAAGGTGAAACTGGTGTCCCAGTAAGTGAAGTCTATCCAGTCTTATAGATTTATGGGTTCATTCTTGTGTCATTTTTTAGTGTCTCTGGGGGAAACAGATGCAGGAATGTACCATTTTCAACATACAGAGACATCCTTTACACATTAGCTGATACTAAATGCTGATCCAAGCCATTACCTTCACTGACCTAATGCCACAAGATTTGGGTCACATATCTACAATAACACCAAAGTAGGTTATGGTGCATTCCTGATCTTACAACTTGAAAAAGTTTCAGTTTGCTAAACCTGATATCTGATGTGACACTGAGCACAGGCGTAACTGTCTTTCCCCAGGGAGCAACTGGGATTCCTGGATTCCCAGGACTACCAGGAGAGCCTGGTCCTAAGGGAGAAAAGGTAAACAGTAGCCCACTAATGTCATGATACTTATACCTGAATGTGGTCAGAATACGCATCAACACCTGAATGTCCCACTGCTGTTTCCCCTCAGGGTGATCCTGGTGTTGGACTACCGGGTCCCCCAGGCCCTCCTGGACCTCCAGGTCAACCTAGCAAATCTTTCCTGGTGAGTTACTCATCAGCCTTTTTTTTTTTTTTTTTTTTTTTTTTTTTTTGATTTTGCCTTTTCTTGGTTCCAGCTAAATCTGCTGTATTATACTTTTTAATGGCACTTGATTCAGAACGTAACTAACACTCATTTCAGTTTTTGTAAAGTCCAGCTTCTTTTAATTTGTACTGGTTGATTAATCCCAAATACATCCAACCAGGTTCCTTCGTTCCTTCATCTGTTAATTCTGGCCGTTTGTGTTTTTGTTTTTGCTGAAGTTACAGCTACAGTTGTGTTGCACCTGTTGTTTTTCATTGTTTTTTCCATGCAATAGTAATGTTTATAAATGAGACTATTAAAACCCATTTTGTTTCCCAAACGGAACAGTTGATGCCTTCCCCGGTAATTATTTCTTTTCATGGCTGAAGCATTTATGTTTTAGAAGTATGGAATTATGAATTTAGAAGACCAGCATGAGTCTCGATGGCAGTAGGAAACATTTCAGCATGAAAAATGTATGAAGGCCTTCAATTCTAGCGTTTTGACCCAGTCTGAATGCATTAACTGTGACTGCTAAATTGACTGACTGACTGGCATGTTTTCATCAGGAGGGTTCTGGATTTGAAGACTTCGACAGTGATGCTGAGATTATTAGAGTAAGAACTTTGTTTTCTCTTTCTGTGACATTTGATAATATTTCGCATTACACTATTACACTCATTTGCGCAACTTTACCTCAAAGTGTTTATTTTGATGCTGTCTTCATCTCATATCATTTGTTGCATTTTGACACTGTGAGAGACAAGTGGCAGGTTGAAGGTACTTTCTAAAAGTCTATCCCTTTGTATTAGTGAGTTATATTGCCTTGTTACTACAGGGGCCTCCAGGGCCTCCTGGCCCCCCAGGACTGCCAGGACTGCCAGGGCTCCCAGGAGCCCCGTCTGAGGATATCTTTCCTGGACCACCTGGTGCCCCTGGGAAGGATGGACAGAAGGGTGAACCTGGACTGCCTGTAAGTTAAACAGTCTTTGCACCATGTTGTGATCATCTTTCTTTTATAGGAGCAGAACATGTCCCCCCTATAATTAATAGATCTTTGAGCAGAATTTGCTGGAGGAGCAGTTTGTCTCATACAAAACATCTGTATAGAGTGTACTTGTATTGCTTACTGAGATTCTGTTTTCAGGTGATTGAAGAGTGGTTTAGTGGCTCTGGGTCTGATTCTGGTTCAGGGTCGGGTCAGGTATTAACATTTGGTCCCATCAGATCCAAGGGACTGAAAAGACAGTATTTCCTCCAACTTTATTTGAAAACCCATGTTCATTCACAGCTTCCCTGCCATTGCTTGCTGCACAGTATTGTTCAGTGTGCAAAAAAATATTGTGTGTGTTTGAGAGACCGTGAGACTGTTCTGGAAATGAGTGCATATATTGATTGAGGTATAAAGTGTGTCTCTGTGTGTTTGTAAATGTTATCCAATTATCCTCTAGCTACAGCTCTTTGGCAAAACTCCTGTAAGAGCTTTGGAACATGGTTTGAACTGCAGTATCAGTTGGGGAAAATGTGTCTTTTGTCTTTAAAATGTCAGAAGCTTTTACTAATTCTGTGTGAATGACTACTCACAGGTTTATAATAATTATGGCTGCTCTCTTTTGCTGCATACAGGGTTTATTCACTTCAGTTCCTGGAAGCCTTTTAGCTTTCTTTTGTATGTTTTACATTTCATCCTTGTTAACTTGCACCTTCATTGAAAAATATGAATGGCACCAGCAATTTAATAAGCCATGAAAACTGTGCACTGAATGTACAGTCCGGCTGGTATCTGAAAAAGGTATATGATTCTAAAATCTGAAAGAAATAGAATCTTGTCACTCTTGCAGGGTGTTGATGGAAAGGATGGGGATCCAGGACCTGTGGGGGAGAAAGGAGACAAGGTAAGGCTGATGGGAATTGGTTTGCAATATAGCTTGCAACACAATAAATTATTCTTACTATAGACAAAGAAGCATGTGGTACTACACTCACCTTAGTCCTCTTGTTACCCTTAGAATGCTGTAGCTGCGCTATCTATTGAATTCATGTGTTTACCTGCCCAGTATAATTTACCATTGAATGTACAGAACAGCAACCAGTACCTTGCATGTGTGACCATGCTGCTCATTTTGTACGAGCTCACTGTGATTTCCCTTGAGCGAGCCTCTTAGTGCTTTGTTAGCAAAAACAATTACGCACGAGCTAAATAACCACCTAACACAAAAAGCCAAGCTCTTAATGAGGCGACCCGGTGGACTAATATGCCTAAAGCTAAGGGGCTGGTGTGTAAACAAGTCTGCATTTCACTAGCTGCTCTGCCTTTGTTGTAAACCAAGTACAGCTGCTGTCTAGTCATTGCTGTGGTTCATGTTGTTTTGCTTTATCTGTTTAACAGGGAGATTCTGGTGTGAACGGGCAACCGGGACCAAAGGTAAAAAATCTTCATATTCAACATCCATAATTTCTGCTTTATTCTTTTACCTGTCCTTGTTTTGTAACCCCCCCTCAAACTTTTAGTTCTGCTCTTTTGCTTTTGCTTATTTCATGATTATTTTGAATAAACACTGTATCATATCTCTTGTAGGGAGATCAGGGTCCTCCGGGGTTTCCAGGCCTACCAGGCTCAGAGGGTCCAGAAGGGCAGCCTGGTCCCAGGGGTCAGCCTGGTCCTCCTGGGCCTCCAGGTCCCCCTGGAAAAAGCTTTTCGTTGGACTTTGAGGTACCAGCTTACGTAGAGCACTGCTCACCCTGTCACAGACAACAGTAATGTGACTGTTATGATAAGGAATCAAGAAGTATTAATATGCAAACAAACCTCTACAGTATTTTGTAGTTTTTTGATGGATTAGAATGGCTGTCTGGAAGGCAGTCTGGAACTTGCACTGAGTTTAGCATAAAATTAAATCATTTTGAATATAAGATATTGATGTTAAAGCAGTACAAGGAGAGAAAATAAAAATAAAAATAAACATAATTAACATGAATTCCTATAAGTATAGAAGATAAACAGGAACAGATTAAATATAAACTGTACAAGAGCAGTTAAATTCAAACTCTAATTACAGGCAACAGCAGTATACACACAGTACTCACAGTAAGTGTTGTACTTTAACTAATGGTGCAGTAAAACAATGCCTTTATTTCATCCATCACCAAACTTGTGTGGAATGCATGTTGTGCATTAATACTTCGATTATCAATTGTTTGCTGTTTCAGATAAATCTCAGATTGTCAGCTTTTCTAGTTAAAATGTCCAGCATAGCATCCTTTCTTGAAACTGTCATAAATTATGGGAAGCAAAAACTTATTAGACTCAATTTGATGATTGTGAATTTTTATTTTGTCAATTTTAGGACTTGGAAGGATCTGGGATCCTGAGTGGTTTTGGAGCTGGTCTCCCCAGAGGCCCACAGGTACAACTGCACTGAGTGTGTTAGAATGAAGAGAATTGAGCACCATAACATTCTGTTTTTTGTTTTTGTCAGTCAGTCATCATGCAAAGTAATTTCATCATATCTTCAGTTATTTTTTGTCACCTCTGATTTTTTGCGCAGGGTCCTCCAGGAATCCCTGGATTACAAGGACCCGAGGTGAGATACTTGGGTGTCGATGCCGTTATATTGGGTTTCAGACTATGTGTTGGGGTTAAATTTGTGGCAAAAGTTTACTGTAAATAATTCTCCATTAATGTGCTGGTTATTTTATCAATGGTTTACAAGGCTTTGCTTCGTCCAACCAATAGTAGAAAGTAACAATTACTAAAAAGGAACTAAAATTAATACAATCATTGAAAGCAATAGCAAAGCAAATTTTCCCATTTGTGAAGCTGGAGATGTTTTTGCATAAAAATTATCAAAACAATCAGTTATTAATTTGCTGTCAGTCAGCTGAAGGATTAGATAGTTTAATTTATAGCAAACATATTTTATAAGCTCTTAATGGATTATAATTATTGGCACAATAATGTCTGCTCATCACTTTACTAATACATTGTGCTTATTTAGATTCTGAATCTACAAAGTAACTGGGAACTTAAGTACCTCAGATTTGTATTTGAGTGCTTGTGTTAACTGGTCATAGTTGCATTGCCATTGGGGTTATTCATGTAGCGGAAGAGGAAATGAACACATCTCTCTTTGCCTCTCATAGGGTAAAGATGGTTTCCCCGGCCTCCCGGGAAGACCGGGTCCAAAGGTGAGTCTGCTGGCATTCTGTTATCCTTTTTGAGATGTTGAACTTACCTCGGAACAAATCAGAAAAGCTTCTGAAATGTCTGGAACCTTCGACTGCAAAGTGAAAAGGCTACATGTTGACGTGGGATGTCAGCTTTTGTCAGCAAGCTGCTCCGGGTAGCAGTCACACTGTCCCCATGTTACCTGCCTGCAGAAATGAGAGCATAACAATACATTCAGAGAAAGAAGTCAAATCATTTAGTTGGGATTTTTCTTGATTTTATGGGGCTCTTGGAAATGCATTTTATCTCTAGTGAAATTAAGGAATCATCTCTTGTACCAGTGATGTATATGAATGTAGAAATGATTTGTTTCCTTGTGGTCTCTGAAGGGGGAGCCAGGGTCTTCAGGACCACCAGGGTCTCCTGGACTGGAGGGAATTAAAGGGGCAGAGGTCAGTAAATGGATGCACCAATGAATATGCAAGAAGAGTTTCATTAAAATGTTAGCTTTCACAACGACATCTTGATAAAAGAGTGTTTCTTCTTTCTGTTCCTTTTCTGTGAGGCATTTTTTAAACTTGTGCGATATAAATACAGTTTTTTTTTTTAATTAGAATTATCACAAAAGCAGCAGAATGTCTAACTTGGAGAATTTGTGACTTGTATCATCTGCAGGGACCAAGGGGAGAAAAAGGTGATCCAGGACAAAAGGTAAAACCAGTGATGTAGCTAAATTCACACACACACACACACACAGTCGTCAGTCATTTCCCGGAGACTTAGCCACCACCTAACCATAACAATAAACATTGCTTGCCTAATCCTAAGTATAACCTCAACCTCAGCCTAACATTAAAGCAAGTCTTCACCCCAATTTATAATGATTTACATTTTGGGGACTTGTGTTTTGTCCCCATAAGTAAGGTGAGAAGTCCTCGCAATATGACTGTGTAAATAGGTATTTGTCCCCACAGCTACATCAATATGCATGTACACACAGGCACATTTTTGACATTTTTGAAGTTTAGAGCATTTTGTGTTGCCATTTACAAAGGTTAAAATGTCAAATGTGTTTTTCAGGGAGAGGCGGGACGGGACGGGCTCAGTTTGCCTGGCCCTCCAGGTCCACCTGGACCACCAGGACCCATTGTCAACCTGCAGGATGTAAGTAGTGGATCCTCTCGTGGTGCCACTTCTTACCAACCTGTTGAGGCATAGGAATATGAGTGATTGATATGCTGCGTGAGTCACTTTGATTACACTGACATCATTCTCCTTCTGCCTCGAATCAGCTTCTACTTAACGATACAGATGGAGCTTTCAACTTCTCAGGGATTTTTGAAGCTCAGGGACCCACTGTGAGTATACAAGACAAAATGGACCAAATAGTACTGACGTCATCAAATCAAAAAATGTGTGGTTAGATACCATAGCTTTTGTTGGGTTTTGTTTGCCGAATGTTACTGTTTTCCAGTTAATACTTTCAGCTGTCAGGTTCCCTGTTCCAAACAGAATGTCAGCAGCATTTTACATGACACAAATGAATGCACAAATATGGATAAGACTACATGTACAGAAATAATTTTAATTTGATTCCATTTAGATGTTTAACAAATTTTAAATCTTAAATGTTTGCAGGGACCTCGGGGTCCAAAGGGCGACGTTGGTTTGCCAGGAGTTCAAGGACCTCCAGGACTGAAAGTAAGTGCATGTGTGTTGTCTGCTCATAAACAGTACATGTATTATAAACAGATGAAACAGATAAAACAAACATGATTTACAGTTATTTTTTTATTGTTCAAACTGTTTAATAGAAGTTAACGCTTGTGTACATGCATGTTGCTTTTCTCTGTCTACATGTGATTCGCTCGTTTGTTTGTTGACATCCAGGGTGAAAAGGGTGAGCCAGGGTTTGGCATCGCCGCAGA
Organism: Scatophagus argus; assembly: GCF_020382885.2. NCBI lineage: Eukaryota > Metazoa > Chordata > Actinopteri > Scatophagidae > Scatophagus > Scatophagus argus. The sequence goes on along the minus strand of NC_058510.1, from coordinate 11,652,006 downwards.
TGCGTCCATGATGTCAGGCCTGACTGGTCCGATGGGACCCAAAGGAGACAAGGTTATATTTGTTATCAACATTAGAATTCATTTGAAGTGTGTTTCTGTCCACGTGACTGATAGAAGTCCAATATTAACGTCCCTTTTAGCTCTGTTCTAGTTCCAGTCAACTCCTGAAGGAAATGGGCGCTTCTTAATTTCCTAAACGCTCCAGCATGTTCACCAGCTTTGAATATCAGCATGAGCAGCCTATTGTAAAATAAGTAATAACTGTGATTTTGAAAAGGTTTTCACTGCAATGTATCCTTGTTTGCAGGGTGATAATGGTGTACCAGGACCTGCTGGAGTTCAAGTCAGTATTAACAGCAAGCAACAAAATCAAAGCTTTTTAAGTTTTCCAACACCCTTAAAATCCTTTGCACTGCCATAGATGAAGATGCTATGACTTCATTTAAGTATTTCAGTCATTTTATTTTGTTTCCAACAGGGTCCTATGGGACCACCAGGACACAAAGGAGATTTTGGTTTTCCTGGAAGACCTGTAAGCACCATGAACTCACCAAACATTTCCAATTTAATCCAAAACGCAAACAGACACTGATGCTTCATTATATCAGTTTCTGTTTCTTTGATCAGAAGATTCAGGTTAAAAATGTACATTTTCTGTTCCTCTCCAGTAAGAATTGTTTCTCTTCTGCTTTGAAAAGCGCAGCATCTCAACCTCAAGTTTAAGTTACACATGTTGTTAGATGAGTTTTACCTTAGATTCAATCTCACACTGACTCCAATTTTTTCCAAAGTAAAATCCAGTCTAAGCAGGCACACTGCAGTATAAATGCTTTTGGATAATGTGTGTCTGTGTAGGGTCGTCCAGGCCTGATGGGACCAAAAGGAGAGAGAGGGGACTCTGTAGGCCTGCCGGTGAGTCACATACCTGAGCCAGTTAAAAGCATGTAGAAATACTGTTTGTATATGTAAAAAAATACATAAGATTCTGTTTGTGATTTCTGCAAAAGAAACATATAATGCTTAAGTATACTAAGAAGAGCCACAGAGCCACACACCTCCCCCCAGCAAAATCACAGACTATACCATACTGACAAAATTTAGATCCTTTGGCTCAGTTGTTTTCTTCTTTTTAGTCAAATTACACTTATAATGTTTTCTTTCTTCTGTCTTTAGGGACCTCCTGGTCCACCTGGGCTACCGGGCCGTCCAGGAATATTCAACTGCCCCAAAGGAGTAAGCACGAGCACGCACACACATTCATTAACACACAGTTGTTACTCGTCTCTCCTCAGTCATCAGGTGTGTTTTTGGTTTATGTGCTCACTGTCATCTCTCCTCTCTTGGTTACTGAAGACGGTCTTCCCCATCCCTCCCAGACCTCACTGCAAAATGGCTGTAAGTTTCTCTCATAATAAATCTCAATAAATGCAGTCAATCATTTCTAAGGCAAATTAAATCTTATATAATCTGTCATCCTTTTGCTTTGTCTACACACTAAGTTATCGCTCCATTTTACTCATGGTGGCCTGAAAGATTAAAAGACACTGCAGAGTCTGGACTGTGCAGATATGCATAACAGCATAGTCGGTGTTAAGACTGAACTACTTTAGAATAAAGATTAAATTGCATCCTAAGTTTCCATCTATCCTCATTAAACCTCAGATGCCACAACCTTATAACTCTGTATCTACAGTAATTAACTTTCTGCTGAGCTCATTCAGATATATCTTCTAATTACAAACTCTCCCATCCTCCGTCTGTACACATCTCCCTTCTTTTCCCTTCTTTTCCCCCTGTGTGCAGATAAAGCGCATGTTTTTCTGTATAACACTGCCTCTAGCTAACCTTTTATCACTTAGAACTGTTCGAGGATGGTTCTGAAATATTCCTGCATGCTGCACGTCCAGTCTGGAAAGGTGAAGGTTCAATGCCAAAACAGTCACGAGGTAGTACTAAAATCCCATCTGCAGAAAATGTGCATGTTGATAAAGATATTAACAGTACAGACTGAATGATTTGATATCCACCATATCCATTTCCAATCTGTTTTCCAATAGTTAGCCTGTTATTTATACTGACAGTAACACAAGCTTTGTTGTCACGACCGTTAATGTTTGTGCTCTTTAATTTCAGCTTAATCCCAATGGAACCATTCAAGTTGGTAGGTTGGCTCATCTCTTTATTTGCCATAAATTATAAAGCCTGATATCAGTTTTAACTGCGTTTATCCAAATTATTCATTATGGTCCAACAGAATAGATAGTATCAGCACAAAAAAGTTTAACATACTAATAATATACAAAGAAAAGCAAGCTGATTTTGTCTTTTTGTGTCCAAGGTAACTGTCAGACGGGACCAAAAGGAGAAAAGGGGGAGAGAGGACTTCCTGGAATGCCAGCACCACCATGTGAGTAAAACACTTCAAATCAGATCAAAGGATAGCAGCCCCCCCCGTCTATTGGGGACATTGAAAATGAATGCCTGATAACATAAAAGCAATGAATACCACCCAAACGTATGCTTTAATGAGTGAATTTAAGTGGCCTTTCATCCGGGAAGGGTGTTTTGTCATGAGTTTTCTGTCTACTTTCCAAGGTTTCCTTTAAAAAAGCAAAATAACATCCTGAGAAATAAAAAGAACTTTTAAATGTATAAATAGCTAAATCTTCCTCCTCTGTTTCTTCCATTCCAGACTCCTTTTTTCCCAAGGAGGGCTTGGTAAGTCACATATGGAAGTGCTTTTTTAAATTTTGTTTTTTGACATGGTAGCTTTATGTGCCATCAGATTCAGGTCTTATATGTCATTGTGTGTGTTTTGTGTGTGTCATTGTCTGTGCATGGAATCGCAGGAGACTAGCGGTAACCAGGGCATTAAAGGAGAAAAGGGAGAAAAAGGGGAGGCGGGGTTGCCCGGGAGACCAGGTATCCCTGGGAGACCAGGGCACATGGTGAGTAAAGTTTCCATGGATACAACCTATGTCATCCTTGTGATAAAAACTATACCAAAAAAATCGATAACCTGTCCCTGACACATTTCAGGGACCCAAGGGACAGTCAGTGGTTGGTCTACCAGGCCCTCCCGGGATCCCTGGTGCACCGGGTTTGCCAGGCTTAGGCAGGCCAGGAATGATTGGTCCTCCTGGTCCACCAGGGCCTCCAGGACCCCCTGTGTTACCTTTAAGATATGGCTCAGGTACAAGTCACGAGTCACATTTGTTCCTTAAAATTACAGGAAAATCCAGTACTGTATAGAAATAGCTATAAATGTTCACGTATTGGTGTAGCTGATGAGTTGCATTGAGTCTTTATGAAAAGTGTTGACATTTTTGTTATGACAGCTTTGACCATTGCTGGACCCACTGGCCCTCCTGGACCCCCTGGACCCCCTGGCCCTCCTGGACCTTCTGGTAACGCAGCATCAGTAAGTGAAACTGTCTGTTCTGTCCATGGTGTTGAACTACATATAAATAATACACCAGCCGTAAACAGTTTCTCTTCTCTTTATCTGTTGTTCAGCTGAAAACATTTTCGACCCGTGACGCTATGATGCAGCACACTGTCAGGGATGCAGAGGGAACTCTGTCGTACGTCACAGCAACAGGAAGTCTCTTCCTTAAGGTTCCCCAGGGATGGAAAGAGATCCAGGTACTGACTTGGACTTTTCTTGTATTGTTAGGTTTTTGTAAATCCAGACATTAAATCGCTCTGTACTTAGCATATTAAGTGATGTCAACACTAAACATTTTGTAGCATTACACATGATGTAACAGCAATTTAACTGCTTTTGTGTTTATTACTCAGACCTTTTCATGCTCAGCAAAGCATTGAGTGAGTTTCGTGCTTTGCCTTTGAAACATGCCTAAACGTAATCCTGATTTACAAAACCTCTCATAATTTTTTTCAGGAAAAATACAATGTGTGTGTAAACTGATGAGATATAATATGAGAACAAAATACACTATAGCACAACATATTGAATCTAACATATCATCTTAATTTATGTGTTTTGTCTCCACAGCTTGGCAGTCTGATCTACCTCTCCAGTAACATTATCCCACAAGATGAGGTACTTAATGCTTTGCTCAGTAGAAATATGCTATTGTGGAATGTTGTTCTCTGTATGCATTATTCATCAATTTAATATCTCTTTTCAACTATTCATTTAGCCTCGAGTTGCATATCAGATACGAGGAGACACGGTGGAAAGAATACGTTCAGTTAATGAAAGGGTGAGTGTCAAAAAGACTGTTTTATTTTAGATAATCCAACTTTCATTGTTTGACTCAAGTGTGTAGAATAAAACATTATGTAACACATAATTTCACAACACTGTTCTCTTTATGTGACTCACAAACACATACTAATTTGTTTTTTTGTCACCTTTGGCCAAAAATGCATGAAAACTGTGACGATGTATGGCATGTTGATTTTATTTCAGACTAACTCTTGCCACTCTGTCTATCGTTAACTTTACAGTGGAACAGGACTCTTAAGTAGTGACGCTGATCTGTTGCTTGCTCTGCCTACAGCTCAACCTCGTGGCCTTGAACCAGCCCCACTCGGGCGACATGATGGGTCTCAACACAGCTGACCGAATGTGTTATGAGCAAGCCAAGGCGATGGGTTTGGCTCCAAACTACCGTGCCTTCATTTCTTCTCACAGACAAGACCTGGTCCATGTGGTCTATCCTGGTTTCCGGGAAACTCTGCCAGTAACCAACCTCAGGGTGAGTCTTCTTTTCTGCTGTTTTTCACTGTCGAAAACCTACTTTGATAAACAGCTTTTATCATGCAGAAACCCTCCACAGACAATGTATGTCTGCCTATCTAACCCACTGTGCGTTTTATTTCAGGGAGATGTGATGTTTAAGAGCTGGCGATCAATTTTCAACGGCGACGGGGGGGCAATCAATACCAGGATACCCATCTACTCCTTTGATGGCCGGGATGTTTTAGCTGACCCCTTCTGGTCAGTAAACATCATCAACCACCTTCATGTTTGTTTTTCCTTTGTTGTTATTATTTATTCTGTTTTTCCGGCATTCACCTTTTCTGTCATCTATCTGTCAGGCCCGAGAAGAGTATCTGGCACGGCTCCACCGGCAGGGGTCTCAGAGTGGTGGACAAACACTGTGAGATGTGGCGAGCGGACCACATGTCTGTCACAGGCCAGTCGTCGAGTCTGACCTCAGGTCTGCTCCTGGGCCAGCAGACACGGAGCTGTTCAAACCAGTACATTGTTCTTTGCATTGAGACCCACAAAAACTTTTAAGTCCACTCTGCCAAGGAACTCCTGCAGGCCACCATAAATGTTCAGCACTCGGGGAAAAGATCTGATTGTCTGCCTTAAAAAAAAAAAAAACGATGTCATTTGGTGCTTCATGTAGCATTTTGAGGACAACATCTGACACCCTGTTGTTCACAATGAGGATGTTAGTACTTATTATTCTCCTCGCTCTTCTGACATCACTCTGTCTTCTTTCTGAGGAGTCCAAAGATTGTTGAGATGCATTTAAAAACTCTTGACTACAACCAAGATATAATCTGGGAAGTTAAGCTAACAGAAGTTGATCCTACACTGTGGAACTGGAATCCTTTTGTGGATTTCTTGCAATCCAAATATGTGCCTTTTTAAAGCAGCGTCCCTTTTGTGTTGTAAAGCAGTCCAGAAGAATTCCCCTTTTATTGAACCTGGTGGCACATAATATAAAATGCCACAGAGACAGAGTCTTGAACGTAGTAATGACAGTAACGTCTCAAAGAGAATGTGGTAATGATTTATTAATGTTAAATGATACACACAGCACCTTTAACCTTTACTCATGGAAAGTGGACAGACACATCTGTTCCCCACGTCGTCACCCGGGTGTGTTGTCGATAACACATCTCTTTTTCAAGTTTATCGTCTTTGTTGTTCAACAGTTTGAAAGCAGAGACTGGGTGGTTGCAGGAACCTGCAACCGTCATGAAATGTGGCAGTTTTTTTTTTTTTTTTTTACAAATAATAGATTTCCAAAGACTTTTGTGATGGAAGCTACTTTCACTATTTTGTTTACAGATGGAGAGTCTTATGTTTTAAAATTTCATTTCACTAGAAGTTGTTTAAAGGGCACGAAGTTTGCTGCCATAATGTACATCGTCCCTCGTCCAAAAGTGGGATGACCAGATTGCCAGTGTTTCCACCAAAGTAATTTTAATGCACTGTACTTTATTTGAAAACATATTTCTTAGTTCAACATTTTCATCCTTGTTTGTGTTGTATCTTTTCAAATTTGACGATCTCACTTCTTAGCAGCTCCGACTCTCACTGGGCTATTTAATTTAAACTCAATGATTTATTTATACCGTCACAGCACATAACATAAAATCAGATGATTAAATTTAAGAATGTAATTTATCTTTTGTCGTTTGTCAAATAACTGTTTCTTTTCACTTTTTGCAATTTTCTAGTTTTTGTACTTTTTTTTGATCTCTGGTGAATACTGACGACAGTCAAGACTAAATTTCCACCAAATATTTCATGCAGAAAAAAAAAATAATGTTAGAGAAAAAAATCCAAGAGAAAAAGTGAGAGCACATGTTTTTGTATAAATATTGGTGCTTTGTTGAATAAAGTTTTCTCGTTTCTCATTGTTGTTCACAGTTAAGTGTGTGAAATAGCTGCTAGCAACACTGTGCATTTCTTGTTCTGTTAATTTTTTTTTTTTTTTGTGGTTCCTCTTATTCATTTTACTGAATGTGATTCTTAGATAACTTGCTTTTGCATTGGAGGTTAAAGGTTTTGTAAACAAATCCAAATACAGCTATTCAAACACTATTTCATTCCAAAGGTCCAGTTGCGGGGTCTGTTTTTTTTTTTTTTCTTTCAATGCCAAGTAGCTTTCTGCTTGTGCAATGAGGATAACGAGGATAACCTAAAGTACATGATATAGCAGTAGTAGAGGATCACAGTGTTCTCTTCTGAAGACGTAGAAGTCTTTACATTGGAACATCTTTTAAGAGCTTCTCTGACTACTCTGACATGAAGGCATTCCAGGTACTTCCTTATTATGGTACTATTGCTATTACTACTCAATTTTAATCACAAGGCTGGAGTCAGTTCAAGTATATTAAGTATTCTAACTTTGATGTGAAGGTCCTCTTTGTGCTCCTTCTGACTGCTGCAGCGGTTGACGGTCAGTCTTTCCACGCTGGCAGTTGCTCCCATCCATCTGTTCAGGAGAACTTCAACATTACAAAGGTAAAATACTAAGGAGAATTATTCAGATCCACTCTAATGACTTTTGTCATCTATATTGATTTTGTGTCATATATAGAGTGTTGCAATTCTTGCCGATATCATATCTAAGCCTGGTTATTTGACATAAACAGGTAGTGTTTAAGTGTCTTAATGACAGAGATGCCATTAAAACACAGCTGCCAGCTGTAGATGGTCTCAGTTTGGCAACCAACGGGCTCATTAACAACCTTTGTGCTCTTCTCTTTCTAGTATATGGGCACCTGGTATGAAATAGAGAAGCTCCCAGCTGTGTTTGAGAGAGGAAAATGTAACCAAGCTACATACAGTCTTCTTGATGATGGAACAGTCAGTGTTCGCAATGCAGAGCTGCTGTAAGGATTGAACTGCCCTTCACCCCATCTGTGAATTCTTTGTGGGGAGAAACTATCACCCTTCACTCTGCACATGTAACAAGTATGGATGGATTTGCATTTTAATCAAGTGAAATCATATAGAACATTTGTCCCTTTTTCTCCTCCGCTCTGTACAGGTCTAACGGGAAGATAAATTCAATTGAGGGAATTGCCAAAGTTAAAGACTCATCTCAACCTGCTATTCTGGGTGTCAGCTTCTTTAAAGGTGAATGTACATATATGAGAGCTGTGTTTTACTATACTGTACAGAGTACCATAAACTAGTCTGATTTATACCATTCATATCTGTATCCAGGTGTTCCAGATGCTCCCTACTGGGTACTCTCCACAGACTACCAGTCATATGCTCTGGTGTACTCTTGCTCCGACTACTTTGGCCTTTTCCACATTGACTTCGCCTGGGTCCTGGCTCGCACTCGGGTGCTGGCTGAGGACATTATCAGCGAGTTGCACGAAAAGCTGGCCGCTGCTGGTGTAAACGTAAATCGCCTTACGGTCAGCAATCAGACCGGATGTGAACCCACAAACTGAGGCATCAGTCAAACGTGAAAGAGCAACTGTGCTGTACTTGTTCTGAACAGCAGCGGAAACTCCAATATGCTGTGGCATAGCATAATACTTTTTGTTTACTGTAATAGGTTAAGTTCGACACAGTAGAAGTGGGCAAGGCAACAATGTGTCATTGAATCAATGGTGAATCTATATCTCACATTAAGATTAAAGTTAACTAATGTGACCATAAACTTGTTTTATCGGTGCCAGAAACGTAGAAAGTAATTATATAATTATTAATATAATTTTTAATATTTAGTGTTCTGTGATCTAGTATTGTAAAAACCAATTATCAAAGTTTATCAAAGTTTATCAAAATAAAACTATTAGCTATTGCTCAAAAGTTAAAACTTGAAACTATATATTCCTAACATTAACATCATTCACAGTCCCAAAATGTATGTACGGCCTCAAAATACACTTAAAATATGTTTTGACTTAATGCGGTGCTGCTGCGATTAAGGAAAGCCTACAGACTAAAACAGATCATTTAACAAATTAGTTGGAATAGTTATCACAACTGATCTATGAATATCTCTTTATGTCTATGACTATGAGTATTTATTCGTGATAAACGCCCACTTTAACGTTTGAGGTCAAACACGATGCCTTTATTCTGAAGGACGTAGGCCGGAAGTGTTGTAAAAACAAAGTGACCGACGGCAGGATGGCAAAGCTCAGCCGCGCTACTGTATGCTTTGCTTTTAGAAAAATGATCTTGTTAGCGGTTTGCGTTTCTCTTTCGTGTCTACCGTTTTTTTCCTCAGCCAACAGAAACGACAGCATAAATGACAGACCCATTATTGGTAAGTTATTTATTTAATTATTGCAGAATTGAGTTAGACTCGTATTTGAAGATATGACAGGCATTTTATGACATGACTCAAACCTACAAACTAATCGTGTTAGTTTAGTTTGGGAAGTGGCCGCGGGCCTACATAAATAATGTGTCCAGTCATGTCATTTAATTAGGTGTTTAAACTGGCCGTGTTTTTCTTTTGAAAGGTGTTCTGGCTCAAGATGTGCATTCACCAACACCCAATCGCACTGCTTACATCGCTGCTTCTTATGTCAAGTTTCTGGAGTCGGCAGGAGCGAGAGTTGTTCCAGTCATGTGAGTTATTGTCCAGCTTGACCACACACCTCCGTGACACATAATGAATTATGTAACACCCAGTTTATACTCCACTTTTAACTTTCATTTCTACAGGATTAACCAGACACTGGAGGAGTATAAGACACTGTTTAACTCTCTTAATGGGTAAGTATGTTGCAATACACGTATTACTCAGTTTAGCAGTCACAGCCTCTGTGTTATTTATAACATATATTGTTACTCTGTTTGGGTAAATGTTATCTAAAAAGAAACGAAATAAACATTAAACATTTAAAGAAAAAAACAAACTACACATAAACAACAAAAAAACAACACAAAACATAAAAACAACAGCAACAAAAAAACAAACAACAAAAACATAAACATAAAATAAATATTTGCTGACTAGTTCCGGTATGTTTCATGCAAGTGAACAATTATCTTTCTGTACTGGGGTGGATAAAATAACAGAAGTATCTGGCCAAGTGTTATGAAGTTATTTGTTTTTCCCAACACATTTGTCTGTGTCAGCAGGGTTTTTTACTGTGGCCACATTGCATGATTCTCTTTATGACTGATGCATGACCTACAACTATCTTAGTTACCCTGGCAGATAAGCTATGGGTTACAGTAAGTTTATAATTTGAACCATATAATAGTGGTTATGTCAAGTGGTAAGCAAGTTTTCAAGGCAACATTAGCAAAAGAAAAAAAGGCTGATTTGATTTGCTGGAACATACCACTCGTACGATCGAGGGAAATAGTCTAATGTGGATTGTCCTTTGTAACAATAAGGCCGCTCACAGAAGCACAAAGAAGCTATATAATGAGCACCAGCTGAATGTTTGGCACATGAACTGCAAACGCTGAAAGCAATTGACACATTAAAACACTCAAAACATGTCACAGTGAATTCAGACAAGGCCACAGGCATATCGAATGTTAAGGCTTCCTGTTATTTGTCCAACACTGCATTTATTCTTTAAAAAAAAAAAGATAGAGATATATAGAAAAAAAGAAAGATATATAAATAAAAAAGATATAGAAAATTATGTCTACAACTCTTTCTTTCCAATGTTTCTTTGCAAATTGTGACTCATTTCCTGTGTTGTGGTTTTGTTAAACAGGATCCTCTACCCAGGCGGAGGTGCCAGCATTATCTCGTCTGGTTATGAAAGAGCTGCAAAAATCTTTTATGAGCTGGCTATTGAGGTAAAAGTGTAAAATACTGTTAACTAGATTTTGGCGTGTTGATGCTGGATTATGTTGAATGCTGTAGGTGTTGTTTCAGGCAAACCAGAGAGGCGACTATTTTCCCGTGTGGGGCACCTGTCTGGGATATGAGCAGCTGACCTATTTGACTAGTGGAAAGTTAGTACTGTCACATACGAATACAAGTGGAGTGTCATTGCCTCTGAACTTCACTGATGGTAAGAGCTGCGACAGATTACTTATCAGTGAGAGAGAAGCCTTAATGTTAAATCAGCAGCAAAATGATGAGCTCTGAAAATCAAGGTTCTTATGAAGACCGTTGATTGCTAAGAAATATTTTACTTTACTAACAAGACCAAAATAACCCGCCTAACTCCTTAGCAAGTTATTTAAACATAATGATTTGACTCGACAAATTTGAAGAAAAAGTAAAGAAAGCCACATTGCTTGGTTGTAATGTGAATATAGTCAAATATGTGGTGGAGCAATATACTATGACATAAGCATTTTTTAACTGAAATATTAGCTGCATATTAGTGCTATTCTTCATTTCACAGACTTTGGCAGACAATTGATCAGGTTCCATGTCGAGGTTGTAGCAGCCTAAAGTTATCATACTTTACAGGACCTTCTTTATGTTAATCACATTAAATATCATATGAAAATGCGCATATTTGTTTTGGTGATTAACGTGCTCAATGTTAATGTTGGCTAATAATGAGCATAATATTAATATAGTATAGTAATATTTTGACTCCATTCCCAGATGCCAAACTCAGCAAGATGTTTAAGGGCTTCCCAGCTGAACTCATGAAAGATCTGGCTTCGCAGCCACTGACAGAAAACTCGCACAAGTGGAGTTTGGCGGTGTCGGTACGTCATTCAATGTGCTGAACGAAAAGATTTCAATCGACAGCATTACTCCAAACCGATGTAATAATAAGGAGCACATTGCAAGAGCCACAGCACTGCTGGAGTGCACCCATTTTAGTTTTTTTTCTTTTCTGAGTCTGGTTTAATTGGGTGCCTAGTAACTAACCTGTCTGTTTCTTTCAGACTTACAACGTAAATGAGGAGCTGAAGAAGTTTTACAAAGTTCTCTCTACAAACACAGATGGAATAACAGAGTTTGTGTCGACAGTGGAAGGTAGTTACCATGTAGCATCACTTTATTGGTACAAGGTCACTGCAGAATCATACTGAAGAGAACTATTTTAATGAGATCTTCTTCCTTTTTTATTTTTTTTTTTGCTCTTACTTCTCGGCAGCTTATGATTACCCAATTTATGGGACACAGTGGCATCCAGAGAAAAATGCATTTGAGTGGACGAGGCCTTACATTCCGCATTCTCCATCAGCCGTCAAGACCACCTTCTACATGGCTGAATTCTTTGTCAGTGAAGGTATGAACAAAGCATTATGTGCTGTTTCATTCCTTATTTTAAAGTGTGAGTAGCTGTGTGATAAAGCTTTTGCGATCTGTAAATCTTGCATTAATTTCTCTCCTTACAGCCAGGAAGAACATGCACAAATTTGAATCCAAAGAGGAGGAGAGCAAAGCACTGATATACAACTACAGTCCTGTGTACACTGGGCCCAACGGTGTCTTTGAGCAAATATACTATTTCTGATTTATTCTTATGTGTCTGCTGATTGCTTTTCCTTTTCTGCAGCTGATTAGCTGTTTCAATCAGAGGACGGGATTAAATAACGTCAAATAATGGTGAGTGGATGCTGTAGTTAGGTTTACAGCTGAGTAATGCAATTTTAAGTTTTTTGCCTGAACCAAATCAAACTTTAAACACAGCCGTAACAGATCAGCAAACAATCGCATTAATAATTTTTATAACAATCCCATTGTGTGTAATTGTAAGGGAAACTATGTTGTTCTGCTAAAAAATGTTCATGTTGTTTTGGAAGGCAATACCAAAGATATATTTGTGCTTAAGTTTGAAGGACTTGTTGACCATAATTAGAAAAATAGAAGGTGTTAAAACCTGCAGTACAAGCCACTTATCTCTGTCACTTACTGGTTCCAAGGGTCAAGTGGCAAAAGGGCACACAGCCTTTCAGACTCCAATCAGCTCCCAAAGCGCAGCCTGTTATTTTCTGCTTCTGCAGTTAAAAAAATACAAAAAAACAAAACAAAACAAAAACCAACATCTTCATTGCATATCAACTATTCACAGCCTTTGTGGTTCTCTATTGTATAAAATCATAAAGAGATGCCTCTGGCCTCTGTTCATTTACTCACGTACCTTTGTTGTGTGTCTGCGTGTGTGCTTGTGTATTTAACATGCACGTATCACTGTAACTGGGCGGCACGGTGGTGCAGTGGTTAGCACTGTCGCCTCATAGCAAGAGGGTTCCAGGTTCGAATCCCGGTCTGGGCCCTTCTATGCGGAGTTTGCATGTTCTCCCTGTGCCTGCGTGGGTTTTCTCCGGGTACTCCGGCTTCCTCCCACAATACCAAAAACATGCATGTTAGGTTAATTGGCTACTCTAAATTGCCCCTAGGTGTGAGTGTGAGAGTGTGTGGTTGTCTGTCTTTGTGTGTTGGCCCTGCGATTGACTGGCGACCAGTCCAGGGTGTACCCCGCCTCTCGCCCGTAGTCAGCTGGGATAGGCTCCAGCTCCCCCGCGACCCTGACGGATAAGCGGTATAGAAAATGGATGGATGGATGGATGGTATCACTGTAACTGCAGTCATTTGTAAATGGTTTGACAAACAGAACGATAGTGTGGGCCAGTGCAGCAGGTCACATTGTGCTCTGTTTGCCTCTGAATGTGCCTCATCATGACTGAAAGAAGCAAGTTGGCAGCCAGTTCACAATGTTCCAACACCTCCTTAAAGAAATGCCTGAAGCAAACAGTTGTGAAATTAGTGTAGGTGTGTGTCTCCTGTCCAAGTTCTGGAAACAAGTAATTTATTTATGTTTGGTTATAGTGAAATGGATGTGCAGCTTGATTAGGACTTCTAACGAGAATATCGTTTGTAATGACTGTGTTCAAGCTGTCACTGGTTTTATTTCCAGACTTTTTACAATCCATTCATGCAGGTGGTGAAAATGTGCTGGGTGAGGTGACTGGAGAAGGCAGAGAGTATTTGTGTGTTTGTGTCGTGACAGCTGTGTTAGAAGATATCAGCAGCTTTTCTTACCTGAGATTTGCAGCCTCTGAGCTATCATGGATGATGGCATCACCAATTGATGACAGTAACTTGTGCTTCTTTTTAGACATGTTGCAAAAGTAGTACTCTTAGGTAGGCTGAGGTTGATTGTTTCTGTGTTACATTGGAAAAGTAGATCCTGTTGGAGGAATGCCTCTTGGAGGAAAAGCTCTCCAGTTGAAGAAATAGATTAAAAAAAAAACAGAAAAGACAAAAAATTCCACACACTGAACATAATGATGTTTCCAGGAATTTTGCATTGAATATTTGAATATTTATGGTCTACATTTTATATGTATGATTACAAATGAAATATACATTTTAAGCTGTGCAATCGGTATTTCTTTGTTAATACTGCTGTATGTGTCATGTTAAAAGGGCTTGCTTTGGTTCCAACAGATGTTTTTGTTCTGCAGCATAACAGTAAAACATAAAGTTGGCAACTAGAATTAAAGTGTGAATCTAAAATGTGAGTCTGCTACAATTTGCAAGAGCAACAAAACAGATGAGCCAAAAACGACTGAGGGCTGATAAAATATCTATATTTTTTTTTTATTCTAACATTTACCTTCATGCCACAGTCTTGACGTTAATCTCCTTCTGCTTTGGATAACAAAGTTGGGCGTCTTGAAAAAGTCCTCAACCACTGGCAAGAAAATTCGATGTTGCCCTTGGCATTTATAAAGTCCATTTTCAACTCAGTTCAAGGACAGTAACAGAAGAACAGAAATAGTCAAATGTAACTTCCAAAATGCTCAATGCACAAATAACACTCAGGTAATATTATTTCTTCTTTTTTTTCCCTTTCTTTTTTAGAATAAAATGATATTTGAATAACATTTACACATCAAGCTGACGAGACTGGGATCTCAATCACAATACTACTGGAAATGTAATTTATGCAATCCAGTAAGGAACATTCAGTATGTCAAAATTACCATGTGGTGTTGAGCTATCGGGGCTAGTGTTGCAAAAAACCTCTTAACATGCACTGAAGCGTAACACAAATGGCCATTCAAAATAAATTAGTAAAATAAAATGGAAAATTAAACTTGTGCCTCAAGAATTCATTAGGTCTTAAGTCATATTGGTATTTCTTCATTGGACTCTGTGAAGATAACACAATTTTTCACTTTTATATACAAATGCATAATTTCTTGGGATGTAACACTAATCCTAACAGATCCTTGCCTTCAGCTCTGTAAAACGTGTTCAATGATTTAAGCCAAGAGTAAAGTGACACGGCACTGTCACAAACAAACACTGCAGTTTTTGTACCGTTATATATTTTTTTGTTTGTTTTTTTTTGCTACCATTCTTAAATGCAAGTGATGATGCATGCAGATTCTGTACATTTAAGCTTGGCGTAATGATGTAATTGGGCATACTTGCAGAGAATGGTTAATTTGCTGTGAAACTTCAAAATCTCTTCAATTTCTCAATCGAGAATTAGCTGTTGAGAGTAGTTCTTATTAAAATAAATTGTTACAATTATCTATTTCAAGCTGTCAATTTAAAACGATAGCTGCCATTTTTGGGAAATATCTTAGTCACTTTGTTGTCAAGAGTTAGATAAAGATAAGATTAAGATAAGTTCAGGAGATGGTTGTCTTAGCATAAAGACTACAGCTAGCCTAGTCCAGATTATTACCCTCCGTACTACCACAACCTGTAGTTTCTATATTTTAGTACAGGTTAAAAAAACGCCATGTAAGAGGGATTAGTTGGGATAGACTAACTATTTCCCCCTGCTTCCAGTCTTTGTTAAAAGCTAGGCTTAGCTAACCATTACTGTATCTTCATATTAAAAAGCAGATTAAGTGCAATCCATCTTCCCTAATCTAACTCTTGAGAAGACAGCGAAAAGCCTATTTCCCAAAATGTCAAACTATTCTTACAAAATTAGCCTTGTTCTAGTTTGTAAATGCAATCCCATAGCAGGATGTTTTCTGACAAAGTAAGGCACAGTGACCAAAAATTGATGCTTCTGTTCTTTGGGAAAAAAAAAAATGTTGCAATACAACTGTCTTAAATAAATATTAAGAAATCCATGGTATTCTTTTCCTTCCAAACACCTTGCTAGTTCAAGTGAATCCTGTCAGCATCACTGAAAAACATAAAATGAAGCTACGAGATGAAACCAACAACAGGGCAAACATAACACAAAAGAAAAATCGCTGTAACAGCCGAGTGAATGTTTGTGTGCTATTTTACATACCGTAAGAACAATAGACACAACCACAGTCCAACATGAAAGTTCGTCACAACTTTAAAAATAGTAACAATTCCTGTATTTCCGCACAATTCCAGACACCTGTTATAAACAGTGTTTTTTTTTTTTTCATCAGGCGTCTGATTTTCATTAATATACAAGCCCGCCAGTTATGTGCTATAAGGTGTTCCTTCCTCTCACAAATTGAAAGTCTGTGTGAGTGCTCTCGGTTGCTTTTGAGGAGCTCGTCCATCCTGCTGTGAATTAGACTGCTTCCTGTTCAATCAATTGCCATATTTCCACATCGGATCATCAGTCTTTGTTGGCTGCTCTGGAGGGCCTTCTTGGTTCGAACTCAGGATCAGAGGGTGGGAGGATGGATACATGAGTAGGTCTGTTGTCTGCTGGAAAGGCAGTCTCAGGTTCTGCATGTGGACACCAGGAGTCCAAATGCAAACCAAACCAAATTGAGAAAGAACTGGTGAGAGTTGCATATTGTGAACAACTGGATGCCAGCATTGTGTTTGGGCACAGAGACAGGATGGTGGTTAAGGTAGGCAAAACGTATGGGTGGGAAAGAGTTGGGGCACATGAGCCTCAGGAGCTCAGGCTAACCCTCGTCTTCACCCTCCTCCTCCAGTGCCCCCTCAAACAATATTTCTGGTAGCCTGAAGCATTCCTCGAAGAAGTTCACTAGGGACTGGCTGAGATGTTGCCTTGTTGCTTCATTGTGAAGGAAGTGGCCTTCATCTGGATAGATCTGAGACACAAAGAATATGTTTACAGAGGGTGAAATGCTCCTTTTGGACACACATGCCTGGTTGAGATTGAGAAAATTCATCACAGAAAGTTTTGGCCGCAGACTGAATCATCTAGCTGCAAAATGATGTGTTTTTCCTCTCCAGAAAACTATTTACTCTCATGAAAACCAATTTCTAAACACCTTGGGTCAGGCGTAGAAGCAGTATGTACACACAAAAACTATGCATTTGACCATTGAGGTTACTGCAGGTGAAATGATGAGGTGGACTTGAAATATAAAGTGAGAAAAATGCAGACTTAGTGTAGATTATTATTCGTTTAGGCTGCTTGTCACTTTCAGCGATTGTATTTGTTGTGTTATGATCTTTTCATTTCATCCTGTATGGCAAAGCACTTTGTAAAGTCTGTTTTTAAAATGAGCTCTATAGATTATTCACTGATCAACCTTTCTGGAATTAGCAATTTGGGCAGGCGTAAGTAATGGACAGCTGTTTTTCATACTGTTGGAGTCGGTTATATATATCCTTCTGTGCTGTTCTTCTCACTGTCAGGTCTAATGAGAGGTGAAGCAGGCACAAGTACTGATATGCAAACAGATGTTTAACAGCATTTCTGCATCTATTTACAGATAATTGTGGGAAGTGGAAAATAAGCTTTTGCACTTCTTGTTTTTTTTTTAGATTTATAATACAGAATCAGGTGTATGCACAGCTTTATAAATGTGCTGAAAAGAATGCATATTCATGTGGCACCTGGTGTGCAATGATTCTTAAATTCTTAGCACTCACAGGTGATCATTTCATGAATCCAAACTAAGGTTTAGGGTTGAGAGTAAACCAGTCGACGCAGTAAAGAATTTAAGAATAAAAAATAATATACTATGGCTGAGAGTAAAGATTATACAAACACAGTCTGTACTTCTTGCCATTGCGTTTTTGTAGTGATTCTAAATTCATGATTGAGAACCAAAACTAAAACAAGTTTACATGTCCAGTGAACTCATTTTAGATCATTGGAGACGCTGCAAAATACTTCATTTGAGGTAAAAATCTCTACTCATCTACTCATGCATTAATGGATAAGCTGCCAATAACCAATTTCATCTCAGAGTACAGCAGGCATCTTTAAATTAGTCTACGATTGGACTTTTTTTGGTCTTTATTGATCAGTTGAAAACCAAAATGCACTGATTAATTTAGCACCATAAAGTGAACTCACACTAAATTCCTTAAGTATAAGCTGAACAGTGATATTGTAACTGAGTTATCATGTACATAGGATGAGGTAAAACCTATTAGAGCTACGGGAAACCAGGTGAATGCATGTGTGCACAGTAACCTGTCAGTCAGTAATAAGCTCCAATGAACACTCAGCTGCACTACATTGTGTCTTAATTGGATTAGGATGCCCAAGAAGGTCTCATAATCTCATTATGTGGAATGAAGCCATTGTGAGGGCTAATCCCCTGCCTGCTGTGGGATCCCACTGGGATCACAAAGCTCCCAAAGGTTGGAGGAGAGGCTGGACCAGGAAAAGAAAGACGTCAAGCAGCTGTAATTACAAATGAGTGAAAGCAGAAGCACATACCTGTAAGGTGTAGTTGGCCTTTTCATGAATGAGCTGGGTGATGAATTTCGCTGTATGTTGGAAATGGACTTTTTCTGGAAAAACATGAGAAGACATAGGCCAAAATGTCAGAAGCTGCTGAAACATGTTGCTTCATAAGATAAAAAAAAAAGAAAGATAAAAAAAAGAGTGAATTCTAGTCCTACCATCAGCTGTTGGATGGATAATAAGAAACTTCTTATCCGTGAACTGAGATGCTCTGTGTCCCAAGTTTGCCGTCTGAGGAGTGATGACACACAGCAGCACATTAAACCAAGTGAGATACTACAATAATTATCACAACTGGAATTTGAAACATAACAACAGCAATCAAATCTTACTGTGTATGCCCTTGGGTCAGGTTTAGGCAGACCAAGATATCTCTCTGAAAATGCAGAGGCTACAAGGGGAAGCAGTGTTTCAGTTAACACTTTGATGTCAAAATCAAATCAAAACTTTATGTTAATCACAAGACTGATGTGGAAAGGAAAAAAGTACACGTTTTCAGGTTTTCTTCTTCTCCGTATTCAAACCTATTCACCCATCTACATATTCTTCAGCCTCAAAGCTGCTGCGGACTGTCCTCATTTGCAATTCCAAACTTATACAGTGTCATGGCATGTCTCTCACCCCCTCTGGCAAAGCGAGAGAAATCAAATAGATGGGAAATCAGTCACACCGCGACAATCAGCTCCTCCTTAATTTGCAGTTTCCTGACTCGGTGCAGCTACAGGAGCGCCGTCTCTCGTTCAGCGCTCTCCCGATGCGCACAATTCTACATTTCACACGTTTTATTCCTTTGGTAGCCGAAGCGAGGCTGGGCTAGTTAACTTTGCCTAACGCTGTTATGATTGGGTTCTAAGGTGCACCATCACACTGATAAGGTGAAAAAGCTCATGTCCCCCTCCACCCTCACACAGACATACATGTGTAACACAGACACTGAAATAACTCCCAGCTCCTGGGGTAAAGGTGCTAGATTTGCAATCTCCGTCTGTTTGCCCTTTTGAATTTTTTCAGCCTGAGCCTGAATGATTATGCAGAAATCCTGTATTTGTTTACCACACGCTGCAGGGACTGTAGTCTACAGAAGGAAAACAAAAAAAAAAAAACAGTGCAAACAAACACAGCTTACCATATAACTCAAAGTCGGTGATGGGTGAGAGAACAGCACCACATTTTACAGGAGATTCTTCACTGCTGACCAACAGGCTGGTCACATAGCCTCCATACTCCTGAGGGACAACAGAAGCACAGGTCATCCCAAAGCAAGAAACCAAATCCAGATAACAGTAGAATTGTTTAGAGTGCATCGCTGATTTTTGGACACACTCCAACACTCCAACAACATAATAATCCAGTAATAGTATAGGTTGTGGGTGTTAGCAAACACATGCATTTTTCAGGTACACCCTGATTCCATTCTTACCTTTCCAAAAGCTCCAACTCTGGTTTTGTCAATGTAGGGCTCTTTCAAAATAAAACTGGAAAAGATAACCATTGATTGTCATTGAGAAGGACATTTCTATTTTGTATAAAATGTCACATGATAGTATCTTTAATTAATCCTGCAAAGATTAGTTTTCAGCAGCTGTGTGTACAAGGAACATCTAATTATACTATTTATTACCACTACAAGAACTCCAGCAATTACATCATGTTCATTCAACATAATTTTAAAAGATGAAAACCAAAATATATTGTAGTAACATTAGCTACTTTTTTCGTATGTGTGAATATGCAACAAGTAAAAGATAGAGGTCTTCAATTTATTTGTGAATGTAAAAATGTGTCCTTTGGTTGATTGATGGATTTCCATTACAAGTTACATTGTTTCTATATGCTAGTTTTTAAATTTATAAAAGGGTTGGTCCGTGGGATCCAACAATGAATTCAGGTGCTCAGTTGGCTATTCACATACTTGAGTGCATCCTTCTGGTCCTGTTCCTCGAACAGGCCCAGCTTCTTCTGGATCCGGTGCAGCAGGGTGGTGCCCTGGAAGCCACTGCCTCGTCCATCGCACCGCACCACGATGGCGCCGAAGCTGCTCACCAGCACCGTGTCCCAGTCCATATGAAACTGCTCCGCCACCATCTGGCCACCAGGTGTCCCGTCGCTGCACAATCACAGCCAGAGGCAAACAGATCAGTGCACTCAAGACTGCCAAATGCAACCCAGTACTTTTTTTTCTATCACAATAAAAGGAAGAAAATAGAGTATAAATTACAGGGGGGTTGAACAGGCGTGGTAAACCAACATCAGCAGTGCAGAATACCAGTTCCAAGATAAAAGGGAGTAAACATGCAGCAGACTTGGCTTTTTCCAAAACAGAGAAATTGGTTGCATTTTTTCCGAGATATGCAAGAAGAGTGCAAAATTCTGAAAAGTTTAGGTCTGAGCTGCAGAGTAAAAGACACTTAAAGACCTGAGAAATGAACTGCTAGTGAAAGAACGGAAACAGGGTAAAGGAGGGTAAGCTTCCTCATTCGCAGTGTAATCGTCCAGCTAGAGCAGGGGACAAAACAGTGCATCTTCAGATTAATGCGTGTGATGAAGACACCGTTCACGTGTAAGCGCGTGTGCGCCACATGCACTGTACAAAAGTGTGTGAAAACATGCACTCATACATACACAAGCAGGAGCAGAGGATAGTGTGAAGTGTCCACAAAGCCGGCGGGTTTGAGGATCTGCATCGACAAAGCTGTAATGCAGATACAAGTAACTGTTATCCAAAACACAACACAGCCGATAAATATTACAATCAGCTACTCATTCACTGAGAAAAAACAAAATCCATATAACTTAGATCTCATATATTAGTTTTTCTCTTTATTCACTAAATAATGACGACAAAAAGATGTAAGATTCTGAACTGTCTGCTTCTAAAATGGGAATTAGTTTTCCATAAACACATCTGAAATCTGTTTAATTAATCTGGTGCTTCTCCATGAAGACGAGAATTTCATCAGTGGAGGAAAAATGTAAACAATGAAGTGTGATATCATGTAGGTGTGAAGGAGGATCTTTACTCTTCTAGCAACTGGGCAGTTGCTTGAAAGAAAAAGAAAAAAAGACTAAAAAAAAATCTAGTTACTATAAAACAATACTATAAATGAGAACATTTGTCTGTGTTTGTGCACATTAACATTTATAATCCGCCGCTGTGCTGTACTGCCTTTGCTTTATGTGTGAGTGCCTAAAGTCTTTGCACTGTTTGTTTATCTCAGTGTTCCTCTGTGTCAGCTGTCAGATTATTCATATGCATTCATGGACTTTACTTGTCCGTGAATGCGACTGTGGCTCTGACACATACTGTAGTCATCCATATTGATGTCCTTGTACTCCACCGTGGGCATCTGCATGGAGTCCAGGATCAGCCTCAGGTTCTCGTTGCTCTCCAGTTTATGTACTTCTGCAATGCCTGTAGACAGCACATGATTAACGAAATGAGATTTACAAAGTTTACCGCATCAATATGTGGACAGGAACGTGGCCAGAGCTGCACATATGATTCAAGTCGTGGTTATCACACATACATACATACATACATACATACATCACACATTAAAAATTGTCCTCATAAAATCGAAACTAAAATCCATGTGAATCGCATAATTGGATAATTTAGTTTTAATATCATGAAAACAAAATTTCTTTGATGCAAATATTTAAATAAAAACACCATACTTTAATTGACTTCATTTTTGTTTTTACATGGCCTTCTTTTTTTAGTCACAGGTACAACTGACTGAACACAAACGTGATACTTTTATGTCAATTTGTTATTAATGTGACTGTGTTGATCTATTCTTTCTTCTTAAGTTATTTAATGGTACACTACCAGTTTCAATAGTTAGGATGTTTTCTTGAAGTAATAAAATAGAATAATTTTGATAAATCTGATGCTTTAGAAATAATTATGGAGCCATGCATTAAAATGCATACAAAACAGCAGCTCCATACAATAACAGAGCTTCTAGGCCTCTAAAACTTACAGCATACAAACCAACAAAATGTAAGCCAGAAAAACAGACATGTCTGCAGCTAAAGCCCAGATTGTGACCTGGTTTTATTTAAAGCAAACTTCTGTCTCAAGAGGGTGCCCTGAAAAGAGAACCAGCTATATGTGTTCAATATGTGTTGGTTTATGCAACACTAACTTTCTGCTAAGTTGTTTTCCATGAGTGCTGAAGTCAAAGGGGATGTAGCAAGCATTGTATGTAGGGGATTGGTTCGTGTAAACAGCCAAAAGGCAGCGTCCGGGAGGGAAAATCCACTGACAGCTGCCAGGCCTGCCCGTACTGGCAAACTCAGATAAACCCTGCCAGGCTGATGGAGGAAAACTTCAATTCAATTCTCTAAAAAGGAGAAGAAGAAGAGGAGGAGCTCTGCCTGGATTACTGACTGGAGCTAACAATCAGTGTTCCTGTTTGGATACATGGATTTAGTATAATGTGACCTTGACTCCATCATTGTTCACTCTTTGGTCTTAGTCACATGAAAATCAAACACAATGTTACTGTACTTCTTATGGACTCATGTCCTATCACAAATTAAAAGCATCAAAGACTACATAAGACTGTACTGTACTGGTCACATTAACAGTATGGTATCTGAAACACCAAAATTTCCTGTGAAATTTGGGTTTAAGATGGACCTGACTGATAGCATTGTTTTTTTAAGTAGATAGAAATAGTTTATGATTTGCTAAAAATGACAAGGATACAGTAATATGCTTAAGTTTAACATTAACACCAGCATGTTAACATTGGCACTGTGAGCATGTCAGCATGCTGATGTTAGCATTTCGCTCGAATACTGAGATTCTTACCCTTGACAAAAATTATCATTTTCACTGTACTGCTGTGACACTTTGCATAACCTTATGAACATCAGCCGCGTTCATTTCAAAAACACCTCAGATCTGTCAACATATAAAAGCATTTTCAAAAACTAGTTTGGCAGGAGAACACTTGGGAAATATTATTTAAGTCACAAAAACACTGCTCTGCTGTGATAAGATTTCACTGACTGGTTTTTAACGTAGTCAGGACAAGGACATCATATTGATGACACAGACACCGGAACACACGCACACACTGTCGTGATCAAATTACAACACGATGATATAGGCGTCAGGCAGGTCATAATTTAATGAGGACATCCATTGTGAGGGGTAATTTGATTGCTGCTATTATGCTGGAGTTGGCTCGTACACAAACAGTGACTCAGTGCACAGGTGGTCATCCTGTCACTGTTCCTTCTTGACAAGGTCATTTTCAGTGTGTCCTTTATGCTTCTGCGTCACAAGGTTACTCGTAATGTCTTTAATACAATACAGAGACTTGTAAATGCAAATGCGTGATTTAGTTGGTTGAAATACTCACTCTCTCTGTCCTGCGTCTCACTTTCTCCGTCTCTCTGGGTCTTATAGATGGCTACAAATGGGATGTCCGGGCCTAAGGACAAAAAAAGAAACCTTTTAAAGTGTCACAGACGTGTACCTTTTTTTTTATATATGTTATATTTACTCATCATCAAATGCACAATTTTCTCAAAGTCTCCTTTACTGAATGCAAATAAGAGGGAGAAAAAGTAGAACCCAGGAAGAGAAAGAGAGACATCCCACATCTTTTGTCTGTCAAACAAAGAGTCAATTCTTTCCTTATTTGATTTATGTAATGCAATTGCTGAGATAGCTTTTCCAAATCTAGGCCACAAACAGAGCTCACGATAATGTCCTAAAACCTCAAATTGGAGGGAGAAGGGACAGCAGATGAAGTGACTGATGCACTTAGCAAATTGGGAACACAGCACAGGAGCATTATGGTCGTGTATGAAGGAAAAATACACCACCCGCACGCTCCCTCCCTCCCTCATAGTCTCTTTCCTTGAGGTAATGATATCACAACCTCATCATGTGTATTCTTCTAGGCAGCCTGTGAGGAGAGAGGTGGATTACAAATGCATGAGGTGCAGGACCACTGACTATCAGTAATTTCTGGGGTTTAAGGGCATTATGGCTGTTCGCTGTTTGATGAGTTCAGTGATGACCACTTACCAGGGTTCAGAGGTGACTGGCACACAAGTGTTGGATCAGTGATTAAATATTAAAGCTACAGGGGCTTCACTCAGACTGAAATATCAGAAACACGAATCTTGGCTCTTTTGAATCTTTTGGGTTCTGCAAACGTAGCAGTAGGAAGACAATGTATTTTCTGTCTGCAAACTCAGCACCTCACATGGAGGAGGTAGATCAAAGATGGATGGAGAGGCACAACAAAATGGGAGTAAAAACTGGAGACACGCAAAAGCCAAGCGTGTTTTAAAAGCACAATATCAAAGGTATAAAAAGGTGAAATATGCAGAAACAGAACAACACAGAATAGCAGCAGTAACTAAATACATTTAGTCAAGTGCTGTACAAATACAAATTTAACATGCACAAGTATTTCCATTTTTTTGGTACCTTGAACTTGATTCTTTGTTGCATTTTGTTTGTTGCAAACTACCTCACAGTCAATGGAGCATTTTAAATTACTGCAACTCGACTATCTGCGACATCAAACAAACCGAGGCCTTTCTGTATTTTGTTGTTCATACTCTGGTATTTTAGATTCTACTTCTGAAATTTAAAATCAATTTAACATCTTCAGCTAATAAAATCTCTGCAGACATCTGAACGAGAATGACGGTTATGCGTACTGCAGAACTACACCAGCAATTTCTGTGCATGTCAAACTGGTCAACTGATATTATTTTTCTTGTTGAATCAGCCAAATTGGATGAGCATAACCAACTGGGGAGCCATTTTCCTACTGGTTTGTGCTTGGATAAGCCCTGTATGGCCTCGTGGACGCGCACTTCACAACTTCATCGTCAACATAGAACAATGTCTGTCTAGATGAAGTGGACAAGTTGGACAGACAGTATAGAGTATAGATGGTTTAGATAGTTAGAACACTGTGTTAGCTACCTTGGCAGTTGAGCAGGAAATAGCTCATGTTGTGGCTGAAGGAGCCGCTGACGTAGCCACAGCTGTCGGACAAGGCACAAGACAGACAGCGACGGTTGAACGACCCAAAGGTGTCTGCACTGTGGAAACAAAGAAGTGGATATTTACCTCTTCGGGGACTTTTTTTTTTTTGTTAAAAAAAAACAAGTCAAAGTGAGCAAAATGTTCCTGTTTCACTTCCTAAACAACAACTGCTGATACAGAAAACACATCGAAGATAAAACTGCCGTTACCTGTACAAATGTCTTCGTTTTGGACCATCCTCAGTGCTCAAGAAGTATCTACATGAATGTAGCAGAAAAAATAATGTTATGGCAGCAGACTGGAGTTAAGCTATAACATGTACAGTTTTTCATAGTGATTTTGTTAAGTCTTTGTGTGAGTTTAGCAGAGCTGTGCTGCTCACTCAGCTTGGGGAGTAGGGGGAAAAAAACATCTTACAGCACACAAGCAACGACCCAACTACTAACTAGAATAGATGTTTCATAAATGAATGATGGGGGAAAAAAAGGAGAGTTGAATCCTTTTAGAACAGAAATAGGCCAAATCTTGCATCCGTGGGGGAAAAAGGTTTTTGTTTTTCTTTTTTTTAGGTTTTTTGCTCCAATACTGGGAACAATGAGTAACTGTTTGTACACGTTTTGGTGTGTGTGTGAACGCAGGTGTGTGTAGATGCGCGATCACGTTAGTCAGATTACAGCTGCCTTGTGGCCTGTAGTGTGGGAGTGAAATTATCTGGGAGTGATGGGTCTGAGTCACATCCCTCATGGGTGCAACAAAGACTTGTATAATGAACACATTTGGAGCGGTTTATGTTGTGGATCTGTGCGAGCTGGCAGAACACGAGGCTCATCACAGTGCACGATAAGTGTAGCTGCAGTCCCAAAATGCAGCATCAGTGCTGTATGCTCTTAATAGATGGGAATCAGTATACATCTTGACAATAAACAGTCAAATAATGTGCTTCACGGTGCTCTTTCTGTGGCACTGAAACACTCAAATGAGGGGAGGCAGACAGAAACGCTGCATTTGAATGCAGGGTCTCTTTGTGCTGAAAGTTTATTTATTTATTTATTTTTTTTATATATCATTTATAGTATTTTTTTTGCAGTCTATATTTTGGAATGAGTTCAAATTTAAAAGATGTTTTCTATGCTGGCACATTTATTTCCTCACAAGTCACCTCATATTTCCTAATTATTTCAAAGACAGCGGACATGTTCAGTAGGTTTAGATCCCACTTTTGAGACTCATGATTATGTTACTTGATCCCAGAGACACTCAACAATGGAGCAGCGACAGCCTAATATTGCTCTGGTGAGGCACTTCTTAGTTTCTGACCATGAGAAATCACACACATTTTGGCAAATCTATCTGATCTAATTTTGATAACTAATGCATTTAATGAGCGTCCCCTGAAACTGTGTGGAGCCCCTGTGGGGAAGATCTCCTCCCACTGCGAAAAGCTCCATCACAGTGAGTAGAAACAGGTTTATTTTTAACGTAGGACAAATCTCAGGCAGAATGACAGCTTGACATTCTCCATCCAAAAAATGAGCTTAATGCATGTGATTTTTGTTTGCTTATAATCAAACAGCGTGTACCAACATACAGTAAAAATACTACATAATTATGATATATTGATGCTCTTCTTTCTGAGTGGGATTGGTGATGCTGGATTGGTTGTTTGCTTACATCAGTTGGCTGTCCTCATTATAAGCCAGAACTTGGGTGACATCCCAGTCGCCAGACGTGATGGACTGCAGTGTGTCTGTGCTGGTGTTGGGCTTGGGAGATAAACAGAAAAGTTGAAGAATTAAGTAACTTTTTACCATCATTATTATGAAAGTGCATATTGAACTGATTGCATTTTCTAAAATGCAAAAAACACTTTTAAATAGCATTAAACTCAACCTCTGTTATAAGAATTATTTATAAGGAAATAATAACCAGAATGTATAATAAACTTGCTCTAAACTATACTGTGCACATAAATATTCTCCTACCTGGGAGATGGACATGGAGATGTGGAAGAACTTGCCCCTGCCTCCTTGAGGAATGGCGCGAGTGAAAAACAACTTCAGCCCATCTTTGGAAAACAGAGGCTTCTCATTCTGAAGACACAGAGAAGATTTTTCAAACCTTTCACTTCACATAAAGTATATAAACCAAACTTGTTTGAAAAATGTTGCTGGCATCAAATTCAGAACAAGCATATATCTACAAGAATCAATGAAGCTGATGAGTAAATACAATTTCTGTTTTACCTCAGTACTGCATTCAAATGCGTTTATGTCAAAAAGGATTAGCAAATCATCATATTCTGTTTGTTTCTTTAGCTATGATTTATGCAGGGTCCCACGTTTATTTTTTTTGATGATAGTCATAAAGGAAACAACCACCAACATATACAAATCCAAGTTAATTCACCTCCATCAACTGCTCCAAGTACAGCTTACATGTGCGTCAATATTCTCACCTGTCTGTGCAGCCAGCCCTCACTTTCATCCTCATGTTTCTGTAGAAAGAGATCGACAGGTTTCAGTTGCTGAACGAAAACAGACCGCAACGTCTTTATACAGTTTCCATAAAACAGCCACCCCTTCCCACATACACAACACATACACAGGACTCGGGTGTACCTTTGTGCAGACTCCTGTCGTGGCCTCACACAGTGTGAGTATCGAGATGTTCTGGGCTCTGTTCAGCCAATTGATGGCCAGTTTGGTGGTGGTGGCCCATTTCACCATGGTCACGTAGTACTCACTGACAAACACGGAGAAAGGGACAATTGACTTCATTTGCAATGCAAGGTCCGCAAATCTGCATCGTCAGTGGGTAAATGACAGTCAGAAAATAAGAAAAATTAAATAAAAAAGTTCACAGTCGTTTTCATTGACTAATCGCAGATAACGACAGAAAATGGGTGAAACATGAGTGATCTCCTAAAGAGAAACTGAGATATTAGAGCAGCATATAAATACAAGCAGAGAAATGGGGACATTAAATGTCTCACCCTATCCTGGGATCATCAGGTCTCCTCATTTCTTTGGTATGAAGAGGGCCATTAAGGTTCACAACATACAGGGTGATAACTGGGTTCTCCTCACCAGCCTGAATGTGACAAGGAAAGAGGAGAAAATTTAAATCACATATCACTTTGAGCAAAAACTAACCATTATCGACATAGTGCTGAGGATAAAACTGTGCACCTTAGGGTAGTGGTACTCTTTCCCTACTGGGTAGGGTGTGCCCGTGAACATGGGCAGCTCCATCCTGGGCACCAGGGTGTCATTGATGGTGGCGTATGCTAATCTGGCACCATCTGGAGACCACCAATGGGCAATGTGGGACTGGAAAATCTCCTCTGGAAGAGTGAGATTTAAATAACCATCAATCAGTAAATAAAAATTCACACAGCAGTGATACAAGTTAATTACATTGCTGCAGGCCAAAATCACAGTTATTTATTAGGATTAGATATTAACTGGTGCTAGGGGAAATATGTCTTTTAAAATGCACATAAATGTTTGCTGCTTTTTCTTCATAGAAACCTATTAAATTGTTCATACATGAATGTTGTCTCATATTGTGTACACGGTTTGTGGATGCTAAATTGAGCAATTCTGGGAAACACAGTGCCAAAAGTACTAAAACCCACAACACCATAAGAAAATACCACATCATCACAAACCGTTCATGCATTCACTTCCTCTACCCCTAATCTGTGCGGGGTCACAGATGGGCTAGAGCCAATCCCAGCTGACCACGGGCGAGAGGCAGAGTAAACCCTGGACTGGTCGCCAGTCAATAGTAGGGCTTACACACAAACACAATCACACACACTTACACACTCACACTTAGGGGGAATGTAGAGTGACCATTTAACCTAATATGCAAACTTCTGGGACTGTGGGAGGAAGCCGGAGTACCCGGAGAAAACCCCAACAGGCACAGGGAGAACAGGGAGGGCCAAGACACGGACTCAAACCCATAACTCTCTTGCTGTGGGGCAGCAGTGCTGACCACTGCACCACTGTACCACTCTCATCACAAACCATTAAATTAAAAAAATGCAAAGGAAAAGTAACAGAATTCCATCAGAGGAAGGACAGTAGTGGCAGCAATACAGCATACTAACTCTTGTCTGAGTTGTTTTCTATATTTAGACTCTCTTACTCACTCTGTACCTCTCTCCTTAACTTAAACACAAAAAACACAGAGCATCAAATCCTGAGCGGCTTTTAATGTCAGAACAAATTATAGATCAAAATACAACTCAGCTACATTTCCCAAAAAATGAACCAAATGGCAGTTTCTCACTCAGGTACAACTACAGAGTATACCTCACCAGATAACTTTTATTTATTTATTTTTTTAGTTGTCGTTATCTGTGTGTGTGTGTGTGTGTGTGCATGTGGATGTCATTCTCTGTGAGAATCTTACTTCAACTCATGTCAGACTTGCAACCTCCCTCAAGATGCAGGTGTGCAGATTTAAAATTATGTAGCAATTTCAAGCAGACGCTCTTGTTGAACAGACGAGAAGAACATAATGAAGGATAACAAGAGTCTGAGGCCCTTCATCTCTGCTGCCACACACACACACACACACACAATCCTCTGTCGGCACACAGTGAGTTATTAAGAAATTATGCAAATAAAAGCTCACCGAGGGAACTTTCTGACAACATAAAGCATAACCATGACAATTCTACTTCATTATTAAGCCTGCGACGACACAAACGGCATTGAAACTGTTCGACTTATTGTTACGATGTGCCAGTAGCTACATTTAAATCGACTTTTGCAATTAAAATTTCATTAATGTTGTTTATCTGTGGGACTGGGTGCTGGCTTTGGGGAATTAACAGACATCAACTACCAATTAGCATTTTCATTAACTGTGCATGCTTGGTGGAATTTACTTGATATGCAGCATCATTTGATAAACGCCCTCAGTCAGGACGTTTTTGTGCATTTGTTCTTTAATGCAATTTTGCACAAGTAATTGCGCCTGCGGTGTCTTTCCACAGATGGACACTGCTAAACTAACACCAGACATCTCTGTGCCAGTAACAAAAAGAAACAGGGATAATGGGAGCATTTAAGTCCTTCCTGCCTGGTGAGTCCACCTGCACCCTGCTGGCACAGCTCCGTGGGGGGATGACTGGATCTCATTGTCAGATGATGAACAGAGCAGTAGTACAGAACAGTATTGTGCTGCGTTTGCAAATGATAAAAGAAAAAAAAAATTCCCACATGACCAGTTTGGGTTGCCGCCTGCTGACTTCACCAGCGGCAGCTCAAAAAGCTTTCCATGTGGAGTGGAACCACTGGACTGTCGGATCTACTCGGCTGGGGACGCTTAGTCACCTTGGCTAGTCAAGGAGAAAGTTTCTAGGAGGATTCTGATATGTGAGGGGACAATATCAGCAGAGAGAAGGGAGTGTAATGAGCAGATCTCACGTTTTCTTTCTCTTTCTCTTAAATAATGAGATTTTGACTTTCCTTTTCTGACCACCTCAATGTGATGATTACCCAGGTGGGCTTTCTCTCCATGTTCTCCATCCTGCTATGCAGACTACATTATTCACTTAGTAAGGGACATTATTAATGCATGAGATACAATGAGTCAAGGGGCCAAGGGAAAATAATGAGTGCATGGCGACGGATCCAGACAGACTGAATTAATGAGAAAAAGAAAAGAAAATCAAGTGTTGCAGGTTGTATTTTGTCCATTTCTTGCTGTTAGTAGGAATACTAAATCCAGTAAACTCTGACAAAGCAGTGACTGCTCCTGTCCAAAACATGACCACATGTTTCCAACAGAGGGCAGCAGTGTCACATGATAAAACCATAAATTAGAGCAGCCCTATGGCATGAAAGAAATGCAGCTTTTTTTTTGTTAGTTCTTTGTGTGTTGCAGATTTTTAAGCCACCTATTTTTTTCCCTCTTGTGTTCTGAATATCCATAGGATGTAGTCGACCAAACCAGTCATATGTAAAACGTGCATAAAAGTCCACTGATCACACTGATCACTAAATTGTTAAATTAAATTGAACAAAATCTACATTGTACGCCAAAATCCTGGGACTTAGGAGATGAAAAAGTCACATCTGCTCAACCTGAAATGGGACACACCCTTCTGCTGAAGTACCGACAAACCGGTCGGTTGTGACATTGTAATTTCCCACTGAACACGACAAAAAAAAAAACCCCAACATGTCACTGAAGCAGCTGTTACTATAAATACAGTACAGTTACCATTGTGGCGACTGAGGTGATGGTGTAAGTGATAATTGAGCAAGAATAGAAAAGCACATGACGGAGTGAGGTGAGAATTTGCTGAACGTCTCTGGAGCCTCATCTACATCGCCTTTGTGGCTCAGTCGACATTGTTAGATGATGCAAGAAGAAAATGATGTTGCAATGAGTTGGAAGAAGGGATTCAGCATTCTCCCGGAGACGATACCACATAAACATTCTCCCTACGGATTTATCACAAATTCGTTTCCTTCTCTGGTGCCAGGCAATTGTAACTTAAATGGTCACTCTGGAGGTTTTGGGTTTGAGACAACAAGACAAGATGTGTACCAAACTGTGGATGTGGGGTTTA
The DNA here is from genome assembly GCF_020382885.2 of Scatophagus argus. Classification (NCBI taxonomy): domain Eukaryota; kingdom Metazoa; phylum Chordata; class Actinopteri; family Scatophagidae; genus Scatophagus; species Scatophagus argus. The sequence continues at coordinate 11,620,111 of NC_058510.1, read as the reverse complement.
AAAGACGAGTGCAATTAAGAGGCAGGGGAAGGGTCTAATGAAAAACTTGTAGGAGGATATGCAGGATCTGGCATTTTAGGAGCTTGACTCATGCTAGAAAGTTAAAGTCAGGACATTTTGGCACTCAGTTCCCAATTTTTCCATTTAACATTGCACTTTCCACAGTAACCTTGAAGAATGAACAATTTTCTGTCTTGTGACGTGACCGAAAAAAATTGAGTTATTGTAAGACAAGACAAGCGCTCCTCGGAGTTACAGCCGTGTTACATATTGTGCCATTTCTCAATCACCAAAGTTAAACGATATTTATTTTCATCATGCACACATTTGACTTCACAATTTCTACAGATTTCAACAACCCGTTTATTCATATTGTTTCATTTTTTTTGTTGTTGACTTTGTTGAAATTTGTTTAATTCCAAATCAGTATCATATAATGCAAATATCAAAGAACCACTGAATGAAAGGCACTAAATTTTGCAAAGATTTCTGAGGAGACTGACTGATACTGACTTGACCCAAGCTGATGGCTGTGTGACAATCTACAGACAATGCAGACTGGATGCACTAAAGTTCTTCTAAAAACTATTTCTAACTGTGCGTCTCCCATCACTTTCAGCTTGAATTCACACCAAAGTAAAAAACCAACACTTTTACTCCATTTATTAATCTGTCCCTTCTGAGCACAAGTGTTGATTATATGGTTACTCTATGCCTCGCAGGCTCAGTCGCAAACGCAGAGATAAACAGACGCAACCCTACTATGAACAAGCCTCTCGATGCAAACAGTCATTTAGCCAAACATCTATGGGGCAAACATGACTCAAATCAAAGCAACACTGGGTTTTATCTCTGCGCACCAGAGCCTAATAAACAGTTGTTTCCTTCGGCTGCATCACACTGCAGGTTGTATCAGTATCAGTACAGCCTTAATAATCAGACAGCCGACAGATGACAGAACACTGAAGACCCTCCTGAGGCGCTTTGGACTATTACACACAGCCGACGGGGTTCTTGGCTGTATCTCTTTAATTGTTTTTTTTTTTTTTTTTTTTCTTAATTTTGCCTTCCGTCTCCTTCTGTCTCTTCTACATGCACACAAGCACACATACACACATCCATGGATTTAAAACAGCAATTCAAGCCAGAGGATATTACAGCCTGGGAGATTATTTGCCAACCTTTCACCCCTCAGCATAAAATCTGCCGCGCAGCGACTGCCACAGCTTAAGACCTCATTTCTCCTCGGTGGTAGTCTGAGCCTCAGCTTGACCTTGGCCAGAGCAGAGCTTGAGTCATTAGCATGGAAAATCATCTACCCTGCAGTCTCACTGATGAATGTAAACATTACACAACCTGGCACAGCTTCTAAGCTCCCCTGCAGACATGAGCATCGCCGCTGCGCCAGCTCCAAATCTATTTACAGGCTTATAGACATTTTTGAAAGGTTTTATCATTAATAGGAAGGACAAGGACTTTTAGTGTATTACCAAAAATCAAGAAATAAGAACAAATGAAAATGAATCATCATCATCATCAGATACTTCAGGCTTTCCACAAGATTTGGAAACCACCTTTCAGTATGCCATACAAATCAGCTGCAACACAAACTCGACCTGCAAAATGAACGTTGGATCGACACCTCTCTGAAAACAGTTTCAACAAACAAACTGACCAGTATGACCTTCATGTGGGTGAGATTACAGGCAGGGCTGTTGTTTGAGACTGGATCTGTTTTAGCTATTTGTACCTAATAACCTGGCAACCGAGTGTAAATATTACAAATAACTCTCAGGATAGTGCAACCAAATTTACCAAAAAAAAAAAAAAACTGTCTTCAAAAGGACCACAAACCTGAATACATACTTCTACTAAAATAAGAAATCTGAACATGAAAAGCTTCATGTTGCTTGAATTAAAGACAAGGGTCTTTTATTTGTCTGTATCTTGGTGTATAAACTGGACAAAGATGCCATGATTGGATTTTGCCTTAGTCTACTTTATTATCTAGAGATGAGATTATATGTCATTATCAGAAATTGTTTTCAATTTCAATTTATAATAGTATCTTTAACCGTTGTTACTCAATGATTAAATATTTAATTAGCCTTACAATTACAGTAAAGATACTGTAGAAACTGGAGAAATTTTGGAAGAATCTCAGAATGTGGATGGCACAGTGGTGTAGTGGTTAGCACTGTGACCTCACAGCAAGAGGGTTCCAGGTTTGAATCCAGGTCCCTTCTGTGTGGAGTTTGCATGTTCTCCCTGTGCCTGCATGGGTTTTCTCCGGGTACTCCAGCTTCCTCCCACAATTTCACAAACAGGCACATTAGGTTAATTGGCTACTCTACATTGCCCCTAGGTGCGATTGTCTGTCTTTAGTCAGCTGGGATAGGCTCCGGCACCCCCCTCAACCCTGACAGATAAGAGGCATAGAAAACAGATGGATGGATCTCAGAATGCCATCATATCACACTATCTACTTTTGGCAAGATAAATACTGGACTAAACAGAATAGAAATCTGTTGTTCTACAATTCTCTTTTATCACAACATCATGAAGCTTATTCTGTGTTTTATCTCTCAGTTAAAGATTTGTCTGGGCAATAAATGTTGAGTGTAAATTGCAAAGCCTTCAGCAGCTCATAACTATGAGCTGGGGGGGGGGGGGGGGGGGGGGGGCATTGCAATAATGCCCTGATTAATGTTTAAATGGCTGAGAATGGATATTGCTCTTGAAGGACAGTGTCAGCCTAGCTAATGCAGAGATAAGAGAAGCCATGGGCTGATAACATTAAATCAAAAACAAACCAGTCCTGAAGAGGAAACAGTAGCACATTTCTTGTCCTGGTGCGCTGGTGACCTCAGATAACCTCTGCGTCACAGTGTCTAAATCCTCAGAGGCCTCCTAGGTGGCAGCCATTCATATTCTCAAACACATACATATTGTTTTATTCCGGAACTTGAGGGTTACTATCTTGTTGTATATCACAGATTGTCTCCATTTCATCTATCTCTATATCTGTGTACTTGCTGCATCTCCCTCCTGTTTCGTTATTAAAACACTGTTCCACTGGAGCAAAGAGAGCACCCAGCGCAGCGCATATAAATTCATTAGCTGAATGCTAACACAGCAGACGTCCCGTTTTAACTGCGAGGCACACAGGTGATTCCTTGATCGGTGGCGTTGATGCTTGGAGAGCACCATGACATCTGTATCGGAGTGCGTACAACATACGCCACCGCTGAATTAATTGCAAATCAACCGATGTAGAACATTCATTCATTTTCAGGGGTGTGCAAAGCAGAAGCAAATTGACAGAGTTTCTATTTTTAATTTACCTGCAAGAAATTAAGTGCTACACTTCAAAAAATACCGATGTGGCTGCGGACGCTGGGGAGTCATACCGTCTCATGTCATTACTCGCTCATACATGTGTTAACTGCAGAGAGTTCAAATTAGAGTAATGGGATTGAGGGGGATGATAGAGGGAGGAAAGAGTTTTACTTCACATATTTTACATTAGGGACATGTATTGAGGAGCTACTGCAATAACCTGAAAAAAAATGAACCTAACCAATGCCTACACGTTAGCTAGCTACATGCTACATACATAAAACTGCTCACAACAATGTCTGGGGATTATTTTGAGTAGCTGGATTATGATTTCCGAAAAGAAACACTGCTTCTACTCTTTGATGCACCACAGGCAAAATTTCATTATGTTAGAGAGAAGGCAGATGTTTCTACACAAATTATCTCCAAAACTCTGCCAAACAAACTAGATGGGTAAATAACACTATAGGTGGGAGGAAAATATGTGTTTTTGATTTAGGGTGAACTGTACCTTTAACTTCAGCCATATCCAGGCTAACTGTACTCTTATTATGAAAACCTTTCAAGATAATAATGATGATGGTAATGATAGCCTTTGAGGATAAGGTTTTGTGTACTTGGGGTGAAGAGTGTCCAGTTAAGTTATCACATCAAGGAATGGTCCAACATTTTGGGAAAAACAGGAAATAAACGATTACCTTAGCTTAACTTGAATACCAGAAACTGGTATCAATCCTATCATCTATTTTATCTAAGAAAAGACATAAGTGTACTTCCCAAAAACTCAAACTTTTCCACTAATGGCATTTTTTTTCTGCCTTACCTTCATACAGCCAATCACTAAGCCCATTGAAGATGACCCCCTCCTTGCCAGTAGACACCAAACGAATAGAGCGACTCTCCACTGTAGAGCGATAGTAGATGTTGTTCTCAAAAATGAAGATCTACAAGAGTCAGAAAGAGAGGAAATGGATTTTAATCAAAACTAATGTATACCAGTCATCTTTAACCTAGAAAACCCAACAGCTTCTCTTCCAGCAGCGCCCTGAATCTACCGAATCCTTTCCAGCTCTATGAACGTTGATCTATAGCTGATCTTGACTGACAACCATCCTTCAGGGAATCTTCTCATAGAGAATAAGCTGTTATATTTTTATTATTATCAACACGCACAACAGGAGGCCTGATGACAGCTTGGTCTTTATACTGATAAGTTATATCACAGGTGGGAGACCTGGGTAAAGGAGAGGTCATTTTATCACAGCTAAGATCAACCCAGGAGCCGAAACACACATTAGCATGTTTTTCAACCTGTTACACACAAGGGATCAGTACTCACAATAGCACCTTTTCATGTAGAGGAAAAGCAACATTTTTGACAAGATACAAAGAGGGAAAAGGAAGTCTTTTCAATTTCTGATAAGACGATAAGCCTTCAGACCAAATTTTGACTTTGACTCTCACATCCACAGACCTGCAGGGCATTCAAGATAACTGAAGGTCAATTCTTTCATTATAGAGAATAATAGATCATCAGCACCCACAGCACACTTTGTAGGGCAGGTGGTTCTTGAGGCTGGAATTTTAAAATGCTCCAGCCTTAATGCCACGCTGAAATCAATCTCAGGCTATTACATAACAGGGTTTGTTCAGTATGGAATCTCTTGGCCTCGAGCTGGTATCATGCTATCAGTTTGTGAAAAAATATTCTCTCTGAGACGTCTAAATGACAGAATACTGATACTGTAGCTGCCTATGATGGTTGTATGTTGATTTTTTTTTTTTTACAACAAAGAAAATGCTATCACATGAATAGTAATTTAGCAAACTTTTATTGTGTCTTAGCACCGTGTTAATATACACAGTGAAAAGTACAACAAAACGTTTTCTCTTTAAAGGTAACACAAATCTGTCACAATTAGTGTCTTTTGAGGAGACGCAACGTGGGTGCCCCTGTGGTTTGGTGTCACTTTGGTACAGATGGAGTCCCTGTATAGAAGCTAATCTAGGCCACAGTGCAGAGAGTAGACCTGGCCCTGTTCTCTGAAGGAAGGTAGAACTCTGCCAGTGATGGCTGGCATCCACATTTATCCTCAAACAGAATTTGGAAGGGATTATGCAAACTTTGTTTAAGATGGTGATGCCATGCAACTGAAAGTGCACCAAGATGATGAGAAAATTCTTTACATGTCACTTCTTTTTCAAGTTGTGCTATTGTGCTGTTTAGGTAGAAGAATGTACACTTAACAAATTCAGGTCAGGTTTTAGCAACATTTAATATTTTCTTAAGTAGCATTAAATAGGCATTCCACCAATTCTCTCAGTCAGTTTAATGAGCAGTACTATGTTGAATGTGAAAACAGTTGTATAGTGTTCTGTGATTTTTAAGGTGGCGCTCTCATGTCTGAAGGTAGTCATTACCTGTGCCTCTCAGCTTTGGAATTAACATCTGCACGCTAACAACATAAACCAAGACAATAAAAACGGCAAACAAAATATCTCAATATGTAAGCACTGTCATTGTGAGCCTGTGTGAATGCTAATGCTAGCACTTAGTTGAAAGCACTGCTGTGCCGAGGTGCAGCCTCACAAGACCACTAGCATGGATGCAGAGTCTCCCTCCTTCAGTGGAAAGCCTGTGTTACAAACTGGTAATGTGGAGTCTGAAAGATGTGAGCGCAGGCCAGGTAGATAAGGTTTAATGAAAGATGTTATCAAGATGCATTATAGGAAGTGTAGGTAAGAGAAGTTTTGTTTCTTGATTCATACTAGGGACAAAATTTCACCATCTCTTTTAATCTTGTAAGTCAGCCTAATTTATGAAAGGGCAATACTTAATTCCTGCAATACTCTTTTATTAGCTGGACAGAATAAGCCTAAGATTTGTTCTCTTAAACACATGCACACGCATGCATGCGCACACACACACACGCACGCATGCTCTCTTTTCTATTTTCTACCTATAATGTTATACAAAGGTTAGGCCTCCTGGGGCTCAGTGTCCAAACTCTGATTGTGTTAATGTTTGTCAGCCGCATACTGAAGATTAGCCGCCCAGAGGGATCAGGTAAAAGAAACTCTTCTGTTCATTCTGGGATTTACTTCACAAAAAACACCTTTGTGCAGACACATGACACAAAATAAGATGCCACACATGTATCTAATTTCACTGACTTTTTAGCTTAACAAATAGCATAACATGTGGCTGGGCAGCTGTATTTGTGAATGTAAATGTGGGCATGTGTGTGTCCATTCTCTGTGGGAAAGTAAAAGAGATTTAATTAAGTGCATAAGGGATTTGGGAAAAGCATAACAGGTGGGCTGATTTATGTATATTAGGTGTCCAAATATGCAGACACATGTGTGGCATGCAGACTGTGTCAGCTTGTTTTATCTGATGGACATTTCTCACTTCAACCTCTATCTCAACAGAGGACACCTGAACCTTGAGGGAAAGCAGCTGCTGTTCAGTTTCACACTAACAACTTGCCTGTTGGAAGTAAAACCACTTCATGACTAATGGTGGGAAACTTGAGGCTGTATCAATCTTGCGACTGTGTTAATTAATCCACTGACGAGATAACAGGTAATTAATAGCATTGTGCGGCAGGATGTTATCACTTACAGTCTGGTTGCCCTGCAAACCAACAAACTAAACCTCATTAAAGCTCTGACAAGTTCGACTGTGTGATGATGGAGGTGGAAAATGACTCATCTTGGAAGAGTTGCAAAGGACCATTGCTCCTTGTGATTCAAACAATAGTGTTTAATTTGAAATGTGTTTACCGGGAAATTTCAGTGAATCATTAAAATGATGTACATCCTGGGGGACAAAATAGATTGTGTGAACTATTTTCAGAGACTCAGAATTGAGAAATGTTGGATCTGAAATATAAAATGGATGCTGTCAAGTTTCTTCCGTATTTCTAGATCACATTTGTCTTAACAGACCAACAAGTCCCACAACAAACTGTCCCCAAAATGAAGCTAAGAAATGCAGCTGTCTTTCCATCAAGTTTGAAGGACTCAAGCTATGGATCCTTTCCAGGCCTCAGAATACCGTAATCCATTGTGTGCTCACTAATTGGTCAAAACAATGGAGCAGTCAGGTGACCCTGGTCTGAAAGTAAAGTCAAACAATGTGACCTTACTACTGTTCAGGGGGTCATCAATCACGAGCAAATCTATCACATGAAGTGGACCAATAAAAAAGCCACTGGAGATTGTAACATGGATACATTTACCTTCACTCTGATACCCTGTTTGCTGGTTGTAAATTGGGTGCCACAAAGTCTCGTCTCATGGTTTTTATTCATCAAGTGGATACAGACACATGCTAATGCTAAAAGATCTGACTGAGTTGTGTCAACAGCATGGTGTACAGTGAAGGACACTCCATGTATTTACACATATTTAACACGTGGCTACCCCTTACAAAGATGTTCTAATTCTATTTTTACAATCTAGTCTGTTTATGTGTGTGTGTACCCTGTATTTTTTAAGTGTATGCCCCACATCACAGACAACAGTTATATGTTAGATATGATGTCCTGAATCTTAACGTCTTTGGTCAACAGGCAGAGGTGAGACCAGGGACATCATGAAAATTGCAGTTCTTACCAATTGCTGACCCTGGGGTCCCCAGCCTGCATACTGTAGCTGAGCATTTCGCACCTCTGGAGGGTTCAAGTTCCATGTCTCCCTAGGGTGCACAGTCAGAGGAAACAATGCAATCAGACAGAAGTGCAGACACATAAACACAGGGACTGTCTGCTTCCAGCACTGCTGCAGCAGAAGAACAAGTGTAGCACAACCGAGAACAAAGGTTTGAGTGCATCCATAAATACCAGAGCTCTATAACAGTGTCACCTTTCCTTATTGGGAAAAGTGCTGTGCAGTGCAGGCTGCAGAATTAGAGGTGCCACTGCCTCTATGTCTTTGTCTCTAGCTGAGGATGAATGAGGTCATCAGCTGACGTGGGTTCTGTAGCACACTACCACCGGGTGGCAGCACACAAATAGATTTGAGCATAAGAGCGAGAGAAAAATACTGTAAACTAGTGGCATCAAAAGGGAAATAAGTGAGAGGGTCTACTCAATGGGCAAAATGGTTCTAATATGTATCAGCTACAGCTCAGTACCAATTAATGAAGTGCTAAAGGATCTGGCTTTGGATCTGTTTATTTTTTTATTTGTCAGGAGTGAGTGAGAACAACAAGAGAATACCACACCTCCTGTGGTGGTCCAACCAGCATCTCACATGGTCATGATTCAGTGTGTGTGTGTTGGGGGGGTGTAAATGGGTGAAAGGAGCAAACTGTATTGTGCTTTGGATGAAAGCAAAATAGAGATGCAGCTCATTTATGTCAGTTAATATTTTCTGCTCTTTTTTCATATCTTTTCAATGAAGATCAGACAGATTTCATGGAGGGCAGACTCGTCACACTTCACTAATGTTCATTCCTCTCTCCAGGCATTTTAACCGCTCAGTGCTGAAGGACAAGAGGACTACAAGTGACACTGCAAAGAGCCTCATTCTTAACTCAAATATCAAAAGTGATATCATTACAATTGAAACATTGTGCACCTCTACACAAGAATGTCTACTTGAGCTCTTTAAATAGATAGTATTGCAACTCATTGTTAAAACATGTTCTTGATGCTTGATGTTAGCGAATAAAAATGTCTGAAAAAGAAAAATGTCTGAAGATCTAAAAAAGATCTGTCGATGCTGTGGGAAACCTGGCTGCAATCTGAATCCACAGATTACTTAAGTAACCCTTCTCTGACAGTACTGTGGAGGACTGGAAGTTAACAATGTAGCTGATGTCAGAGGTGCTTTTTAGGAAGTATAGCAAGAACAGGTTGTGAGAACAGGAGGGAATGAGTTTCTCTAAGTGTCACAGGCAGCAAGGTCAGGTGAGATCTTACAGCACGCAGCCCTGTTCGCCTACTTACGGGGTCTCCAGACTGCAGATGATGTAGAACGCAGTATAAGAATGTTGGTACACCTGGAAGAAGAAGGAGCAAGAAAGGCTTCATATCAAACAGGTTTACCTTTTCTGATATTTCATCAAACTAATGTGGGTGTCACAGTTAGCTGAGATCTTTTAGAAGAGCTTTGAAAATGGAGAAGTTAAAAAAATAAAATAAAATAAAACAACATCTTTAGACATTGCCAATAGTAATTTCTTGGAACTCGGCAATGAAAAGGAGAGTGCAAAAAGGGGTAAGATTTTTAACAGTGCCAGAAAAGCATATGTATCTTCAGCCCAATAATATTGTTACAGTTTAGTTTCCTGGTCAATATTGATGTACAGGTCCATTACATATCAAAACCAAAGTTTTAAGTGTAACTAAACGCCTCCTAAAAATTTTGTTTTGCTGACCTACAGTAGTTTAATATCTCATCAAGTGTACTCTCAGGTGTGACAGTATGTCATGACATCACTGTTGGGTGTGGTTAGAGGTGAAACATCCCTGACACAAAGCAGAGAACATTGCTCTTGTGTGAAGTAACTCTATAATTACTCTCCAAATCAACATATGTGGCACTGCAAGCGACGATAAAAATCTAGGACGATGACACTCACCTTTCATCTTTGAAACCTTAACTTCTAATGCTTCAGGGACAATAGCTGATGATGTTCATGCTACAAATGGCTGCATTATGTACACCACATTCACATTCAAACAGAGGACAGTTTGTATGTGTTAGTGTGCAAACTCTGTGTTTATTATGAACTCCAGTGATCCATGCAACATGTTACAGTAATGAAATGCAAGTGTGCATTTGTCAGTGTGTGACTGTGTGCCGCTACAGTGAGCGTATAGGGTGAATGACTGTCATCTGTCAAGGTGATGGAGGTTTGGATAGAATATCACATGCAAACACATGCCGTGCAGCGCACTTGACATCTCTAGAGTGTGGTAATATTTTATCTTCATCTCATGCAATAAAACAAGGTTTTATCTCCGCCACTCACTACAGTGACACAGTGGCAAAGTAAAATGAAGTAAACACGCAGATATCAGCCAGCAAAATGATTTCATTTATTTGATCTACCTATATAGGGTAGGCCAATATAGAAATGATGTGATGCAAGGTGCTGGCAGAGCTGATGAAGTCATGGATCACTTTGTTCAGAATCGCACAGAAATGATAAATTCCCAGCCAATGCTTCCTGTTTCATCTGTCAATCTCATCTCCCTCCCCTGTGGGTCTTTGTAGCGCCGAGGGGTTTGTTTGTGTTTCTGCCTCCCTTGCTACAGTTCCACTTGGCTGTGCTGGCCCCACGACGCCATCACTGATAGGCAGCGGTGTGCGACGGGCCTTCACACCCCGCCATGATTACCCCCACCCCCCGCTTCCTCTCTTCCCTGCCTTTGCCACACTATGAGCCTATACCCCCCAACACCCCCACCCCGCCAGTGAGTAGAGGCGGCTGACACATTTGGCTGTCAGTCTGCTAATTCAAAAAACAAGCAAACAAATGAGAAGCTCACCAGTGCAACGTTGTAGGCCAGCAACACATGCTTCATGTCAGGAGACACCTCATACTTGCTGGCTTTGTACATTTCCTGGGAAGCAAAGGCAGATGTAAGAGGGAGAAAAAAAAAAAAGACAAAAAGATGAGACATTTAACCATGCGTAGTATTTTTTCATTAAACTAGTCCTTAAACGACTGCATTTGATGGATTGCTTGGCTCCTGAAGCAAATGAGAGTTGCATTAATCTTTGCACTAGAGCTTAGTGATTTGATAGAGGACATAATGTTGTGTGTCGTCATCCAAGCCTCTGCTGTGCTGACATTTCATCTCCATCTTGACGCTTCCCCACATAACCAAGCTACAACTTTTAACCATGCAGTTCACATTTCAAAGTAAGAATAGGTCATTTGATTAAGTTCTGAAATAACACAGCACTGGGTGCTTTGATTTTCTGACACTATCGGAAAAGTTTTAATTTAATTCATGGGCAGCCGTGGTCAGTTCTGTCATTGCTGTGATTCTGAGAAAGTAAGAGAGAAGAGGACAAAGGACTTACAAACTTCTTGTTATGCACCAAGATGGTTTTCTCATCGGTGTCGACATTGAACTTGACGACATCGCCATCGCGGTTACGATACAATAGCTCATTACCTGTGAGAAAAGAAAAAGATGGAGAGAAACAGAGACCTTAATATCCTTAACCTTAATACCTATAATATTGTTTTAAATTGATCAAAATATAACATTCAAGGGAAAAATGGCAAAAGGGCCTCATATTCATCCTGTGAGTCAGAAAAATGGGTAGATCACCTCAGTGTCCTTCTACTGTCAGAACACATTTAAGCTCCTTCAATCCAACACACGACTTTTGTCATGCAGAGAACAACTGTAACTCAGTGACATGACAGAGCGAGAGCCAAAGATCTCTTCTTACTGCTTCTTACTAAGTTATTATGGAGTTATGGACTTGGCTCTACGTTGTAGTCTGATGTGTCAGGAGTAAAACCGTCTGTTTTTTCCATTTATTTTCTAATAACAAAAAATAATAAAATTAATGCATTAGAAATTTACCTTTTGATACTGTTACATAACAGCTGCTGGCATAACAGAAAAGCAAATATTCAACACTAACGAAGTTATTATCTGTCTAATGATTAACAACATAATTAAATTTCAGGGGATGCTTCCATTTTATATTTTTTAAAATCCAAGGCATATTAAATTGGGTTTTATAGCTTTTTTTTAAATTAATCTATCAGCAACCAAAAAGGTGCAACTTTTGTCAAGGTGTGCAAAAATTCAGTCAGTGGGTCACTAATTGGCACTATGTGCGGTGGATATAAAAGCAGGGCTTGAGTACCTTTTGACTTCAACTATGAATCAAACTAGTTGTAATACCACAGCCTTGTTATGTTTGATTAAACACTTTGAGCTTCCCAAACATAGCTGCAGGTCAGTCTGCCAAACGACCTGAAAATGTAATGGAATTTGAATCATACTGGATGTTGATAACATGATTCATACTTAAAAAATTCAAGGGTAGAAGCACTACCCTCTGTTCAAAATATCACTAGTAAACTCCAAGGCACTGTCTTTTAAACAATTAAAATACCTTTACTGTCACAGCATGATCACGGACGGTAAAACAAGCTGCTGTTTCAGCATCATGCCTTAATCAGGGAGTCAAAATTTACACTGAGGACTTAATTCTGGTTTGGTTTGTTCCACCAGTTTAACCTGTTTAGCACCCTGCAAAAGCTTGATTGAGTGATATTGATCAACAAACCTACTACTCATTTAGATATTGGGGGAAAAAGATAAAAAAAATAAACAAAAAATACAAACAAACAAAAAACAAACAAAAACATCATGTATTATTTCTTAATATTGTCATTCATTACTATTCGTTAGTGTTCAAACCACACTGTGCAGGTGTGGTTTTGTCAGATTTGATTGATGGAGAAAAGTCCCAAAATGGTCATCATGCCTTAATTTAAATATTATGTGCACTGGTACATTACATTGCTCATTTTCCAATTAGGCCTGCCTTGACTCATAATAAGGAAGTTCCTTAGGAAAATAGATTTTCACAGCCTTTAATACACATTTATGGCCTTTTAAACAATGTAGAGTAATAAAGTTTGCCATTTTGCCCAAAATAAAGTACAACAGTGCTCTCGAATCTGAACTTTTCCATAAAAAGGACACATTTTTCAGTGTGTGTGAATACAAAAGCTTCCATCACAAGCACAACGATGTCAGGTCACAAGAGCAAACCCTTGAAGGGAGCCATTATTCGACACATGTATGAAAGTTCACACAGCACCTCATCCATCAGGATTTTATCAGGGAAGGATAAGTTTAATACAGCAGCTGCCCCCTTTCACCTTCAATCTATCCACGCTACTCCGTCCTTGCTTTAGTGATCCATAGGCGTATGAGCAACCGTGCCATTTGGCGAGGTAATTAGAACCCAGAGATTGTTATGCAGAGAGCTCTCCATCTCCTAGCATATCTAATTGTCCATTAGAGGTGACAAAATTACCATCACAATGGCTTTAATTCAGAACGTGCTTGGGAGAGCAGTTTCAGACATTTTTAGATTGGCATAGCCAAACGCCCCCTCAACAGCGTTTGTCTCCTTGTTAAAACCCATTGGCATACTAAAAAGGGCATAAAATGGACTCCTCAAAAGAGGAAAAAATGGAGCATATAAAAAAAGCAGAATTTTTTTATATGCTCCATTTTTTTTTTAGCTTGACTCCATTCGGCAACTTGATAAACAGAGACGATGGGGCTTTCAGCGTGCAAAAAGATGATGTGGTCCGAGTCAGTGGTCAGGTGAGATTGACTACACTTTGATTTTGCTTCCTGACTTACTCTGTTTTCAAAGCTTAGTCTTCATTATAAATCCAGAGACCTGCATCCCTTTAAGGCACCCTTTTCATCTTTATGCCTCCCTGGATCACTGATCTTCCTTCTTCTCCTTTATCCACATGCCCCAAGACACCTCAGATCTCTCAAATCCTTCCTATCATTACCCTTTTATAAGCCCTCCTGCTGAGTTCATCATTTTAGACCTTATCATACCTCCTTCACCTCTCCAACTCTTCTTTTTCTGTTCTTTCAAGACCAAGAGCCATCTATTCTTTCACAGTACCCTAGGCATTTTGTCTCCCCTTCAATCTATCTCTTTCTAGCTCTCTCTTTCTCTTTCCCCTCTACCTTCACTTGCTGTGCATTAGCCCAGGGCGCTGTTTTCTCCTATGATCTATACCTTTCCATGGTAGCATGTCTTATTAAAACAGCGTCCTGCCCTGGGCACAGTGCAAACCTAGCCTCACTACAGGGAGGTAGAGATACAAGGCGACACTCTCGAGTGAGAGAGAAACAGTGAGAAGGAAAGCCCAATTCTCTATATGGAGTTTGTATGCTTATATTCCATGGATCCCACCCCTTTTAAAGAAGCACATTTGTAGAGCAGGACACTTTTCAAGGAAAATTCCGTTTGAATTAAGTATAACACTGTACTCACCAAGGTAAGTGACAGTGTAACATAGGCAATGCATAAGGGTTGTGACCAAGGTGAGTCTATTACAATCCTTACACCAGATCTTCCACATCCTTCTCATCATCTGCGAAACAAGATTTTTCTAGCACTTCACTGGCTTGATTGTACTGTAGGCTTCATTAGCACTTCAGCCACCCTTTTGCCTCATGTGCAATATGACAGTTCAATTGGAAACCCTGAATAGTACTACTATTTCAAGTAAAATTCACACAAGAAGTCTCTCAAAAGGAAATAACTATCAACAGTGCTGTAACTGAGACTTTTGTTTACAATGTAGTTCATTCTACTTCTTCTCAGTCCTCCCTATCCATTACTATTTGACCCTTTGTGAAAGGCACATCTATAGTCACATCACTCAGTCCATTCAGCGTTCTCCTGAGTGTGTTTTGTTTCGGTTTACATGGTTAAAAACACTCTAAGGGTCTCAACAGGTATGTTCTGGTCAGAGAAGTAATGAGAAAAATGCCTACTTATATGTATATTTATATATGAACCAATACTGAAATAATATCACGGCAAGAATGAAGATACGACCTCTGCTCGAACCACCTAACTTCTAAATAATACATCATCATGTGATTACAAAACACATGGGCGATTGAAATAGGTACTCTCTGGGAATTTTATAATTGGAGTGAGGTGAGGCAGGTTTGCAAAGTTAAATTCGAAGGTTATTCTTGTCGGTTCCAGGTCATTTGTCCATAACCAAGGCTTGCAGATGATGACTGGTCTGATAACAGCAACACCATGGGGAGAATTATGGTTCCTGTCTGTGGCAAAACATAATGAATTTTTGAATGCAGTAATACAATCTTAAATCTTTGTCACCCATTGGCTTAGATGAGTAGAGAAATATACTTTCATTAAAAATTCAATAGGAGTTTTAATTAAAAATGTCCTCTTATATTTTCAATAATTTAGCTTCATTCATTTATTGCTCTTGAAAAGGAATCCACATAATGTGTGTACTGTTGCAAAGCTGCACTGGTGACACCACAGAATTTGAATTCTGCTTCTGACTGCATGATAAATGAGTAAGCTAGCAAATGAATAACAGAGTAAAGAAATGTGCAAAAACCTCAAGCATGAACCTGCTGATACAAAATATGAAACCACCCAGGGCTACTGCCGACCTGCTGCTGGCCAGCGGAAGCCATTCATGCCTATCAGGAATTCCAGTCAGTATGTGTCTGTTGGCTACATTGCTCACTACCTCTTTATGTTCTGACTTCACCATTAAGGTTAAAAAGAAAAGGCAAATGGCTAGGTAACTTCTGTTTCATGCTATTTAGATGGTGCAGATGGTGTTTTCTCCTGTCTTGTTACTTTGTTTATTTGTACTTTTTATAACTGAAGGCAGCAGATGCCAAAGCAAAGTTCTTACCTTCTCATAAGACCACAATTGGGTCCTGGAAATAACCAGCATGGAAACCAAAACACATCCATACATTTTTTCACCCTCCACACTAAAGTTAAAAGACAGCTACCAAAATCAATTCACTTTATACCGTTTACTGTTGACTGCAAAGTCCACTGTGATACAGTATTTGCTGTTAAAAATCATGTAGGTCATCTTTTCTGAATATTTTTTTGAATTATGACTCATTTGATTTCACATATAAGCTCACAAAATGCAAGATGATACACATTTGGACAGGTACGAACAATGCAGAAAACAAGCAAGTCAGCACCAAAACCAGAGGGCACAGAAAAAAAAAAAAAAAAAAAATGCTGCACAAGGTAACATTGTAACAATGATGAACAGCTCCAGCTGGCTTGCTGAGTAAAAACAAAACAAACAAAAAAAAGTTGCCCAGGTAACACAGGTGCATTTAATAATAAGTAAATAAATAATTCAGTTTCAAATATGCCATGATAATAACTCGGTTATGTGCATCATTGTGCTGTGTGCACACTGACAAAAAGTGAGAAATAATAATCTCTGTATTGAAAAAGATTTTGTGAAAGTAATAGAGAGCAATTATTTTAATAGCACTTTGTGTATTTTTATTCAACCTCAATATAATTAAGCCAGAAAAGCCAAGTTGAGGACCAGTTTGAATCAGTTCTGTGATAAGAATATGTTGCCCAAAATGTCTAACAACCTCATGACTGAAGCTAACCCGTCCACAGAAAGCAGCTGAGTAGAGATTTTTTTTAAATATTAAGTCCTCAAACAGTCACCCACTGCTTATCCAACTCAAGATTACTTCCACGGTGACTCCTGAGGGAGCATGTACGTGTTCTCAGAAACCCTCCATCAACTGCTAAAACCCACGTACTTTTTGTAACCTGTGACCCCAATTTACAATTAATCCTAGAGCCATTGTGTCATTGATTCCACTCGCTGCCTCCGGGGTGACGGTCACGAGTGTGTGGCAGCTGTTCATATACTCCTCATAAATCCATAACCTCTGTCACTGCTTTGCTTCATCATCCACAGTCCTCATGTGCTCTTTTCCTTGTTTATGTCAGTGTAGCAGCGCTGTGTACTTTCAAGACCTGACATTGCTCATAATAATTAAAATCATTTGGAAGGCTGGAGCCCATACAATAATAATAGCAATAATAATAATACTCATAATAATAACAATAAACATTACTGCTGTGAGTGGGCTCTTTTATTCAGCCAGCAGGACAGACAAGGCGGTTTTGGTATGATTACATAAGCTCTCAAAGGAATTCTAAATACTTACATTTATTAATTATTCCCAATTCCCAATCCAAATTACACAACCTTTTGAGTTAGAACAATTGCAAGTACATAATGCTTTAACACAGATTCTGTCATTCCTTCGTTAAGGAATGTGTTTGTAGATTAACAAACGCTTAACAAAATTGTTCAGCAGGCCTCTTGTTGCTAAGGCATGCTCATAGACTTTTTGCTGTGTTGCACAAACAGGATTAAGCTACATATATCTCAGTGATAAGACTGCTAAAGTAAATTCAAAGGGCTGCAAGTCCATTTCACGGCTTATGTGAATGCTATATGCAGTAGGAATTATTGGGATGTGGACTGCAGAGCGCTTGCTGGATATTCCGCTGCAGCAGAGATGTGTCTGTCCAGCTGATGCTGAAAAATCCCATCATTTATGCTTCAACAATGCAGATGATTCTCCTTACAGAGCAATGAACCCAGCAGTAGTGGTTAGAAAAATATGTGTTAGTGTGTCTATGTATATATGCAATACTTTTGCTTTCTGTGAGTGGTAGTCTGTGTGTGTGTGAGAGAGAGAGAAAGAGCAAGAGAAGGGGAGTGTGTGTTATTGTGCTTGTTGTTAATTAACCTCATCTCTGTCTTCTGTTTTCTCTGTAGGCAGAAACAAACAACACAACTGGTATTTTTAAGCAGGTTTGCTAAATATTAATACGTGGGATCATGCAGGTATGGGACTAAACTGGCAGGTTTAAAATCACTAAATGTATGAAAATACTACTAAAGCTGCTGTTGCTATAATAGCAGGCCCTAGTAATCAGTATTAGTAACAAGTTATTTAGAAATGATATAGACACAGTGTGGGAAAATAATAAATAGTA
Source organism: Scatophagus argus (assembly GCF_020382885.2). Taxonomy (NCBI): domain Eukaryota; kingdom Metazoa; phylum Chordata; class Actinopteri; family Scatophagidae; genus Scatophagus; species Scatophagus argus. The sequence goes on along the minus strand of NC_058510.1, from coordinate 11,602,174 downwards.
ATAAACATTTAAAAAAGACTATTGGTTAATGTAAACACCAAAAAAGGCCATCTAAACAAAATAAAACTTATTCAGTTATCTGGTTAGCTGATGGGCTGACTTTAAAGCCAGTCTGCTAGCTTGCTGTTTTGTTTTTTTTTTTGTTTTTTTTTTTACCATTTTCCTGTTTTACACTCGTATAACCAGTCAAAGACCTGCAGAAAAGGCATTTCAACACCTTGGAGCAGTGCAGGTGAAGGCTTTAACCTCATAAATGGTCACAGTTCTTGAGAAAAGCTACTTGAGTTCTTGAGACTGACATCTCATCTTCATCATCAAGATCCGAATTCATCTGTATCTGTATGAAGTTATGGACAACTGCTTTTCTGAGAACCTCTGCACAATGTGGAGCTGCGCCACTACTTTGTAAAGAAAGCAACATAATACATTTATCAAGATGACAATCGCAAAAAATTTCTCTGAGTCACTTGGAGAAATGAGTCTAATTTTGGCAAAATCTTAGATTGGACAAGAAAATGACTGCTATAACTTATTTTTCAGTTTTTGTTGTGCAAAACTTGACAGATGACATTCGTCTCAGATGTTGCATTGATGTTAACAACTAAGGAGCTAAGAGACTGCACAATTTATCATGAGATGCACTGAAGCAAAAATATATATCCAATAATATATTTTCTATTCCTCTGTGGGTGTTACAACACTGAACAACATATATAGTATATTGTGACATTTCTTTTCCCCGTCAAATGACAAATTATCGCATCACTTTCTAGAGGTTGAAACGGGCAGTAAATATTTGAGTTTGCGCCAAGACGTCCTATCAGATTGTGCATCAGTCACGCTTGTGGTAAAACTAGGCCACATCAAAAGGGGATAGTTTGCACCTGGTGCTTCAAATGATGTCACCATTACCAAAGGTTGATTGTCTGTGACAGTGAACCAACACTGGGTGCTAACAGTGAGTGTATGGGCCAATTTGATATGTCTCATTGGTAGGAAAAAGAGCCACTGCAGTACTACATTAGCAAATGGCATTCACATCATTACTCATGTTGTGTCATGGGAGCAGAGCTATGAAAAGTCAATAAGGGAGAGAGACAACTGGCTAATCTTCTCCAAAGTGACTGCTTTACATAAACATTAAAGAAGAAAGGATGCGTATCATTCAGGAACGAGGTAATTCTCCGACATGCACGGAAGAGCGTACACACACTGACAAAGCAAACATCACTATGTTTCACTCTTATCTAAATCACAGTCACAAGTCCCTCTCAAAGTCACGGCGATAACACTTTTAGGAATTCCCAGTTGGTCAACTGCTTTACAAATGGCTCCCCCTTCACCATATTTAACAAACATGAGTGGGAAGAGAGGCACCCTGGAACTGCAAACAAGGGGAAACATGGCCATTAAAATGGTAAGCAGCTGCTTGGAGCGCCTGCGTCGTGTCCCACAGGGCTGGCTTCACCTTGGTGGGGTGAGAATGATGTTGATGCTTTGTCTATTTGATTCAGATGGAGAGGTAAAAAACAGACGCGTGTGATATATCAAAGGTGTCTGCTAACCGTGCAATTACCTAACCAGAAGGGCTTAAGTGATGGCTTCAGAACATAATCAGAATACTCATGCAGGGTGAAGCAGTTTGTACATCCGGAGTTGGTTACATGATATAATTAAAGTGTAATTTTAGATATTACAACTTTGGTTAATTCTGTTACTTTGGCCGCTGATTCTACTGGTTATGGCAACGCTGTATTCCCAAGTTAATTACCGAGATCTGGTTGCTACAACAAAGGCAGACTGTACTTTATTTTAGAAATGCACAGTTTTGAAGTGAACTGTCACTGGTGTTGACCTTATTGAGCGGACCAGGTCTCAGCCATTATGTTCTTGATGAATTTTTATAATAACAGTGACAAGGATTCCATTCTCATTTCATACTCTCTTAATCACTATTCAGTCAGAGTGGGTTTTTGACTCACAGTGAGGTACACAGATTTAAATTTGGGAAAAAGAGAGCAACTGATCTGCTGTCAGTACTGGCCATGAGTGACATGTTGGTGAAGCAGCACTATGGATCAGTGTGTTCCTACTTGATTTGAACATAAAGTGGAATTGGTTGTAATCCCTAATTACAAAGGAAAACTTTGCACATGTCTGTAAAATTACGATAAGTATGTCAAAGTTCGAAGTACGTCTGTAAACTGTGATAGTTGTTCATAACAATTAAGGCAATAAGTTGGCTTTGTTTTCACTTCCAAACAAATCTAGCTGTGGTCATTTTCAGACGGACAGCTTTACTGATGGCATTTCTAGTAGATTTAAAAAATATATATATAATAATAATTCTAATATTAACTTGTTGATTGCTGCAACTGAAATCAAAACAACTGCTGCCAGTATAACTTTTCAGAGTTCTTCATACTATTATAAACCACTGTTCACTGGCATCGCTTAAGCATTCAGAATAATGGACCTATTATTCAAACCAGCCTTCCTGGATCATTTCCTTATTTAAAATGATGATCCACAGGCAGGGATCACAATATCTGCAACCGCTGTGAGGAGCAGATAAAGAGAAAATCATACTGAGGTGCGGAATACATTTAAGATAATACTGTTGGCTAACACATGAAGAATCTATTTTTTTCTGGTAAAAATTGCCTAATATATGATCATTAAGGATTCTAGAGGTTATATTCAGTCCATCTCCAGGGAATTGACTGATAGGTGGAGACAGCAAGGGGAAGGGGAAAAAAAAACATAAAACTGGGCTAAATTAGGTTTTAGAAAATCTATTTCAGCCCCCAACTAGGAAAGCCATTACTGCAAATCCTATAGACAGCCCTGAAAGCATGCAGGTTGGCCGAGCACCAGGTCTAGTAAAAATGAAAGACTAACGAAGACAAAATAATCAGCTGATGGATCTCTCTCACTCCCTCTTTCTTCTCTCTCTTCCTAGTCAGCTGTATCTAATAATACACTAAAAATACCTTGAGATCAAAGATGGTACTTGTCTTGTTTCATGGCGGTTGCTTCTGTATATATGGATTATTACAAAGCTCTTTTCTTTGCACATCTTACATAACACTCTTAGGTTAAGGGAATACTTTGTGAAAAAATAACCACAATTCATTTTCATAAATCATAACGATCTTATGTAATTTAATGTCTCTGCTGCTGTTAGAAAACTACACCTCCAACAACTGTTTGAGCTTCAGCTGAGAACACTGAAGCAGATGCCATCTTCCAGATGTGTATAGTACTAAACCAGTTTGTGATGTTCACCAAGGCTCACTCAAGCATAATCGATTTGTTTACAACGTTTGTGGGTCACAGGCGACAGATCAGCCACATGAGAGCTGGCTCATCCTTTTGCACATATGGGGACCTGTAGCAAAAACAAACACTGAAATCAGGCGAGACTGTTTACCCAGCTCATCATGCAACATCCAGAGGAATGGCAGCTCCCTGTCACTAATATAATAAATATGGGTTTTCAGCTTTCTAATTACAGCCAATCACAGAGAGGGGAGGCTTTGCGATTTCAGGATGCGAAGCGAGATTTAACAGCTGGTTTCTGGAAACCATCTTAGATTGTGGGATTGGAGGAGACAGCTTCACCGGGCACGAGAAAAGACAAGATGCACCTCATTAATCCTTCAGCTGCACAGATTCTCCACATCCTGGAGCTGTGATCATTCTCTTCAATGCCACGCTGAGACATAAGAGGCTGCATCAAGTCGCTGTTTTACCTTGATACAAAATAAAGTGTATAATTTCCTCTTAATGGCTCCCTACGGTGCTGGGAGTGTGCATACTTTCACAGTCCTGCCATTAAAAAATAAGCCTTTGAAATTGGTGGTGATAAATTGTAACAATGGCAGCATCTACACATCATTGATCTCAGAAAAATGAAGGTTGTGGTTACAGGTGATTGGGGAGCTACTGAGGCATATGGAATAAATCCTTTAGAGGAATGTCAGACAGGACACACACACACACACACACACACATGCGCATGCGCCGTGTACAGAAGCAGTTTGGTAAGAACAAAAGAAATAACAACACTTTAGTAAACGCTGCTTGAATTGTGTTGTGATAAACATCTACACTTGTTTTTTTGTCATTTGCTGAAAGGCAAACAGCAGAAATTTATCATTAATTGGGATTTTCTTTGTTGTAACTAATAACAGAAGTCACTAAGGGTGTTTTCAAAATATTTACAGTAGCACCCTCAATAATTACCCGTTACCTTTATGAGTCAGGTGAGCAGTTTTGTGTTATCATGACAGGTTGTTTTGCAGCAGATCTTCATTTCTGCATCAAAAATGCATCCACACCTTTGATGTCAGTTCTTTTCCAAATCAAGTTTTCTCTGCCTGCTGTTCTCAACGTTAAGGTGACCTCTCCTTCTAACTGTTAAGGACGACACTTCTAGCTTCTGATCAGTCAAACACTTGGTAAAACAGACTCCCACTGGCCTGCAAGACAATGTGAAGGGAATAAGAGTTTAAAGTGCCTCCAAAGTTGGTTTAAAGATGCCTCAAGCAAGAGGCAGTGAGATGCCACAATAAATCCATCAAAACCTTTCTTCATAAAGTTTCTAGGCCAACATGTTGGTAAACCGCTACATTTTTACATATCGAACAGAAAAAAAAGTGGTAGACTGACATCCCATGGAGGCTGAGTGCGTCTGTCTTTTGCCTTTCTCACAAGTGGGTTGCAACAAAACATCTCTAGTTCTTATGATGTGTACATGGGAATGTTTCAAAGCAACCTCATCTTTGGGCAGTTTTGATGCACATGTTGAAATCCAGTTCTAATTCAATATATTGGGAACTTGAATAAGATTAAGATTGCTTACTGCTTATCCATTTGGCGTTGGGGTCATGAACCTTGAAGTTTTTTCGAAAGAGGTCTCCAACAGTCACTTTGCCTTTGAGAGCCAGGCGGTCATCCTCACCTGCAAAAGAACAATTACACAACAATTACAGCGTCGGCGTCACCTCAACACTCATTAAGTATCAATCACAGAAACACGTGTAGGTTTTCCACTCCATAACAACACGTTCTCATCGCAGGTATTCAAATCCCGACACTGCTTTGTCAAATCTCTCGCCATCTTGTATAGATGCACAAGGTATTGCAATTTCCCAGCCTGGGATCAATAAAGTATATCTATCTATCTGTCTATAAGGTACCCTTTAGCGTCTGCGAATGACAAATCCATCTTAACAGAAAAACCTTTGTAACACATCGCTAATGGGAAATGGCACCTAAGTTATGTTTAATCACAGAAACTGCTTGGTTACGTTTGGGTAAATAAACTGGTGACATTTGGTGAGACTGAAATATTGGCATTTTTATAATCCATGCATAAGGTCTTACATATGTACATTTTATAAATATCATGTCAACATTTCTGAATGTTTCTATTTGTTTCACATGCTTTTCAAATAAAATGTTCTAACACACACACACACACACACAAAAAGAGATATGAGCTCCAGCTTTGTTTGTGGCAAGTGGATAGTGGATGGCAGAAGTGACTATACTTTTTAAAGACATTAAGGGACAAAAAGCAGATGTCTTTAAGAGAGATGTCAGGTTAATCAACAGTGATCATTTCCAACCCTTTTGGGCATAAACCTAACCAGACCTTTAAGGCAGACCTTGGTTAGTTCATCTCATTAAGTAACCAGCAGCTTGTTCTGATGAGAGTGTGTGAGTTATTCCACTATTAAATAGTCTGGTATGAGTAAAATGCTTTTACCTAAAGCTGTAATAGCACAATGTATATTATCATTGTGGTACACTTAAAACAGAATCAAAACAAACCATTTAGTAACGTCTTTTAGAAGAACTTCAACATTTTGAAAAAAAAAAAAAGAATAGGTGCATAACAAATAAAATGAGGTGCTATGAAGAAAAGAAAAAAAGTAAAGATAAGAATAATTTTCTTGCTACTTCTGACAACAAAAACTGACAGAAAAAATTAAAAAACATCCTTTCGACACATTTTGATCTCATCTCATCTTAACAACCTTTTTCTGTGGGCTGCAACTGTTTCACCTTTCAAGGAATAAAAAAGAGAGACAGAGATTTAAAAAAAAGAGCAACGTCTAAGCTGCCTCAGGTCTTTGATTAACACTAGTTTGCCTTCTGATCATCAGGACAGACACGCTTATTTACGGCAGATTCCTCCTGCAATTCATATCAGCCTAATTTCATCCATCAGTGCTCATCATATTATCTCCTGCTACATAATATGACTCATTTCATCTACATATACATGGTGGGAGGATAAAAAGGATATGGCAATATGTTGAGAGGTGCTTTGTCTGGCTTGTTTCTTTTCTTGCCTTTAATGTCCTGCTGTTGAAAGGTGGAAATCAAATAATGTTGTCTTACATCCAGCGAGAACCTTCGCGGCTAAGTTTCATTTTGGCAAGTTTTGGCTGACTTCAAAAATGTTTTAATGCATTCTGTCTCCTGCACAAGGAGGCTTTGACAGGACATGGCAGGTGATGGACATATTGGCTGCTGTGAGGATCAAAGCTGTGCTACAGGACTGTCTTCCTCGGGTGTGATGTTTAATCCGTCTGTTAAACCTGTCTGTGTCCATGCTGCAACTGCCGTTTCATAGGTGAGCTAACACATATTAAAACTTGGTTCACACATTGTAGCAGGGGTCAAGAGGGAACCATTATGCAACATGTCATATCGTACTCACATTTGCAAACTGATTAAGTCACAATCACACATGTTGGTAAAGTACACACTGGACAGAGTGAGAAACAAACCTTTGTTAGAAGGCAAAGGCCTCAGCTATCTGTGACCACATTCCTTAATTTTAATCTGACACATGCATTGATGCGTGTTGCAGCTGTCAGACAAGTCATCTCTAAAGACCAGAGGGATGGAAGAAGGGGGGGTTCAGGCAGAGACTGGCGACATAAAATGACACTAAACATCTTCCTCTTGTCATGTTAACACCGTCACATTACAAACCGGAGAGAAATATTGTTTAAAGTCAGCCTTTTGATGAGTGTGAGATCTCTACAGCTGGCTTGGATCATAAAAGTCTAAGATTAAAAGTCAAAAAAGTAACACAAAGAGTACTATTCACACTTAAATGACAGTTGTGTGTCTTAAGAAAATATTAAGAAGTTTTGTGATTTTTTTATATGCAGTTCAGTTTTGGGGGTTCCACTCAAATACACCTGAACAGGGGCTGTAATTGCAATTTTTATATTAATTAATCACCATTTTTTGACATCTTGTGACTTTTCCTTTTTAACAAATTCACACATGTGGTACACACATGCATTTCCTTTTTCCCCCCCAGACAAGATCAAGTCCATAAATGTTTTTAGCCCCAGTAGCTTTTTACAGTCTCGGTTTGGCTCCAGGCTTTTATTTCTCCAAGATATTCCTTTCCCTTCTAAAACAATTCATCCATTTTTTTTTTTTTAGAAAGAAAGTTTTTCTTTCACTAAATGAATTTTTTTTTTCGCTAAGTAAGTTATTTTTTCTTCCTTTTTCTTGTCACCACTAAAAATTGCTTTAAATTGCAAGAACACAACAATGACTCGCATTCACGTGTTAGCGTCAGCTGTGTGAGAGCTGCGTGTGGCATACTGTGCTGAACAGATGGACAGACACTGAATCATCCTCAGTTCCTCCTTGATTTCATCATGGGGGACAAAAACACCTTTGAAGGCATCTGCTTGGTTCATCACTTGAGTTTTGCATGTGATTATCACAGTCACCAGACTGTGTACGGACTGCGGGGAGATGCAATAGCGCACATAAGTTGCAGTCTCCCATCAGATGGGGAGGTTTAAAGGGGGTAAATAATGATTTTATAATCAGTTGGATAGTTAGATTTATGGACTGAACACAGAGGCTGAAAAATGAAGCTTAAGTTGACATTTCGAATTACATTTTTATATATAGCACAATCTCTAATAGGCACATCCATTTTCTGTAGTTAAGTATGTCTTTATCTCACCCCCACAAAGTGCTGTGATCATAGGCAGAAATTTTGAATTAGTTTGATGAAAGTGAACTGTCAGCCTCAGCAGGGCCAGCTTACTTGAGCAGTTTATATGCAAATGTGGCACAACTTTTTCTTTTTTTAATACAATGGAAAGCTGGGGGAGTTTTGATCAAACATTGAACGTGGCTATATGAAAGACAGGGTTCCCTATGTGAGTGTTGACTGCAAAAGGAAAGGTAATCTTATCTAATCCTGTGGAGGTTTTGTCGGTCTTTCGTTCTAAAAATAGAGATTCACTACATGAATGAAAAACCTAACAAACAACAGTGGAACTTAGTTTCTGTTTTGAGAGTTAGTGCTCATTGTTTTTATCCCTGACTGTAACTTTATTGTTTTGGCTGACTCTCAGCCCTCTCCTAGTGTTATTTTTGCCCACAGCAGACAGCTGAAAAAGCTCTAATAACCCACTGTGCTCCACCAGCTGAGCACCAAACAGCAGACAGATAGATTTAGCAACTAGCTGGTGAACATATTGGAGCATTTAGTAGCTCCGCTGGCAGGGCTGAAGCTACAATTGACTTTCGGGATGTTTAGCAACCTGCAGGGAGTTTACACACTAATGCATGATGGGTACTTTGATGATGGCACATATTTAATAAGAAACAGCAAGGTGAATATATGTGTATAAGTTAAGACAGTACATCTTCTATGTGCTGAGGCAGTGGTAGTAAGAAATTTACTCTTTGACATCAAACACTGACACCAAAGACAGAGCCAAGAAGCCAAGAAAAATCCAAAAACTACAAAGCAAATATTTGCAAACGTTACAGCAGAAGAATGCAGTGGCGATTGCAATAACAAGTAGATTTAAACAGTCTTACATTTACAACTGGCCCTTTGAGGACAGCCAAGAAGCTGATGTGAAATTCAGTTTGACTCCCCTCTTCTATAGCTTATTGTGGGCCCTCATGCAGTAATCTCTGTGACTGCTTGCGTTCAGCTACACCTTACGAAAGTAACACGTGTGATCCTCCCACAGTTTCAATTAGCTGTCACTCTGTCAGTCAGCGTGACATCCCACAGTCTGAGCAATACCCAGATGCCAACTGTGAACATCTGCCCTAGTTGTACTGATGTAGGGAACAGAGCAACCTCTTAGTAATATGGAGCCATCAATTGTAGCAGGCATAGGTTTTCAGAGAAGGAAGAGGAGAAGGAGACCAAAACCCTGTGTGTGTGTGTGTGTGAGAACAAAGTGGTTGTCAGGAGCAGTTAGAGACTGGCTGGTTTGTCTGGCAGGGGAGCATCCATCAACAAACCCTCCTAACTGAGTGGAAACAACATGCTCTCATAACTCCTTACAGGGGCTGCACAGCCACAGTTTGCTGCTCAGAGTGAGGTGCCTTTGTTCCCAAAAATGGTCCTCTCTTGATGTGCAATTATAGCTAAATAATTTGTTCTGAATGATTGCTGTATTTGACATTTTAAGAGGAAAATTCTCCCCAAAGCACTTAAACAATGTCAAAAAAAACCTCCCTCCCTCTCAAGTTGTTTTCTTTTTATCACATTTTCTTAAAAGAAGTAGAAAAACTTTATTTCTTTTTAAGCTTTCTTGTACCAAGCTTAATTTGTTTTCATTCTAGTGCAATGAAGTGCTTATACTTTTTATTGTTTTAAATACAAATACAATACAAAATGCTCTTGGATTTTTTTTCCACTGAAAAACCTAAATTGTGCACACAACTGCCTTGAAAAGATGCTGTTTGTAGCAGTTACAGTAGAGGTTTTGATAAGGCAGAACATAAAGATAGTAAGCAGTAAGCGTGGTATCGGTTGTGAGATCACTTCCTAAGAATAAAGACATTTTTGCCACATTCACTACTTTTTTTCACAGGGAGGAATTCATCATAAGAGGCAGAGATAGCAATTTCCTCACAGACTGCAGTCTGAATACCCACATTACCACACAGGACAGAATGCAATGCACCCTCTCTGGAGGTCATCATCAGCTGTGTGTGAAATGCAATACTCTTTTCAGTGGTTGTTTAAGATTTGAATACCAGGTTTAGGCCAACTACGGCATCGTGATGGGAAAGAAAACATTTACTGACGCTCCCTCCGTGCGTACGTATGCAGTGTACAGAAACTAGGGACATTTTGCCATTTGTTAGGAACACCAAGTCCAGTACAATGCCTAACTAATTATCAAATCTGTTCTATTTACAACCGCATTGAGCAAAAGGTGCTGCAGCTGAAAAATGGAAGATGTTCAAATACACTGTGTAGCTGCCCAAAAATGACATTAATTTTTTGATAATACCAAAACCATGGACGAGCCTCCACTTCTCTTTTTCACCATTTTGGAGGCTGATTGTGGATTACTCGCTCACATTCAACCACAAGATCATTAGCAAAGCCACCCATTTTGAACCGCAAAGTTTGGCTCACAGTCTGCTTTCCAGCTCACCCCATTCCACAACTGGAAAAAACATTTCTTCATTTTTTTGTATTGGGCCTAGTCATGTTGAAAAAGAAAAAAACTGTTGGTATTAAGGTGGAAGCTCATAAAGCACCAAAGCCCAAACCAAGAGAACACCCCCACACCAACACACAGTGGTGGTCGTAAATTTTACTTAACAAATGGTTAAGTTTGAGCAATTCATTTGAAAACTCCAAAGTCTGCTGTGTTTTTTGTGCTGAACATCTCAGATCAACAACACAGAAGCACTTAAGGTCGATCTTTTCCTTTAACTTGATAAGTGCAAAAAATATATTAGACTCTGCAGAATCCTGAGATTTAATTAACAAATCAATCCTGAATACGATAACCCCAAGAAGGAACAAAACAAACTGTCTTAACAGTAAAAAAAATCTTTGAGAATGATTTAAAGAGCTGCATTATCTTGAAGCTGGTTGGGATGTCTACTTAATCCTTACCAACTTTAAAAAACACATATGATGAGGCCGGAGCTTATTTTAACACCCCAAAAGCCTCTAAAACACCAAACAGACAGGCCCTTAGACGGGCAGTTTTCTGGCAGTCTGCTAGAGGCCGCGCAGTTGCTGCAGGAACTCAGTTCATGTCGAGACTTGGAGCGGAACAATCGTTCTGCTTGAGAACACAGAGCTGACGCAGAGTGTGGACGGATTAGGTCGAGATACAAGCTGGAGACACCACCCGCCTGGCCTCCACTTTCTGCCTGACTCCTGCTGGCCTGCCTTATTTGGAAGTGGCACGTTAAACAGCTCCGGTTCATCTGAGTCCACGACAAACACCCTGGGACAGGAACAGGTCACAGTCAGGAGGTGACGACGCGTTTTAGGCCTCGCTGCTTTGACACCTGCTGCTGGGCTCTGCGCCGGCGATATTTGTGCTCTGACACCTGTCTAGATCTCAAAGGATTATGTAGAAAAACAATGAATTACTCTCAAAATTGCTGACCCTGCTGTGCCACCATAGCCCCCCCACATGCTACAAAACATTACCTGTAAATGTCTGTGACAAGAAATCATAACAAAGGGCGCAGTGATTATTGTCTGTAACTGCATTATGTGCACACACACTGGCAGTTCAATTGAGTGATTTGGCTCTGGCAGCGCATAAAACCACATCAAGGTTCTTTATGAGCCTTGGATATAAACAGATGGTCTACTGATTAAACTTTAATCTGAATCTGAAAACAGAAAATCTGAAGGTCACTTTGACATCAAACTCAGATGCCTTAAAATAACAAAGGCGAATACACGCACGAGTCCAAAATGTGCATGTTGTGTGTGTGCAGGGAGAAGAAGGGCTAAGCGAAAGAGACAGATGGGGACTGGGTTTATGAAGAAAGCAATGTTGTGCAGACTGATTTCAATAAGGTTTAGTGACCTTCACTAAATGTGGAAGTTACAGCAACAAAGTGTGCCCATGTGGTAGTTAACTGTCACATTACAGCGGGTGACACTGCAAATATTGTATGAGAGTGTGGCCCACACACAAGGACAGAGATACTGACAAACACACTGTATTCTTTGCGCTGTTCGTGGTGAGACTGACTGCAGAACCTAATGGGCATGTCTGTGCATAATAATAGCCGTGTAAACAGCGATGTGTGGTGTGTGGTGTTGTGACCTGCACCACCACCGCCCCCCCTCCACTCCGCCCCTTTCTGCGCTGTGTACCTGGTGTCAACAGGATGACGGAGGTGACGATCAGCGAGCAGATGACCAGAATGACAAGAAGGGCGATCGCTATTCCCTTCCAGTTCCTCTGCGGAGGGTTACTGCCCACCAGCTCCTGCAGAGAGAAAGAGAAAGAGAGAGAGAGAGAGAGAGAGAGAGGAGGAGGAAAGACACGGTCAGAAACAGCTAAAAGGATATTGTGGGAGCGAATCAGAGTGCGCAAGGGACGACAACAAAAGGAAAAGAAAATGTGACAAGGACAATATGTGGGATATGAGACAAAAAAAGAACGGCATCTAACACAACTGAAGTGAGGAAAAAGAATCACAGGAAGAATAAATGGCATACTATTGGAAAGGAAAGACGAGTGTGTCAGTCAAGGACGAACGTGAGTCACAGTCACAGCCTCTCGGCTATCAAGGAGACATGCCAGCAGCAGCAGCAGCAGGAGGAAGTGTGTGTGTGTGTGTGTGTGTGTGTGGGGGGGGGTTCTTAATGAGCCGAGCATCAGCGGCCGTCACCCGCAAATGAATGTGACAGATAAAAATGGATCTCACGACACGTTGGTGAATTGCATGGTTGACAACAGCTTGCCAACAGCAGAGAGAATCTTTGGGGTTGGGAAAAACGACCCTGAGTTATGAGGAACCTTGAGGCAATTTTGATTTTCTTTTTTTTTTGTGTGTGTGTCTGACCGACAAATCCAGAAACAAATTATTCTATTCCAGTTTAATATTGTTAAAGATGAAATTTGAATTTTAAAGAACGAATACAGCACAGTATCACCACAGACTATAAAATGAAAATAATGGAGGGAATGCAGCTTTAGGCTTATTCCCAAATCAAATAATATTCAAGAGAAATGTATTAGACAACCGCTGTGTCAGATGGCTAGGTTCAGCCAAAAAAAACAAAAACAGAAATTTAATGAGCACAACATTTTCTGAAAATATTACAGCCACAATTCAAGACAGTCCGGTCAGAAGTTATGAATGACTCTAGATGAGGTTTAAACCTCCAGTTTGGAGCTAAATGTACTCAGCCTTTCCTCATTTTACAGCTCAACAGCAAAATCATCTGGTAAAATTCTGATTCTTGCTTTGTCTATGTAATGTAACGTAATGTTTTGTTGTTTTGATATTATTGATAGAAATATATTCTGTTTTCACGTTAGCCTACTAGTGCTGAAAATTCAGATCAGACGGAAATAAATCACAAATAAACATCTGCATGCAAACTCTCACTAGCCAGCCAGCGTGGTCTATGATGTTTATGGGTGATCTATAAGTAATCATTAGAATCTTAAAATTCGACTCAAAACATAAAAATACAAAACCTACAAGTACAGAGATGCTAAAATCAAGACTATATGTCATCTCATGCCCACATTAGATCTTGTACTTAATGCACTTTGGCTAAAAAGCACACATGGCTCAATGTGAGACAAGACAAAGAATTTCCACCTCAGCTTTGATTGACCAGGCTAACGCACAGACCACCAAAAGCAGAACTGAAAGGGACTCAAAGAAAGGATTCAAAGCCCAAACAGAAGAGGATTAATAAGTTCTTAATTAGTTTATAGAGGACAAAAAGAGCGAGGCGGAGCATGTGCTTTGGGGACCTGTGGCTGGGGCATTAATGAATTCACACTAAGGCTTTAATGACAGTGAATGGCTGATCCATGAAGCAAACTCTTCACTGACCTCATTCCCACCTTAATTGAAAGGAGGTCCAAGACATCATTATCCTGCAGATAAGAGCAATTGGGGCTATTTACTAGATCGCACATTACCCACATTCATTACAGAAATAAGTTATTAGCCTCAGCTGTATGACCAGAACTGTGACAGCCACAAAGCACAACATCTTAAACAGAAACAACAAGAATGAGTAACATTTCTATTCAGTTTGTGAGCTAACAAGTTCAGATCACTAATTTGCTCTCCGTAAAAGGGATTCAATCAGCATGTGACAAAGACTGGAGAGAGTAAACTTTAAGCAGCTGTAATTTTATGACTTTAATATCTCAGCTTTTTGCTTTAATGATGTATCAAATCGTCGTTGCCCCATGAAAAAAAAACAAGAAAAAAACATATCTCCAAAATTTGGTTCTTCAAGGAGCATTTTATTTACTATGCCCTCCAATGACGTGCGGTCATTTACGATCCTCCAGTCTCATTTTTATGTCCCACCAAACTTGATTGCAGGCTATTCTACATCTGCACTTAACACATTACGCCAACAAAAGCTTTTGGTTTGCATTTTATATTGAAGTCAAGATAAATCATGGGCAATAAATACCCGACACATCAGTTGCGTTTTGTTTTTCGTCGGACAGCGACGAAATGTTCTTCAACATGGAAACACAGCGGTTTTGTAACAGGACTCTACAATACGATTTACGTTATAACCATCACTTCTTGTTAATTAACTTTGTTTCAGATATATTTTCTCTATCAGTTTGGAATGGCAAATGGCTGTAACCACTGAAATATCCAGAGCTGCAACTAATTCAGAATTTGTTTCAGAAAAAAACTAAAAGTGAACTGAATCATTACTGCTAAGGGTGATTAGTCATTAGCAGGCCACATTAAAAATTGTAAGTTCAGTGATTGAGTGTTTTGGACTCAGTGTTGCAGATGACTTTGTTCCATCACAGGCTTGTAACCCTTAATTTCTTTTATAACAAATGACCAGATGTTTTCTGAACCTTGGAAGTAACATCTAAGATTGTCTATACAGAAAATAAACAGGACGCTTATTTCCTACTCCCTCTTGCTACTTGCTAAAACAAAATAAAGAAATATAAGCATATTCATGTTTATAGATACTGACTTTATTGGTACTGACAATCACAATTTTTTAAAAAAAATCTTGGAATTTTTTGGGGAAAAAAAGAAGCAGTAGGTGAAGGCTGAGTGGCATCAAGAGGCTTTCCAGTATGGCTCATTAAAATGCAACAATCATTCACTCATTCATATGATGTCAGAGATACATGAACTGATGTTTTTTTCCCATTCTGATTCTCTGCTGAGCCATCTCTACGGAACAATCTTTATTCTGTCCTGCAGAACAAAAAATCTGGATGGAGGTTTTGTGAGTGATAGTGTATGATAGAGGGGGATTTGATCTATGGAAAATGTTGACAAAAGAAAACAAGCCCTACAGAGAGCAGCTACTTATATGCCATAATGAGATGTAAAGTGAGCACAACAGAGTGCTCAATGTATATAATACACAATAAAAGAGAAGACAGATATTCTCATGCAATACCTGGCAACGCCTGTTTATTTTCTTCTATGCAAAATGGCTCTGCATCGTAGATAACGCAATCTCAAGCTGGGTATGATTCAATCAGAGCGTCATAAATTTGACAGACCTGTGTGTGTGTATGTGTGCCTAATCGGAAATGCAGACGGTAGCCTAACCTGCAACTACATTTCCAAAAGAAAACAGAAATAAAAACAGAATGCAATCATTAGCAAACAAACCATGTTAACCGACAGTGGCTTCACAAAGTGTTCCCGAGTACATGTAGTAATATCCTTTATACAATCCATCCTGACTTGGAACAACTAAGCCTTTCATACCCAGTCGTGATACTCTCACCTGTCACCAATGAACTTGTTTACCTGTGGAATGTTCCAAACAGGTGTTTTTTTTGGTGCAAGAGCTGTTCAATAGAAGTTATAAAATGCACCCACAGTTGTTGTCTGAGTTATTGGAAGAATCAACAGAATAATGTAAACCAGCTAAGCGTAGTGCCAACGGTATGGACATTACCACATAAGAAAAGTGTGTTCACTTTACATACTTGCAATCAAAATCTAACTCCAGCTGTCTTTTACTGTGTATTATACATACATTTGTTCCCCAGAAGACCTTGCACACTGGATGGAAGACAATTATTATGAAACCTTAATATTAATTATTGGGTCTATGGTTGGTCATATTATACCAACAAAGAAATTAAGTCAGAAAAAAATTGCAGTGATGACTGTAGTGAGCACTCAACCATCATCACAGCCCTAATAACATCAAATATGAGTTTAACACTACGACTTGCCAGAATGAATTTTTACTGGGGTCCCACTCAAATGACCACCTGTTTGTCCTGGGAACTCACTACATTGAAAACCTATCAACATCACTGCGCACCTTGCCGCATCTTGCTGCACAGGTTTCAGCCTGATGCGTGCTGTGGAGCAAAAGCGATTTGCTAAAGGTTAATCTAAATGTCCATGCAATCTGGTTCCATTTATCTGTACGAGAATCGAGGCAGCTGTTCACTGAAGCACCAAAATCTCACAGTGTAGCTCAGACCAACAACTCATTTCCAGGTGAAAGTTTTATCTTTAAATCCTCCCCATGTTTCTTTCTGTTGTGGGAGGACATCACCATCAAACATTAGTGACCTTTCTCCTTTGGTAGACAGACAACAGACAGTCTGTTCTTTCTGTCTGTCTAGTGGATATGAGATAAAGGTTGACTGGACTGTCCAATGACAGTAAATGTTCAGCTCTACTACTGTAGGACACGCCAACACATACACTCTTCGCAGGTGCTACAAGTCTGCAGCACCTGAAATTGCTTCTCATATTTTCTCTCCACATTCTGCAGCAGTAATATCAAGCATGCTGAATTATTAACTGCAATGTTACAATGACTAAAGAGTCAATGTCACACAGAATTTCCATTTGGATCAGCATCTCTGTGAGAACATATTGACATTGGAAACTATCCTGCAAAATACGAAAAAAAAAAAAAAATCTTCTATAGGAGGTCTTTCTCACAAAGCGAATCAGTAGCCATCACTTTTTTTTGTCCCTGAACCTGGAGGGCTTAATGGTAACCACATATTCAGTCTGGGTAAAGGTGCAGACACAGGCTGAGAACCTTGCCTAACCTTCGTGATCATGCCTCTCTGATCTGTAATTATAATAATAATTGGACTAATTAGCTAGACCTTATGGGCTGAAGTAATGACAGGGTGATTACAAGCGACATTGGCAGAAGAGAGATGAGGAATAAAATGAGCAGTGAGGAGGCAGAATATCAGAGCTCGCAGGAACAGAAAAATAAATAACATGTTGGGAGGCTGCAGGAAAATTCACTGACAGAATCGCTTGAAGCGTGACCAAAACATGACAGAGAGGGGAAATAAAACGTATGAAAATATATGTACAAGATCCTGGTGTTGTGTCCATGGTAACTGTCATGTTTGACTCTGAAGAGGATGTAAAGGAATCACGAGCGTTGATTGCGTGCTGAGTGTAATACATGACATTGTTGCAACGTCTCTCAGTCGACAGCCACAAAATTAATCCAACACTTTTCAGTAGTTTTGAGTATATAGAGCCAATTCATCTCTTTGAATGGAAAAAGCACTTTACAACCCACAGTCTGTTGGACCACAGAAAAGGCTCAAAGTGCTGGGTGCTTGGCTCAGAAGCAACAAGTTGTGCATATTTGGAGCTCCGATCTCTCATGATGTGTCGGGTAAAGAGCTGAGGGATTACTAGTAATTCTAATTTTCTTCGCTCGAACACATTGCAAAAGTAGCTTTCCATTATGTCAGGTTTGTTTAAAACATGTGGTGATTTCTATTCCTGTGAGGTTTGGAAAGACGTGCCCTGCAGGGTTTTACTGCAGCATAAAAGCCACTCAGTAGTTTCAGCTCATTCCAAATGCAGCTGGCCACATCTCGACTAGCGAGAGCAAATAGATGCCTTCCATAATAAGGTAAATAACACAAAAAAAATGCTGTCCATTACTGCATTATCTTTGACTGATGTTCCAATCTGGTGTCTAGTGTTTTTTCTTTTTATTTTAGATTATTAACTGTATAATATAAAGTAAAAGTGAAGATTAAGTAATTTATTCTGACTTGAAAAAATAATTTCATACTTTTTTCATACAGCCTTAACAACCTCAACCAATATGGCGGGACAGCCTGAATGTAGACTAGGAGGTAAAGCCAAGGGCAAAAAACAATCGCAAAGTGCTTGGTGCACCACTCAGCTGTTTGCAAAGTTTATTCCAGTGAGGATGCTTTCATAGCTGAAGGCAACTCAGATGTTCATTTCAACGTTTATTGCTCTTTTTTTTTCTCATCTGCACTATAGTGGCTGAACAGTCAGAAGACATTGTTTAGGGACCCATAAAATCCCCAATGGAAATTACACTGTTGTTGACTGGCACCAAGAAATATGGTCAATATATCACTGGCTCTCACACATCTCCACTGTCTGTTGAGTACAGAATTGATTGTAAGATCAGACTCTTCATATCAGACATGCTTACAGTTTATCATCTGAAATAAGTTCTTATATCAAAAGACTGTCATCTCCTTCAGACTCCCAAAGCTCATTCTAAATGTGGGAATAGCACATTCCTTACCTAAAGCAAATCAGCGGCCAAGCTGGTAATTTGAGGGTTGCCTCAACATTCTTCCTTTAACAATTATTACAAGACCTCTGTGCGTCCCCTTCTAAGGTTTTTGTCACTCAGTACAGAGCTTCCAATTGCTTTTGTGTGAAACTGTGCGGCACAAACCATTTTAAACTTGTACTTTTCCATTTAACCAGAATTCATCAATATGGTGGCAAAAACAATGGGATATATACTCGGGTCTGAAACTAAAAAAGTTGCTTGGAGCAGGACAAGGCACAAGCCATAAGAAAGGCTGTGTAGCCTGAGTAACTGCTCCATTTGTGCCAGCTTTATGGGACGCTAAACTGGAAATAAGCACTGTCATTGCCATCTTAATAGCTCAAACTAAAATGTCGCATTCGTGTGTAGGCTACATATGTTCTCCCTGAGGATGAAGTCAAAATGCCTTTGGGCTCCAGCATTAGAGACAGTATAGGTCATTAATTCTGGATTCTGGATGAATATGTTGAAGCCTAAGCATGCAGTGTATGTGTTATCAAAAGGAATGTGTGTGCATGTCTGCATATTTTTCATCAGTTCATTACAGAAAATTAATAGTGTCACTAAATTGTCATTGTCATTTGGCCTGCATCATAATACACTGAGAGCACAATGCTACCGGAGACGTATGGGTGGGAAGGAGCTCGCAGGGAGCTGCAGAAAGCCTGAAAACATCATGGAAATGCAGAGAGGGAATTACAGTCTGCCACAAAGAATGGAGTATTTTTCTGCTACAACCAAACAGACTACAGCAACAGAATATTATGAGCCAGTCAATTTTTAATTTGTGCACTTATCCAGAAAGACATACAAAAGCAGCCAGTGACACTTTGACAGACATGAGATGGCACATGCTGTTAACAGAAACAAGTTTGCAGCTAAGTGGATCAAACCTGTAACCTTGCACAGTCAGTACATCGGGTACTGACTGTGCAACAACAGATGCAAATCATAAAATAATGAGAGCGATGCCTCTCAACATGACAGGTCTGATGTCGTCTGATACAGCGAGTTACAACAGACGCTGATAAGAGCAACTGCTGTGGCACATTCATCAGAAAGAATTTAGTTGACACTTTCATCCTTAAAAGCTTTGGCTAAGAAAAGTGCAACAGCATTATCCAGAACAATTAAATCAAATGACATATTAGGGTTTAAATTACATGCATTTTAACTGGAGCTGAAGCTTACTGTAAATGTGCATTGGAAAAACCTGAAGACATACAGCAAAACTGATGCAAAGCTTCCATTAAACAAGCAATCTTTGTAAATAACCAGCAGAAATAAATTAAGGTAAATTACTGTCCCTTTCAGCAGAAAAAATTAATATCATATGAAAAATGATTTTTGTAATGTTACTTTTGAAATACTGCACTATAAATTTAATGTCAATGACCACATTTGATGACAGTAGTTTTCATTACTGTATTGACCTCCCTTCTACACTGTACTCAATTTTTCCATAAGAAGAGACGGCAAAGGTGTCATTTTAGCTGATTTTTACAGTGCAGAGATGTGATTCTAATCCTCAAATAGAAGGATTTGGAATCTCTGCTTCTTTCATCCTTCTCAAACGGACTTCATTTCTGCAAAAATATGAGCAGATTAATCTCAAATCCAAATCCTCTGCTATTGTTTAAGTACTTTTAAATACAGATGGATTTTCTCTTATGCCCTTCTTGGTGAGACTTTCTAGTCTTTGAATAAAAGATTTCAAAATCACAGATCTCTTCCAGCTCGGCGCCTCACAGGTCACACGGCATCAACGCTGTGTGACTGCATCCAAACCCATTTGGGCAATCTTGTTGTTGTCATACAATGATGCAGCAGCAGTGGGGCTGTACACATAAACAAGTTGTCTTGTTTGTTACTCACGGCAGGAGAACTAATTTCCAACTGGCCAGCGTGTCGGTGTGTGTGTGTGCACATTGTTGTCGAGCTTCCTCTGCCTGGTTTGTTTGATTTGCGAGTGAATCTCTTCCAGTCCATTAGAGAGATGCTGGGAGGGCGTCACTGCCAGCTGACCTCTCTCTGCACAGTTTGCACTAAATCACATCTCTGTAAAATACCATCTCCGTAAAATGAGCCAGTGTGTATGGCACGGGGCCTCTCTAACGCTGTGGAAAGCCATAGGAATGTTTTTCTTTTGGTTTTTGACGATACAAAGCACACTTGGATGTGATTTGCATGTTATGAACATTGCTCCTGAACTGGAATCTGTCAAAGCGAAGAAACCCCACAGCTCATTGCCTATGCCATAACTGATAATATATGTACTTCATATAAAATTTCTAATGCAGCGATAGCCCATTTGCATGCAAGTACACATTCTGTAGAGGTAATTAATCACATTTATTCTGTATAATTTCCCTCATTCCTGTGGAATCAGAGTGAGAATGATGAGGGTTTTTATTGGCGAATATCCCCTATAGTCATAGCTGCTTGGTGAACATGCATATGACATGGCTAAACAAGTGATGAGGCAAACCCATGAGAAAACAAATGTTTTCTGCTCCTCTCATGTATAATGCAGGGGAAATGTTTTTCCCCCTCTGTTTTGAGCCTAAAATTACAAATCTTCTTCAGAAAACGAGAAAGACGGAGTTTCTCCTCATTTCATCATTGTTCCTGTGGCACTGTGTCTCCGAGTCTGGGGAGGCAAAACGTCACTGCAGCTCCACTGAATCAAAGATCAATCTTCATCTATTCATTTCATTTCAGATCTGCTTAGACTACCGTGCAGCTTGAAAATAATGAAGTCTGTGGTCATCCTTTGTGGTCAGCTCTAATGACAGATGTCTAGTGGCATAGCACTGGGAAATGTTCCAGCATTACATTAGCCAAGTATTTGAAGCCATACCCTTGTGTGCAAATGTGTGATGTGCTGACTCTGTGAGTCACTACCAAGTCCAAGACCTCAGACTTTAATTGGATCTGTATGGACTTTCAGTGACAAACTTGAAAATAAGCTGTGTAGCTGAAGTCAATGGTTTTGCCTTCAGTATCTTAAGTCTCAACACATTTTAGAAAGCAAGTCTTGAGTGATACAGTAAATGACTATAAACTATAGGTCAGTATTTATATATGTCAACACTCTGCAGAATTAACTGAACTGTTCAGAAACCTGCCTTACAGTTAAATAAGCTCACTATCACTTTTTTTCTGTTGGGTTGGACAACTTTCTACAAGTCACATATTCTTTAATTCCTGCTGACAGAGCGTACACAAACTTTAGTGTTCAAGTGGGTAATTCTGTCAACTTCAGCTATGGTTTACCAAGACTCTGTTGTCACTGCATTATCAGTTAAGTATAGGTATGGTTGTAAATTGTATGCAGCCCCTGATTGGTCAGCACCAAAACATTGACAAACCATGTTACTATTGTTATTTATGTTACATTAATTAATTCTAACATATCTGGGCCTTTCAAATTCCTAATCCTAATGATAGCATAGCTGGCTGGTTTGGTTGCCACTGCATGACTTCATGTTCTGTGCAGTCACAACTGGCAAAACTTTGAAAAGTTGGCCTCATTTTACTGCAGATAAATGGATTATACGTAAAGGGGTTTATAGGCACAACACCCAAACCTCATGAAACACAAATACAACACTGTTACATCCCCAGTGCAGCTTCATCAGTACCAATAAGTAGTGTAAATATCAATGAATTCAATCAATAAAGATAACTGTCCCTAGAAGTGCTTAAGTAATAAAGACTGAAATGTAAAAATTGACTGAATCAATCATAACGATTTGGCACAAGGTCTTAATCAGACTGTTTTACAGGATGGATAAAAGCACAGCCTACTCATTTCATATATAGTATACGAGACAAAATGGCATCTTTATCAATTATCAATTTCTCAGTACCCGTGTCCAGATACTAATTGCAACTTTAATTGGTTAAATTTTGGCTGGGAAACTTGCATTTGCATTTCATCTCCCTTCTCTCTGTACCCATAATTCCTGTCAGTCTCTCTTTGTCAAATGTGGACGACTTACCTAAAAACGTGCACAATAAATCCACAATCAAGGTGTCCAAACAAACAATAACAGAAAAATATTCAACAACAAATCCTCAAACAAAACAACAACTACTGTAAAAGGCTTACTCTAGTGACTTTTATGCCCTTCAATGATTTTTATGGCCTTAAAAAAACAATAAATAAAAAAAGGTTTGGTTAAGTTAAGGCAACTAAAATGATTTATTTAGGATTTTGGCCAAGCGTAAAAGAAATCACTGCTTCTACTGTTTGGAAAATATGGCATACTAACAGTAGTGCTGTTGCTTTTTATTTGAAATAAAATTATCATTGAACGTAGAAATTGATATTCAGTGCAAAAGCACAACCGTCCCTGCCTGAGGCTTTGCAAAAGTATCCGACTGACTCAATCACTGACCCAAGGTTCTGTCTTTGCTCTACGTTAATATTGTACTCTTGGCCTGCAGAAAAAGGGAAAAACTAGTAAGCTTTATCGAATGGATAATTTGGATGCATAAAGACTGTTTGCAGAGTTTGTAAAGTAAACATTAGTTTATCACTCATGTGGAGCAGCAGGGCATCGGGGATGAACATAACAATTCTAATTCTAATGTGGGGAGCACTGAATTTATTTTAACAACTTACATTAGTTTAAAATTGCCAGAACAAAACTCAAAAGCCCTAGCTGACTTGTATAACACAAGGCTGGATTGGATAATTGGATGAACACAGCTACTAGGGGATTTTGCACCTATTTAAAAAAAAAAAAAAAAGTAAAAAGTCTCAGTATTTATAACTATTTGTAACCCAAGTAACCAGCGGACAAGCACATGTTATATTGCTATTCTGCTTGCTTCTACTGAAAAATAACTGTTACATGAGGATCAGTTAACACTAGTTATTTGAGTTTTATGAGCTGCCAGTTTGCTGCTCAGGCTTACTTGACAAGGTCAAACAGCTTTGAAAGTGCTTTGCATTGGAAAACTTGTCAGCAGCTAACTGACTACAACTTCAGCTGAGGGGCTCTGAAGGAGATGAGCTGGGGAGAATACAGAAAAACGGAGGGAAGCAGAGAGAAAGCCGGGCAGGAAGACTTGACTGCAGAGACGAGCGTGTCCCTGGGCCCACACCCAGAGCCATTGGTATTCATGCGGCCAGGCGGCAGTGTCAGCGAGTGCTGCATCTCTCAGGAACATTAACAACTGAAAAGTATCTTTCCTACTGTTCTTATCTATCAGCCTTCATTCCATAGCACACACTTGTCGCAACACTCCAGCAAAATAAATTGCCGTCATGGAAACAATATGCACAGGCAGACGCGCTTGCTTCCTGGAAATGAAATGCCCCAAAACAGACTGCTTCCAGGCGCAGGGGTCTAATAAAAAGAGGCTGCCGCTCCTGTTGATGTTTACCCAGGCTAATGTATTCTGGCCCGCTGTTATTTTATCGCTCTCTCCAACAAAATATGAACATTCATGTAGAAAGAATAGACTTCCAGCCTCTTATCATTGCCATAGTGTTTGGCTGAAGTGCTCTCACAATGAAAAGTGTCTCATAGTTAAGAGTGTATATGAATCACCTGATTTCACCTCTCTTCTACAGTGGGGAAAAGAAAGAATCAACTGAGCTTGGGGTGGTTCCTTCATGCATTATGAACACCCAGTGACTGTGCCCCGTGGATGTTCAAATACGCTTTCCATGAAGGCCCTGAGGACTCGAACAAAAATCATTTGGAATGAAACATCAAAATCTGTGATGAACTCCCCGGGTACAACAGTGTGTACACAGGGCATTTCCATCCATCCCATCTACTTTGTTTGTGTTGTGTGGCCTCTTGTTGGGTCTCCATGGAAACCCTGTCAAAAGCACAAGAAATAATTCACCGCTTACCCTCCCTCAAGCCACCTGTTGTTATCGCCGCAACCCAATTGTTCCCGCTACTCAGCTGAAAATGGGAGAGCGAGAATTGCATGCAAGAGTTGCTTCTCTTGATTTAACAGGTACATCAGTATTATGCATAGTTCTATATGAAATATAGTGCTATATACTACTAACTATGGTACTACTACTAATACGATGTACATTTGTTGTGGTTAAGGCTTTTGTACTCAATATTCATTTGAACCTATAGGTGCACACATTACACATACATCAGCCCTAATTCAGTGTAGTGCTGGTTAGAGCATGTGTGCACTGCATGTGTGACTGAAATGGACTCCATATGAAGAAAATGCAATATGGGTCTCCCATTGCAGGCTATTGCCCGAAACCAGCTATGGCACAAAATGGTTTTTGCATGTACAATATGTTGAAACACACTGCAGCTTAGGAAAACATGCAGAGACAAAACCAAAAATTATCTTATTTTTATCTTATTTAATTAATTTGACAACACACATGCATAACATTCAGGAAAACAAATACACATAACACAACCAAACAGACAAATGCACTGCAAAAACACACAACACATAACAGGAATATGCTCATCTTGCATTTTGCCAGGTTTTAGAAGGGTAGCAGTAACAAAAGAAAAAGCTGAGTTTGCCTTAGCAATAACTCAAAAGGGGAACAGATGAGCAAACAATTAACAGTGAGGTTCATCAATTCACTAACATTACAAACAATACGTCTGGATTAGATACTGCATCATTGAATCCCTTGTACAATCATAGAAAATTTGAATTCAATGCAGTCATGGCAGATTCCATCACAACAATTAGATAATTACAAAATGTAAATAAAATGAGTGGCTATTGATGAACTAATATGTGCCGTAAATAGTATCTGAAATTGGGTTTAATTTCATTAAAAAAATTCAAGGGATTAAAACTAAAATAACAAAAGTACATGGATCAGTGAGCTGGCATTCATGAATGTTTTGGTAAAATACACACACACACACGCTATCCATCTGGATATCTATTTCCAATGACATTAAGGATGTGTTCAAGCATGTATCACTTGCCCTACGCATGGTCAGTGACAGCCTGGGTTGTTTGTATCAACCAAAAAGAATCAGAACAAGGGGGAAATGGTGGACAGTGAAGCGGGGTAGTAAGAAAATCTGTCTGCTACCTCAGTGCCTGTGGGGGTTTCATCGATGCTGGTTCTCAGGATACATGCTGTTTGAAGGTAGACAGCTCATCAAGTTTTCAGGGCATGAACCTGACCACCTGAGGCGGAGAAGAGCAGGACTACAGACACACTTATTACTGCCACAAAGCAAAGCTGTACAGTGTAATTTTAAATCTACAGAAGTATCTTTTCTTTTTCCATCCGTATACAAAATCTCTCTCAAGCTTTTTTCTTGATAAACTTTACTTAATCTACTTGAACATTACAAAATAATAAAAAGACCTTGTTTCATTGGAAAGATATCTTCTATATCGTCTATCTATCATTATGAGCATGAAAAACTCCCCTACTACAGACTTGAAAGATGTCGGCACATGTTTGTAGGTTGCTTCTTCTGAAAGAATGCATAGTGTATATGTATAGTGTAGAATGTATAGTCAGCATTGATTCACAGCAGTTTGAAAGAATTCCAATCATGGTAAGTCTTCACAGAGGGCGAAAAAAAAAAAGCCCATATAAACTTGAAAACTGAACTCACTCCTGCAGCAACATCCTATCCATCTCAGGGGAAGAAGGGTGCTGCTCCATCCTGAGTGTACACCCACATGAAGATGAAAATATAGAATGACTGATTCTGTCTGGTCATGTGTTGAGTCGATGTTTTGTTCAGAGGGGAAGTATCTGTTTGATTAGAATGCACAGGACCAACAAAAAACAAAGGATCTCAGGCTAGCCAGGGAGCTAAAAGGAAGACGAGCTTCTGACCAAAGGAGAAGGAGGCAGGACATCAAACCAAAGGTCTGTTAACAAAACTGCTGACAAGAAGTTGCACTTGAGGTTTAGGGTGCAAGCAGAACAAAAGCAACATTATGGTAAAAATTATCTATCTGGTGCCATCATCGGGTAATTGTTTTTAGTGTACTAATAGAGGAACATGGTAATCATTACCATGTTAGCATTGTAATTGCATCTTAACATGCTAATATTAGCATTTAGCTCAAAGCACCATTGCACTGTTATACAGCGTGACAAAGCCAGCAGTAGAGAGTAGGATGTACACTCTTCAGTCCGTTTCTGGCCAAATTATCATTTTGAGATTAACATACTGATGTATTAGCACATGCTTCCACATTAGTTGCTTGTTGTGTCTTTTTGGATGTCTAATCAAAACAATTCGCTGCCTTAAATCCCCAGACTGGTTTAAAGAAACTGGGCAAAGACAGTGAATTAGACCTGACCTTCAACCCTTCAAGAACTACAGCAAAGAAAGTGTGAGGCAAGGCACTTAACCCCTGATAGCCCCTGCTGACTACTACAGCCTCAGTCTAGAAAACTGCACTGGGCAGCTCCCAGGTGTCAAAGATCTTTTGTGTTAAAGACCAGTATGACTTCAGATATATAGAGGAGGAGAAATTAAATTTAGAAACAAAATCAATGATTAAGGAAGTTTGCAATTTATAATTTATGCAAAAGATCCATCGAATTTATGCAAGCATTCCAATAAATGAATGAAAAAGGTTTTCAAATTTTGCTGCGTCACATTGAAAAGCTCCTCCTTCTCCTATGCATATTTTATGTCTTAAAGTTTTTTTTTGATTTTGAAAATACACAGCTGGCATGAAAAGATACGGCTCCTATTTTGCATTTTCTGATTAAAGTAAATGGGGCTTGGGTTGCACTAACAGTTAATATACTTAAAAAAGAGAAAATATTAAAGAGAACTAACCCTATTAACAACATACGTCTTTATATACCATTTTATGTTATGGGTATGTGGGTAGTTGCACTACACAGTGCAACTACCCAAAGAAAACAGAGGTAAAGGAGGCATAGAAGTGCAGATAAGTGTCCTTAAAGAGTACAAAATCTGAAAACTCTTAAAATTCTGATTCATGCAAACCTGTCGACAGTTGCCAACTCAGATCACAGCAGTGGTAGATGTTTAGGTGCGGATAATCAGAAGACCATTTCCTTTTCTTGCTGGATGCTCACCATCCTCCAGTCAAATAGTGATAATAATCACAAGCACTCATGATAATCATACTGTTTCAACAGCTCAACCACTTCCATCAATACAGCTTAACGCTCCTCGATAGACTCTCTTCACATTGGCTTTCCCAATACAAAGCTTGACATTTCAATTCAAGCCAGACACTTCAGTTTCCAGGCAGACAATTACAGGCAAGGAGAATGCACTGAAATAAGGATAATTCTCAAACAACAGCCACCAGTGAACCAGTCGGTGATCCTGAACGAATTTTCAGGTGCGCCAAAACAGTCATGGCAATCCAAGGAGACAGAAGAGGCAGTCGGCTCTGACTGACATGCTTAGTGGGCCACGGCTAATGAGTGCTGATGCAGAGGCTCACGGATTGTCAGGGAGGCTGAAGTGTTGACCAGATGCAGATGGATGACAGTACGGGTTGCACAAGATACCGCATTCACAAATGTGTGTATTTGTGCCTCAAGCTCAGCTTCACTTTGATTTTGTTCTCCCTCTCATGGAAATTGTATTTGAAGAGATGCACGATTGGGATAATAAGCTCCAAGACATCATGTTTTATAAAACTGAAGCCACACATTTTAACATCGACACACAAACACGTAAAAAACAAAACACAAAGCTAAGCTAAGCACAAAGCACTTTTTTTTTTAATTTAATATCGCGAGGAATTGGGTGGAAACAGTACCAAAGCAGAATTGATTTTTCAATAAAGAAAAACATGCATTCTCTGCCATCCTTTCTTTATCTTCCTCCCTGCTCCCCTCCTCCCTCCACCTTCTACTTTGCTGCTGCCTCCTCCTGAAAATAGCCCAGAGAAAGTGATCTCTTTTCTGACAAGCGAATAGCCGTTTGCTCTCCTGTCAAGCTACAGTGGAAAGAAAGGTCGATGGTGTGCCTCCTGCGAGTGTGTCGGACACAAGATAAATGTGTGCATTAGCCTCTGCAAGTGCATCAAATCTGAACAGAGCGACAGAAGCGGTAGTTAATCTCTTTATAATAAGGATAATGTGTCCATCAATAAGCAAAGGTAAGCATGCAGTGTAAGGGGCTCTGAGATGCCTTGACATGAGCCTCTTCTCACTAGAAAAACAATTTGTTTGAAAGGGTAAATAATTCAAGACTTTTCAAAAGTTTGATGACATTGACTCTCATTACTTGCGTTACATACAGTGCTTGACCTAACTCGGCATTAGCAATCAAAGCCTGTCTTTTAAGGGGTTACATGCTGTAAAAGATCATTTTCAATTGTGTGCTTAAGTCGGATTCATAAAAGATGCTGAGCATAAAAAATAATCTTGTTTAAAGAGGTTCTAAGAGTCTCATTTCTAATTTAGACGCCTTTGATCTACAGTTAATATATGAAAACAAGATTACAGCGATTGTGGCGTCAGACAATACATATACATATTGGGAGTGTGTCGCCACTACAGTGAACAAGGGAGGAAGAAGGATTAATTCCTCACTCTTTTAATTGACAATCCCTATCACATTTACTCAAAGTTCACCACAAGCTCGGGTGCATATGTGTCCCAAACTACAATACCTGTACATAACCTGCATGAAAATCACTTCCATCAGGTGTAGGCTTTGCTTAGGGATAAAATCATTTCCACATCAAAGCAGTGTTATATAAATTTCTATGTATACATGGCTTTCTCCTTAAGTTCTACTTAAGATCAAAACTGATGACTGATGTTGTATAAAAGAACAGAATTTTAACTAAAAAATGGTGACACTCACCACCATCAGATGTTAATATTACATATACTACATTTCCACTTAAAATGATAAATGTACAAGGATGTTTCTCAAATCTAAGAGTTGCTTGTCATAGGGTTGAGGTGTGTGACTCTATGCCTCTCGTCCTATACTAAAGGAAAGGGAGAAAAGCTACTGTGAGAAACACTGAGGGAGTTTTGCGCATGCTATTCAATTACACTGAAACCAATGGGGCTTGTATGCACTCATGCGTATGCTGATGTCAATATGCACAGAAAAAAAAAATGGTTAACAAGGTTTTTGTTCATGCGAAATGCCTCTTGCACTGGAGTCAATAGTGTATGTCAATTGCTAGAGGGTAAAGCTATCGATGCCGCTCTGTCAATTTGTCATCTAATTATGTCAGACTCTATAGCACTGTTTAAACTTACAGCACAGACGTTGTAATTAAGTTAACAAGTTAAAAAGTACATTTAAAATAACAACTTCATTTTGAGTTTTAATTACATTGTGCACCAGCCCTCCCTATTTGTATACTTTTTGGGGAATTCCCATTGAGATAAAATGATTAAAACTGCTACTTAAGTTCATACTCTTAACACATGCCACACAGGCCGCTGACAATTTGGTTTTGGTCAGCATCTACTGTAATTTTAGCACTAAAAAATAATTAGTTAGTTCTAAAAACTTAACCAGTAACAACACTATAGTTCCAATTGTAAACAAACCCTCTAATCTTTAAGCAAATTTCTGTAAGTACTTTTAAGCAATAGTTGAAAAGATGTCACAATCAGATTTGTTCCACGTTTATATTCTTATTTCTTTTCATTAAACCGAAGGCAGGAGTTATAAAACTTATTGCCTGCTGTCAACCATGATGAAG
Source organism: Scatophagus argus (assembly GCF_020382885.2). NCBI lineage: Eukaryota > Metazoa > Chordata > Actinopteri > Scatophagidae > Scatophagus > Scatophagus argus. The sequence goes on along the minus strand of NC_058510.1, from coordinate 11,571,900 downwards.
CTGGTTAGCAGGCAGTTATGAAAGAATGAAGCATTTGACACCTTAAAGCACTGCTGTGACAGCACCATCAGAAAATAACACAGTTATTAGTGAAATGACAGAACATCAACATGAATCTATTCAGCTGTTTTTTGTGAGCACACACACTGGCAAACCACTTATTGGAAAATTGTCAAACAGTTGTCAAACTTTTTGCCTGAGAGGAACAAGGTAACTATTTCTTCACACAAAATAAACCATCAATCCCATAAAGATGGATTATGACTCTGCAAGATAGCTGTCGGTTGGATTCTGAGCTGCAGGAAGTGACAAAGTCCAGTGTGAACATTTGAGGATGAGTACAGAAAGGTGTACTAAAAAAAAATGCAAAATTACTGTCTACAAAAGGACTCTTTCAAAAGTTCTCAGGTCTATTGGGTATGCAACATTAAAATTAAAGAGAAAACCTGCATTGAACCGAGAATCATGTTGGGTTACTAATGTAATGGGTCTGTAGTCTTCTGACATATCTTTGAACAGCACTTCTTCGGGGTTAGTCCAGTAGAAATTCATTTTGGTCATGACCTTGAATGAAAAGGCTTGCACTAAAATCTAATAGCTTGTTCAACCAGCCAGCCCACAAACCATTTCCAAAAAAAAAAAAAAAAAAAAAAATCAATGTTGCCCCTGCAGTAGGGGGGAAGTACATTACATCCAGCCGCTAAGAAGCACACACACTGTGATGTGTTCAGCCGAGGAGATGCATCTTTACGGTCTACCCTCACGTCCTTGTTGATAACACACATTGTTTTGCCATCTGCATTTCGAAAACACTCAGTGAAATTACAAGTGGGAGGCTGTTGCAATGTCACGCTCCCCATAATGAGAAAATTAGAAAATGTCCCACCCAGTGTAAATTTTGTTCCAAGAACACACTCTGAAACACGTTTTATGTTTCACAGCTTTTGTGCAATTTCAGCTTTGAAAAACATCCTAAGCCAAAAGCAAACAGTATTTTTTTTTTTCCATCACAGAGTGCATCATTCACTTCCAATATTGATTTTAAGCAGGTTTAGGTTTAAAAAAAAAAACACAAAAACACTTCATACGTTGCATGATTCAAAACTGTTTTTGTTGTTTATGTTTTTGTTGCACTTCTCATTACTCACACAGTACAAAATTATAAACACTAAGGTCTTTGGTTTGACAGCAGACTGTCCTACAGAATTCATGTTGAACATTTTGCACAGGAATACAATTTCAAACTGAATCCTTGTATAGAAACAGAGCTGGTTGATGTTTTGAAAACAGAAAGAACAAACCAAAGCAAACCATTATGTCTACACTGCATTATGGAGTTATTTTTGATGCTAAACCCACTGGCACTAATCTTAAACCACAGTGTCATTTGATTCATTGCACAAAATTGCTTTCACACACACCATTGCTGACTGTATGAAATATTGAATGGTCGTCACTAGAACCTACGAGGCTTCAGCATACCTGTGTTTTTATTCATTAGAGATCTAATAAGCTAAGCTAATCAGAGGTTGGGAAAGTTGCTCAAATTAGATTTCACTGGCTCTCGGTTACAGTCACGCGTCCTGTGGATCCTGGTCTGTTTGGTGCTGTCAGCCCCGCGCACTCAGTCGGTTTCTTGCTAAGAACTACTTAGAACAAACAGGTTTTAACGACAATGAATGGCACAATTTACAGTTTGCCCCTATTGCCCCTATTAACTTTATTTATCCCCAAGACATGACACCACATAGCAACATGTAGCTAATATTTTTTGGTGTTATGTAGGAAGCAAACATTCTATAGTACTAAGCTTTACTCCAATCTTTAAAAGGGAAACACCATTTGTTATGTGTTTTATAGTGATGGGGATATTGCCTGCATCCAAAGAGGACTTTGGAGTTGGCTTTCATTGGTAGGTCCTTGGTGATACTGATTCAAGAGACTCAAAGAAGTCAAGTTACTCAGCTAAGTACATTAAGTGAACTGGAAGGACTCAAGTCTGCCATGACTATTCCTCTGAAAGACATTAAAGCTTTACCAGCTGATAGATCCAGTATTACTTGTGACTGTTTATTTTCATTTCTTTATTTTTTGTCTGGATGTGTAATGGTTGCTTAGTGTGAATGGACTTTCTTGTTGGGATCTTGTCTCTATGTCATTTGTTCTCAGGTCTCCCTTGCAAAATAAATCTAATAAGGCTTAAACACTACTGCTGAAAAGAAGGAACCGTAATCTTTTATGTGAGCTGAGAAAAGGAAGGCCATATTACTCCCTGGGTGTCTGCTATTAAGGGGACCACTTCAGAAGGGCCTGATTCATTTATGCATTTTTTAAAAGGGTGCAAAGCAAAGACAAATGCTTAAATGAAATTTGGTAACTTAATCTCAAAGATGTACTGCGGGAATGAGGTTGCCTTGAAATCTGATCTTCTCCTGGATGGCTGGCGGCCGAAGTCCAAATATAGGCCCGATGCTTTGGTAGCAATTGGGAGCTTTATTGATTTCCGGGCCTGTCGTCACGCCTGAGGTGACCTTTTGTTTGAGAATAATTGCTCTATTAGAGGGTTTATTCAGGCACCTGCTGGGTATCTCAGACACTATTATTGTCCAATAAAAATCTCCAGGCAGTAAAGCAGTGACCCTGTTCTGATATGTGGGGTGGACAGAGAGAGCCTGACTCTCTGCACTGCAGGGGCTTATCATCAAATGAGAACACAGGGCTGGCTCGGTACATTTGTGGGTTAACCCGAGCTCTAATACTGTTGGGAAGCTTGATAAGGTTCTAACATATATTGCTTTCATTGCATTGTTTCATTTCAGAGAAATGGCAAAAATCATTTACGATTCTGCAGAAGTTACTGTAGAATGAAATGTTCACACACGTGGCAAGCACATGAGAAATAACTCATTTATTGTTATTGAACGACCATATAATGCCTTTTAGAAAATATTGGGTAGTGTCAAAAGCGGCACAATATTTTTTCCAGTAACAATTGCTTCTGAACAATAATAAATATGAAGAAAAACAGGTTGCCCCTTCACCAATACTGAAATAAGCAGATCCCCATTCAAATGCAGCACAGGTTCTCTGTGGGTTCATCCAAAGTGTGATTAGCCCTTTCTCAGAATGTGGTTGAGCTTTTGGTTGGTCTTAGCTGAAGCACACTGGCTCCAAAACTTAAAGAGATGTTACAGAGAGATGCCAGCAGAAAGTCAATAATTAAAAAGAGAGCCAAAGAATTCTGTTTCTTTTAACATAGCTATTCTTCGTTCACAAGACCGTTTTTTGCCGAAAGAGCAAAAGTCAATAAAAGAGAAAGAATAAAGAAGGACATACTGAAAAGTCATACTGACATTATAGTGTCTGATGTCAAGGATGACTGTTGTAACATGTATTTAATACGAATTTATTTTATGTCTAGATATGAAAAGGGAATAAAACTCACACCTTCCAAAAGAGAGATGAAAGGGCATCTCAGTTCAACCTCAGAGGAGACATTGACAAGGCTTTCAATATGCCTGCTATCCTTTCAAATTTCCTATTATGACCTTAGCATAGGTGTGGTGAAAAGCCAGAGCTTTCATATCGAATTATTAATCTCTGTTCCTTAAAACAGGAAGACAGAAGGCATCCACACTGTATTATAAAAAGAGAGATGAAAGCGTTTATTATCGCTTGCATGTGTTAATTATCATGTTCGAATCAAACTTGGGACCTGGTTGTCACAGGCTACTTTGAAGCTCTGCTAGCGGGGCTGGGGGGAAAAAGCGACTGACAAACAGAAGGGTGAATGTTTGTGCTGGAGACGTCATGCTTTCCGTGAGTTTCTGCTGTCATGCTCCACATTCCCTCTGTTCCTTAAGCTTGGGCATAAACACTGAGGACTCACACTGTTTAATGTCATGCTGTCACTCTCGACTGCTCTTTTCTTTCAGAGCATAGCTACACACAGCCCTGGTCACGCTTAAAACACATCAACACTCATTTAAACCACAGCAAACTTTAAGCAAAAATACATGTTTAAAGTTCCATTGAAAATCGTTGGCATCAATTCAGTGTGTAACACATTCGGAAAGCTCCTGTTCAATGGTCTTAATGCACTAATGCTCTCTAATGCATCATGTTGCCACAAAGAAGGCAACAGCCTACACTTTCTCAGTGTGATGAAATTGATTTTCAACATGTTCTTTGTTCCCTGTTGGCAAAAACACACCAGAGAAGCTCTGAGATGCTGTTCGTTTATTGAAGCCAATTGTTCTTTCTTGCATGATCAATCCATATCCTACCACAATATAAGAGCGCGTGTTCTTCTGTTGCCTCCACAACAAAAACGGGAGAGGAACCTTGCTACATCTGACTGTGGTCTTTCCATGGAATATTGCAGGTTCTCAAGACCACTTCAAATACATTGGACAGATATTGTATTTGTCTGTTTGACCTATACGTAGCCTTACACCTATTATACAGTAAAAACAAACAACATGTGAAAGTGTTGTACCACATAGTAATGTTAGTTGATTCAGTCAAACCATGTGGTTGAAATCACACATATGGTGAGAAAGAGCCAAACGGCCACAGAGACGGAAGTCAAAACCACTTCAGTGATACTGGAACTTTCCTGTTAAGGCCTGTCCATTCAGCATCACCAACACACAACACAAAGCAGAAGACCAGCAAAGACAAAGCAGTGGTATTTGTCATCCAAGTGGCCTTACATATAAGTATAATTATATTTTTCCGTGTCTTCTAACATTTACCTTATGCTTGAATTGACATTTTTTTCCTGCTCAAAAGTCTGCAACAACCAAGAACTTAAAAAAACATATCAATTACAGTTAATTACGTTACTGGCCTGAAGCAACACAAGGGTCAATGACAGTTAAATATGTGATATAAAAAGTCACTGAATTGCATTCTGAGATTAATTTAGATCCAAAGTTTACTCACGGGTTTTTCTTTGTCTTCATTGAAAAGAAAGCAAATGACTGAGTGAGGGAGAACCTGTATTTCACAGATATAAGGAGAGCCAAGGCATATAATTCAGCGGCAATTGACAGCACCCTGCGGATCACTGAAATGAGATAATAAACTCCAGAGTGCAAACCCAGGGGCTGTGTGGACTTCTAATCTCTGAAATGGTAAAGAAGGAAGATTCAGTCATGCTGTGTAACTGCCACTTACTGTAGAATCACTCTTTTAATATCTCTGCTTGGTCAATGATACATTTTGTCAGGCTGATTATTTAAGCAGGCTAATTTATTAGAATACTTTTCATTAACAAAAAAACAAACTCTTTGGGAAATTCTCCATTTTATAACTGACTTTTTTTACATGCATATTCCACCAGGTCATAAATTGTTGCATTTACAGGGAATGAATAGATTATGAAAACCCTTAAACCTTTTGAGTGTGGGACTGACTTTCTGTAGTAATTACAGCCCTGCGTGGAATGCCAATTCCAGCAAAGTGCAGATGGACCACATTTTCATATCAGCAGAACAATAGTCAAATCAAAAGCTCCAATCAAGCTTCCTGTGGTGTTTGATGTTTGAACAAAGTCGGACGCTCACTTGCTGGAAGACTGAAATTAGGGCTGCATGCTCATTTGCCAGAATGAGATGCACATTAGCTAAGCATTTGATTCAATTTCAGTCGATAGTTCACAAAGGAAAAGCATAAACAAGATGGTGACACAATTACTGAATTAATGTTATTTTCCCACACTCAGTTTGCCTGCTTTAATCTGTGTGTGTTTTCTTTGTAAAACATCTCCATAGAAACTAGGATGGATGTTGCTGGAGTGTACCCAGCAAATGTCAAGATGAAAGCCAGAATATAAGGGATGGGCACTAAACATCACTGAGGTGGCATAATGGCTGCCAATATTTTCAGTGTGGAAAATCAGAAGGGGGTTGACATTGTCGCTTCTGACCAATTCCCTTCCACGCAAGCTTATTTTTTATAGCTAGAGGAAGCAGGAGTGGGCTGAGTGCCAGCAGATATGTTGTCAGCTCTGTCCTGGGCTGCCTGTCTGTCAGACTGCCGACAGGGATGCATGCTTTTCAAGAAGAGAAGGATAATATAGCAGCAGGCCGCCTACTTTCACGCTCCCATCACCATAATGTGATGAGCTGTCACATTAAAATCCTCCACTTGGTCAATTTGGATCCCCGTCAGTGTTGCAAGGCGGCAAGACTTATTGCAGCCATAACAATAACACTAAAGGGTTGAGGCGATAAATGTCAGCAGGAACACTGGTCGGAAGACTGGGCCAGGCTCTGAAAAGCAAGCTCATTCCTCTAGGCCTGTGCCAGGCTGAGCAGCCAGACACCAGGGTGTGAGCCCAGCCTTTAGCCTCCTGCAGGCTACTCAGTGCCACTAAAGGAAGTAGCGAGGAATTTTTGGTTCACCTGTAACTATTTTTAGGGAAAGATGCGGCTCTGCAAAATGAGAATTTTGGCAACCTTTACCAGATGTTAAGGGCAAAGGCTGAAACTGGGGTGTAAATAAAACAAAGATAATGACATTTCAAGCTCACCTTAGCTCTGTGTATCACTTTTAGTTGCCACACGTCCCTGGATCTGGCACAAACAGCCCAGCAGCAGCATGTCCAATGAAGCTGGAGCACCAGCTCCTCCTAATTCACATCTGAGCCTACAGGCAATTACCTGCTTATCGTTTGTGACTAGAGCTCGCTCTTCTGAATGTTTGTCACCAAGGGGGAGGTGGAGCAGAGACGACAGCAGGACTGGGGGTGGACGCGGCATTGCTCAACGTTTCAATTAGAGACTCGAAGGAACATGGCGGCTACTGATCGCCTTCCTGATCCACAGCACTGGGCCTCTAATTACAGGAGGTCGATAAGGCCAGAAAACACAGCTCAAATGGACTGAGGCAAGGCGCAGATAAACACACAAACAACCAAAAGACAAGAATACAAAAACATCCACACTGATCCACACATGCTGTATATGGTGTACAGACAGATACAGGCCGACACCACCCTGACAGTCTGAAGCATGATTAATTTGACTTGCTCAGCATACAAGTACATGCAGCATAGAGGCTGGAAATTTCTGGTTCAACATCCTATTGCAGGTTAACTAGAAAAAAAAACCCCAAAACATTCTAGCACACATTATTCTAAACGCATTTATCTTATTTACCTCCTCATGAAACCACTCTTTTCTCCTGAGTAAAAAGGGAGAAAGGAAAGAAATCTTTAGTTTAAAATTCTTGGTGAGTTGCTTTATTTATGCAAATATGACCACTCTGAAGTTGATATAGAAAAGGCTGAACCAACTTTAATAGGATCTATATGCATATTCTGTGCTGACTTCTATATCTTAGAGACACAATTAGAATACAACAAAGCAAGACACCTGGCAGGAAAAATGCTGACCTTTTCCTAAATGAGGTGGTTTCACACACCGTTTGGAAACTCCTCCTGAGGTGTTTTTCACAAACAGACACGCACAGGCCTGATGTCTACACTGGCTATTAGCGAGATGGAGGATTGTCATGACATTTAGTTTGACCGTTGCTCCAAACGCTGAATATTTATTGCTTTATTAAAGCAACTGCCTCCCACACGTTATAAGCCATTTCGGCAAAGAACATTTAAATCATGACAACAATCATGATGAATCATTGTGGTGGCTGGCTGGCAATCTCGCCTCTAATCTCCACTTCAGACCCAAACATCACGGCTCGGTTGTTCATAATTGCCCTTAAGATGAACTATGTTAAAAACATTAGGGGCATCCAATTCTCCTTTAAATCAATCTTCCAATCCCTCTTTCCAGTCAAGGGCACTCAGCAGAAGGTGAAATTGGCCTATTATCTATTTGCATTTCAAAAGTGAGTCATCTTGGTAGTCACTTGTTTTGGCCATGAAGCTTATCTCTGTCATTAACAAGTAACCGTGCACTACAGGTACAACACGGTGAGATAGAAAAAAAAAAAAAGAAAAAAAATCATGAATAGCATGGGATAATGGTGAATAACCTGAAGTCACGCTAGCTACTGATTCACTGTCATGGGAAATCTGGTGAAATGAACAGGGAATCACAACAGGTCTGATACATAATATAGACCTGTGTAATTTCAAATTAAATCAGTGTATATGGCCTAAAGGAAAAATACTAAATCTATTATATATCTAATATCTAAATCCAAGACGGAAGCACAGTAGCGAGAACCTGGCAAGAGAACTAGAAATTCAAATTATGCAATGCAAAGAAGATGCAGAGATGAGTTCTACCTCATACATATGTAAAACTGCCTCTTGGGACAAAGGCAAACTTTCTATTTTTTTGTACTTTACAGTTTCAGCATTTTGACATTCTTACAGGCCCAAAGAATTCATCACACTGAGGGAACAGGGGACAGTCCACCCCTGGTGAATTAACAATAACTTGTAGGGCAAGACAGTAAACTACTGTGCCTACTGAGCTAACCGCTAATAAGCTGAATAGCTGGGAACACCCTGCTTGTCAGTTATTGTAGCTTTCTAAGTTTCTCTATACAGGGTCGTTTACGCCTCCGGGCATTTTGTTCTCAAGTTTTTACATCATCACACCATCACAAAATAATAAGGAAAATAACTGAGCTAGAACACTGTTAGCAGATATTCATATGGGAGAATTTGTTTATAAAGATGTACACGATACAGACAAAAGTACTGGGATGGGGCTGCTTTTCAGGGGTTGGGCTGGGCCCCTTACTTTCAGTGAAGGGAAATCTTAATGCTTCAGGATACCAAGACATTTTGGACAATTTTAAGCTCCCAACTTTGTGGCAACAGTATGGGGGAGGAACTTTTCTATTCCAGCATGACTGTGTCCCAGTGCACAAAGCAAAGTCCATAAAGACATGGTTGGATGAGTTTGGTGTGGAAGAACTTTACTGGCCCACACAGAGCCCTGAACTCAACCCCATCCAACACCTTTGGGATGATCTGGAACAGAGATTGTGAACCAGGCCTTTTTGCCCAACATCAGTGTTTCACCTCACAAATGCTCTACTGCATGAATGGACAAAAATTTCCACAGAAACACTCCATTCCAATCTTGTGCAAAGCTTTCCCAAAAAAGAGGAAGCTGTTATAGCTGCAAAACTGTGTGTGTGTATTTAGAATGCAATGTCATTAAAGTCAGGTGGTCAGGTGTCACCATACTTTTGTCTATGCACTGTGCCGTCAGTGCATTGAGTGAATCTACTAACCTCAGGCATTCCACTGAAATGAACTGATTTTTCAGCAAAGCTTTGCTGCTTTGAATGTGTGAGCAGGCCATAACATGTGCTACACAGGCAGAGCAGATCTGAATTCACTGCAGTCTAAGCTGTGACCACACTGCTATGGGACTTCCTGACTGAGCACAAGGGCCTTTGACACCTGATTTGGAAACAAATTGTGATCACTTTCACAATAGACCACTTATTACATTACTGATGAATTGGCTTGTGAAAAAGGGAGATGAGTCTATGTTAACAACATTAGACAGGTTTGTGGACAGAGGCCCTTCTGGATCAACAGATACGAATGCACAGACACACAAGGTTGTAAAAAGGAAACCAAAGGGCACTGAAACACCATCACTGCAGGATATAGAACAGACTGTCGCCAAGTCTGTGCAAAAATACAAACACTATAGCAGGTGCGGTGATTCCTCGATGTCCCACTGTGTTTTGTGTGCAAGTTGCTACTTTAATTAACATCTGTTTAAGCACTGATCACTTGAGCTGTTCATCAGCAGGCCACTGAGGCAGCGGCTCTACCACAGTGAGTTGAATGAAACAAAATACAGCTAATTAAAACCACACTTGTTTTCTCAGTGCAATACTACACACAAAAAAAACACACAAAAAAAGTCATCTCTACCATATTTAAACTTCTCACCAGCTTGAAAGAACACGTTTCTATCTGACTTTTTTTTTATCCTGTCAATATTTTGGTTTAACTTTGATGTGAGCATCTTCACATTTTATGCTTGAATTTATCAGCTTACAGCAGACAGGCACCATTTCAAATATCAAAATATTTTATCAATATTTGAGCACACCTTTGGAAAGCTTATTTAGGATCTGTATTATAGTATCTTAGATGAAACACAAGTATACTTGTAGTGCATTTCAGCTGCGCCACAGTTGCTTCTTTGTTTTGTGGTCATGTACTACAGATGACAGTAGTGCACATGGTGCTGCTACAGGAAGCTGTTTCTGTTTAAAATTAAAAGCCCTGTAGTGTCACTGTAGACACCTTGTGATAAAATTCAGTATACTGGTCTAGTCCTGTGTTAGACTTCACATCAAACCAATTTGAAATAGGCTCAACCCTATTCGTATTTCATACCCTTTTTCTGATACATATAATTGCCCAAGATCCCTCCAATGCCTTCTAGCATTTTCATGTATCACAAAAGCTATGGAAAATAGAAAATATGACTTGGAAGCAGTGAAAAGCTAAAAAGTGTGTGAAACCTACCATCCTACCCATACTCTGGCTAGTCTATGATTAATACTTTCTTTGGGTATCTATTCTGTTCAGAACACCCACAGGATGCTCCATTCAGCTGCCTTGATGGCCTGATGTGAGGTTTTGGGTTTGAATCCCGTCAAAGACCTTTACTGCTCCATGAGTATGAGATCTACACCTTGCCTCTGAGCTTGGCTCTCATAGTATCTATGTCTCTTCTTTCAGCATGCATTACCAAGTTCATGAGTCACACAGAAAGTGAAAAAAGCAGGAAAAAGGCTGGTTTTTGGGCTGAATGGTGGAGGCGTCTTCACTGAAGTCTTCGCCATTAAATGCCGGGTGCTGTGATCCTGCTTAAAAGTTGTGCTGGGCTCTGAATGGCTGTGAGAAGAGATCTAAACTTAGAAAATACCAATTTCTCATGTAATGTTACATCATTAAATTGCTCACAGCATACAAATATTTATCACAACAGAAGGTTTATGAGATAAAGGAGACCAAAAAGATAAGACAGGCACAGATTCAGAACTATTTAAGTTTTCATTTGACAGATTTCTGTCAGTATCAAGCACCAAACTTTAATATTAATATATTTGCATTAGCATCAGCATTATCTGGTCCATTATATACAGAGATTGTGCAATACCACCAACAAAGACGCTCTGCTTCAGTCTTTTTTTCTTTACACCAAACCAAACAATGGCAGAAAATACTAACCCAGCGTGTGATTTTAGGTGTTCTGGAAGCAAACTGTGAATGTAATTAGTCAAAGACAAGTATGTTTTGACATCAAACGTTCTTACTTTAGCTTTAATTTATTTCAAAATGTCTCATCTTTGTAAGCGCATTACAAAACCCCTCCCTGGCTCAACCTTTCACACCCCGAAAACCTCCAACCTGTAGCAGTAATGAGGGTTAGTGGTGTGGCTCTCTGTGCCTGGATGATTACTGGAGGGCTGGTGTTGCTATCTCTGGTGAGCTGCCCTCTATCTGTGTCTTCTGTCCCTGGACCATAAGCCCTGCCAGCACACCATCAATCAGGAGGCCACAACAGGACCTCACGTAATCACAGTGGCTGTGTATGTTTGTGTGTGTATGTGTGTGTCTGCATACACCAGTAACATGTGCATGCATGCATGTCTGTTACATTTCTGATTTTACAGCCTAATGTGCTTGAAGCAATTTTTCACTTTGCTGGAGCTTCACACCTCAGGAAATTCCGCTGACAGCCACCATTTACTATTTACTGGTGTTGCAGCACTGCTGGCTCTCGAATCCCATCAGTTGTTACAAAAAAGGTTTACTGGTGTTAACTATCTGTTTTGCTCTAAATTCTCAAAATCAAATGTTCCAATTAAGATTACAAATACCAAATGCAGCCAATACTGTCAGCTAAGCATCCATCACACAATAAGTGTGTTATGTAAGCTAATAAGTCACAGCCAAATTTGTGCCAGCATGTAATATTGGTTCAACAAGAAGCACTGATTTTTTTTTTCTTCCTTCTTTTAGTGTCGAAATGAACAGCAGATTAACCAACAGCCAGAAAATTAATCTTTTCAATCAATTATCAAGCAAAAATGCCACACATTGTCTGGTCCCAGGTTAGCAAAACTGGCTGGATAAAACAAATACATGGGAGCCAACACATTGGGACTGGCAATTCTTCATGTTGGTGATTTTGTATACTCAACAATTAATTGAATTGGGACATATTTAACAGATTCAATATTTCAGTCCGTCAGAGCTCAAGATAATGTCTGATTTGTCTAACCAAGAGTCTTAACCCAGACATTCACTGCACATAGATATTTTACAAACGTATGTACAACAACAGCAGAAAATGTTTTGTGGGTTTTGCTTGGAGGAATGACAAAACATGAGTCAATTCACAAAGTGCATGTTTCCAACAACTGGGTGATCCACGGATCATGCCAACATTATGTTACTTTGAAGTCCATCAGTTGCTTGTGCTGATGTTTGTGCCTGGATACTGTATCCAGTCCAGCAAGGTGGGACTGCCAGACCTTTGCTTGCCTCCGAGGGTGTGACTAACAGCCTACACCTGAGTCGCAGCAGGGGAAGACTGTCTGCTCGGCAGGATGAAGTCAAGTGCCCCTCTCACCTTTTCTGTCATGTCTACACAGGTGAAGCGTGCAGGTGGAGGCAGGCAGTGACAGATGCTGTCTAAAGTTACACTTTGTGTTGACAGACTGGCTCAAAACAGGGAAAACTTCACAAAACAGAACATCCTTTCTGCATGTGACAGAAAACCGCAGACTGAACAGCAGTATAAAGGCAGCTTCCGCATTCGCAAGTTCAGAAATGGCTTTCAAGCTCTTGTCTGGTCAAGTTCAGGATTTAAAGATGAGATGATATCAAGGCAAAAGATGATAAAAAGCTCCAAGTTCTTTTTTTGAAGTTGAATGAAATTGTATGGTGCAACACAAAGAAAACTGTTACTACTGTAAAACCAGTCAAAGCATTTCCACAATGGTGTTGCTAGAAAGACACAGCATGCTTCTGTAACTATATTGTTTCAGGTGCTACATAATTGTGTCACGTGCCTTTCCAAAAAAGTTTGGAGGTAAATCTAAATCTATATTTCATCTAGTCGACAAATCGACAAACTTTCAAGATCAGTCACATAATTGCATTATTATTTAAATGGACTGTCTCTCTGCAGTAGCTGTATTATTTATCAATCCTGACATTACTGGTACACAATCAAAATTTGTGGGGGCTTTTTTCCCCCCCAGAACATTAAATATTGATAATTTAAAAAATAAACTCCATTGTTTTCTCCATTATTAGCGCTGTAAGGCTCTTCTGTGTACTTCTGTGGAGGTCGGTCAACAGATGCTCCATCATCACTGACTGACTGATGGAGGGTGCAAAGAAAACAGAGCAGAGCCACCCTGCGCCACACTGAAACGCAACAGTGCTTGTTCAGGCTTCAAACTGGAGAGACAGTTCAACACCAGCTTTTTTTCCCCGCAGAAGTCACACGTTTTAAAGGCATTTCAATTAGAAAAGTCGAAGGCACGAGCATGACAAGATGACTACTATGCGATTAAAACTGTTGATATAAACCCCAGTCGCACATTCGCAGGCCTTTACAAATGTACAGTGTGATTCAAGTTGGGTTCACTGAGCTGATTTGCTGTCCTCCCTGCAAGGTGAAGCGCACTGGATGCAACGGAAAACAAACTGCTCGTTGTCTCCCGTGCGTAAAGTCACTGAATAATGAACACCGCTCAGCCTAATGATGATGATGATCGGAGTCGAGCACGGGGGCTCTAAAATTCGCCAGTCGTGATGAACAGACAGCACAGCACAGGACTCAAGAGTGCAAACGTTTATTACGAGCGGAAGCTACCAAATTGTTGTGTTTTTTTTTTCCTTCCTTTATCCAAGCGGTCAGGGAAAAAAAGTCACCGCAGAGCTGCATGCTAAACCCTAAATCAGCATCGGTCAGCCAACGCAGGGTGACACAGGTTAATATTGATGTTAATATGCGAGTGCAAGAGAAGTGAGAGAAAAGCTCATCGGTACCTGGTCTTGCTGTTGAGCCGCTTTCGACGGCGCATTGCCTTCCTTCGCCGTGGTCATGATTTCCTACAGCGGGGAGAAACTGATGTTTCCCCGGCAGAAGGAACAGAAAAATGCAAATTACGGAAAGATACACCGGTGCGGCAGAGAACCGGCGGGCAGAAGGAAAAAAAAAAAAGAAAAAGAAAGGCGGTCTGTTCACGGCGCCCACTGGCTGCCTTTGCAGCGGCCAAGGTGTGAAATAACAAGTGGTGGTCGGGCGCGCAGCTCAAGATGATAAAAGGCGAAAGGTTCTCAGTGGAAGCGAAAGAGAAGAGAAGGAGGAGACAGCAGAGAGAGAGAGAGAGAGAGAGAGAGAGAGAGAGAGAGAGAGAGAGAGGGAGAGAGAGAGAGGGAGGGAGAGGGAGGGAGAGAAGCCGCACATCTCTTCTTTAAACGCTTGATGCGGGACTCGTGCACTCAGTATTCCACAGGCGCGTGCGCCCACGCACACTTGGCTTGCAAGTGAGCCAAAGGGGGGTGGGGGGGGCATGTGTTGCGGCGGATAGCAATTAAAAATGCACACTGAGATTAAGTTCTGAAACTTTAATGCTGAATTCATGAGGAATGTTCATGCAACCAGGAGGACATTTTAACCCTCCCCTTTCAATTCTATACACTGTCAAATATTGATGCTTTTCATAGTTTATTCATATTTATTAAAAAAACAAAAGGTCTCATTAAATCAAATCCCATGCTTCCCTTTGTTTTTCAGAGATGATGCTGTGGTGAAGCTGCTGGTAAACCAGATGGGTAAACGTTAAAGCAGCCTGATTCAGATTTTTCGTGCAGCATGTGGATATAACAGTCTCTACATTAGGTAACTTTCTTGCTGTAATTAGAAACAACACACTAATGTGTTACTACATTGATGCATTAGCAATACTGAAACACATGGTTTTAAGGTAATGTAACTTGATTAAATATTATTCAGCAGCAACAGGAGTAATAACACTGACAGTATATAAGACATGAGTGGCTGTCAAAAGATATGACCCAGGCCATGAAGTAGCCACAATATAGTGGAACTTTTTAGGAGGTAAAAACTGCTTTTACTACAGTTCAGTCAGTCTGAGGTTTTAACTAAATCTTTGACACTGAAATATAATTATAATGTTCACTTCACTGCAGCAGTACTGAAATGTCTACATTTTGAAAGCTAAACTTTTCACAAGCTTGTTCAGTTAATTACATCTGGAAAACGTGTCGTGCGATCCCTTGGAAACACTGTGAGGAAATGATTTACTTTGATTTGTTCTGAGATGTACTTAATGTTAATTAATACCTTAGTCTCCAGTTTGACTCTTTATATTGAGAGTTTGCAACCGAATGAGCTGCATGGTTAATTAAAATCAGGTGGAAACTCGGTGAAGTCAATTACCCCGGAATCCCAAATGAATGTCTGCAGTGTTGCTTCATATGACCAGCAGAGCAGAGTGGGCAGAAAAAGGCCTTTCCTTCAGAAAGGGAGCAGCAAAGGAAAAATCCACTGAAACCTTTGGATGAGATATCACAGATATCATCCTGTGTTATTATTTTGTTTTGTCCTTTCTCTCAACCTGCTCAATGTGATCCATTTTTTTAGTGATTTCTCTACATTTGCATGAGTTTTACATTCCCCAAAGAAAGGGTTTCTCTGTGAATTAAATGTTGCAGTGCAGCCATCAGCTCATTACCACTGAATTTTTCTACTTGAGAAATGTGAGCAAAGCCTACGTTTCCCAGGCCTCATCTTCTTGGGTCTGTCTGTAAAAACATTCATAGAAATCCATTTAATCATTGCTAAGATATTTCAGTCTGGACGCAAGCGGGGGACTGACCAAACAACTGAAAACCAGACCTGCATTCCTTGAGCCACGCCACTAAAGTGGCTAAAAACCGCTCGTAATTCACAAGCTATTGTATCTGCAATGATTTCATTAGTGCAATCTGAAAACTTTGCATTTTGATCCTCACCCCAACGTAATGGATGCGATGCCATTTGTGAGATATGAAAAAGTATCCACTTGTGGCTCAACACTACACAAGCAGCCTCCATAAACTCAGCCTGTGTTTACCATCAAGAAGGTGATGTATGAAACTGAAACAACTTCTCAACAGCCAATCAATCAGCTCCAAAATAATGATGGCCACTCTGGGCCAAAGCCCTATTGGCTGATGACGGATGCTGTGTGGTCGGACCACGGCAGCCGAGAACAAAATAACCACCCTATTGCGGCTGTGTTACAGAATCTTTGATGTTGACAAATGGACAAGAGACGGCAGTGATAAATGCTCCTGGGGAGTGGCTCTGTTTAAACACACAATCCTGGAAAGTCAGGAATTAACTGACTGACAGTGCCAACCGGCCCAAACAGATGGAGCTATCTGCTGACTTCTGCCTCATCACTGCACTGCTAGTGCCAAGCTAGAAGCCAATCTAATGCACTGGACGTGCTTTTGGCTAATTAAAACTTACATAATCTTAAAATACATACACTTATGCATTATTTTGGCAGTGATTATAGTTTTGTAATTACTGGAAACAAAATCGTGGCCACTGGGTGATGATTATGCAGATAAACATAATTGCTATTGTTAAAGAGGCGTCTCCAATTAAACCTGCAAATGTCAAGTCTGACATTTATATTTAACTTGCTTCACTGCAGCCACGAGGTGGACTGACTGACTGACTTGAAAAGTCTGACATATCCTGACATATCCCTCCATAGACTAAAAAGACAGCGAAAGTCACAAAGTTCTGAAAAATGAACTGATACGCTGTTGATCGTTCAAATTGAGAGGTGAAATGAAAAGGGGGGGGCGGCTGTCAGTTTGATTTGAAATTTAAAAAAAGCTTGCACAGACTGAATTCACATTCACATTTCTTTCCTCAATTTAATTTCAGAAGCACAAACCAAAGCAAAGCCTGTCCAAGGCTTTTAGTTTACATTAAGCAAACAGTTGTTTCCTCGAGTGCTCTGGCTGCGCAGCTTTTTAATTGAGATATTTGGAGAACTAAAGCGTTAAATCCCTGTTAACACCACCAGGGTACGAGAGGGATCATGAACATTACATGGAAATCTGGTGTGTTTTCGATGAAGTCTCCTGTCGAAACGCAAGGAAGTTAGAAATCGCGGCCAGGCAGAGTGGAACAGTGCAGTATTTTCTGCGAAAGCTCAAATAACAAATAACTTTGGCATATTAAATATATGGTTATTTAAAACAAATATAGCATGTGTTTTAACACCTGCCTGCACCCACATGCATAAAACACGTTCCCTCTTTGGTTTTAAGCTTATGCAGGCACACAATCACACACATAAAATGTGTCCCAGTACACCCGTTTGCAGAGAAAATGAAATAAGAAAAAAAAAAAAAGTTGTTTTCTGAGTTACAGCCAGCTCCTCTCTCCCAGAACATATTCTGTCACTGCATATGGCCAGAGTCATCTATCAGTGTTACATTAATTCCTATATCAAACCCTTCAATGCACCAAGCTCCTATTGTGTGGAATAGCCAGGGGAACAAGTGTAATGGGATGTTTCAAAAACAAAAGTTATTCAGTGCTGTAACACCCTGTGACTTGCTTTGATTACATGCTTTAAATAGGTATCCATTTCCTAGTGGGCTGTCTTGGAACGTAAATTTTGATAGGGACAAATCTTATATAGTATGTGACGGAAGAAGCTTGCTCACAAAATAAGACCAATATGGTCCCACAGAGAGGTTTAGGATGGATAAGTGATTGCTGTGGTGTTGACACAAAGCAAGACCAAAGGTCTGATATTCACACTCCGAGACTCTGCTTCCCAGCCGGTGGTTGCCATCGTCGGACTGTGTGCCTCAATTTTTCTGCCCTTATTTGTTTGACACATGATGGCAAGCATCGGGATATTGGAAAAAAAAGTAATTGCTTTTCCATCTCTCCCTCTCCTGCTCCCTCTTCCTGCAAATACTCTATGTGAGATCCTTACATGAATGCAGCTAGGACCCATCATCTTGACAGAGAGAGGATGCATCAGGATGCGAGTTTCTCTTCTTGCCAGCATATAGCACTTTATGCCAGGTGTGACTCATCAGCGTTCACACCACTCAGCCTTGAAATGTCAACACAGCCAGATTCCACGACCATGCCTGCTCTTCCAGCACCGGGGCTGATGAGTGCGTCTGTGGTGGTGAATGAGTTTTCAGCTTTCTCCTGATTTGCATATTCTCTATGTACAGTATGTCCTCTCTGCTGGAGACAGAACCTCAGACATGGAAACGGAAGCCAACTGGGTCCTCCAACAGCATCTTGAGTATTGAGATTTACAGATGTTGCATTTGTGGTACATCTTTGTGTGTACAACCGAAAGTTTCTGTCGTTGCACTGAGAAACTGCATGTATGTAACCAAAGTATGCAGAGTGAAAAGCCTCATGTGTGAATTCTGTGTGCACTTTTATCTTTTCTCTTTTCATTTTACTTCTTGTGCTCACTGCACAATCTTTTTTTTCTCTCCTTGAGTTAATTAATGCTAATAACATATTCTTAACAGGTGTCACTTGGACATCATCTTGTTTTTGAAAGACTCCGTTGTCATGACAACAGCGGTTGCTTCAAGCATTAAATTGGGTTTGTTCAGGATTGCTTTATTTCAGTGCTTTGTGTTTTTCATCCCATACCATGCCTCACAAACTGAGATGACTGTGAAAAGCTTTATGAAGTGATAGTCTGGCCCATTAAAAAAAAAAAAAAAATCAGAAAACATTACTGATGTAACAGATAAATGACACAGCATGCAGCACATCCACATCCAAAACATGTGTTGTTTAAGAGAGCAAAATAATCCAAGTGTCTGGGACAAATAACACTATCTTACACATTGTTTGTGAAGACGGCAAGTGGCTGATTCTGCATTGTATCACTCTTGCGAGGGCTAGCACTTCCTGCTACACCTAGAATAATAGCACACTCCTTAACAGCAGCTGCTAACACATTTAGGGCCCCTGCTAAAAGGACAGTGTACTATAACACACTTCAGCACCAGGCAAAAGGACAGCTCCTGATACTGATCCAGCGACCATCAAAAGCCTCACCGTGCTGAAATAGATTTCAGCACCACTTAATGGACAGCTCCAGCGGTGCATTTCACAGTTACATCCAGGACTCCATTCACCAAGAAAGAGCGAGCTGGAGAGAAAAATAGCAGTACAATAATCTTTTTGTGGCAGATGGTGAGTGCCAAGGCCATGAGGAAATGATCTTGAATAGGCATCAAATGTCATTAGAGTCCTATCATTATTACAAATCAATATGACTGGAAAACAATTTTATATAAGAGTTTCTGTAATACTTTATTTGAAGGGGTGCGCATACGATGACTGTCAAAATCAGGAGTTGTCATGAACACGAAGGAGTCGTTATGAATGTTGGACTGACAATTTTAAGCTTAATGTTGACATTGTTTGAGATGTTGTAATCAGTAGAGGTATAATGGGATTCACTGTTTCTCAGGAGTCCTTTTTACGTTCCATTCCATACTACAAAGTATCAGAGGTTGCTTGATTTTAGGTAATTTCACATTTTTATTCATGCAGCTCCAGGTAACATGAAGTGAGATCCTTGTTATAAATATTAAATCTTTTTAGAGTCACTATTGGTGCTTGAAAGAGTAGTGATGCTAAACCTCTTAACATTTCTGGAATCTTATGTAAAATTAACCCAAAACTCCAATCGCAGTCATACCCAGTAAATCTAAAGCTGCTCTTCAACTATTTGGAGTACAGGCTCTTTGTGCTCTTTTGCAAGGTAACACTCTGAATCTTCTTCCCCAACAGTCAGAACCTTTGTAAGTGCTACTGGCATTGAGTTAAAATTTCAACTCACAGAAATAAAAAAAAAAAGTTTTGACCAGAAAAATCTTTAAAGCAAAAATAAGCCTGCAAATAACCAATAACGAGGCCTTATTATCTGGAAAATGCAATGTGACCACAACATTTATCCTGACCTAGTCCAAGTTAGAATTTGATTAGCGTTTCACAGAAAATGAATGCTGTAAACATGTTTTTCTAAGAATATATTGTTCCAGGTATATGTAGGCACCTGTTTAGCCAGGTGCCTAGATATACCTGGAACAATCATTCAATCCCCATGAGGTTCCTAGGCAACAACTAAGTTGTTCATTACTCCAATAAATAGAATGAACCTTAGATACGACTTGGCAACAGGAGATATTTCTAGTCTGCTCATCTGTGAGCCAGAAAACTCACATCATACTCGCAAGATTCAAAGCCAACAATGTTGCATATAACTGATCAGTAAATGCGATTTGAAAGTATGTTTAACAGCAAGGCTTTCTAGCAATCCAGCCAGTGTCCTCAAATCAATAGCAGTATCCTAATGAACAAATGACAGTCAGTGTATGCTGTTGGCCACAGCCGAAAGTAGTAAGTGGAAAAGTGAATGGGATGTGAGATGATTGCTTATGGTACGGCCTACAAAGTAAGTTCAGAGAGGCAGTGTAGGCTGTGCAGAGGATGAAGCACTGAAACACTACACTCTGTTCATTTCAGTAGTAGAGGTTTATTTCTGATGTTGACGTGCCTCCATCCACCGTAATAATTTAGAATGGTCAATAAGACAGTTTGACTGAAAGTACTTAGTTGGTGTCCATTATCAGGAAATCACAGCCTGCAGGCATTCAGAATATAGTATTTACCAATACAGTGCATTATTCATTTCTTTGCAATACCTTAGTGCAGATAAAATAGTCAGAAATGAGTGTTTAGATGAGAAAAATAACCTATCATAACAGCAACCTCTGTAACTAGCTGTTAAATGTCCAGAATGTGTGTGTTTCAGTCATTTCTTTTCACCCCTGCAACCTTTTTTTTTTTCTACACAGGTTGACTACAAATATGTTTCATGTATCTACAAATAACAGTAATGAGCAACGGATTGAATATGTCCTGCAATTTTCTTTTGTGCCAAGAGGGAACAACGAGTTCCCAATGTCGTAGTTTCCTTCAAAGCAGCTACATTTAAGTCTAACAATACATTTGATGCTTTGTGAAGAATACATTATTACTACAGCAAATGGCATTTGCTTTTAGCAATTATTTTGTGAGAAATGGCACCCACTACTACAGAACTACAGAACTAACCACAAGCAGGGTAGAGGTTTCCAAAATGGGGCACAGGACTCTGAGAAGAGGTCACAAGACAGATCTAAAGGGACATGAAATGAATAACTGGACAGAGGAGCAGAAAATCTCTGTATCTCTGCTACCTTTTACTACTTCTACTTACCTTAATCCACTTTGAATATTTGGACAGCTGCATCTCTAAAAAAAATTGTTCAAATAAAAGTTTGGAAAAAAAAAAAAATCTCTTTTTGGTCATAACACGCAAAGCCACTTGATTGTTCAATAAAGACAAGAACACACTGTAATAGGTTCAGAGAAACCAAAGACAAAGTAAATACACAATCTGCCTCTTAACAATATGCAATTTGGTCCACCGTTATGGCAGAGTGCTTCATTTAAGCTTATTCAATAAACAGTAAGCCACCAAACTGCGCAGTTCAGCAGTTTTGCTAATCTGCCTGAATGAGAAATAGAACTGTGACTCCGAACTGTATAAGCATCTCTTTTATTCCACAGGGTGTTGAGATAAAGCCCAGTTTCTGCAGGGTGACTCACGGGCTTCTTGGTTACAAGTGACCAAAACAGTAATCCTGATCTGCCTTCTTATGGCCTGACAGTGCAGTGTGGGAATATGTGGCTCAAATAAAATAACATGATACATAAAAACAGTACACATAAAAGCAAAAGACAAGTCATCTGTATTACCCACAACTGCACTGGTTGAGCTGGAACTGCTGTGTGTTGCTTTCTCCGTCTCTAGACCGTGATAAATCATAAGTCCGGGGAACATTTGTCACAGTGGGCCACATGTCCTTTCATCACACCAGGTCTCCCTCTCTTCCACCATCACTCGGTCCCACTCCCCTCTCATTCCTTCAACCTCCATGGTAGTTTCATTCCTCACAGAAAAGCTTTGTTGTGAATTTGTCACTGCCCAAGCTTCTATGCTGTGTTAGCCATGCCCTTGGGTTTCTGGTAGGGCTAGCGGAGCATAGCGGTGCTAACCACAGAAGAGGAGCTTGGGACTGTCTAACCCAGCCAGAAGAAGAAAAGGTGGCTACACAGCAAACTTTCTGACAGGTAGGACACCGGTGCCACAGGGGAAATTTGAATACAGAGACTTTACGGACATATGCCACACTGAAGTGATGTTTGAATAATGTATGGTGTAAGCCAGCACTGTGGAGAGACGAATAAAAAGTGTACAACAAAGAATCTCGAAATGAGGAGGGCTTGTGATGGCCACAGAGGGAAACACTGCAATTGGATCTTCTTTTATAGGCACTCGTACCCATATTCTACTTGACACATCCCTCCAAGTGACACAACTAACAAAAGCCACAGCTTCACCACGACATACCTCATACGTCTCGTTTTTTTTTTTTTTACTTCAAAATTATGCACTAGAGCAACAAAGCACTGGGAAGGAAGTGAGGATCTGAGACTAAAACTAGAAACGGGTTTCTGTCTGTATCCCAAAGACAAGAGTCAAAGCAAATCTATACCACTAAATTTAAAAGTCACTGACTTTGTCTGGGGCTTTGAAGATGGGACAAATCAACCTAGATCACAAGCTGACTTAAGAGGTAATTATAGAAGTTAAAGTATTCCAGATACGTGGCTTATACCCATGCAGGATTCCTTTGTATTAGGATGATTTGAAATATTAAAGGTGAGATTGCTAGCAGGGGGATACTTCCTCGAAGCAGGCAATGAAATAATTCATTAAAACTTCTTGTCTCCTAAGACAGAAGATAAGCAACTGAGTAAGGAGGGCGAATTCTGACAAAGACGAACCAAATAACTTCGACAGCCGGGATTCGTTATCAGAATCACCCCTTTTATCAAGGTTTTCTGATCCAATGTCAAAACCTCCTGCATACCAGTAACAATGTGGATTTCAATAACAAGGTTTTTTCTTTTCTTTTCTTTCCGCTGAACAGAGTTGATTATAAAGTGCATATGCTAAAGAATTTGTGTGCATATTCAAACAGGACATTCTCTGTGGAGCTCTGTTGTAGATGTTGATCTCTGAAAACTGAGTCGACCTTGAACTAAATACCAGTGAAGACTGATTGATGCACACAAGAGAATTACTGAGAAGCAATTTCAGGTTCCATATTGAAACAAAAATGAATCACCTATCTTAGTAACTGTACATTCAATCATTAGGGAACATTTAAATTAGGGAGTCTGTGCGGTTGAATAATTCTTTTATTGATTGAAATCATTGTTTCCAGTCTTCTGTGACGGCTGCCTACATGGTGTCAAACTGACATCTACAAACCAAAGAATGTAATCTGTCACAAAATAACTGATGTATGATTTTGCAACAAAAAAAAAATAGATTACACTAGACTCCACAGAGACTCCAAAAAGAAGATCACTGCACTGAGGATTAACAAAAAATAATAATAATAATAATAATAATAATAATCATATGTGTGGATTTAGTAGCCCAGACAGATATATACATATTGACCCCAGTTAACAATGTATGACTTTCATTGTTCTTTGGCTAAAGTTGAAGTTTAAAGTGAGTCTCCACATTTTTAAATTTTTAATATTATTATTATTATTATTTTTGCCACCTTTACTTCATGTATCTGTAAAGCTGGGTTTATACATGATGCATTGATGCATTGTGTGTGCCTGAGGATATCAGTGCAACTAACGCTGCTTTTTATTGATTTTTCATATATATAATTTAGCATTTTAAGTGCTATAAAAGGGTGCTATCTAAATAAAGTAACATAGCGGTGTCTATGCTCTTTTCCCTGAGTTGTCATAGCAGTGAAAGTCCACAGCGGCCTTGTCTCTGCTCGATTTGCATTAGAGAAAATGCAGACATGATTGATCAACATCAACTTGACTTATATGTTGTTTTCACTATCTACAAAGCCTACACCTGTCAGACACCTGTAGGAGAAAACACAAGTAGTTCCAGTGTGTCTATGTCATGCAGTAGCTAAGGAGGCTAAAGCATGTGCATGGGCTTCTAAGCTGAGTTGTAACCCCTTAATGTACAACTATACAAGTCCCCTGTGTAATGTTCATTTACGCTTAAAGCATTTTTGTTGGGGTTCTTGATTATGTAAAAAAAACAATTTCCTAAGAAAACATTTATGAGATGATTACACATCTTGAATAGCTCCCCATTTACTATAGAAGCCGTTTTTCAGAAATGAATGACAGCACATGGTGTCTCGGAAAAGGATGAAAATGAGCTCTTTGTTTTCAAAAAGACAAAAACAAAATCTCGGCAAGACGCCATTCCAACAAAAACATCAAGAGGCTGTTTTTGCTCAAACTTAAAGGTTTAGCTGGTGCTACACTCTGATGAATAAGATCTGAGTGAAGTCACGTTTGCTCTGATGATTAATTGCTGTATAGCTGCCCAAAACAAATGAACATAATGACCTGCTCTGTTTGCAGCAGAGGAGAACACGGGGGAGGTGGTAAAGGAGAGAGGAACTCTGACTGCCACGAGCCACTTCTCTCTCTCTCTGTGGCATACTCGTCCTCCTATCAAGCAACAGGCCAGCTGCTCGATTGCCTGGGGTAGATGACTTGACCTTCCACTGTTACCCAGCAAGGGATACGAGCTGCAGAAGGATTTCCAATCGGCCGGGGCAAAAACCTGCCTAACTAATTTACTTGAAACGGATTCAAGAGCAAAAGCATTCTGCGACAACTATCAGGCCTGGCAGGCAGGGCTCTGCAGAGCGAAGGGTAAGTCTGTTAAGGACAGGAACAAAGTCTTACATCAGCAGGCAAAAAGACAAAATGAAAGGTGGATAACAACAGAGAAAAAACAAAAGAAGGATTATTGTAGCCAGTGCACTGTTATCAGGACCTGGTTCAGTAATTACAAATAGAATGACTTTATTAGCAGACTAAGCATTTATTAGAAAAAAGATTATTTATGGTTCCAAAAAATCTAAATGAAACAGATAAGCAATGCTTTTGATTAACAAACCCTCGTTAATCCAGAAACAGTAGACTTTCTGGGCCACTGTTGATGCATGAGTATTGCATAAGGGTTATAAAAACCAAAAACCTTTTGCCACAAAAGCATATGTGATGTTTAGCAACAAGGCATGACTGACAGTCGTGGTCCAAGTTCACCTAAAAGGTGCTGGACTGGGTTAAAGTCAGGTCTCAGTGCAGGCCAGTTAAGTTCTTTCACATCAAACTGGGAAAACCATTTCATTATGGACAACACTGAATAAGGGGGCACTGTCATGTTGAACCAAACTGTTTCCACAATATAATATTAACCATATGCTGTAACTTTAACTTTAAGATTTCCATCAGATACCAAGTCGATGAAACAATGAAAAACACCACACCAAAAATATGTGAACAGGACCAACCATGTAGCGGACACAGTAGTTGACTTATAGAATATAAAGTATAAAGATCAGCAATAGAGAAAACTATCAAAAGGGGCAGCAACAAAGAATAGAATGTCAAATGAAAATTCTGAAAGCATAAGGATTACTTTCAAAGATGAATGTCCCATTGGTCCCACAGATAAAAGAGAAGGTTAACATATGAACTGAATGTCATTGTTTTGTGCTTCCATAGTTAAACTGTACTTTTTCTCAGCTCAAAAAACACGACTTTATGCAGCAAGAACCAGAGGGAAAACTAAAGAAAATGCTGTGACCATGGCAAATCAATGGTAGCTCATACTCTTAATCCTTGTATCTTCATGGATTTAAGCGTTTACAGCTGATGATGTAAATACAGAGTACACATTCCTATTCGTACCAAGGTAAATATTGGAAGGAAAAAACAAAAATCCACCCCCGGCTGAATTAATACCGGAGAGCAATAATTAGTTTGAAGCATTTTTTTCTGCCAGTTCTTGCTGTGTGAGTCTGAGCCATTGACAGACTGGTACAGTACAGCTCACACATCACAGTCTGGCAGGTCTCAGCTTTCAGAGAGGGAAAATGATGGTCATAAATCAGAAAGTAGTATTTGAAACTGAAATGACAAGTTCAGCTGCATTTGGACAGCTCTGCCAGAATGACAGTGTGGAAATACCAAATGCACAACACGTGTTAGCAAGCAAGAAAGGTGTGCTTCTGGGCGGGTTGCTAGAGGGGCGGGGGGGTGCTGCACTCAGACTGACAAATGAAAGGAAAATCAAAACAGCGCATGGTCGGTTGATCAAAGTGTCAATGACGAACTGTGAGACTCCATCGCTTCTTGCTGAGAACAAATACAAGCTGTTGGAAAGAAGATGCAGACATCTAGGAAGGACGGATATGCCTTCAGATAAATCCTTTCCACCTACAATACAGAATAATAGCTGGGCAGCAGACAGAAAAGCTTAGGCTGGTCTTCTGTACTATTTAACACATGAATGTTTTAACTGTAGGTTCAATGTTACTAATTTCCTTTAAATCATGCTCATGCACCGTTCAGCTATTTCTATCTGTAGTGCAAAACAATTTGGTCTGCCAACAGTGGGTGAAATATGAACTTCTGTGAGTATTTGGTTTTAGCATCAGCTCCTGCAGTGGAATTAACATTCAAATAAATCTTAATTTAACGCCTCACCTGATATTTCATCTTGCAAATACAAAGAGAGTGTAGCTAGAGGGAGACAAGCTGATTTTGTGCCATGGAGAGTTATGAGCTACAAGGGGCACCTGGTCTGATGTGGAGAAATATGCATAAATGGATTACCAAGAGGGCCAATCATACTCTAGCCCAGTGCCCCAAAGGGTTGGGAGGCTACTGGGACAGAGCGCCTGTATGAAGGGACAGTTTCGGAAAGTCAATAAAACGACAACAAGAAGACACAAAATGACTTAACAGAGATGTCAAAAGATTATAAAGAGACTCCAAAGACCATGCACAAACTCAAAACAACTTGAAAAAGACTCAAAACCACTCTAAAGAGACTCAAAACAATGTAAAATATGCAAAACAACTCCAAAGAGATTTAAAATGATTAGACTATGAGAATAATAAACGACTACAGAAAGCTAAAAACACTTACAAACTGACAGAATCATCTTAGTAGTTTGCAGACATAAAATGACCACAAACAGATGCAAAATGAGAACAAAGAGATACCAATCACAAAAAGTCTCAAAACGATTACTAAAAGACTCAAAACAGTTACAAATAACAACCACTAAATAGCAACCACAAACCTGTGTAAAATGACAAAGTGACTTACGAAAACTTCGAAGAGACATGAAAAAAAAAAGAGACAGAAACAGATCTCAAACTGCTGGAAAATTACCTACTTGCCCACAGGCCTAATGTGTCATAATTGGTCCATTGACACAGGACATCCATTTACATCAGAAAAAAACGTCTGTTAGTCAAAACTTGGATTCACCAGGAACAATGCAGCTTTCATCCTGATCATGCAACACTGGACCAGCTCTACAGCACACTGGTGAAGGGGTCATGGGAGTTTACCCAAGCAGTTCACATCAGTTTTATGTTTTATGGACGACTGTGTCCCTCTAGATACCCGTGGGGGGGGGGGGGGGGGGGGGGATTCACTGAAAATATTGGGTGGATGGCCTGTTGCAAAGGGGCCATCCAGTCTCTGGATTGTCCCTACTGAGACCAAATTTAAACTTTTGCATTTGCTTCCTGACATACAAGGCAGCCAAACCACTCTTCCTGCTCCTGGCATGAAAGACTTCTTCCTTGATTGCCCCGTTGACAACTCATCAGTGATGTAATTATGAACATACCATTAGGCAGCTGTGATACTGTAATCAAGAAAAAAAGTGTCTTTTCAATTGAAGCCAAATGTAGGTTTAACATAGAATAATCTGCCGGTGTTGATTCAGTCACACCGCAGAGACAGGAAGTCCACCTCCAATTCCCTCTCTAACCCTTTACATCAAATGAATCAAAGCTACAGCAGAAGAACAATAACTAGTAGCCACTGGTGTCAAAGAGGGAGCAAGAGTGCATAATGGTGTTGCTGGGAGGCTTTAGGCCAATTGTACATATCATACCCCAGATATTCAGGCCGCAGCTGTGCTTGAGGATCAGAGGGGAAAGAGATTCTTTGAGCAAACAGAGGTAGTGGATTAGCTCTCAGCTGGCAACTGACGCTTCGTGTACACAGCGTTAAGTATAGAGAAGAGGTAAAAAAGTGTCAGTGCAGTAATGTGACAAAACAGGGTTGGGCCTTAAGCAAATTTAGACAAAGACAAATTTAACACAACAAGAAAAAGAATTACAACAGAAAATCTTTCCATCATATGACCTTATGCTTTTCAACAGCATAATTAACATGAAAGAGAAATCTTTCCTGTCTATGCATGCTGTAATCATCGGGGAAGCGTTCAGGGTCAGCGTCCCTCCCCCTGCATTCTGTCTGTTTGAACCTGCCCATCTGAGGTCACCGTCTTATCACCTCTCAGCTATGTCATCAACAGGTCTTTACAGCTGTTGGCCTTCTCTAATTCTGCTGATATCTGCTGCAGCACAGTCAGCAGCCAGGACTTAACACCTTTAGTACACGCACGCAAACACATGCTCATACTGGGAGGCAGATGCATTCAAAAGTACCTCTCAGTGTAAGCCTAAATTAGTCCAAGAGAAAAAAAAGGAAACAAAAAAAAAAAAAGAACCTCAATCTCCTCTTCACTCTGCAGGAAGCTGACATTTGATGACGGAACTTTGACATGGACATGGGGAGCTGCTGCTGGGATTTTGATTCAAAAGCATAGCCATCTACACAAACTGCTTTGTGGCTTTGCAGAGACGAGGACAGGCAGCATTGTTTACCAAGCTCCGCTGAAGTCCCTTTCACAATATTGTTGTCGTCAAGGCACCATCTTATTGTCTCACAATATGCTCTCTAACTTTCCGCAGCTTGTCTAATTTTCATGTAACACAAGCTTGGGAACAGACAAATGTGCCATTAAGATTGCAGAAAGAAAGAAGCTTTGTCATCTAAGCCATTATAACATGAATATTTAAATACAACATAAAAGGTCTCTCTTCTACGTTAGCCTGGCGATACATACAAAAAGGAGATTTAAGTCTTAGTGTGGCAGTACACTATAGTGGGTCAAACAATTTTAGATCAGCATAAAACCACTGTGCTCTTTGGTGCTCATCTAATATTTACAATGCTGTTGCTAAATCTTATAATCTACACTCATTATACTTATGTTCTCCCTGAAATCTGGGCAAAAGCACAATGTCTAATGACAGCATAACCGCAAAGCTGGGAAGTATTCGTCAATTTCTGATGTCCACATTGTGTGCTGCTGTCGCTGTGTGTGTGTATATTGTGAATGCACAATGAAACCCAAACCACACTCAGAAGAAATCCCGGCATTTCAGAAGTGCACTTTCAGAAACAAATTTCCTTTTCATTTTTTTTTTTCTTTTTGTGAGATGAACCACGTATCCGATCAAGGAGGTTATTAACAGACGGAGGGAGAATAAAGCTCACACTCATCATTATCATGACATGCTCACAAAAATCTCATTAGTGCTGTGACGAAAAGTAGAATAAACCCCTTTAACTGTAGAAAACTACAAAAGATCTTTCTTTTTACACTTTGCATCTTATTTCACAGCTTTGTCCGCCATTCTTAATGGTTCTGATGTATCATATAACTCGCCAACATCATTGCTCAGACTTGACAACTCTTGAAACTCTTAAACTCTTCAAACTAAAACAACAATATTACTTGAACACCTTTTGGGAGTGAAAATGAAGGCGAGTCTTAAAGTTCTCACCAACTGTCCATTACTAACAAATGTTAAAAACACTCTTGGCTCAACATTGACCTTTCAATGGCAGATTTTACTTGAGAATCATCTTGTTTTTATGCTTTCTTCAGTATTAAAATAATCCAGTAACAGACTTAACATGCAAGGGTGCACTGGAAACAAGAACTAGCTTATTTCAAATATGTCTGATGTCTAAGTATGGGCTATAAAACAACAATGGAATGTTAACTCAATGAATCAAGAACATCTTCTCAACTCTTTGGTTTGTACATCCTTCATACCTTTCCTTGCTTCCTCTCCCTTGTGTGTCCCTTGTGTGTTTGTCCCTCCCACCCAAGATGCAAACACAAGAGACAAAGAAGTGAAACATGGAGAGAGGAGGTGTGACAAAATCGATTAAAATGGACATTTTTCATGTTGTTAAATGTTTTTTGACATTACTAAAGCAGGGACTGACTTAGTTTTGACCGCCCATAATGTCACTGCCAAAACCCCACATGATTAGAGAAATAACTGACCAAACAGACAGATTAAGTTATAATCAGTCCTGTAGCTTCCTTCACGGCTATATTTCTCCAGATCTCAGCAACTTAATATGTATTTGATATCAGCAGGTATATAAGTATCAGATATTGATAGCGAACGACTGATCAAAGTTGTGAAAAATGGATCATTTTGTTTTGCCAACGAAAAGAAATCTCATGGCCAAAAACATGGCACACTTTTAGTACAATATCCCTGCTACCTGCATTTAGTATAAATACATACAACTAAGCACACAAGCAGCACCTAGCAAAGATTCACAGCCTGACTGAATCTTGCCTGTTTTGCTAAAGGTTGAAGGAGTTGCCCTCTAATAAATTTCCCTGCAGTGACCAGAGTCTCCTGCTCATGAATAATAAAAAGGTTGTGCTGATACTATATTCTTCCTCCAGACATCCACCTCATCTAACATTTCACACCGCAATATCACACTCACTAGAGCACAGCAGCAGTCTCAGACCTTCACTTACACAATGGAGTCACATTCAAGTTAGTTTTCATTATGGTGTCACTTACAGGCTAAGTGATTGTAAACTCACTTTTAAGAAGAGAGTCTATTCGTCTGGCAGTTCTATAAGGTCATGAATGTGAGAACAGAAAGCCATGTGATAAACTTAAAAAGAAAGTCAGTCATTCCTATAGTGGCTGTTGCCTTTATTTAAGTATAGTGAATTACATTTCAGTAAGACTTGATTTTGAATACTTGTTGGGTTGATAAATTCATAATAATGTACATTTCTACAGCTATCTTTTCATCAGTATGACAGCACAGTCACATTAAACTAATCACTTTGGAACCTTAAAATGGCATATGCCAATCTAGCAAGGGAATGAGCTTAAATCCTTCTGCGCACAGCCATGATCCCAGTCAATCAAATGATAACTCTGATAGGATTACTTAAAACCAAAAAGTCAGCCGAAGACAACATGCCATTTTTTTTCAGATGGCATTAAAAGACTACAGCATATCGTCGCTGCCCCGTGAAAAAAATGTATCTTCAAAATTTGTTTTTTCCAGGAGCATTTTATTTACTATGCCCTCCAATGACGTGTGGTTATTTACGATCCTCCAGTCTCACTTTTATGTCCCACCAAATTGCAGGCTATTCTGCATCTGCACTTAACACATTATGCTAACAAAAGCTTTTGATTTGCATTTTATATTGAAATCAAGATAAATCATGGGCAAATAGTAATCTGATATTGACATGCACACATCAGCTTGACTGATGGTAGTATAAATACCCAACACATCAGTTGCTAGGGAAGAACGCGGACACGCCGTACAAAGGAAAATGTCAAAAACGTACAACGATACGCACATACTGTTCTCATTAATTTACAGTAGTTCTACTTTGCTGATTTTTTTTTTTTAATTAAACTACTGTCAATTAAACACTTCCTGCAAAAATGTTTCATACTAAAAGCTTGTTAATAGCTTAAGGGGCATGACCACTTCCTTTTCTCGTGCACTTTTAGAAACATCTGCAGGAAGCAACTGTAATTATTTAGTGAGATAGATTTTTTTTTTTTTTTTTTTTTTTGCTGGTGAAAAGTTCCATTATGCTCCACCTCAGTAACTACCGCAGGAAACATATTGATCGTTTCTAGTCCACTGTGTGATCCTTTCAGCTTTATTTTGCTGTTTTTATCTGGGCTTTTTTTTAAATTCCATGCAATATGTAGGATTTAATGACTTCAATTAATGGAAAATAGTCAAATCAGATGTAGTACAAGAACATTTTAAGAGCAGAGCTTGAGTCAAGACACACACACAGCAAAAAAAAAAAAAAAGACATATTCCAACAATGTAGCCAAAGGTGAAATCTTAAAAGGTCTGCCTCCTCATTATAGCTCCATCAATACCCACAGACACTGTCATATGGGTTGGCTTTCCTTATGTGATCATATACTCAGAGTGAGGTTGAATATGCAGGGTATATAAATACTGTATGAGGCTATAAAGCACCTTGTCTAAGTGGGTCATAAATTACCCGTACACATTAATTTTCAGACCCCTATCAGCTGAGTTAAGGCCTTCAGCTGAAAACAGGAGAAAGGACAACACCATACAACTCTCACTACTTGTGATGGCAAGTCAAGGAATTTCTGAAAGTACTACTGTGGAGCCAAGCGCTTGGTGAGGACGATGCTGAATCACATGAGGTGTAGGTGAAATAGTTACTATGTGTAATGCAATTAAAAAGAAACTGCTTGATTGCATTCATTCTTTAAAGCTGAAAGTGGTGATTCTTTCCATTCTTGATTTAAAAACTTGGACTTTAACAGAAATGACAAATAACGTCCTCTGTGCTGAGATTATAAACCGTGTTTTGCTGTCATTTATGAGCATGCCACTTCAGTTCGGTGAATACACAGACGGGGGCTTGATGGTGCATTCAGGTACAGCTTGTAAAATCTGTATTGTGTTACATGGCAAACCACATGGTTTCTCAACAAACACTTCAAGGTGAATTGAAGTATACCTCACCAAAAAAGAAACTCAAGTAGATGCAACAACTTCGAACTTTGTGTGACAGGTGTCTGCTTACCAGAGACCTTTTTAACAAAGAATTTTCAGCCCAGGCCAAGACATCCTTACTTTTAGGAAGAATAAATCTTTGATCAAAAGATACTATACAATTGCATTGTGGTACATTAAATGACCCACAAACTGATTGTTTTTGTGTGTGTGTGTGTGTGTGTGCAATATATTTGAAGTGCTTTATTAAATGATTAATCAATTTTACAATTAAATAGCTGTTTATTTTCTACTGACTGACTTGTCAATGAAGTGATTAATTGTTGCAGCAGAATAACTTATTAAACAACCAGTGATATACTTGACTTTAGTTCTGCTCCAGACAAAACAAACTCATACTGAAATGGCATTTGCTAGAGATTCCATGCATTTGGACACACAATACCTTCCTGTCAGCTCCACAACTGCAGCAACTGCAAAAGATGGAGAGAGCTATGAAGAAAGAGAGCTACAGAAGAAAGGAAGGGAGTGGGAGAGGTGGAGAGGTATTGACAAATGAGGAAAAAATGCATTGTTCCTTTTTCATGAGCTGATGAAAAAAGACAAGACAAGGTGCAAGGCAGATTGCTCGACACTCTGCTACAGTCAAATTATAGAGAGCAGCCATGCTTAAAATGCACACATCTGGGGAGAAAATGGTGAAAAAACAAGTTGGAATTGCAAATCAGTGTAACTTGGATCATGTACTGAATACAATTTTTATGTGCAGGAATATTAGTCTCCGCACTCTACAAAAATGACAACTTAAAGCCAACACTATTTCAAATAAATACAATATATCTCTAAGTATTTTAGCTCAGAAGAAAGAGCTGGTATAGCAGGCTGGTAATCTTTCTTGTGAAACAGCTGATAGCAAGTCATTTCAAATGTGTCTTGTATTCACTGTAACCGGAGGTGAGCTGGTCAGTCTTCTGTGAGAGATAGAGAGTGGTAGGGTGGTTCTGGGCTTTGATGCCACATTTAACTGAGTTATATGTCGCTTGACTGCATTTCTTTCCTCTGCCAAAACTTTTACACTCTCATTCTACAGTGAACTTTGTACATCATACAGATGGTCTGAATTGGACTTTTTGAACTCTGGAGTGCTTTTACTCATATGCGTCCGTTCATCAGGCTTCGTAAGGACAAGACCAGCTGAACTCTGCATGCACAAAATAACATCCTCTAGACAATAAAGAGGCTGTTTCTCATCCAAGGTAACTGTGGTTACCTTGGAGTGGGAACCTATTTAAAAAAAAAAAAAAAAAAAAAAACAATAAAGAAGGAAACAAGTTCAAAAAGGAAATAGATGCTGACTTTTGATATGCAGCTAGGGCTCCACTTCAGGCAGAGCAAAACATGCCAAAGAAAAACAGAGATTATGGAAAATTCCTTTGAGAAAAAACAAAGCTGCCGTCTTAATGACAAGGGACTAAATTGGTTCAATACATGGGCTATTCAAGAGTCCAAGTGGGTTTTGCTGGATGATGTGTTATGAAACCAAAAACAAACTGAAAAATGTGTTTAAACATTTGACAACAGGTGGAAAAGCGTGTTACATTAAGAGTTCCTCAACAAGTACCCAGTTCTTGACTGACACAAATTGGTTCCTGTGGAAACCGAACTTGTGACCTTTCTGTGAAGGGACAATGCATCTTATACCACAGCTACCCGGCAGCCCAGCACAGATACTGCATAAGTGTTGTTTTTAAATTTGTGTGCTTACATGACAAGGCTACAAAAATCATGATAGAAGACTCACAAATGAAATACATTTGGCAGAATGGACATTTCTGTAGAAGTTAACAAAATTACTTTTGACTCGATGGATTTAATGATGGTGAAAGTGTGCTTTGATTGCTAACTTTAAATGAGGAAAAGAAAACTTAGATGACCCTGGAATGACTTGCATGTTGCTCTAAAAACTTCAAATATAACCAGAGGTAAAGGCAAATTCTTTGTAAGATGTAAGCAAAATTGCATGTGAAAGCAGTGGGGAATTGGAGGAGCGATCTAAGTGAAGTGCAGATGACTCGACTAACCCTAAAATGACTTGCATTTTACCTCACTGACTTTATGAACTGCCGAGGGAGACACCGAGACTCACTGGATCAGCAAGATACATGCTTCCTGTCTGAATCCACAGGCATATCAGAAACACCCTGTGAGATGATACTTGATCTGGCAACAGAAGAAAGAGCTCTGCTAATCACTGACTAATACAGCCTCTGTCTCTAAGGGATGACAGCGGGAAGTTAATATGTTGTGACAGGAAAAAGGATCTGCTTGATTGAGTGAGATAGGTGGAGAATTTGCAGTTTCCATTAAAGAACAAACCATAATGGAGAGAATTTGAGCATCGCAGGCAGTTGTGAATCCTCAACTTTTTTTTCCCCAAGACTCAGTCAATTTTCACAATATTCAGTCATTTTCCAGTGAAGAGCTAATTGTCAATTGTCCACTCAGTTTGAGGGTAAAGCCATGAGATGAATTTGTCTCATGTATTCATATAGGGTTTTGACACGTGAAGAATGTCATGATCTAACATGGTGGAAGACTTTGCCCAGAAATAAAGTAAGGAGGTAAACTAAGTACCTCACTTTCAAGCATGACACAAAAAAACACCAGGTATGTAAGATGCAGACTCTTGTTTGAACACTGTTTTCACCATCTGTAGATAATCAAGTGGAATGAGATAGCTTGATGCAAAAAACTGGTGTACACCACAGGGTTTAAGCGTAACATCACAGGATATTATTTATCAACTTGTGAGGATACAAGTGTCCTGCTAATATATTAAAAATGACTTCATCAGACGTTGAAATGTTAGCTGTGAACATGCTGAAACCTACTAGAGAGGTCTGAGGCAGACAGCAGGGCCAGTTGACCGTGCAGGCATGTTCTGATTGACACTCAACAGAGTGGAGTCAAGTGGGGTGAAATGCTACATAGTGCTGACCAAATAGTCGAGAGTAAAGGTCGACAGTATGAGATGGAGAGAGTTTAGCCTGTGCACACATGATGAGTGATAGAGATTAAAGTGAAGGGAATGCTTTGAGTGTTGGAAGGTGGCAAGATTGATGTGAACTAGAAGTAAGAAAAGCAAAGCTACGAAAATGACAGGGATCAACACGCACTCCCTGATTTAAGTCCAGATTTCATTCTGAGGAGCCGCCCAATCAAGTTGTGCATCTGTATTCAGAGCTCAACTCTGTGCAGAAAGAGTCTGTCTTTACCCTTTTAAAGCCAACGTCCTGGGGGAAGGCAATATTGACTGGCTCCAGCGGGTGCTCCAAACACCCTCTGAAGCATTTTGGTCCTACCCCCAGACAGCACAGCAGTTTCATTAGGTTCTCATCTCTCCTAGGATAACCTTTAAAGAAATGGACAAACATTGAGGCTGGCTTGTGTCCGGGTCGAACCTGATCTGAGGTATACTTTTCTTTTTCTGAGGAATGCTTTTCAAACGAACCAGAGGATCGTCTTTTAAAGGCTCATTAGACTGATTTGCAGGGAGCGATAAGGATAAGGCGATAAGTGTTGCAGCAAGATAGGACAGCTCTCTAGACAACAGTAAGGCTTTTTAACTGGATTTTGAAGATATTTAAAGTACATATTTCTTTGAAACACCAGTAA
This sequence comes from Scatophagus argus, assembly GCF_020382885.2. NCBI lineage: Eukaryota > Metazoa > Chordata > Actinopteri > Scatophagidae > Scatophagus > Scatophagus argus. The sequence goes on along the minus strand of NC_058510.1, from coordinate 11,535,282 downwards.
CCAGTAGCTATCGTTTCCCTCCCAAATGATGAGATAAAGACATAAACCAAGGCTAATGTCTTTTAATCTTTTTCACAGCTTTATTATGCATAATTTGGGTGAGGATACGCTATATATGAATTTCTCAAAATGTTCCAAAAGGTTCTGGCAGCGCTGTGACTCTACAATCGATCTCACATAGCTTGTTAACAGTGATGCACTTTGTATTCTCCAACAGGCTACATGTTCTTCACACTGCATACAAAATGTCTTAAGCTTTTTCACTTGCTGCTTCACACACACACACACACACAGCTGCACATGCACACACCAGCAGGGAGCTCCTTTCCATCACTTAAAATCAGACTCACCCTCCAGAATCTCTTGGCTGACTCTACCCTGGAGGGTTTCCTGTGAAGGCCCAGCGGTGTCCCCAGCTGATGATCGAACATCATTATGAAGCAGCCTGTGGAAGCTAGTTAGCTTCTTGCTGAATGCTAAGATTGCCACTTGCTGTCCTGGGGACACGATAGCTGCTCTACCAATGAGCCACTGTCTGCTTTGACAGTACACCAGCCTTTCCCATTTAAGAGGCAGCTGCCACACCCAGAGCCATTATGTTGTGTATTTCCCAGCAACTGCATGCAAACAAAACAACTGCCAGTCCCTCTGTCTCCAAACCCTGCTGCGTGGCCCACACATTAACGAGCCCTAATGGAGGACGGAAACAGTCATTGCCAAGATAAGCTTTCACTTTACGCTCACAAGCAACCTTCGCCAGGAGAGTCCTCATAAACAACAACTTAAGTTATTCAAATTGCATGATGCTTATCCTTATCAATGTAACAATACGATTAGAGGACTTAAGCTAATGAGCAAGAGGAGTTTGGAAATACAGATGCCGCTGCAGTGTAGAGTGGTGATGGAGGGTGAACAGATGTAATTCGACACCTCCATATGAGATGCCACTGAGGGAACAGTCAGTGCTAAACTGTTTATTCAGCCATTAGAGCTGTAGCATGGTGAGGTGTACCGACAGGTAAATGGCTGATTCAAGATCATAAGCTCATGGCTGGGGGCGTGGGCGTGTGCAGAGTGCAAAAAGGCACAACTCTGCAGCTTGAGTAACAGGCCTATAGTGTTTCTCTTTTCTGTGTTTTGCTTTTAGGACTCCTTTTAATTTCAATCACAGTCGTTAACAACAAAGCATCTACACAGGATATAAATGTATACAGGAAAGTCAGGCAAATGAAATAATCCAGGCCTAATTCAAAGACATATTGATGATAAAGGAAGAAATCCACAGAAAAATGAAATAGTACGTGTAACAAGTACGTATACAACTGCACAATCTTTGCTACAAATTTATTCCTAGATAAAGTTTGGTATAAGCAAATGCAAATACTACAATGCCATCAAGAAACCTAGACCTCAAAACCTTAGTCATAATGGCTAAATTTACTGTAAAAACAAAAACTTGTTGCCATCAAGAAACTTGTTTTTGTTTTTGACATGATTAATCACAACAGAAACCTAATAATAACAATTTCAGCCTTATGAGGAACTGATCTCTCACTATGACAGAGCCAATAAAATGACAAATCTGTTTTTGATTTCCACAGCAATTATTATTATGTTGCCCGCATGTTTACAGATGAGGCTCTCCACATTTTCTAAGAGGTAAGAATGCATTTTTTTTCCCAGCAGAATGCCTGCAAGTGCTGTACAAATGTATTAAGTGAAAGTTTGTGTGCAAATTTGTGGGGGTGTACACAATTGCAGTGTTTACCCACTTGGGGACGACTTGATCAGAGCTAATAATGAAAACCCCACACATTCACTTGGAGCAGTCTGCCCACACAACTTAAAAACAATACCAATTATCATTAAAGCTTAGCTTCCAGTTTTCTAAGGAAACATCATTATCTAAAGCAACCTTATTGCTGTGAAAACAGTACGCAGATTTTGATTTGAATTTTGAATATTTAATCAGCAACTCCTCTGGCCAAATGACTACAGTACTTGTGACTGCAATAAAACACACTTTTAAACTGTTCCCAATACTGAGAAGATCTTCTAACTACAGTAAACACATTTATGAAAATTCTCTTAAATGCAAAGACAGTCACAAACAATCTTTTGCAAAGTCTTCTGAAGCTTGCACGGGGCACAGTAAATATATTACATTAGGAAATCTATGACAAACTGTCAACCCACTTCAAAGACAGCCTGTAATTCATAACAGGATGTGTAACAAGGATTACAACTTGGATTCTAAAGCTTCACAAAACTCTGTTCACCGGCTATGCTAAACTGTTGCAGCTTTGGGATTAGTCGGCAACATACAATAGCTAAATCCCACCATGACACATGAGTAGTAGTAGTAGTAGTAGTTTTGAAGGGAAATAATTTATATTAAAAGCTTTAGTGCATATGGTTAAAAATGATATTTGACCTCACCATGAGTGTAGAGATAATAATTTGTTTCACCTTCAAGAGCACTTAACCTTAGCTGAACAGTAGTCAGCATGGCTACAAGCGGTAATTAGCCTACAGGATGATGGCACACTAAAAGCGTCCACATTCAAGGAGATTCATTCAGTCAGTTGCTTTTGAGGCCATTGAGATTAGCCGTGACATGCCAATATTTAGCAACAGAACTATGTGTAGAGGAAAGCAAAATTGACGTGCAGCCATAACAATCAGAATTTCCCAGTGCGGGACTAATAAAGGCCTACCTTATCTTATCTTTTCTTAATGTCATCATCTATGTAAAGTCTAACATTAGCCGCAATATATCAGTGCTCATGAACCCTTTATCAAAGTTGTCAGGTAAAGATTGTTATTTTCTTTCAAAGGTTTGTTTCATTGTCTAGATTTAAGTTTTTTGGCTATAACTGACAGAGCACTTGGCTTCTGCATATCTAAAAAGGTTGTTTGGAACTTTGCTGTAAATATACTTAAATATAATTGAAGATTCTTGTACTACTGAGAGACAAATAAGACAAAAGTATGACAAACAAACTAAAAATCACAAACAAACAAAATTCCACGATTACATCAAAGTGCCAAAAAGGAAATTCTCTCAAGGTGTTGGTGAGACAGATGTTTTCAAATCCCAAATGACAACTGCCACATGTTTGTGTTATATGACTTTTAGCAGAAGAATCAAAACCAAACTACAAAAATACTCCACTACCAGTAAAGGTCATTTCAAACATTACTCAATGTACAATATAAAGTATAAAACTTCCACAGCAAGGCCAAAAAGTATTTTTTGTCAAAATGGGTGTTGAAGATGATAGCCAAAGGCTACAGACTTCAGTTTGCCATCACGCCCCCCCCCCCCCCCCCCCCCCCGAATCAGCTCAGGTTCTGAGGAAGGAGATATCAGCTTTTTTAAGCAAGAAAGGCATATGTATGGTGTCTTGCGAATGGAGGCTAGAGGGTGTTTACTCAAGATATTTCCTGGTCCCAAAGAAAGGGAACAGCATATGTCCTTTCCTGGACCTGCATAGAGTATTGTCTGTGTCTAAGGTTGTCAGGACTGATCCCTTTGGCATTGTTAGTGGTGAAGTTGGGCAGGCTATACATGAGACTGCCAGCTACTCAGGGCTGGCATAGTCTTATAAATGCTTCTGTAAATACGCGAGGGGGCTTATACCATAGTAAGACATTTCACAAATACTATTCAGAGAACCATGGTTACGGAAGTAACCTAAAGTTACATCAGTTACACCCATATAAGCTCTCTTGGTCTCTTCTCCTTTGACGTATTGGGCATTGTTTATCAGTAGTACGTATAATTCAGGCTGCATGTGTCCCAACAATTGTTGCACCCCATCCAAGGCCTTCACTGGTCAGTGCAAGGTTGACAAACAGTGACAGATAAACCATGCAGGCTGCATTCTGTGGCTGCTATACGGCTGACAGCCCCTGAAATAGATTACTAATGGATCAGACGGAGCAAAAAAGACAAACTACCGTGGGGTGGGGGGACGCTGTGGAGGCTGCAACCTGTCTGTCTGACTGTAGAAAGAGAGAAAAGAAATAAACATCAACGCCCACTAAGGGAGGGAGGGAGGGGGAGGGAGAGAGAGAGAGAGAGAGAGAGAGAGAGAGCGAAGAGGACACAGAAAGATGTAGGGAGGGGCTGGAATGAAAGAAGTGAGCCACAGAGAGGGAAAGAGGAGGGGGAAATGAGAAAGTGACACTTTTGAAAGATTCAGAAACACTCTGGAGGAATGGTCCAGCGAAAGTTCAGCTTGGTGGCCCTTAGGGAGAAAAATCCGCAGGGATGGACAAAAGTGGTTGCATGTGTTTTCCTCCAACCTGTCTGACAGAACAGACAGCAAACACACTGATTCTTTTGAGTGTATTACCACCACAGAGAGCGCAGACGCTACAGCATTCGGAAAGTGTCATTAATGTCTCGTCTGCACTTTATTTCCTTTCAGATCAAAAGTGGAGAGGGAACCGCAAGGCCAAACATGGACTCAAAGCATCTTTGGATGTGAAAAGCTGACATTTCTAAGACAGAGTATTTGAACATTTTGTTTCTGCACATCTCTGCATCCCTGTGTGTTTCATGCTGTATTGCTTTGTATATTGTGCTGACACAAGCCAAACGCCCATCACGTGGGAGCACAGACAATGTAATGATCTAACTTCCGAGACCCAAGTTGCACAAAGCTCATTTACAAATGCCCATCCTGGTACCACATAGACCAGATGCTGTAACCAGTTAATATCTGTCTCATTTGTGGGTCTCAAATCCTCCAAGGCAAAGGATTCAAATGCAATATCTTGCCACTAATTTGACCTTTTCGCAGGAGCACAGGAGAACAGCATCCCTGCTCCACCTGATGTTACCCACATACACAGTTCATTGTCTGAATAAGCTACTATCATTTTTACATCCACCTTTAACATTTCAGAGAGCCACTGGTTGCCATTCAATTTTAAATGGCATGAAAATGTAATTTTCTTATCCTATTTTTTTATCAACATTTTTATGTTGTTGTTATGTTGTAAAGAAGCTTCCAGGAGGAGCAGTACTGCCAACTCTTCTTTGTAGTGCATTCAAGGACACTTCAACATTAAATATTTGAGAGAGTTTCTAAGTTGTGTTGTTGGAAAATAAACCTCCGAAGACAAAAAAAACAAGGACACCATGAAAAGACTAATTCAAATTGGGTCATTGCTAGCATTAAAAAGGCTACAGCAAGGCAGCGAACTTGAAAACTTCCCGGAAGATTTAAAAAAAACAAAAAACAAAAACAAAAAAACACTTGAATCAACATCTTTCAAGAATTTTCTATATTTAAGCATATTTTTTGCAGTGGTCTGCCTTACACTCTATTCTTACCTTCAAGAGGCCTTTTCAGAAAATGAACTCATTCTATAAAATTATTTTCAATTTCTTATGTTCAAATAAAGTTCTTTTTCCAGGTAACTCTGCTGTAAGCACATACATCTCCACAGCCACAGAAAAGCAATATTCCTGGCTGAAAATAAAAAAAAAAAAAACAACTTTTTTTCCACTCCCTTCAGTTCATATCTGAGAGCAATTCTTCACACACATACACGGAGGTGCATTTGTCGTGAGCCCAGTCACGGCCTCACAATGTCTTGCACCGGGTGTATGGATTCAAAAACAAATAAAAAAGACCTGAGGTCATTTGTTATGGGCTGTGTCTTCGCTCCCTACATGCTATGTGTGCAATATGTGCAGACGTGAGTTGTGGGTGATCTCTTAAGTAAGTGTGGGTTGGAGTAAGGAACAGAGAGCAGCTATCTGCTTCATCTGCTGGGAAATTTAGATTACTGGTTTATGAGTTTTAAAACTAAAAATATCCTTAGCACACTGGAATATTTAATCATCCATCTTTGCTCACTACATGTTACAGCTGGGACACAGAGGCCACTGCAGCGACATGATTATGAAATTTTCACGATACAAAATGCAGAACTAGCAGATATCTTAAGCAAGCAATTATTTAACTTAACTGCACCTAGTTATCTGTACTGTCTTGAAAAAAAAAATGTGAATTGTACATCTCCTGTTGGCAACACACAAAAGGCAAAAACTTGCATATGCTAGTCTTTCTGTTAAGAGGTGTCCCAGATGGGGTGTTATTTTAGTGTGATTCTTTTATTACATTGTTCAAATTTAGTCCTATAATAAATGCACATGACAATATGTCTGAGGTTTGTTTTTGTGTAAGGTAATAGTGGTTCAGTTAAGGATAGGTTATGGTTAATCATAGTTACAGTTAATCATAGCAGTGAAGGTACAGGCATGTTTGGAAGTTAGGCAAGAGAAAAGCTCAAGGTTAGAAAAATCTATTTAAAATCTAAAAAAAAAAAAAAATTTAACTCTAGTCTTGAAAATCAAAATAATAACAATAATAATAATAATAATAATAATAACAATAATAATTATAATAATACAAACTATAAATGTTTAGAATTCTGAAACAGTATTGCTGCATTCTATCAAAATTCTCAGAATAATTATGTTTCTTCTCAGAGCTGCTTACCTGTGGTGAATTTTATTGTTGCAACAATGTTTTTCTGCTGCCCTCTGGTAATACTGAGTGCCTATTCACATTGAATCAATCAAAAACATACTTGATGATGCTGATGAGTGTACTGTGTTTAATAGCTTAGCCAGCTAACGTGGTGCATGCAGTCAGTATTATGCTCCTTCATAAACAACTGAACCCTCTATGAAGGGTCAAACATTAAATGCGGTATCAACAAATCCGTCAACATCATCAAATCATTAATTAGTTAGTTGAACATGTTGTTGTTGGAGATATTTTTTCACTGTCTTGGATGAGGTTTCTTTATTAACAGTTTGCACAGAGAGCAAGAAAAAGTGTCAAAACATATACCAAGAGATCTGTCGCTTCTTATGGTTTCAGTACTTCTGATGCTATCAAACATGGATACTATAATGTTTTAAACATGGTGTTGACAGAGTATTTATATTTAGATATTATAATCTTAATTTAAGAGGTTCCGGGATGCTGCACTTTCACTAACTACAGATTGGTCCTTGGCCTGATGACAACACTATGCTTAAATATCAAATCTTAAGACCTCCATTTGATAGCTGGGCGTCTGCCAAAGTACCTCCTGGTAAACTAAAATGTAGCAGTCAGGCTTCACCTCAGGCAGCATTACAAGGTTTAAGTGTAGACATTCAACTCAAAGCAACTCCTTTCTTCTGTGCTACACAGACGTGTGAGCCTGGGTCCACACAGTCATGACCCAGAGCCTGTGTCAGGGACAAGAGACAAGGTTGCTGATGTAATCTTACGCTCCAGTGGGCTAACGCCATTCCACAGGACACCAGGTCAAAAAGGCAAGCAATGAGAAGAAAAGAGGAAATGGATCAGACGAGGAAGGAAAAGGATGGTGGCGACCATCGAGGGCTTGGTTCTATTCAGAAGCTCCCAACAGGTCAGTGGAACGGAAAGAAAGCCAATTCCAGGTTGTGAAGAGCTCTGGAAACAGCCCAATCTCAGTAATGGAGTAAAGGATAAATATATACTGTCCAACACAGAAGCTCTGCAACAACAAAACTCAATTTATCAACATAACATGTCAGTGAGAAGTTTTATGCAAGCCTTATATGAGTATGGTTTTAACAGGCAGAATGAGAGATGCTTCTGTGATATCTGATTGAATGATTGCGGCATTATTTCTGAGCTCAAGTGGACACTTACCTCCAGGGCGTTGGCTATTATTTCATGTACCCCCTTTCAGCCATGCAAGCAATGTAATCAGAAACACATAAAGCTCTGCTCAGAATCACCAAGGGCACCAAATTAGGAGAAGCAGATGAGTCTAATTTAGATGTTTATGATGTGTAATTGCAGAAATACGTCTCTGCTGGACAACAAAAGACAAGTGAAAGTCGGGGAGGAACAATTATTCTTCAAAAATAGCAATGCAGACTGGATTAGGCTGCATGCAATAACCCTGATTATCAGTGAACAAAGAAAGACTAAATCGAACTTTAGATTACGGGGGAACAAAATTCTGCAGAAGACATCTCTGCAGATTGTAGTATTTTTCCTCTCAATTGCTCCACAAACACACTCAGCAAACACATTCAAAAACCTTACCTGTCCATATATGATCTCAACATTCTGTTTCCTCAGACGCAACCTCATTAATAATGCACAATCACACTCCTCTCCATCATAGATGAATCCAGAGCTGCCATGTTCAACTCAGCCCAACCTGACAATGAGATGCAGTTTGCTATTCCTAACCCACCTCTGAACTGCAGAGACAAACGACAGCTGTTTCTGCATCAAAAAGAAAACATGTCAGAGCACTCCGGAGATTTCAGCGTTTAAGGCTGGGGCGGTTAAAAGCTTTTGAGCCAGAGATATCTGGCAGAATGGATCCACCTAAAAAGGGAAAGTTTGTAAGAGACAACAGAAAAGGAGTTCAGAAATAGCACCAATAAGTATTGCTCAGTTGTGGATTGGTGTGTAGTGTTGTGTTAACCTGTGAATTGGTCAACATTCATTACCTGCAAGGTAAGTCAAGAGTGTCTTGTGGAATAATGATTTGTTTGTTTACCCGATGAAATGAATGTGCCTACTATCAACATTGTTAATTCATGAAGAAATATCACCTCCATCTCTGCCGATTCAAGGCAGGTTGGTACACTATCATCAGCAGTTGTTCAGGAGTCGTACTGCAAAACGACGTCCAGACAGGTGGATGGTGCGGAAACTGAAAATAGGTGAGTCTGAAAACTTTGCGAGACAGCACTACCTGTGCCTGTCTTATGTTATATCAAGTGCACTGCAGGAGTATTCCTCTGTGTCTACTGTCCATCAGCCCACATTATTCGCCTCTGAATGGGGCTGCAGCTAACACTTACTCTTATTACCGATTATTCCATCAAATTTCTCAGTTCATTTTCAGTTCAGTTTGTCCAATGTCAGGAGATATGAAAAATGCTGTATGTAATTTCCCAAAGTACTTCAAATTTCTTCAACTGTCCAACATAGGCACAAAAACATTTACTATCACATATGACAAGGAAAACAGCACATCCTCACATTTGAGAAGCTGAAAATGAGAATGTTTGACTTGAAAAAAATGACAAAAAAGCTTCAAAACAGTTGCCAATGAATTAATGCCGATGACTAATCAATTAACTGACTAATGGTTTCTGCTACAACTAAGGGCTTCTCTACACTTTCATTCATGACATGACATTCTATTCACAGTTTTCTACATTTTGCAGAACAGGCAGCGAGGTGAGGTGTAAACTGTGAGGTTTACATTGTGCATATTGTAGGGGATCATGGGTCATGATTCTCCAAATCCATTAAAAGATTTTCAGATTCAAGTTCATGATTCAATCTTCAATCAAAGCTTATTTTGAATCATGGCAGCCCTTGTGCACAGTACTGTAAAAGCAAGTAGTATCAAGCAAGAAGTCAGAAAGAAGCCAGCCCATGTGCATGGCAATGAAGCTTTGAATATTCATTTGATCTTCTTTTACTGTAGCGTGTTCAAGTTGAGTGTCTGTAGACATTCCCATTTATTCAGGCCACAGTTGTCTCAAGGAGATTGAATGGAATGCAGCTGGACTTGGTTTCGCCTCTCATCCAAGAGGCTTCAACAGTTCATGCTCATTTAGACTAGCCTAGGCTGCTCGAGATTTCACGTTGAACGGCATCTCATTGTTATTTTCTGTATAACTGGAGAAAACCAGCTTCTGCTGACAACAGCTATAACTTGCTGAATTAATTGCTTTACAGTTCAACCCTTATTGACTCATTCTCTCTCTCTCTCTCTCTCACAAACACTCACTCACACACACACACACACACACACACACACACACACGCATAAGTTAGCAAGCACTGGCCTAACCACCAGGGGTCAGGCTCAGTGACAGGAGGAGCTGAGGATCAAACACTCAGCACTAAAATTAGTGGACGACCTGCTGAGTCCCAGTCGCCCACAGTTGTTCAGGGGCCGTTCCAATAATGATACGCACATACTGTAGGCTCCCTCTAAATGAGAAATTATGGAAGGGCTGAAAATGGGTATCAGCAGAGTGCAGCTGAAATTTAATCACATGGAGATACATTACTGTAATACATGTCCTCAGGTACATTTTATTACAAAGGAGGCAGGTGGAACTATTGCACAGTTAATGTGATTTTTACCATGCAAGCTTAGTCAAAATATATTTTGGTGCACAATGCAGATTTTCCACCACTGTGATGTTGTGATATTGAAGGGACAGTTATTTTGAGCTGATGTGTTGAACAAAGTGTTGTTTGTTCACAGCAAGCACATGTGAGTCTGGGACAGGTGTTAAAATCTATCAAAAAGTGTTAAATTGATTCCAGTACATGTGGACTTGATGTACTCTTATAAATACTTGAGGTTACCGCCAGTGGGTTATTTGTATCACTGCCCCTTGAATTATTGATTTCTTTATGTTAATATTAAGGGACACACACAAACACAAACTTATCAAATACATTACATAGGGCTGCTTGATTATGGTAAAAACATGATCAGTAGAGATCACAATTTTGCATTTTTGTAAAAAAACAAAAACAATAATAAATGTAACATGTACAGCTGCATCATGGGCTTCACTCTATATTTCTATTTGGTTCCATCTGCATCGGTTCTATCTGATGCTTCTAATTTTTCTCATTTAGTACTGACTGTGCTTTGCGACCAGTGATATACCATCAGCACAGGACAACTCACACACACACACACACGCACGCACGCACGTACACACAAGGTAGAGAGGTGATACATGCAAACTGACATATGCTTAGGCTCTTTTTGCACGTATTTGATGCACTCTCACTGTGTGTGTGTGTGTGTGTATTTACTATTTACTTGCCATGTGCACATCCTCTTGTTTAACAGTGGAATTGGGTTTACCTTTCTAACTTACCACAGGCTCTCTATTTGAACGTACTAGAGCTTGGCTGAGAGTAAGTTTGGCCTCTTAAAGATGGGTGAAAGCAAACCTCCGTAAAGGAAAGGGGTGTGCGAGACTCAAAACAAACACAAAAAAACCCCTAAAAAAACAAACAAACAACAAAATAGAGAACAACAGTGTGAAACAGAATGTAGCACAACAATCAATAATCATCAACCTGATTGTCTTGTTTAGATAATTACTGGAAGCCCAAAATTCAATCAATCCAAAACAAGACAGCATACATTATTACCGAAACCTTTAAGCCTGTCAGAGTATGTCTACTTCCTCCATGTGACTGAAAGTGAGGCAGGAAGTTATTGTACTTCCTTCCAGTTCACTGTAGCCATCACACCTTTGCTGTGACCCTCTTGTCTGAGGAGGCTGGGTCACATCCTCTCATTATTGTCTTTCACCATTCATCTTTTATTATATAATACCCTATTCAATTATCTGTCTCTGGTTTTGATCAAGCTTCCGTCTCTGTTGGCCCCTTTGCCTCTAAGGCAAATCCTTTATCTTGTATGTCGCTGTCCCTTCCTCCCTGCGTCCATCCCTCTATCTCCGTACTTTCATTTCATCATCCCTCATCCCTTGTATCATTGATTTAACCTCACTTTGTAGGACTGGCCTTCAGTCCCCGCAGACCCTGCTTCCAGAACGACAGGGTCCAGCCGTCTCACTCCTTGGAAATGACACACCTCACTCTGAGACAGCAACAGGACAGCCTCTAGTGGTCCAACTGCAGAACTTCAAGTAACGATTTCTCTTCACTCAAACCTCAAATGTAGCTGAGAAATACTGACTGATGTTCACAATGCAATAAAATGCTTAATTCCATATGCAAGTGAGCTGTTTCCAAAGGGTATTTAACATTATTCAACATTTAAGGACGTCAAAAAATACGAGAAGTCTATTTTTGTTTTCCCAGAGCTCAATATGCTTGACAGATCAGCTTTGATTCACTGCACTAAGCTTTAACTTGTGTAAAATCACATGAAACAGACCTCTATATAAATTTTTCAAAGTTTAAGAAAAACACATCAATACACACATCAATACACATCAGCACTGCATCTGAAGATCAACCCAAACCTGCAGAAGTAAACACAGCTGGCTAAAATTAGGCCTACCGAGCAAACAACAACTTTGGAAACTCACAAAGAAGTCGACTTGACTCCCTCAGGGAGATTTCTCATCATCACCACAGTAAGGTGTAACGACATTGCATCATATAGCAGTCAGCTTCCATGTTGCGATGAGTTTGATGTCATAATGACATCAGTCACAGTAAATCAGTGTAAACGTAAATCACATGCTTGTTGTTTATCACAGGGAAAAGCTTTGGAGTTACTTGCCTCTCTACTGTTTCTTCCCTAATCTTAGAAATACCACGTCCAGTCATAAATAATGACTAAATCAGCGCTCTGGTTTTGTGACCCATAAAAGTAAAACGCAGCACAGCTCTTAAGGCCCATGCTTGTGTTCTAGTGTGTGTAAAAGCTATGTGCATGTGCCAAGAGAGATGGATAAATGGGGCAGAGCTCTGCTTAAAACCCAGCAGAGGAGCATTTTCGGCGACTGCCTCCTCATGCTCCATCTCTGTTGCCTGCCTCTCCCTATGGTGAAAATGCCTCGTGAAGAGGCCGGATATGAATTCATTTTACGCTGAGATGAAGTTATTAATGCCCACCATCTGTTATCGTCAGCTAGCTGCCAGAGCAGCAGCAGCAAAACAAAAAGGAATGCAGCACCAGTTGGAGAGTTGCAGACGTCAACAGTGAGACTCATGATACCACCTTGGTATTGATAAATAGCCTTATTCAGAGTTATCTATAGCCCTTTCCCCTTTCACTCAGCGTTTGTCTCTCTCCGTTTCTGCCAAACACAGATTCTAAGAGACATAAAAAAAAGTCTAACAGTGATAGGGAAGACTGCAGAAATGTTGTTTAAACAAGGACAAATTTGAATCAAACTGCTATTATTTTGCAAATCCCTTCAGAGAGTGGTGCAGGATTATCTCTTGTTGCTAACCCTCCCTCTGCATATTTAATCACTGCACCATAGATTTAAAGAGGAAGCATTTTTTGCCATTTTTTTTAAAATGAAATCTTCTTAAAGGATTTCCTGTATTTTGTGACATTTTATTTGTTTATGGTAATGGTTTTAAAAAGCTGCAGTGGTTAACAAACTATTTCTATACTTCGCTATGCATAATAGATATGTCCATATGCACACCTTTACATACGGAACAACTTTGACACAAACGCATTAAAGTCAACTCCAGTCTCGCTTCCATCTAATCACGTGACTTCTGCCCACCATGATAGGCCCTCAAAAGAGGGTGACAACTTAGCCACATACAGCCCCCTCCACCCCTTGCCCACCCCTTAATGTGTACCTGAATTGGTTAGCAAGAGTTTCCTGATGATAAATAAACCATATTGCCATTTTACACCCCACTGGCTGCATAATTCATCACTGGGGAAAATGGTGCACATGCAAGCGTGTCATGTTTGATCAACGTAAAGCGTTCGAGAATTTGTTGATGAAGGAGAAATTAGCTCGATGAGGAAACAGAGCAGGCGGTCAAAAGGGCTCGTCACTGAAGATTCAGGCTCTGACAGTAAACAAGTCAAGGCTCATAGCTGTTATTGTTGATCGGAGACAAATGCAAGGTTGTTTTCTGATTGGACAAGACTCTATGCAAATTATTCCCTCTGTGGTATTCTTTTTCTCTCTAAGGAGATACTGCAGGAATGTGAAAGGCGCTCACAGTCCACACACAGACTCCAGTTTCCACCTGGAATCGAGGGTGGAGACTGATGTCTCTATCCTTCAATTGTTGATCGCTCACTTACTATTTGCTAATCAACTCAAATTAAGACATAAGCTGGTTAACACTGCTTCCGTAGTCAGACAGGATTACAAGTAGCAGCTCATTATTCTAAACTAATTAGTCCCAGATCGCTGTGAACAGAAGACAAACAAACTACTTTTGTACGCATGCAGAACATTATAACACTTTCTAGTTAAAGTAATGCTTGGATAAAGCTGCACGCATGAATTATTCACTTCACTTGGTGAAGCACTTTGAAGTCCATAAGCAGAAAGTGTTATAATGTTCTGTATGATCTCTGCAGTAATACCTGACGTCCCTGTGCTTCGTAATGAAGTTCAAATGAACTTGCAGTGCGGTACAAAGTGCAGGCTCACCTGAAAAAAACACCTCTGCTAACATAACTGATACATCAACATGGTTCTTGCACTGGTGGAAGTACTCAGTTGCTTGACTTAAAAGTACCACACAGTGATTCCACTACAAGTAAAGGTCCTGCACTCAAAACGAATCACAAAACAATGCGTTATCAACACAATTTATTGAAAGTATCAAAAGCAGTGCTATTCATTGTGTAATAAAATGGTCCTTGTCAACGTTTTACTATTATATATGATATTTTTAAATTCACTTCAGTGCTGCATTTTTGTGTTTTTTTTATTGAGTTTATATACAACTGGGTAGTTAAATCAGCTGCAAAGCATCATATTCTATAACATCATCGTATCTTTGTAGCATCACTGTCCTGTGAGTCGCGTGTTGGTAAAAAGTTAACTTTGTATGAGCTCTTTGTATGAGAAAAACGGCTTGGTTTACAGCTCTGTGATAGTGCATTTTACATCTAATCCAAGAGGGTTTTAAATAGTTTATGCAGTTTAAGAAGTAGGAAAATCAAGACGCAAGGGAACACTTCATCCTTCAATTTATCTGAAACATTCATACTTCAAAACCACCACATTTGGAGATATGGATATATAGATATATGAGGGTTTCATTGAACAGTAAAGCACAAGTACCATAATTTATCTTTAAGCACAACACTTGTTAAGTATACTTAGTTGCAGTCCATCACTTCCCTCAGGGAACAAAATAATAGGAAAAGCACTATTTCAGCTAGATAACGACATGGGGCTGTGGCAGTTGCTGAGGTCGTTATCTGCTAAATAAACTAACTTAAGATGAAATGCATTGAGATCTGAGGTGACCAGGAGTCTACAGCCATGCCAGCAACTCGTACAGCATTGCTTCTAGCTAAATGCTATTATAATTATGCTAACATGCTCACACATAGTAGGCAAGTTTAATGTTGATGATATCATCAGCATCATATTATTTTGATGTGTTAGCATGCAAATTAGCACTGAATACAAAGTACAGCTGAGTCTTGCAGATATATGGTCATAATCTAAAGTATGACGAAGTAAGACGAAGCAGAAATGTTGGCCTGCTCATCGCACTAAATGAAATGTCAAGTGATCACTTAAGTGTTACAATTCATTATGAGGGGAAAGGATACGTCTGCACCAAATGTCATGGTAATCCATCAAAGAGTTGTCACTAAAAATCAAACATGTCAACCTGATGGTGGAGTTGGGGCAAAAGTCAGATGATCACCAAGGTCAGGGTTCATCCGGATTATCAATGTTATACTTTAGACACAAAAGTGGTGGACCATGGGTGACCCGTACTGCCAGCTCTATAGCCACACTGCTAACATGGCTGAGAACAACATTCAAGACTTAAAAGCTTTGAATCTCAGTTGTTTTTTTTTTTAAAGAAAAAACAAGCTGATCAGGGTCTAACCTGGTCATTATCAATTATTATTTTTCTCAGAATTCACCAAATATGATATTTAATTAAATGGCTCATCCAACACCGACCTGAGCACTTATTAAAAATTAGTTAAACAAATTGTTATCAGGATCACCTAACACAGATGCATATTTTTAAAGTGTGTCTGCTCACATAGCAGACTATCCTGCCATACTGTTATGTTACATGGCTAATGGTCACAAGAACCAAAGCAAACCGAAGTGATCACAACTGACAGAAAACAACGAATCAGCCTGTGTAGAAAAGTGCTTTAAGTTATGGGAAAAAAAAACAAACTAGGATGCTGGAGAAGGAAAAATGTTAGAGACGGCAATTAAACAAGGGTAATTAAGTTTAAAACTATCAATGTGTTTGACTATATACATACTATTATATGTGGTGTTAAAAGGGGACTCTAATCTCTCAAGAAATGCAAGAAATAGTCCTGGAGGTTTTTGTGCTGATATGATAGTAATGTAGGAATAGTCCATCACTATGCTATCTTTAGAAGCAAAGAGGAAAAACAATTAAATCATGAACACAGGACAACATATTATAAGAAACAGTTATTTCTTTCTTTTTTTTTGTCTACTCAGCAAGGAAAAAATGATTCCCATGACTTATTCAAAACAACCTCTACATCTGCTGACAGCAAAAAAGGAGATAAAAACATTTATTTATTCATTATATATACTGCATATTGACTACTTTCCTTTCTCTGTTCTTTATCATTATTATTTGTGTTATAATAAAACCCAAATCTGATACAAGACGGCTTATTAAAAGGGCATTTCAGGGCTCGGCTGTCTCATAATCCATACTCAGAAAAATATCTTCTTTTTGTCTGTGCATGCATGCGTGTGTGTGTGTGTGTGTGTTTGACAGAGAGATAAAGCAAAAAGGAGAAAGGGTGTGTGCATTAATGTGTGGCTGTAGATTTATCCGTTTTTTTTTTCTTCTCATCCTTCTTAATGCAAAGTGCAGGCGCAAAGCCATTAGACCGCAGAGTAAGTGAGATGAGGTGGGAGAGTGTAAAAAAAGTAAAACTGTGGGGATATGTGACTCAAACTACACACACACACACATCACACAAATACGCATTCACTTCTCTGTGTGTATGAAGTCTCAAGTTTTGTGTTTGTTACCAGATATCTCCTGAGTCTCATTACGACTGGGCTGATCGTACCAGACAAAGACAGACAAAACAGAGATGTTTATTCTCATAATGGAGTCTGTGGAGAAAAACAAAATCACACCTAAGGGACGAAGCTTTGATGGTGGGAGTGAAGATCCATTTCTGCTTTTTTGTCTTTGAGTTACTTTAACTACCACTGAAGATGATATATAAATAATGAGGCTGAAATGTGACACTGCATGTTCTCTTTTGAAGAAAAAGAAGCCATTGGGGAAAGCGGGGGTTCACATTTGGGACCAAACAGCTTAAAACGCTCACTTTCTAGATATTGTTTGGCCAATGAGGGTGAAAGGCTGTACAAACTGGACATTTAACTCCATCAGTTCCCACTGAACTGTGAAAGTCAGCAGGCAAGATGTCACTGGAATGTACTTTAGTGCATTACAGTACTCACACTACTGTACAAACAGATAATATGGACATGCAGACAGAAATTTTTGGGGGAGGAAAAAAAAAACAAAAAAACAAAACATGTTTGATCAGATAGTAATGAGTTGTTTCACCAGCCGAGAATCATCATCAAAGAGGATTTCAGACTAAGATCATTATCAAATGTATTGACAGAGAAGATTTAGCCCACAATGGAGAATAAGTCAAGCTCTTTCCAAACAAAGGAGATAATGACTTGTTTTAAATTCATTGTCTATTTGAGGGAGGTTAATTCCTCTTCTTAAGTCCCTGTATATAGGACAAACACCGATCAGTGATCTATTCCACGGTCTGAAATTTAACCAAAGCAATTTAATGTGATAATAACGCAATTCAGGGCCTTTTACACAAGCAAATCATGACATCGACTGCAATATCGATAACAACAACAATAACAATAATAATAATATCTTAAATTATCTGCCCAAAATGCAGAAATCAATCTATGTCCTCAAGACAGACGAACTAACATGGTGCCACTATAGCATAGTGACGAGATTTTTTTGTTGACCTTGCTTATTACAGCAGGTAAAAGTTACTCTACTTTAGTACAGCATTGAGGTATATTTTCATGCGAATGTATAATTTTTCAAAGCAAATCAGAAGGAATATAAAACAAGAGAGAATGTTGCTTTTCCTTCTCAACTACAATAAGCTGCAGTTATTTTTCAGATATAAAATTTCACATTAAAAAATAAATAATAAGCTTATACTATACAGTATATTAGCAGAGATTAAACTAATGGCTCCAAAACCTTTTGGTGTGACCCCTTATAATAAAATCTGTGTTTAGTTGAACCCTTTTGTCACACTTCAGATGTCTACGAGTTGTTAGCAGGTCCAGCCTGAAGAGAGACTCTCCTCTAAACTCTTGCAGACGGTTTAATTTAAATAAACCATTCAAGACCAAAGGTAGCAAAACTATCCAATATTTCACATGGGAAGTCAGAGGAAAGTGCAAATGGAATTTCTTCATTCCCGCCTCATTAATTATCTCATGACCTCTCAAATGTATCTTGTGACCCTTTAGTGGGAGCCCTTCTTGGTTGGCAAACACTACATGAATCAGCATATAAAGTGGTTAAAACTAGTTCCACCTTAACCAGATACAGCAGTTAAATGTTACGTGTGCATTAATGAATGATTGTTGAAGATCTAATAAACTGATATATAATAATATAAAACTCAGAGGTAATTTTCTGAAGAAAGAGGAAATTTGGCTGATTATACAGTACTTCTGTACTTTAACTGAAGTAAAATTCTGAATACAGGACTTTTAGCATTTTTAGACAGTTGTATCGGGACTTTAACTTCAGCAAGCGATCTGAATACTTCCAGAGTTGGCTCATTATGGAAATACCCATTTTTGGCATGGAGAACTTGGTTGTAAGTTAGTGGAGCAGATCTGTAAATAAAAGGTCACTTATTCGATACTTGGAAGAGAAAATGTGCCTATTGATAGCAAAGTATCCTTCAACAGGACAGAGAACTCCAACCTGCACCCACATTTTCTCTGATCCTGCTTTGGAATTTAAACTAAACGTATAAATTAAACTATGGCTGTAACTAAAGGAGCAAAAAGGCTGCAAGTGCTGGAGTTGACAGAGAAAAGTGGAGAAGCGTTAGAAACGGGAAAGAATATGTTGAGACCAATTAAGGCAAAGAATTATGGTGTCTGACTGACACTTTCATGCAGAGAATCTTAAAACGAATGTAACCCAACATCTAAGGCATCACAAGCATTGATTTGGCATATAATATGATAACAAAATCACACACAATATTCCTCTTAGTAAATGATTTGGCATATAACCCTTCTTACACTGCCTGTTAGTAACACAGCCATGTGTGACAGAGAAGCGCTGTGTAAGGAGGCAGTAGGAGCTGAGGAGAAACGGGTGGATAAAGTTTTGAAGTGGCAGTGCGGTGCTGCGTGGTGGCCCTGTGGGGAGGCTGAGTCAGTGGATGAGCTCTTCATCCCAGTGGGCTCCAGCTCTCATTCACGCAGCGTGATGTAAATGTCACCTCCACCACACTCACTCATTGGGGCCACACAGGTGGATAGATGCCAAAGCTCAAATTAACATTCAAAAAGAGTACCAGTCAGGACTAAGATAAGAGGGCTCGATAAATACAGCATGTGTGTGTGTATAATAGATGGCTAAAGCATGGAAAGAAAACACCTATAAACAGTGAAACAATGCTACAGAGGTTTTCTCATCGTGTCTTTGTCCTGCACAAATCACTGCAAAACTAGATCTGACAAAGCTCTTCTTCGATGTTGAATCTCCTGCTGCGCTCTGAGGTTGATGGATAAGGACTAATACATCACTGTTTGTATTGATTTCAGATTACGTTGGAGTTCTCTGCACCAGCAAACACAAAGACAGGACCACAGTTCAATAAATCAGCCTCATGTTATATTCATGTACACCTCAACCAGTGTTTTAGCTCCTGCACCACACTGTAGTATAATGCTTGGAGGGTGGGTACTGATGGAAACACACACCAAAAACAAAACCCAAATGTGACCTTTGAATTGTAAGGTTCTCTTGTGACTTTCTTGTTGACAATGAGCCATTCGCACAATACTATTCTTTGTCCAGTTTTGACATTTTTATTGCTGCTTTGTGACAGAAGGAAACAAAGAAATGTTGCTTAACCTTAAGCTCTGCAAACTCAATTTATAACTGGAACACTGCAGAGGACACGGTGATTTGGAGCTTGGACACTAACAATGGTGACTTGAGCTTGTCCAGAAAAAAATACAGAAGCTAATCTGGACAACAGCAGACAGCATAGGGACATTAGCATCTAAAAAGTATTCACCCCTATGAATGTTTTCCCCTTTTATCGCTTCATAATCAAGGAGTCAAACCCCCCACACCTTCAAGTCAGTATTTATCAAAAGCACCTTTAGCCACAAACACAGCACTGAATCTGTGTGGAAAGGTCTGAGTCTTGCAGACTTGCATGTCTGGTTACTGCAATTTTATTCCATTCTTCTTGACAGCATAGGGATCAGGTGTGAACAACCCTTTTCAAGTCCAGCCACAAATTCTCTTTAGGATTGAGGTCTGGACTTTGACTCAACCACTCCAGAAAATTCACCTAGTTGTCTTCAAGCCACTTCTGTGTAGCTTACGCTGTACGCTTCGGGTCATTGTCTTGCTGGAAAATAAATCCTCTCCAAAGTCTTAGCTCTCTTTCAGACTGAATCAGATTGTCCTCCAGCTTTTCCTTACATTTTGTTGCATTCTCTACCTTTACAAGCTTTCCAGATGCTGAGAAGTATCCCCACAGCATGATGCTGCCAACCCCATGTTTCTCGGTGGGGATGGTGCGTTTGTGATTGTGCAGTGTTTGGTGTCCGCCAAACACAGTGTGTAGTCTGATGGGCCAAAAGCTCCATTCTGGTGTCACCAGAACAAAGAACCTTCTTCCAGTTGAGCTTGTAGTCTCCCCCGTGCCTTTGGGCAAACTCCAGTCGACGTTTAATTTGAACCTCCTTCATCAGTGTCTTTTTCCCATAAAGATTTTACTGGTGAAGAAGACTGCACTAGCTGTTATAAACAGAATCTCTCCCATCTCAGCTGCTGAAACTTTCAACTCCTTCAGAGTAGTCATAGGTATCTTGGTGGACTCCTTCACTTGTCTCCTTCTTGGACGTACACTCAGTTTGTGAGGATGCTGTAGGTAGATTTAAACATGCAATATTTTTTATATTACTTAATGATGGCTTTAACTGAACTCCAGGAGATGTTCAGTGACTTGGAAATTTTATGTATCCATCCCCTGAATTATACTGTTCAGTAACCCTTTCTCAGTATTGCTTGAAGGGTTCTTTTGGCTTCATGGTGTAATAACTGCCAGGAATACCAATTAACCAGTCACTGGACCTTCCAGACACACGTATTTATGCTACAATCGCTTGAGACACATTCACTCCACTCAGGTGATCTCCATTTCACTAATTGTGAGACTACTAGCAACTGGCTGGACCTCCGCTGAACTGGGTCAGTCACGTCAAACATGAACATTTAAGCCATTTAATCACTTATTTTACATTATAGATTTTTAACTAATTGACATTGCTTTGTAGAAATCTGTTTACATTTTGACACTGAACTTTTTTTTTTGGAAACTTTTATCAAAAAAAAAAAATCCAAATTATATTGACTACGATTCCATTTACAAAAGCAATAAATGGGGAAAACATGCAAGCGGATGAAAACGTTTTATAGCCACATCTGAAATCCACCTTTTCTAGAAGAAACCATGGGGGGAAAAAATATGGCATCAGGCGTTACCTTCAAGGATGTTTTGAGCAATAAAAGAGAACTTGTCTGTATAACTGTTCTGCTATCTGTATTATCTACTTTGAACCTCAATATCTCAGCTTGCAGACAAACAGAAACAAACAGAATTCCACAGTCCCACGTGGACAGTCAATAAAACACATTAATGGCTATGATGGCAAATGAGGGGAATTCAGAAATGCAACAAGAACTCCAGCACCATATTTGACATATCAGACGAATCAGAGCAGTTCCATTAAATCCGCTTTGCCGGCTTTCAGGACCACTAAGCGAGACAGCGGCGGCTGAGTGAAGTCAGTCGGTTTCAGCACCAGGGACAGAGCCACAAGTCTGCTCGTCCTCCCTGAATTATCTGGCAACGTTTCACGCTGGGGAAGATGCTTGGAACGGCCAGACGCGGATTACAACACCGCCAAGGTGACCCTGATGAAATTTATGAAAATCCCTCTCACAAATAAATCGTTTGAGTTAATCACACATATTTTTTTTTTTTTTTTTTTTACTTGGACTTGCACTGTGGGGTTTACACTGCAGTCACACAGCAAGGCATTTCGGATGGCAGATGTGGATTTCTGCTGCCGTTGAACTCAAAATGGGCATGTTTGGAGAAAATAAACAAATAAATAAAACACAAAAGAGACGTAGTAATCGTGGCAGACCTTGTCACAAAACGATCGGCGGCGGAATTTTGTATGCCACGTCAAATAGTTCCACCATCCAGACAAAAGTATTTAGTGTTGAAGACCGTTTGAACGCCGACGAGGGTATATTTCCTTACAAGAGACGTAACCGACGCGTCATTTATTGACAGACAAGCCAGCCAATTGAAGGAATGACGCAGAAGTTTGACAACTTTGCCTTTGAAATGGAGAGTTGTGAATAACCGCAAAAGGGCATTAAGTAGTCAAACGCTTTTAACGGCTTTATATTCAATATATTTTCCCTTTTTGAAGTCGACTGTGTCACAGAGCGTACTGATACAGCTGTAGATATTTAATAAGCAAAGATAATCAGTTTCTTACGTCCTCGTCCTCGCAGTGCCGACTGTAGGGATGCTGAAGCCGGGGTCGGTGGTTCTCCGCCGCCCTCTCCCCCTCGACACTTTGGCCGAGGAGATGGCTCGCCTCTGGAGGGTTGGGGAAGGAGCTGTTTGTGTTGATCTTTCCGGTGAATCTCTGATAGAGTGTCGCCATCTCGACTATTTGTCAATAAGAACGGAAAAGAACAATAACTTGACGAGCCTCCTTTCTCAATCAGTTAATGCAAGATAAAAAAAAAAAAAGTCCGAGTTAGAGGAGATCAGTGAGTAATGGATGGTGTAATGCGATTAGACGATGCTCTTGTTCGGTTGAAGGGGGTTTAAAAAAGAAAAGAAAAGAAAAATCAGTCCATGCTGTGTTCAGGATTCACATCACGTACTTCCAGGCTCACTGGTCGGCTCTCACCGATGCTACGGGGACGCAGTTTCCACACTTTTCCCCAACTTGATGCAAAGACAAACGAGTGTGCGCTACAGGAGACCCACTAAAGCAGTCATGATGCGGACAAGAAACACGGGAAATACGGCCATCAGCGATATGCTGTCTCCCGCTTTCCCTCCTTCGTGACAGAGAGGAAAGTGACCGCTGAGAAGCGTGCAGGGACTAAAACGGCTTTGCCTTACAAGTGAACACAGAGACGTGCTGATGTGCCAAAACAGCTGCAACATCAACAGATCAAATATCGGAGTTGCGGTATGAACTTATAATGACTTTGCAGGTGGAGTGGGCTGAAGTACTTCTAGTTTTTTTGGGGGGTTTTTTGGGTTTTTTTTTATCTTTGCCTCCATTTTGGTCTGTAGAGTTGTCGTGCAGAGAACAAGAGTGCCCCCATGTGGAGGGAAAAAAAACACAAGAAAAAGTTGAGAGACAGGGCACATTTTCAACCAGACGTGTTTTGATGATAAAATAAGATTCTGTCTGACATTATTCACTGGGATGCAAATTTGATGTTTTTCTCCAGCTTCGAGTTGACAAGTCATAATCATTTGTTTTCAAACACATTTTTTTTTCTTCCACTAATCCCTTTATTAAAGCAACTGACAGGGCTGAAAGAAAAGATTGAATCTAAGGATCATTTTGATTATAAATAATTTTTTTTTATTTAAAAATGTCAGAAAAAAATGTGAAAAATGCTCCAGTGTCCAAGAACCCTTAGAAGAATGTTTTATTTTGTCTGACCAACAGCCTAAAACCCAAAGTTACCAAGTTTCCTATCATATATTACACAAAAATGCGTCAAATTTTGATATCTGAGAAGCTTGAACCACTGAACGTCTTGCAATTCCACTTGAAAACTGATTTATCTGTTGACAAACTGATAAAAATAAATAATCAATGAAGCCTTCATCTCTATGAGAAATACACTTGCATTAGTGTCACAGAAATAAAAAGCAAGTTGAACGGAAGTAAATGAATGTGTATACAGATGTCAGAGCAAATGATAATACTCCCTTTACATCCAAAGTAAGAAAACCTAAAATAAAAAACACAATAAAGACCATGCCGCTGGCTGGCCTGGTAGCACATCATTCAGCTTTATCTGCAGTCCCAGCACACGAAGAGTAATTTTATCGACAACAGACCCAGAATCTGTAATCTGATTTGATTTGTTTTGGCCTCACAGGATACAGAACACCTCCCTCTGTCTACCTAACAAGCTGAGCATGCTGGGATTTCAGCCTCACAGAGTTAAAAACACAGAATAACTCATCCACTCATCGCAGCCCACATAATAGACAAGTTCCAGGAACAGACACAACTACTTAGGGAGAAGCTTAAGCCCTCATGAAATGCAAACATCCTCCTCCAATATAGTCACAGCCAACTTGGAGCAAAACACAACTGTTCAGATTTATCTTTCAATTAAGAAACAAACACACCAGACCACTGCACAACTGGTTACTCATATACAAGCCAACATTTACAGATAGTACAGACTCCAGCTCCACTGTGGTCATGCAAAATATTTTACCATTGATTTCCAAGAAAGGTTTCAGAAAAGGGAGGGGAAAAAAAGCTTCCATGTGTTTCTGCACATCAAATCCATCTCAGACTCTGGCACAGGACCCAGAAATGTAATTTAATTTTCAAGCACTGTACTGATGTGATTAAGAAGAAGAAGCTGGGTAGTGAGATTTGTCCAACTGCAGGAAATCCTCAGGGTACTGATGCAGTACATTTTAAGGTGGACTAAATATGTGGAACATGCTGAGCATGTAAAAGTTCATGGTAACACACTTCCTAGACCTGCAGAGTGTGGTTTGGCTTGGCTCTCTAGCCATATCATGTTATTATATTACCCCGTGATATTAAATTGGATCATAAAAAGCAGTATGATTATTCCTGAAGCCACCCTGGGAAGAGTTAAATTCAGTGGGCTGTGTGCTCTCTGAAGACTGAGTAGCTGCAGCTGCACATCTGAGGGCAGAACGGGTGGTTTAGTCCCAGACAGGGTCAGCTGACATCTGCTGACATCATAAACATCCAGAGGACTGAAGATGTAAAGGAAGTAGCAATACTGAAAACAATTACTATGCACACTTTTACACTCAGTATCTGATCACAAAACAGAACAAAGTGAGTATGTGGAATCAGCTGCTTTTTATTTGGCCCCAAAA
This sequence comes from Scatophagus argus, assembly GCF_020382885.2. Classification (NCBI taxonomy): domain Eukaryota; kingdom Metazoa; phylum Chordata; class Actinopteri; family Scatophagidae; genus Scatophagus; species Scatophagus argus. Next base: position 11,510,055 of record NC_058510.1, on the reverse strand, counting down.
TTCTCATTGAGCTGTTATGTAATCATGCATGCATGCAGTTTTCCCTGGTGGGTGAGTGTGGAGCCAGTAAATGTTTCTGTATTCTGCTTAATTTCCACTCTAGTAACTCATAAAAAAAGCAGTTTAAGGTAAAAGCAAAAGAGTTACAAAGACAGTAACTTCAACTCTTAAAGACATTCTCTACAGTTGTATAAGGAACATGACATGTTTTAAAATCAAACAAACACTGCCATCTAGTGGGCGAAAGCATATTTATTCATGTGTATTTGCTTCTGAATAAATATCTCACTATGCTGCATAACAAAAGATATCAATGTTGCAAATTTAATGCAAAAAAAAAAAAAAACTAGTTCACATTTGCCAGCACATCTCCTACTGCCAGCAGGCCACCATGACTTACGAAGGATTTCTCATTTTATGGTGCTGTGCTAGAGCTGTACTTAGCCTCATGTCTCTCCTTTAGAACTACTTTGGAGGGTCTCTAAATCCTTTCCTCTATCATAAAATGGAGGTAGCGCGGAAGAAACCGCCACACTGAGACGGAAGAGGGACTTTGTCAGGTCACTGTCCACTGCATTTCCAGAAGCTGTGTCACTGCCAGCACTTTGTACACTGTGAGAATGCCAGTCAGCAATTAACGCTGCCAGAAGGAGGCGGTCAATCATCCTGACAAGTTTTCAATAACATGAATTAAACAAACAGATCATTATCTTTGGTGTAAGAAAAAAAAAAAGTGTGTGTGATTAAAAGAGGATCAGAGTTTAGAGTGTCAGTTTACTCAAAAGAATACAGGCTGCATTTTATTCACTTAACATACACTTTTTTTTGCTTGGGGTGTGATATATTTGGGACTTATGTGGGTCTCAGCAATGTTTGGCTGCACAAGGTAAGGATATTATGGGGATTACTCCTTCTTAAAGGTTTGGGTGCAGATAGATTTGGTTTCGTTTGTCAGATTTATGCCTCCACCCCAAACCAGTGGAGTTAAATGAAATTCCATACTCGCAGCATTGAAAATTCCTTTTCTGAGAAATCATACGGTGATGCTCCTCTGATTAAAAGGCACATATACTTTATGCTGCTTGAGTAATTAATCCAACTGGTAGACTTGAAAGCCAGAAAAGACAGGAGGGGGTTGCCAGCTACATGAGGTAAAGGACAAGTTTGACCTTGAAGACAATCCTCCTATTGAAACTGTGATGGGAGCAGACATTCGCAGCAGGAGCACAGGTTCAGGTGAGAGAGAAAAACTCATGAATTTATACTGTGGTGGCACATTTCTCTGTTGCAGTCCATTTCTCACTGAGAACACTGTCATAAACCTCCACCTTCAATCCCAAGCTTTACGGAGGGAGGATCAATCTGGCCATTAACTGAGATATTTGGGTCTGCTGCACCTCTGCTTTATGACAAGAGAACCCAATTTGCAACGGCAGTCATTTTATACCCCCTCACATATGTCCCAAAGAATCGCAAAGACATTACAGTGTGAGATGTGGCAGGGTATAAGTCTGACTGATTTAAAGGCTTCTTCCAGGGTACTTGCATTCTCAGGAAAACTTTCATCTTTAGATTAAAAGCCCTTTTTCTTCTTCTATGTGTGTGCGTGTGTGTTTGAGTGTGTGTATTTGTTTGTGGCTGCTGGCTGGAGGCTTGTTTTGAATGACAGGGTGAGATTGAAGGAGCTGAAGCCTGACGCTGTTGGACTTAATATTAAACGGGCAAATTAATAGGTGCTGTCACTTGCCACTAGGAAACCACCTACCCGCCTCAACACCAAGCCAACAATCGCACCTTTTTTTTTTTTTTTTTTTTGATCGACACCTCCATCTGCCCAATGCCACGGCGGCCATCACTAACGACAAGTCAAAGCATTAAGAAGGAGAAACAAATCTTGGAAATGACAAGTAGCCCGAGGGAGGAAAAAGTTTTGACGAATCATATTTTGCCCATTCTGCAGTTTTATGATGTGTCTTTATCAAGCGTGGAATTCCGCAGCAAAGTGACATGAAGCATGGCAAATTGAGACCCAATCCTATTTGAAATGGGTGAGATAAAGTCCACAGGATATTTAGAGGGACAGAGTGAGCTGGGTGGAGGGCTGATGGAGGGAGAAATAGAAAAGAGCCTGGAGTTGTGAGTGGGCGTGTGCCGTAACGATGGGTGAAACATCGAGCACATATCAAGTGTAAGAGGCACAAAGGTAATTTGCAGATGCAAGCTGGGAGGGGGAAAAAATGCATTTCAGTTATCTCATGCTTCTCTGTTGACTTGGATCTCATTTCCCAGACAGGGCCAGCAGAATAATTTCACGTATGGTGGAGATGGTGGTCCAAGGAGAAAAAGTCTGTTTGTGGAAGGTTGATTTGTCATTCTGGCGGCTCAGCAATAACCCAACAAATCCAGTCGCAGGGACTGAAAACAGCATGTGAAATCCTAACTTGAAAGGGACTAGCTACTGTGGTGGGTTGACAGGTTCTGGCTTGGGTTCCGAATTTATGCTGGCTCTTTCAAGGAAATCCACAAATCATAGTATAAACAATAACAGCAATTATCTAAAAAAAGTACATGCATACATAATATCATACATCCAATTTACTTTATTGCTTCCCCTTATGGGTGTTAAAATCGTCTTATCAGAAAGCCTTTATTGTCATTATATACCAGAATACACAACGAAATTATGCCACACAACTCTTTATTGAAGCTGAAACATTCAAACCAAAGAGTTTTTTTTTTGTAGCGTAGGTCTAAGGAAGGCAGCATCTGTCGATCCACTTGGTCTAGACTGAACTGTGTCAACTATTATTGGACGGACTGCCATGCAATTTTGTACACTTCTGGTTCCCAGACAACATAATGACTTTGGTGACTTTTTCTCCAGCACTGAGTTTGACATTTGTTCACTTCAGCAAAATGTCTGAACAACAGTCAGATTTCACAAAATTTGATGCAGACATTTATGATCCCCTTTGAGATGAAATCTAACTTCGTCCAACTTTTAATGTGTCCAACTGTTCATCAAATTCTCAGGCTATGCAAGTGAACATGCTAAATATCACACTTGTTAAATATCATCATGTTAGCATGATGATGTCAGTATTTAGCTCATAGCTAACATAGGTGCAACCCTTTTGCCTTGTCTCTGAATTTAACATGCAGTTTTCCCATTCTGTTTGCCTGAAAGGACCTTCAAAAACAGTATCATGGGTGCTCTGTAGCAGCTTGCTGAAACTTCTTCATTAAAGCTGTATGATGTTCACACTGGATCAATTTTTCAACTCCAAGACATATTTTTCAAATTTATCCTAAATTTTGAAATATTTGGTATCTTCAACACTTTTGGAATCGGCGCTATTTAGACTGAAGTTCTGTGGGTTTGGCTGCTAAGCCGAGGCCACCAGCAAAATTCTGCTATAAGTTTAGAAGAGCTTTCAATACCATACCAGTCACTTTATATGAAGAGTTATCAGGTGTAAAGCATAAGAAAACAGCAAAAAATTCAAGCATGTGGCTGCAACTCCTTCATTTAGTACTTTGTTCTGCTGCAAGCACTGCAGACTGCAGCACAACACACACCCTGAGTTTATTTGGACCCTCAGATATCCTGAAATTATAACTGTGAAAGGTTTGCAGAAGGCAACACCAGGATGATAAAAAAAATGCAGCAAGGACAGGAAATGAACAAAGGCTGCAGAGAAAATGTAAGAAGGAAAGGAAGGGGCGAAAAGAACGTAAAGTTCAGATAGATTTGCCTTTCCTGGACTGCTGCCATTTAAACTAGCCACACAAACAGAGGTTTATACACACACACACATCTCTGTGCCTGTGAAAAAGCTTTATTATTATTGCAACATCCTGCTGTCATTTTTTGAAGGCTTTTTAATTTGTTTTACTAGAGGATACCAGTCACAATTTTGAATCGAGGCCAAGTGAACTGGCCAGAACGCGTTAGCCATGGCTTCAGAAAGAAATCTATACGTTCAATTTCACATTAGTTATTTCTCAGCTCAGCATTTTTATCTGGTTTGGTATTCCAGCCCGGAAAGTGAAAAGGTTGTGTTACAAAAAAATAAAAAAAAAATAAATTAAAAAAAGAATTGAAAACTCTGGATTTAAAGTAATTATTGATTTATTTGATGAGAAGTAGAACCTAAATGCCACAGAGGAGCTGCGCCAAAGACAAATGTCTGCAGAGAAAATCACTTATTCATACTTCAGCCTTTGCTGTGTGTTGCAGTCAATCATCTGTCATTTCAGAAGGAATCAATACTAAATCTCGCCTCTTTTTGGTAATATATCCCCCATGTTTTTTACAGAAGTAATCTGCAACATAGCACATAAATATTTCTTCATGTCTGATGAAAACCTGAGTAGAATTTGGAACACAAACTCAAGTGTTTTCGCCAATAACAGTGGTAACAAAATGCCGCTAGAATACATTTCTACACTCTGCTACACACCCAGTGCCTTTTCCTTACTTAGCCACTAAAGCATCTTTAGTGTTTAAACTGAGGATAATAGTTCATGAGCTGGAAACCATTTTAATGTAACAGAGTGATTGGAATTAGACACATTAGCTGGTAAATGAGACATCTTAACATAGAGCAGTGATGTGTGATCTCTGCCTGGGGAAACTGTGTGTGAGGGGGTGCTTTGTATTAAATCTGGCACATCAGATGTTCCTGATCGCTGCTACTGGGCTGAAAATCATTTGATCTGGAGGTATCAAAGGGGTGACCCCAGGCTTCAGGACACAAGGGACGGGACCACTGCATTCAGTGCATCACGGTTAAAGTGCACTGGTGGCAAATTGTTGATGAAACAGTGCACAGTGAGGCCAGGGACCTCAAACTGAAACAAAATCAAAACTCAAGCTCAAAGAGGACACAGAAATGGAAAGGAACCCGTCAAGATATGAAGCTTGAAGGAAAAATGTACATTTTTCCAACTTAATTTATGCTGTCCCTGACACACAGCCTCAATAAAGCAACGGCCGTGCCTGTCTTGACAAGGATGATCTACAAAGCTGGCTGTATGTAAATATTACGCTGCCTTTTTTTCTAAACCACCCGTTGCTGTCATCAGAGATCAGCATTTTCAAGACAACTGCAGCTGAAGTACGAACATCCACTCAAAGATCCACACAACTCTGCTTCATCAGGAATGCCTCTCACCTTGCTGCAAATGATTAAAAGCAGTGGTTAAGTAAAACTGAGTACTCTTCCAAAAACAAATGTCCACGTTACGCCCGTGTAAACAGAATAACACAGCCAACAGCGTCAGCGATGCCAATGTTCAATAAAACTTCCACAATTTCCACAAACTTTCAAATGAATAGCAGTGTACTCAAGCTATGTGCTGATAGAGACAACAGAGAAACCAATTAACAGATTAAATAATAATAAAAAATGAACAAACAAACAAGAATGGAGCCTGTTTTCTTATTAAAATTGAAGTTAATAACTTTCTAAATGTTGCTCAAAAGAGCTCAAAAGCGAAAATGGCCTTGTGGTTTGTACAAGGTTAGACCATTGTGTCAAAGCCTGTTTTCTGAGTCAGCCAGTGATTAAGAGTGAAAACACACCACCACCAGGTATGAAGAAGCTCGTGCTTGACTTCTTTAAAATACAAGATAAAAATGATGGGAAATTTGTTGATTCCAGCAAGCAGGCTCTTTTTCAAACATCCAGGAAACGGAAAGAGTCACGATGGCGCAATCAACATAGTAAATGCTACGTTAGCTACGTTAACACAAATATTAGCGTTCACTATGCCAACATGCTGTAAGTGATTATAACCTTCACCAGTTCCAAAATGACCACAAATTGTTCAGTTATTCCAACAAATGAACACCTTGTTTTTTTTACATTTTACTTTTCTTTCTTAACACACACACATCTTAAAAACATCTGTGGACTTGTGTAACTTTGGTGTGAACTCAATTTTTCTTATACTTGCTCTGACCCCCTGACATACTGTTCTGGTTTATTAAAGACTACACTTCCACCCACTGACACAACATGATCTGAGCACACAGTTCAAGAAACACCACAAGGAAGTAATTCCAACGGTGTCTGAAAATACAAATGTATTTTTTGAGTACTTCACATGACTGAAGTGTTACTGATACTTAAATGTGCTGCTTTACATGCACTGGAGTCACAGTGTCAGCAGGCATTTAGTTGTCACGTTACATTGATTGAACAGTTGAATTTCTCTTACAGAGTTTAGTGAACTATCTGACAACCTTGAAAATTTATCATTTCAGTGCAAAGCTTCTCATTTTTGTCATGTATCCTCCAAATAATCTAGAAACTCATATAAATGCCAAAACAAGCATCTGTAGCCAAGGCCACTTGCCAAGTGTGCTGTGGCAGCACACATTTCATTTCCAAACAAGCGGACAAAAGCACCAAAGAAAAAAAAAAAAAAAAGAGTCACAATTCTGGCCCGAGCCATGTTCTGTCAGACCCACTGATGTCACCAAACTCTGATGGGTTTCTGAGGGTTCAAATGAGGGGGCTGAATAAGCAAACAAGTAGATAAAAAGATGAGCAAAGGGAGGATGATTTAAGGAGACAGGTGGAGAGTCTGATTTACCGTCCAACCTGAGCCCAGGAGCCTTGAGAGATGGTGAGTGAGTTATGAAGGAGAGCCCCGGGGACAGAGCTGGCCCATCAAAAAAGCAGCCCTCCTGTCATTGTACCCAGACAATACAACACTCTGACAGGACGGTCCAGATGCACACTCATAATTAATATCTCTATCAGAATTAGAACATTAAGTAAGACTAAAAAAAAAAACAATTTGGCTAAAATATGACAAAAAAAAAAAAAAGCTGTTAGCATCATGCAAACCACATGGGCCTAATAGCGCTAATAAAGAAGAGACATGGCTCACTGACAGTAAGCTGCAGTCACAGCCAAAGATCAAGCTCAACAGTGCTTCAGTATGCACAGTACAGTGTGAGTGCAGCTTCATACTTACCATTTTGGAAGTGGTGGTATCGATCTGCTGGGTGGCAATTAGCATTGACATGACTGAAGTGACAGCAAAAGCTCATCCAACACTCACTTCTTCTTCTTCTTCTTCTTCTCCTTCTTTCCTTTTCCTCAAGACAGAAAAGTCCTCTGGATAAGTGCCCAAATGAGTGGGAGGCTTCACCTAAAGTGGGAGGATTAGTGGAGCTTTTTTTTCCTTGAGCCCAAGAACCCCCGCCTCCCACCAGCTGAGAAGCACACTCCAAGCACACTTCCACGTTAGCCAATCTATCACAAAGCGACAAGGATTTGGTCTGATGCGCAGCGATCCATTCGCCAGGATGGGCTCTTTGGAAATGTATGCTCTCCGGCTTCACTCGCTCCGGCTGCCTCTCTCCCCCCTCTACCACCCTCTTTCCTCCACCATGCTCTGCCTATCCCTCTTAGACTTTTCACAGCCTCTCGATCATTCTCATTGACTGCGCTCCCTTATAAGGTTTATCAGTCTTTGTCTCTACAAGACAAGTCGTCTCCTCCAACTCACAGTTGTAGTCGCTGCAGAGAGTCTGTGTGTTTAGCTACGCTCTCCCTCCTCTGATTCATTCTTAGTCTTATCCCTACCTTTCTCCCTCCCCACTAAGCTCTTTCCCACAAGAGGCTGGCTGTTTCTTTTTTTTTTTTTTTTTGTGGCAAGTTCAGCACCTGAACTAAACTGGGAGGGTTAAATGTGATGTGTCGGGCTGACCATGGGAGAGACATCTGCCAGCAAACACAGCCAAACAGCATTCTTTACATCTTTATCATGGCTTCAGTGAGACAAAAGTGCACGTGTGCGTATGTATGTGTGTGTTGGCTAAGAGTTGGCAGGTGGGCAAAGACATGAAGAGACAGAAGAAGGGAGGGCGAGGGAACCAAAAGAACAGAAGGGAGACAGAAACGCCTGTGCCGATAAAATATCAAAAAATGAGCAGAAGCAGATATAGAAATGGTTACATGATGCTTGCATGACTCAGGTTAGTGCTTGTTTGTGTTTTTGCAGGTCTTTAGGTGAGCAAGGTGTCTGCCGATGTCCACCAATCTGCAGATCAATTTAATCAGCCTCTGTGATGGGCTGTAATAAAGTGGTGGTGATATATTCGTGCCATGAATCGCACATCGTAAATTACCTCCGCCTCTCTGGAAGATTGGTCCTGGGCACGGCACAGAACAAATTTAAATTTATGTAGCGTTTATAGCTACAACGTGGTCAAAGCCAAAGTGCTGAAATGGAATGACTGGTTTTACACCAGCCCAACACTAGCCAGGCCAGCAGCTACTAAATGAGAATCAGTGAAAGACTACAAGAGTGACACTGGGGCTCAGATTGAAAAAGACTGAGTGGCTTAACACAGGGCAACACAAACTTTTGTTATATGAAAGTTCGACATGTTTTCCCCATCAAGTTTAATTTGCTGGGTCAATATTGGTCCGGCTCTGCAAACTTTCCGAAGCATCTTTATTTAGTTTGTGAAAAGAGCAGTGACATCAAAATGGCTGCTGCCGATGAACACTTTTGGGAGACAGACAGAAATGCATGTTTACCTCTCTCTGCTTTTTTATTGCAACAGAGACAAGCGGTTCAGCTAGACACAGGGTGGCTTAGGTCTAAACTCATTCCGTTAAATAAAACATATTCTCTAATAGAATCTGTTATTCAAATAAAATAGTAGCAAGTATAATTTATCAGAAGAGGATCATCTAACAGCATTAATCCAGATTTTTACTCTAATTCTCATACCTCAGTTCAGTGCATCTGCAAGTCCAGTTCCAGCTCTTTAAAATCTGTATTCAACACTATATGGAAGTCAGTCTTGTAAGGTTATGTATGGCTTTGTGAGGCTGAGTCTTTAGTAGCAGCCCGAGCTCGATTCCAACCTGACTCCTTTTGCCGCCTGTCCTCCCTCACCCTCCTCTCATTCTCCCTTTTCTGTCATATCTTCAGCTGTTCTATCAATAAAGGCACAAAAAAAATCCCTAAAAAAAAGATTCAGAAAAAGAAGACCAATCCGGTGTATTGGGTCAGCAAAGCCATGAAACCTATTTTCTGCTAGTGAAATCATGAAACGCTGCATCTGAAAACTTTTGTAACTTTCCAAAACAGACAATTGAACAGTCACACTGGTTTAGAGCCACATTTGGCCGAGGGGGTGTGGACGTGTAAAATTAAGCACGCTTTGAACTTTTTCTATAAGCTCTCTTTTTTCATTCTGGACACAACTACTTCTATCAACCCTTTGTGTGTACAACTGAGTGCAGTACCCTTTATGCTTTTGAGTACTGTCTAAACCTGCTAGCTGTGTCTCTGATTCATGCTATAAAGACAAAATGCAAATGCAAAAGACACAGTGTTCTCAGAGAGAGACAATATAACAGTGTGAGTGTAGCCATATGAAACTCTTATAGACAATTTCTGCTTCTAGTTAAACATTACCAATTAATTTGCAAATATGTTTTGCTGGCTGGCTTATGTGTCTTATTAAAATAATGAGGAAATGTTGATTAATGTATCTTGGCCAATCAATGCCATATGGTGTCTGCCAAAAATATCTGATCTTTCAATACAGTGGCTGCTTATAGCCACTTGTCCTAAAGCAACACAAGGCCTTTATTATAAGGCTACTGCTTAGGTACTGAGTGCATTGTGATCTTGATTTGGTACAGGAAAGGTTTGTTGTCAATTGAGACTTAAGTGTTTATGAACATTTGACTACGATTTTCGCCCAACTTTAACCAAAGTGCTATTCTTGCCTAAACGTAATTACAAACAGGAAGCAAACAGTGTCCACGTGACTGAAACCACCTCAACAATCTCCCTACAATTTACAGTGCTTATATAAAAAGAGCTGGATTCAAGCACATATAAATGCAAAAAAGTAGCACTACAATGCCATTCAAGTTTTGTCCAGTTTACATTGTAGAAATACTCTTCTTTGCACTGATTTGATAATTAAGATTCTGTTAATCAACACTTCTTACTGATATTTCACAAAGTCTGGGAATGGAACAGAAAACGGAAGAAAGAATGTACACTGGATTGCTGTGGAGTCCTCATTGTGCAACTAATTAGGGAATTGGAAGAGGTGCTCAGTTTGCAGCAGGAGCAACTACTTTAAACGCAGGAGCTGCTTTGTAAAATATCACCCAGCAGACATGAAAATGAGGGAATGGATAGAAAAGCCTCCAATAAAAGCTTTTGATTCAGTTGAAGCAAATAAAGGCATGGACATTGAAATTTTGGTTATCCATGCCTAAAACCTACCATAAAATCACCAATATTTCAAAGACATTTCAGAATCATATTGTAAAATCCCAGCAGGTCCATCTGGTCCATGTAGAGACCTGGCTCAGTTGCTGGCTGAGCATTTTTCACCTTGACATCAGATGTTTCACTTCACACAGCCAGTTACTGCTGCTGCCATGGGAAAAGGCATTTATCCAACATGCAATCCTACCTGCATTTAAATTGCTTGTATTTTATGGTTTACACATTCAGCAGACCATGTGAGTAGTTGCATAAAGCCAAAGTACCGAAATTACCTTCCTTGACTGATTTCTTAGTTGGATTTTGTGTTTATGTGCATCAAATAATGCTGATGAATAAACAAAATCGTGAAAGGAAACGTACCAAGTGTACAACAAATGTTGCTCAGGCATTTACTGACATTCGGAAACCATTTAATCAATACATGAATCTCAGATTTATCTTTTTTTTTGTGATTTGTGCCAGAGATTAATAGGAGCTAAACACATTTTAAATTAGCTTATTTCAAAATATTTTCTAGTTTATATTATATAATCTAGAAAATCCAAACAGAGAGCTGAACATATACCAAAAGTCATGAAATATTAAAAATAAAAGGCAATGGAGTGATTTGTTGACCAGGCACAGATGCACATAATGGTGCACTCGCTCATCTCTAGTTGCTGGAGCATCCATGGTTGACAGAGTCTCAAACACAAGCCTGCTTTTGTGCTTGAGACTGTTAACTAATACCTGGATAAGGACACGGTTCTCCACCTCAACTCTTTAAACCCATTTATTCTATTATTGAGCACTGACTTTTCAATTCCCCCAGATCACAAGAATGGAGCGAAGAGACAAAATGAAAAAAGTCCCTGAGGTCTGAAGAAGCACTAAAGGCAATTCCAACATATTGTCTATGAGGATGAAGCTGGAAGGAGCCAGAGCCAGCCAGGTAAGGCTAGCCTGCTTACGGAAAGAAACAAGAGGACAATCATGATGAGATTTTCAAGGTTGGAAATCTGCAGAAATGAAAAGTGGATGGAGTGAAAGCTTTGAATAGCAGTAGATGCTTTTAAAATGTCTGATTGGAAAATTTAACCCAAACATCCTTTGGTGAAAGATAGGAAGCACAACATATTGGTTAAGTCATACCAGTGAAAAATGACTATGATGTAGAACAAATGTTGTCATTTGAGAATGACATTGGATTTGTTTTTTGTTTTTTTTTTTTTGTGATTAGCAAGCAGTTCAGCATTTTGCTAATTTAATCTGGCCTCTGAATTGAATTTGTATTACAGCCACAGTTAATAACTTGACATTCAGCGTAAGACTCTGTGCTATTTAGATAAGTGATGGGCCCTCTTTGAACACCCACATGCTTGTATTCCAAATTGCCCCATTGCTCATAATAAAAACCTGTGTCTGAGAGACTCGCTGCTGTTATATTTTATTTGAATTGTTATTAATAGAACTATCAGAATATAATGCCAGGTCCATATGTAGAGATACCAAAAAGCAAAATAAAAAAGAAGAATCTTTGGGGAGAATTTGAAGAGATGAAGGAAGTCTGCAATGGCATTCATGCAACGGCTTGTGAATAAAAGATGAAAGTTTTGACTTAGCTCCAAGTTCCTTCTCTCATCTCAATTACTATAGAGGCGGTTTAGAGGAGAACAGAGTCAGTAAGTACACTCTAAAGAGAAGACGAAGTGGAACGCTCCAGGAAATTTCTCATCTTTAATACATGGAAGACAATGACTGACACTTCAGAAAGAGGGAAAAAATCCCTGAACACAGAGTGGCATCACAATATGGTGATGGCAATATGGTTTTCTACTGTGCTAAATGGAAAAAAAGTGTCATGAAACACTTCAAATCAATCACAGAGAGCAATAACCTCACAGCAAATAAAATCTCTGGGAGAAAGACGTGATTCTATCCTTGATTCTCATGGAGTTTTAAGGCTCATTGTTTTGGTTTCAATGGCTTTCCTCAAAAGAAGTACCCAAAGTTTTAGAAAGGCACAGTTTAAACTCATTTTAACGTAGACTTTACATGGTCACACAAGGGGTTTCTGGGTTTTTTGAAATATTTCACAACCATAGGCACTGCTCAGATTCTGTGACAGAAATCTGAGAATAAAGATGGAAGAACAACACAAAAAAGTGCTAATCAGGCACAAGCTCTCACAAGTGTTGTCAAAAAATGAGAATATGAAGCTAAATTAAATGATCTGGGTGAGAAATTGAACATTTATGGTACAATTAGAACATTTAGTTTTCTTCAGCTTCATTTTGGTTAATATTTATCTCCAATATCCATACATTGGAAAAAAAAAAAAAAGTCAAATTAAACTAATCTAATTTCCTAATTTTTCAGTATGGCTTTAGCTATGACAATGTCAGTCTGTCTGTCCGATGGTCACCACTGTGGTTCAGGCTGAAATATCTGTTATATAACTATGCTATGAAGCACCATACAATTTGGAACAGACATTCATGGTTTCCAGAGGATGAGCTGTAGTTTGACATTTGAGGTTTGGAAGGAAATGTCTCACAACAAGATAACCATAAAGGCAAAAAAAGAAAACCGAGACCAAAACGTAAGGACAGAGGCAGGTTTGACATTTTCAACAGGGTTGGAGTTTTATCCATATAGTGCTTTAATGCTATGGGCATTTAAACGCTAATCAATACCCAGAAAATACCAACAGACAATCAAAATCAAAATTTTAAGAAAAAATAAACAGCTTGAGTGTGGCTTCAGAGACACACTACAGTTACATCAGCAAATGCTGATATAACTGAACATAGATTTTGACTTTTAACCGCAGTAATCTACAATTCCTCTCTGATTCTTCACATTTAAGGAAACATCTTTACCAATCAACCCCAATTTGTGAAGAAAAGATTAAGCTCTTACGAAAACCCAAAAACTCTGCAGTGAAAAAATATTAATTTAATGAGAAGTCTGCAGAGAGAGATTAACTTAACTCAGTACTGCACTCAAGAAAACAATCTGTCTTGGACAGAATAGATGAGGGACAATGCTCCTTTTGACTAATTGCCTTTTAAGCTGACTTCTGCCTGAAGAAGGACATAGCAATTCTCTGACACCAACAAACAACTCAAGTACTCACTCAGCCGAGAGGGCGTTTTAACCAAAACGCTGAGACATTAATCCCAGGCACCTCCTCCATTAGCCTCAGCTTGTCAAAAGTAAAATTGGAGCGAGAAAAGCCCACTTCACTGGCATATAGTTAATTTCATGCCATGCTGAAGAGAGACAGGGATGGGCAGAGAGTAAATGCTTTAGGTCGAGGACTTTACAGCACTCATAAATACTCATCTATTAGTTCTGGAATTTATTTCTGCCTTCCACCATGTATGGAGTTTGGTTTTGATAGGAGGGATGAGACCAAGGTCAAAACCATTGCTTGGTCTGACCATCGATCTGAACACCACGCCAATTTGGAAGCATATGATTGATGACAACCTCAGCCAATCACATGGCACAGGCAGGAGAGGCCAATATGATGACAGATGTAGGAGCATTTGCACTGTGTTTAATAATGTAAAGGCTCGTCATACGGCGACTCAAGGTAAATGACAGCAGGACCAGGAGGGGGAATGTAATTTCCCACAGCAATGTCAGACACTACCTGCTGATGCGGTTTCCTGCATCTGCTCTACTTCACCATGAGATCAGCTGCATGTGGGACAGATAAATGGATGTCATCCAACTTTAAAGAGGATTAAGAACAAGAGCTGAGGAAAAAAAAAAAGTTGTGTTTGTACAGCAGTTTAGCATTCTGAGTCATAATACTTCAGCTGAAGAATGAAGGGCCTGTAGGGGCTGGGAAAAATTGCAAGGGGACAATCTTTGCACTGAACAAAATTCATTAGGTTCACCATTCAGTAACCGCAGAAAGATAAGAACACTGTTTCAACAACAGTGATATCCATGATTCTCAAGTAGCACAAAAGTGATCACAAGTAATCTTGGCCAACAACTATTTCTATTTTCTTATTGATTAAAAAAAAAAAAGCTTAAACAGACACTAAAAAATTAATCCAAGAGTTGCTAAACTCCTATAGGTCCCTTCATGGCATTAAGTCAGAGACCAACCAAGCATCACTTTGTGTGCTGATCAGACCACTCTGTTTACTGTTTGTTTGTTAGTTTAATGGTTTTGTCTGTTTCTTTCACTTTGCAGTTTTTTTTTTGTGTGTTTTACTTATTCTTACTAAAACCATGTCCTTATGAAATCAAGTCTCACTTTTAACTCAGACAGTTTAACAAACACATAGCTGATCAAAATTTGAAAGTGTAATTTGATAAACTGTAATTATAAAACTAACTTTGCTTAACTTGCTTACTGTACTTTGTACATATTTCAAGCAGAGGCAGCAATGATGTGTGCATGAGAAGGGTGAAAAATTGCTACTGAAAAATGAACTAAATCAAATTTTGCATGATTTATTTTCCTCACTTCTAACTTAATGCTAATGTTTTCTGTGTGCATTTGATTTGACCAACAACAAAACAGTGAATTTTGAACATAAGCAAGAACTTTATTTTCCTCCTGTCTATATTTCTAGACTGGAGCCCGGTCACTGCCTTTGCTGCTTGCAGCTATAATTTAATTTTGCCTCTGTTGCCCTGTGACAATGACCTTATATCATAAACCCTCAGAACCTTTCAGGGCTATCTTCTTGCGAACAGCAAAACAATAACTATCCCTCCTGGAGGGAGACCTAAATCTTGGAAATGAAAAATAAGTAAAGGAAAATTCCATCCGCAGGTACCTCAGACACCAGAAGTAATGATGGATCTTTCCTTTCTATGTTGCTACTTTCCCTCAACCAGCCTCATCTACTTCAGATGTTGTTGATGACAACTTATTGCATTCACAATGTGTAGCAGAGCAAAATGAGTGAAAAGAGAACTAGACTAGCTTTTCCAGATGTAGAAAAGGCGAATCAAACATCTTGCAAATGCATCTTAAGAATGACACCATGCTCTGATTCATTCTGCAATCTGAATACATTTTCATGTCTCTCCTGGAAATTTCTGAATGTAATCACTCAGAGTTGGCTTGTGCTTGAAGAAAAAATTACTGTCAGTAAAACAACACAGAAAGGCCCCCTGAATCACAAAGACTTCCTCTAGCAACTCTTTTTTGTTTGTTTTCAATCAGTTTTCCTTTTAAAAATCTGATCAGTTTATAAGACGAAATTCTATTTGAGACATACAGACCATAATGCTCAATGTTGATCTTAAAATACTCCTTAAAATGTTTGCCCACGGACTGGATAAAGTAAAAACTCAATCCATTTGGTCCAAACTGGATTTATTCAACAAAAACAAAGAGCAGACAATATCTGTAGATCTCATACAGGACGACAGAGCTGTCCAGATTAACCAAGATAAGCAATGCATTTATTAACCTTAACTAGATCATAATGGACTGTTGGTATTAATGAAAATCTGAGGGGGGGGTATGTACTGTGGTGAAGAGATGGAGCAATGGATCAAGTAAATATGTCCCTTTCTATGCTTTCTTACTATGCAAAATAAAAATAGAAATAGATTTACAGCTCTGAACTGATCGAATGTGCTTGAGAAAATCATCCACTGGTTAAACAATGTCAAACTTCAGAGCTGAGCCTTTGAGAATACAGAAAACATTGGCGAAGCTTAACAAACGTGGTTCTGCTGTGTGGGTTCGATCTTGAGGGTCACTGCGGTGGAGGATAAAGTGATATTGTGTGAGCAGCGAGCGGATCGCGCTGGCGAACCTCAGAGATCTCAACCACTGCATTGATGACAGCTACAAGTGAAACAACAGACGGTAGGGTGGGGGGGGGATGTCGACGATGGTGATGCTCAACAGAAGGTAGAGAAGGACGGTTGGAGGGGCTGCCAGTCAACCATCCCCTTGTTTTTTGTAGACAGGTCCAGGCCCCAACCTCCACCCCCATGTCCTTATTGCATTCTCCACACTTTTCCCCCAGAGATTAGAAGAGGGGTGGGACAGGTTACACAAACGATGGGGTTTTCGTGTGTGTGTGTGTGTGGGGTAGGCTATGGTTTGCTAAGAAATAGCATATCCCCTCTATCTCTTCTCCTGCTCCACCTCCTTCTCTGTGTGCACAGCACCATAAGCACCATGGGGATATTGAGACAGACATATCCCTCCTAGATGAAAGGGGCATTTCAGTCACACAAGCCCCAAAGGTAAACGTGGTCTGAGTTAGCAAGCAGCTCCTCGTTTATTGTGGAGCGGGAGAGGGACTCAAAGGCACCATAATACCACCAAAAGCAATAAAGGGCAACTGCGCGGCTCACACTTCTGACAAGCTATTTGTGGCTCTACCAGGCCATAAAGACATATGCTTATTTGCTATTGTTTGTGAAGCCCTAACAAAGTTTGTCCCTGTGGAGGTTACTGTTGTTTCCCTCCATCTATCTTCTTTCACAGCGTAGCAGCAGCAAGCAGACATAAAGCCACGTCCGCGTTACCCCCTTATCATTCATTATTTGTGCAAGTGATTATGTATGAGATAAACCTGTGACAGTTTGAAATCTCTCTCGCTCTTCAGTCCCTGGAGGTCTTGCATGACGGCACTTAAGTCTTTAATAATTTGTTCGAGCTAAAGCCATGCACAGCGTAAGGTGCGGAAAAACAAGACAAACATTTGCCATATCCTACATAACAGATTCCTCGTGCTGCATTTGTCAAAGCAATCTAACTCAACATTTTCTCAACATTTTTGAGTAACTATTCCACCTCTTACAAACGTCTGCTTTCTCTCTTGATAGAAACTGAACAAACGCGTTGTAGAAATAACACAGCATAGTTTCAAACCTCACTGCAGGTGTCAATATATCTCTGTAATAAATACAACAATAAACCCAAGGCATACAGCACCTTCCCCTAATGATAACCAAGAGCCGGCGCAGTTAGACAAACTCCTCAGACAGCATTCACCGCCGTGCAAACACCGCCTTCGCAGGGCGGCCATAATCATTTGTATTCCTTTCTGTGTAACAGAGAAATGTAAAATGTCAATGACAAATTTGTCTAGACGCCATTATCTCAGCCTGGATTCTGCAACAGAACCAAGCCGAGGCTGAGCATGGAAACTCGTGGTTCATTTTTGCAGGAGCACCACAGAGATGTTGAAGTGTATCCCTGGGGACAACGTGGCTTTCTCTCTGCAGCAAAAATCCTTTCCAGAGAACACATTTTCCTCAATTTAGCGATGAAGCAACACAATCGCCAAATTTATTTCCCGGACTGTGAATTTCAATGAGTGCCTTAGTTACAGTGAAATCTACACTGGAATAAGAGCTAATTCTGCGATTATGCTGCAGTCTAAATTGGAGGCCAATTAGTGCGCTATACACTAAAGGGATTTAGCTGTAAATGTGTCATTTCTTATGTTGACAGATGTTTTGCAAGTCCATAGTTTCATGAAATGCAAAAAATAAGTTCCAATTAACAAAAACTGCTGCTTTCTTTCTAGGTAGAAGACTGAGGTTCTGCTTAATAATTCTACTACTTTCTTGAAATAGTTTTTAACTTTGAATCGCGCACGAGTGATTACATCAAGGAAAACAGGAAAATTTAATTTAAACATAATTAGGAGAAAGTACATCTGTTATAAACTGGTGTATTTACTGTAGCACACAAAAGCAAACAATCCCTGACAGAGATACATTTGCATATCCTAATTAAAAAGTACACTTACAGTCAGTTCATTATGTTCATACAGCTTTCTATGCTGTTTGTTTTCAGTCAGGTAAACTTCTTTTCAGAGAAAGATTTGGTCCACATTTTGTTTTGGAAGGTTTGTGTTGCAGAAAACAGCATCTATAATAATTAAATGAGACTGGCATGAGACACAAATGTTCAGAACAGAAGCAAACTTCACTACACACACCACCTTTTGGGTCCCAACATGTTTTAGCTAAAACTTCATATGATCACTAAAGTTTCTTTCGGTGTGTTTCTCTGGGCGTCCTGCCATATCTTGCCCAGCTTTTTCCACAGCTGAACAAATTGGCTGTACATTTAGCCACTGTAACACAATAATCCTGAATATTTTGCAAGATACTGTGATTGTGATTATGAGACTTATTAACCGCAGCATTATGAGTTCTACTTAACCTCCTTATCTATGAGGAGCCAGCTGTGTGTTTTTTCTCAGCAGTGGCCTGTTTCATATAGGGTACAGAAAACTTCTTTTATGCATAAGAAAAAGCTTTTCTTAGACATTTCTGTTCTTAATGTTCTGGTGAAAAGTAAGAAATTACAAACTGATGGAAAAGTATGTGGACAATGCGAAAATTACACCCGCTGAATAGCTGCAAGTGATGCTTATTTTCATTGGCGATTAATTAATCAATTAATTATTTAGAAACCAGAAAATACTCACATTTCAGCAGCTGAAATCAGACAATTTGGGCATTGTTTTTTAAAAGATTAAACAAAACAATGAATCAATTATCAAAATAGTTGGCAATAAATTTTATTGTTGACAACTACTTGATTTATCGAGTAATTGTTGCAGCTCTATATGTGGATTTATTTCCAAAAACACGAATGTTAATCTGCTGCTATAACAGCCTCAACTCTTCTAGTTTCAGTCTTTCTGTTGGATTCTGGTTGCAGATTTGCTCCCATTCAGCCCTAAGAGCATCACTGAGGTCAATCGCTGATGTCAGGCCATAAGGCTTCACTTACATTTGGCAATAAAGTAAAGTTCTAGAACGGTTTGAGACAAAAAGAGTAAAAATGGGCAGGGGTGTCCACGTATTTTTGCCCCTTGAGTGTATGGGATGCATTTCCATTTAATTGTGCCCACTACAAATAAGATTATACTGTACTAATACCTAACTAATTGTGCTACATCTCCACGCTCCAACACCGAACAGCATTTGCAAACTGGCAAACAGTAACAGCAGGCTGAGAGCGGGGAAGTAAAGCAGAATAAAAGCAGCTATTTACAAAGACCAACTTGGCCGTGGGGGGAGTAGAAGGCAGAGAGAAAGAGGGAAGGGCAGTCAAGATGAGATGAGATGAGACGAGAGCCAGAGACAGACAGAGAGAGACAGAGAGGGCGACAGAGTTGGCACTGAGTCATTTTACTGCAGCCAGAGTGCTAGCTGAGAAATACTGCTGCTGTCCCGGCACTGGTCACTTCGACTTTAATTCAGAAAGACACAACACACATGTGAGTTATGATACTATTAAAATATTCTGCAGCTTAAGCCCAATTTTTTTCAGTATTAATCAGCAGGTATTCACATTAGAAACATGTATTTCACTGTTTCTGACAAGATTTTTATTTTTTTATGATTGAATATGACTATCATGCACCCTGTGGTGTTTTTTTAACAGCTGCTATGGAAAAAAAAATAAAATAAAAAAAATAAAGAGCCATTCGGGTTTGTGACGGATTTAACTCTACATAAACAGGCCATCTGAATACAGCACAGGAACCACTACCAATAACTACTATACAGAGAGGTAATTAAAGAGTGTAAACATAGTGAATGGTTACTGATGTCAGAAAATAACCACAGATACTCAGAAATGGGGTTTGATTTCCTGAAAATATATGATATAATGTAAATGTCTACATTCCAGCCTCAGTGGACATTATGAAAAACATGCTCTTATTTGGTCTCTTTTTAGCAAGTTGCTTTATTATACAACCATCTGCTATCAAGAATGTATAAAGCATTAAAAGCTATAGTTTTCCCACTATACATTCATTGTCATCATCTCAGCTAACATTCCACACATCTAAACATTTTTAACTTTTCCTCCTAGTTACTTTCTTGCAAACTTTTTGAGAGGCAATTGTCTTCTTCTCTCCACCTCACACACACAAACTTGTGCACACACAGACACCATTTAAATTCCAAAGGCAAGTTTTGATCACCAGTACATTAGCTTTACATTAGAAACAATCATTAGGGGGACATCATCCCCACGACCAATTTGCCTTCGGAAAATAGCAGTTCTTGAGCGTTCTGCAGCCCACAGAAGACCAATGAGCCACACCAAACTTGATTAGGCCTCATAGTAATGTATCATTCCTCCTGGCCAAGGCTTTGTAGATGAAGGACTCGTCTTCATATTGAACTGGAAATATTTCCAGTTCAATATGACCTTTCCAGACCTGTATCTGGAAACGAATAGAAACTGGAGTGGACTCATTTTCAAAAATCTATTTGAGAAGGTTTGTTCTGCGGGAGAATAATGTGTCAAAAGATAAATGAGAAATGAGTTCCACATGTTCAGTCAAGACTATTGAGATAAATCCGAGGCAGGCTTTTCAGATTTGATTTTCGTAGAGCCACCCCTGAGGCTGCGGCTACTTGGTTTACAGACAGCACATCACACTGTCACAAGTAAAACCTTCATATTTTTAGGTTGCTGCAGTTAGGAACCTATTTGAAAAAGTAACAATTCTTTTATCCATAAGGTTTTGATGCCTGGATGGGAAAAAGAAAAGCAACCAGATGCTTTTTCATTCAAAGAAAAACTCCAACTGCAATATTTGCTCTCAAGGTTTCAGAATAAAGATATAAGCTAAAGAAACCACATCCTCTTCACGCCTTCATGGTATTAAAATCATCTTTAATGTGCAAAGACACTCTATAAATGAACTGTACACCTTTTGAAAGTCAATAAAAAGAAAACCTCCTTCAGTGTCACTGACATGCACTATCCCATGTAGCTGAGATGGGCTCATTTTAAGAGCATAAAGACTCTTCATCACTAAGCCTCACCACGAATGGCTATCAAATCTACCTCGGAACAGTTTTATGAGAGCATAACGGGCGCCATTTTGTGGCTCGCCGTAACTTTCAGGGAGCAGATGGGAGTGAACTTTAAACTCAGCAGGGAGCGAGCAACAACGTCCAGCTGACAGTGGGGATGGCCTGCCTGATGTTTGATTAAGAGGCACGCTGACCTTTCTGAGGCTCCAGGGGGCGCTGAGACACGCTCTCACCTGACAGCCTGCAAGTCAGAGTCCTCTCATTATAGCCTAAATCTATCAGTCTACTCAGGTGCTTTTTCTCTCTCACTCGCTGGAGAAAATGAAATTCCTTGGGTTTGTGGAAGAGAAGTACACTTCGTGGCTTGTGTCGAAGGGTAAATCTAAAATATTAGAAGGTGTGTCATGGGATGAAGAGGCCTACAGTATCCAAATTCAGTGACTGTGATGCCAAAGCTAAATATCTAGCTCTAAAACACAAGTTAGTCAAGAAACCTGAAGCTCAAACTACTCTCATACCATCTATGATAAACACAAAGGAATCTCTGTGCACAGCGCTGATGCCTTTGCGTAAAATTATAATTGATGGCAAGGAAGAAGCCGAGGCGAGTCAATACAGTGTGATGAATTGAACCTGTAAATTGGCACTGGGTGTGCGCCGCTACTGTTTATGACAAACTGGTCATGTCAGACTCTGAGTATTTCCCTTACAATCAATACATACCGACATAAATGCTGCTGAGGCCAGCTTTAGTTTATAATCACAAAGACAAGACAGACAGGCACACAAAGTCAAGTCACAGAGACCTTTGTTTTTGGAAATACTGACTTTCAATCAATACCAAATGGAGTGATTTCATCAGAAAGTAATTAACCTGTAGGTTCGCTCTCTGAATTAAAGCATCGACACAGGTGAGCGTGGTCAGGTGTTGTCTCCTGCACCGATAACCAAACCTAACCTAATAGTGGTGTCACTGTGTAGTGAAAGCACCCTGGAGTACAAGTCTAATCAACAGGACATCAAAAAGATCTTCAGCTGGTATTAAGTTTGCCATAAAGCTGCTAAAAATCAATATCTTTATAACAATGTATACTAATAATATGTAATATGAAAGGCAACACAGACACAAAAACAAATTTATTACCCAACATTGCAGTTCCCCTCAGCTATTCTGAACTTTTTAATGTCTTTCAGACAATTTTTATGGTTGTACTGCAGCATCTTTACTGCTTTGGTTCCGTCATATTTCATAGATAGAGGAATATAGAGAGACAGCAGGATCTTTTTGTTTGTGTGCTTTTTTGTTTGTTTGTTTTTTCACAAAAAAACTGTAAAGTTCTTTCTCTGCACCAACAGACATGGTGAACTGGAGCATTTAGCAGCCAAAGATTCAGACATTTCCTTTTTTGTTATTTGTTAACAATTTTGTAAGTTATTATGTCAATGTTGTGTTTAAGTGTGTTTACAGCTTGTTATGCTGCCCCAAAATTGACAAAAAATCTATTAATCCATCTTATTAAAAGAATCAATTTTTCTCTACCGCCAGCATGGCATAATCTACTGCAATATCATTTTAGATAAAATATTCAGAACATTTCTCTAATAAAGAAAATTCATCAGCATTCACAAGAAGAAATTAAAGGAGTGTGACTTTCATGCAAAGAATGAGAGATTGAAGTGGATAATGTCAAAGTGTGTATTTAGCAAAGTGAAAGCTCATCATTGGATCAGTCAAGCCTTTTGCCTGCATCATGTAAGGAAAAACTGCCCACTGGTCATCCATAACGCTTGATTTAATTTTTCTAAACTACTTCTTGACATCAGTATAGAAATGTTGGTATAATGCCCAGCCAAAACACAGTTACTGTAAATCTTTCATCTACGCTGCTTGTTCTGTATTGACAGGTCTACACAGAGTGTGTGTGTTAAGATGCACTTATGTGCCACTCGGCCTGTACTGTACTGCTGGGGTGGAAACCTGCCAGTGAGCATCTGCCCAATCAGTGGGGACCAGCAAATGAGTCTAGGATGCCACTGCAATCCATTAATTCAGCTTCACTGAGCAACCTGTATGAGACACTACAGCACAGTGTGCACGGTAGAGGCTGAATTTATGCGTTATATATGGTGTAGACCGCTGTAGCTGAGAAACGTAATATTTCAACCCATGTAGGTGAGTGTGTATACTATTTGTTTGAGCACCCTGCAATGAACTCTTGCACGACTGTATATCACCTGCTCATATATTGTGAGGTATTGACTCTTGCCTTTTATTACCGCATTTCATCAGTTAAAACATTTCATCCTACAAATTCACTTTGCTCACCTTTCTTCCTTCTTTAGCAGCCCTTGTAAAGCAAAGTTATACAGACACAGCGTAACAGCTTTATGTGTCATAATTTTGATAATCTCAGCCTGGCAAAGTTACTCACTCTGGTAGGACAAGGCAGTCATAATAAATCTCAAAAAAATGCACCTGCCTGCATTTAGGAGGCATTTCACCTCATCCTAACTTAATACTTTCCCTTGCTTTATTTCTTTATTCCAGCCTCGGCAAGCATGAGTTACTGCCACGTATCACATGCAAAATGCTTATACCCATCAAACCTGGCATTTTATTGTTGTTGTTTTGGGATTTTGTTCCCGCTCTTAATGAACCACATTACAGCTCTCTTGGAAGACAGCTGAATCTTTTTGTGTTTCTCACTGTCTGAAGAAATCAAACTAAAATTCTCCAGAGGGCAAAAAAAGAAATATGCTTCAAATATGCATGGCGTGATAGTGCCCTTAGTATTACATCTAATGTGCAGAGAAAATGGATGTCCGTGAGGCATTCAAGAGGACCTCAATTAATTCAAATGAATCCCTAACATCCATATCATAATTAATAATATATCAGCGGCACAATGCGTGGATGCACTAAAGTTAATTTAGCCGTGCAGAGCATTCTCCCAATGCACTGTGAGGTAATATTCTTCTAATGTTTAGGGAATACACAACATTTCCCTCTACAACAGGTGTTTTTTTTTTTTCATTTTCTGTCTGGCTAGCTTTAATGATCTCATTAGACAACCACTCTAACTGGGGAAATGCCTTTGGCACCTCTGCCACATGACAGGGAGTACAACACAACACTGCAGAACTTTGAGGCCGGGCATCTGTCCGATGTCACGGCTGTAACAGAAGCGGCTTACTTACAAGGAGCGTACTCGGGGAAAAAAGGGCTAATTGAATTCCCTTTGTACGGTTGTACACACTGCCCTCCCCACTGCATGGATGCTGGAGAAGAAAAGCTAAGAATGCTGTTAGACCAAGTTGTATATCATTACCCAGAATTCTAGCCGGCAGTTTCCCCAACTTCCTCTGCCAAGAATCAAATAGCACAGATTAATCATAGATTGCCTGATGGCAAAAGGCGGAGAGAAAATGTTCTCATAGGCTGATCGAGAAGCTTCTACAATCTCCACTCCAGAGCAAAAGCTTTGAATCTTTTTAAAATGGCTAAGGCTCCTTGTTTCTTGTTTAAAAAGTGACAGTAAGTTACATCCAACGTGTTTTCTCCAGATGGATTATCTTGTCCTCCTAAATGAGATAAAACGACTAAAGATTCTTGAGGTGAAATATCATCTACTGGTGCACAAAATCACACTAAAGCTATTGGATGAGCACAGATGAATCAATACTTAGTTAATAATTAGAGTCATTTGAAGTAAATATACCAAAAATTTGATGGTTTCTGCTTAATCGAATCTGAGGATTTGCTGCTTTTGTCTGTTTAACATCATATCTTCGAGTTTGAGTCCTTTCGTTCAGCAAAGCAAATCAATATGAAGACTTCAACTGTGTAGGAAGTTCTGTTGAGCATTTGTCACTATTTGAATTTCATTACTTTGAGACAAAATGACTGAATAGAAGAATGAATATTTTAAGTGATTGATAGTGGAAGCCTCAAATTAAGAAGCACAGTTCAAGCAAAGTCAGGAAACTAGGAACAAAACCCTGAAGATTATTTGAAGATTAATGTCAAATGGATACCCAGCTGGAAGATTTCAATGTTAAGACTCATGACAGGATGATATTTCACCCCGCATCCCGTTTTGTCTGTGCCTTAACTGCCGGTTCTTCTCCTTTTAGTTGATTACAGTCAGAGTCCAAGTGAGAAAGATGTTTATTTGTCCAGTCTCACACAATGCAAGTAATCTTGGCAAAACTTTGGAAAAACTCTTTTCCTCAGCTTTGTTTTTAATAGGTTCCCACAGCCCTCATCATGTTGGACCGTGTGATCAAATTCGAAAGTCAAAAAATTGGCATTGCACAGTTTTTTCCCGCTCTCTCCATCTGCCCCTCTGTCTGTCAGTCGGTCTCACTCACTTTGTTTTTCTCCATCACTCATGTTTACCTTTTTCCACAGCCTGGAACTGCATTCAAACACACAGCCTTTGAACATATCTCCCCATTTTACCAAGCTTATCTGCAGCATTTCTCTGCATAGAAATATCTAAAACATCTATATACACACACAAGATAGTAAACACTGTAGTGATGTAGTGAGACCCACCGATTTCAGACAAATTGAGTCATTGCGTTGCCCTTTTATTCATTCTGCACACACAGTCTGTCTGTGAAATGCAATTACACTCAATGCCATGAGTAAGTGGTGGAAAGCAGCTTATCATGTCAGAGTCCTAACGAGTGTTACTGAGGGAAATCATCATTAATGCTGAGCACAAACACAGAGTTCTTCTGCAAGGGGAGGAAACAGGCCTTCACAAGAAGAAAGACCTTCATTTTTTTTCTTCTCATTGTAGTTTGAGATGATTACAGTATGGGAAACAGGCTGTATTTATGACATGTATTATACCCAGACTGTACACACACAGTTACTCCTCCAATACACTTCTGGTAAAATACTACAGCCAACCAAATTAGCCTCTAATGTTATCTATTACTCATGTGAGGTCTGTTCGTCCAGACCCATCAGAAAATTTTATCTTCAAAAAAGCCAAACCTCACGACAAACTGAAAGCACAACATATCAGCTAAAATATCCTGACTTTGAGTCGAAGCACCTTTTGCACAATGCATATCTCAACTGTGTTCAAGCTTAAGGAACCATACTGGTGGTTTTAGATGTTCACCCCATTAACCACAAATTGCATATACAGTTATTGCCGTCCACTTTCCGAAGTATAACATATGCTTTTAGATTAATTTTCTTCCTTGCAGGCGGTTTCCATTCATTTCAGTGCATTATAAGTAAATCAACTTGCGAAGAACTGAAACATGTTTGAAATGGGTTTTCCATCACACTGAATGTTTGTTCACCTTTATTTTTGGTCAAGGTGATGTGGTAATGCAGCTGGAGAAAAAAATTTACAGTGTTTTACAACAGTGTTCAAGACAAGGCATATTTATACAGCACCATTCAGACGCAATGCAATTCAAATCAGTCTACACTCCTCATATTAAAATACATTCAGAATAAAGCATTAAGACAAATTATAAATTGCGTTTAGAGACGACAAAAGCAAGCAGATGACTGTAAAGCCACAGCAGTGTTTTAAGTCATGATTGAAATGAGTGTTAACAGCCTTAAGGTATTCAGAAAGGTTGGTGAACATGGAAACTAAACACCGCTTCACCTTAATAGGTTTTGTTCCTGGGAACACAGAGTAAGACCGTAACCTACAAGTAACCCAAGCACTATCCCACATTATCTCTCTATTGATACCTACGATATCAAGCACAAAATAATTTCTATCTCACAACATTCTTGTTTGCTATTTTTTCTGACAAAATGTGTCATGAATGAAATGCAGCTGACTCTAACTTTAACTTAATATCTCCCCTCCAAGAAGCTGTGCTTAATGATAATTATATGGAAATCAGATAATATCAAAGACCATCAATACGGTAATTATGATTCCAGTCTATGTCCAAAAACAACAAAATCTGTTATTTTCACTGATAGTTTTTTTTTTAGAGAATATAATTAATATATAAGCGTGTTAATCATTGGGCAGTTTGTGTTTACCCCTTTTTCCAATCTTGGAATGAAGCTAACAGACTGCTGGCTGTAGCCTTGTATTTACCTGACAGCCTCTATACAAGAGGGGCATCAGTCTTCTCATCTTACTCTGCAAAATATTATTTGCCTCAAAAAATAAAAGCCACACACGAGTATTAATTAGTTAATGTAGTCTTGTTAAAAGAGTTATTTGTAATTCATTTTTTTTCCAGTTTTGAAAGACAATGACAGCCTAGCTAATGATGCATGTGTCCACTCAGGTGTACAAATCAGATGTCAATCATCATTAGACAGTCTGCTTGAAATTACCTTTGTCTTAAGGGAAATTATCTCTCATTAGTCTGCCTGACCGCAGAGACATAGGAGAAATTGTGGACAGACATTGGGAGGATGATTGATTTTCATACTAGAAAATTAGTTGGAAAGCACAAGCTATTTAGGAGGGAATTAAATCTAAAATTTTAAGGCATTTTGCTTGATAGTAATCTAAGGTGTACGTAGAACAATGCACAACAGTGGTATGCTCCTTTAAAATACTTCTCTTAGTCATCTGACTCTATGCGCCCTTCATGGCAGTATCTTATAGATTTAACACATAATGACTCTGACCTGGATTCGACTCATCAATGTACTTCATGAAAAGAGTACAGCACGTGTCAGTCACACAAGTGTGTCCACTGCACATATTGAGACTCTCTCAGTTTCACTAGGATAAATAACTACACAGAAAAACAGAGAAGAAAAAAAAAAAATCAACACGCCTGTTGAACAAGCCCAATTACTGGATCTGCTCATAAAAGATGAACATCGCAGCAATCAGACCTTAACTAGCACAGGTCCTCAATCTCAAGATGCAAACAATGTAGGGATGGATGGGGCAGGCTGTAAGAAATATTCAGCTACTGTATACTCATTATTTCACTGGAGCACTCAGCATGGTGTAGCCTGGCTAAGTGGTGATTGATTGCTCCGGGCCAGGCAAAGGGGAAACAGACAGAGATGGCAGATATCGTGTGCACACAATTTTAATGTGATACACTTCCATACATGAGACATTAAAAAGGAGGCATATCACACAGACTGGTGCCATTTTAACTGGTTTAAAAATTAAATGACCTCTGCAGTGTGACTAAAATGTATGGAGCAACAACAAAAATAAATGTAGTATGGTGGGATTCTACTAGTATGTGCTTTTAGTGCCAATAACAGTTACTCACTCACTGTTTTCTCTGACATCTTAATATTGGCAGGTTCTTAAAGCAGCTGAAACAGACCATCACGGCAGGCTAAGACTCCAAAAAAAAAAAATCACTTGATTTTTTTATTTGCTCTTCTAGTCAAGATGAAACACCAACACCATTGCAGCCTTTAATTGAATAATACATGATCACAATAAAATTAAGTGAATACATGGATATCATGGTTGACTGGGGCACTGATTCACCTAAAAATTAAAGCCACCTATCCAGAATTAACCTTCTCATCTAACTCTCAAAGAGATGATTGTGATGAAGTGTATCTGCCCAAATAAAGTCGCACTTTCAGAATGTGAAAAGGGCTCAAGTTCAATTTCAGAGATTTCAAAGATCCAACAGAAGTTTATCAAGGAAAGTGTAAAGTAACAAAATGATCTAACAAAACTGTTCTGGTACTGATTTTCTTTGTAAATGTATTGAAATGGTGATTGCCTTTAGCAAAGACCCTGATTTCTGAGCAGGTCACTATGAGCATGAGTGCTGTTGCTCTGAAACACAGTCCAAGTTAGTTTTAGGAAAACTTCAATATCAGACAAACAGATCCTTAAATTGCTGGCAAATTACCAATCAGCTGCCTCTTCACCAGTGATTAAATCAGTTTGTGTTTTTTCTTCTTCAACAGGTGAACGATGGAAAACAAAGTGTCTGTGTTTTCCAGAGACAAGATGACATAAGACAATATTATATCCAGTTAACCACCCTTGTCATAAGATTTCAGTTCTTATGCTGCAAAAAGTTAATAACTTGAGCCATCTGCCAGCCTTCCTTGATTGCTTGACAAACAAATGTAGCCAAAGGGGAAACACTCAATGTGATGGATTCCAGTGTGCCTAATAAAATGCTGCTGTTGTGAGCAGGCACCGCTGAAGAACTGCAGCCTGCATAAAGGTCACGATAAATCAAGTTTCTCAGTCACAGCCCCCCACATATTCTGATTTAGCAAAAAGCTGAGCCCAATCAAGTACATTAATATCCACCAAGCATCCACAAACCACCTCACAGGGACAAATTTCAAAATAAAAATGCAAGCTGGAGTCCTCACTTTGCCACCATCGATTTGTGACAGCACTCTGTTATCAGCAAGAGATGGATTTCTCTGAAATATTTTTATTTCATGCATTACTGAATTTCATTGTATTTTTGGATAATGGCAATAAAGAATCTTATGTTATCTTTTAAAAGAATAAAGAATCCATACAAAGATGATGCTGAAGCAATGTTGAAAAAGTTCATCTGGAGAAAATGAGCTGACCAACGGAATAAACATTTTCATACTCTATCAAGCAAATTCACTAAAGATTCACTAGCTTTTGTCTTTGAGTGGAATCAATAAGGATTATTGACTCTCACTTTAAATGTCTGTTTTTATTAGTGAAAATTTAATATATTTGGGTCTGGACTGGTAGGACTGGTGATGAACATTTTCCACTAATTCCTGCCATTTTACAGACTGGTCGGTTAATCAATTAATCAATGCAAATGGTTCATAAATTATTGGATAATGGAAGTACATAGCTGCAGAGCCGTACAGCTTGTCTTCCCATCACAGTGCTGTTACATGTGTCTTTACTATGTATCTAACACTTTAGCCTCAGAATGCAGCAACAACAATCAAAAGAACTATGATGGGAATGCTGACTCACTCCCTACAAGGCAGCGAGTAACAGGTGCACAGATACCAGATGTCTGGAAAATCACGGTGCAGGGTGCAGCAGGCGTTGCACAGCCATCAATAAAGCAGCATGCATGCGGAGGTGGACAAACAGCGCCGTGATTTCACTTCTTCACGTGGTTGGAAATGAACAGCCATGAAAACAAGTGAAGTGAGCTATTGACACAACACCTACAAGTTGGCCCGCAGCTATGAAGTTTGTATTATAAAAAATGTTAACTGCGTAGAGGAGCACCGAATCATGCATGGTGGTCCTCCATCACTACTTAGCCTGAAGGGGCGCAGGCAGTAAAGCAGCTGTTTGAGGTAAAAAAGAGATGCTTTCTTCAGTATGAAAACAGGACCACATCTGCTTCCAGTTTGTGCTTAGGAGAAAACAGAACCACCACCAAATTAGGCTGATCATCAAGAAAGGTGACAGTTTGTGCAATGAGCTAATGGGTGTTGTCTGGTGATATAATCTTTCAAACTTAAACATCTAAGAATAGACAGCCTTGGTTGCAGCTTTTCCTTGATTTCTTTTGTGATGTTTGTAATGGGATTTCTTACAGGGCTGAGTAACAATTCAATATTGTCATGTCTATATCAACTTCAGTTGAAATCATATTGTGACAAAATTGTGTTTTCCCAAATAATGGTTCAAGTAATTGCAATTAAAATAGTTTTTAAGGTTTTTGTTTTATACGTTTGAAAGAGTTGGTATAAAATGATTGGTCAGACTTGTGACCCATTACAGCAAAGGAAAATCTACCTGAAACCACATTTATTTACTGTTTATTCAGTAGAAAACTGGGAAAGTTGGAGGAAAGTCTGAATCAAATTGTTTTTTTTCTGGTTCCTATTGTTTTAATCAGCTTACGACCTATTAGATTCATCTTCTTGAACCACAACACTGAGGTAGTGAAAAATTAATATTCTGTTCATGTTTATACCAGACAATAATCACGAGAAATTACACAGTACAGAAACGCCAAAGCAGATTTTAAGTTATTTAGAAACAGTGTCAGCTTTACATAGTTTGTCCACCAAAATATCCTACTCAGTATGTATTTTGGAATCAAAATTACTGTTGCCAGGTATACTGTTTTTTAGAATTCCAAATTTCAATGTCCAGTATCAGCTTCATAAATCCAGAATCAGTGGGGGTAATTCAAATATGAATATTGGAAATCTAGTCATATAGAGACTGACTGAAGGTAAGTAAGTCTGAAGTGCACAAGTGTCAATGTTTACCTCAAATTAAGAATTTAAAACAGTCTCAAATACAATAACCATGACAACAGGACTCTTCCTGGTTAGTCTTTTGAATACCTCTCTGTTTTGCACAGATAAATCTGTGTCCATATATTTTCTTTCCTCCCAGCCCAGAGCAACAAATCATTAGTTGTTCAACAGCACTGCAGTCTGTACCCTTGAAGGGACATGTTTGCCATGTTGCCATTTCAGATGTCAGAGAACAATCACACATACAGAGAGTGAAAGAGCTGGAGAACAAGCGTCTGAGCTCTTTCAGGATGGTCTCACACCTGTGCAAGGAGCTCATACATTTACAGACATCAAGCACGCAGGCTTCCACACTCTGCAGTGCCGGTGAAAGGAAGAGATAATAGCGTATGTATCCTATGGTAACATCTTTGCTGTCATTCTCTCAGGCATATGAATGCACATTTGGTTAGCTGCAATTTCCTGTGTAGACACAACACCTTGGGGGTGTTTTGGCACCCATTTTCAAGCATTAATGCCTGTTTGCTGCAGGGAGAATCCCCAAAGGGCAACAACAATGTTCAACTGCCATGTTCGGTAGTCAGAAATCACACTGTGCAGATTTCTCCCTGTTATTGGAAGGACTTCCCACTGAGACACAACAGTTAGTCTCCATCCCATGAGTACGGGCTTGTTGTGCAGGTAGCAATCACATGGTACAAAAAAAACCTATCATGCTGAAGCCAAAGTCTGCTTTGCTGTCACGCACTAATGTCCACCCCTGAGGCTGAATAATGTTACAGCTAACTTAGTCAATAAATCAAACAGAGAATTTAGGGATACAGGCATACGAAAACATCAATATCCAAATGCACAAAATGGAAGGTAGGAAAGTTTGTTAAGAGTAAACTAAAGACTAAACATGTAGATCCGACTGAAGGGGCCTAAATGGAACAAGAAACGACAAGATTCCTGCAGGACTGTTCCTCCCACTCGGTGAGAAGCTGACTTGGGAAAACCCAAAGTTGGTTCCATTTTCAGAAGAACCCAGTTTTCTGTCTCTATTTTCTGTCAGCATTTAAAGCAACAGCTAGACCTTTTTTGGAAAATACACTTATCTTGCTGAGAATTCAATGTTCAATCTGTACAAAGAGAAATTTTCATGTTCATGCTTCCCCCCAGTTGTGTGTTATGTAGCTTAAAAAAAAATCAATGTGAAATAGGCAAGCCATGCAGCCAAAGGGTACAATAAAAGTGGTATCGAGTTCACATTCATTAACTTGTATCGACAGTCAAGGATTTGGATTGTTGTTAATTCTAATTTATAACCAAAAAAAAAAAGAAAAAAAATTCCCATTCCTCACACATTCAAAACTTTGTCAAACATAAACAGGACTGCTGTGCAATTGTCAACCGAAATGAAAATATTCACTTTATATCTCTCTCAGCAGTGACTGTCTGATTGGGAAATTGACCAAAATCCTCATGATAAACACTCATGTTTACTTTTCATTATGCAAGTTGGGATAAAAAGGATAA
Source organism: Scatophagus argus (assembly GCF_020382885.2). Classification (NCBI taxonomy): domain Eukaryota; kingdom Metazoa; phylum Chordata; class Actinopteri; family Scatophagidae; genus Scatophagus; species Scatophagus argus. The sequence continues at coordinate 11,477,291 of NC_058510.1, read as the reverse complement.
ACACACACCACACATCTCCACACAAAATAAGACCATGGGGAGTAAAAGACTGTCTTTAGTGAAGGAACCATTTAGAAAAGCCTGACTCCACACAGCTGTGTCCCACATCTTCCAAATGGCCTGGAGTGCCTGCAGAGCACGGCTTATTCAGCTATAAATAAAGCAATCATGAGGAAAATCGAAAAAAAATTAAAAGTCAAACCAAACTGCACAGGAACTAAGTTGAGTTGATCGACAAATCACTGAGTCGCCAGCAGGGGGTATGAATTAATGTGTGACTGCACAGTGAGCAATGATATTCTCCAAATCAAAAACTGAAAGAATCAAAAGCCTTTAAAAGTCATGTTACTGGCCCTTAATATCTGAAAGAGTCCCACAGGACATTTGGCATTCACTCCACTCATACATACAGCCAATATAGTTGCCTGCAGCTCGCCACAGTAATATATCCTGCACCTTGCAGCTTTAGATGCAGTAAAATATTAATGGGACCCTCCTTGGGCAAAAGGTTACCTCTGCCCTCAGAAGCTTCACGAGCCAAAGGAGACGAAGCCAAAACTCAGCAGTCATTATGATCGGCCCCATAAAAACAGGACAAAACTTTCCAACTCCTTTAACTATGAAATCACTGACTCCTTTAGGTCGCCTTGTATTTGCATGCAGGGGAAGTCACGTCAAATCAAAAAAAGGGCGTGAACTATCAGAAATCACCTCAGTGGATTATAACACACACAAAAACAAAACAAACGTAAACGTACAACGCATCGGTGGTGCGCCAGAGCTCATGTGGTCAAACGGGATACTTCTGATGGTCTTTATAAAAAAGAAAAGGCACGATATCATTTTATCGGCGTCATGCAAACATATACGAACAGCCACCAAAATCCACCTTACCATGACGTTGCCCTGCATTTTCGCGGTCTCAATCAGACTCTTTTCCTTCATTTTTTCCTTCCTCCGCGACTCCGATCTGCTACCGAAACGTTCAATTTGTAGACTTTTGGACAGCTTCTGTCAGCTCTCCTCCCTTTCCGCCAGTTCCAAACCAGACCTTTAGGTAGTGAGCCAGTTCATAAGTGGGTGGGCTTACAACCTAACGTACTGATTAGAAAAAAAAGGGGGGGAAACAACGTGGGCTCGCTTCCAACTAATGAAAACGTAGCCTATGTTGGACGAGTTCTCCTTCCTTCCAAAATGGTAAATTACATGAAGGAGGGGAGGGGGGTTAAAGGGAGGAAGGACATAAGTTCGGGGAAAACACTCTTGATCATCGCTTTGCTTTGGTAGGAAGATGCTCTTCTCTGTTAATGAAAGAAAAACAGAAAAATCCCCTTTCCTTCACATCCTTCACCGAGCAGTTGACAGTCGGTGCGTGTCCATATGCTGCTGGAAGGTGATGGACAGCGCGTAACGTGATAATACAGGCAGGCTTTAATCTGCAAAAAAACAACTGACGCCAGATCAGCTATAATCAGCTGTACATTTACACACACGAAGGTCAGGAGCTTGAAAAACAAAACAAAACCAAACCTCATAACCATCAGGTGCGCGCATCAAGGCAGCGATTATATATAATTAGTCAAAGTGGCCTTTTTCTCAACTGATGCTCCCTAGTGTTTTTAATATTGTAAGTTGTGTTAGCACTAAAAACAAAACAAAACAAAAAAATGTAAACATTTGATTCACAGTAGAATTTTACATGCATGAGAGCTGAGCCCCTCTAAAGGTCTGATCCTTGAATCACCCCCGACTGTGACTTTTATGCACTGTAAATATAAAACCTTTAAGGTCATGACTGAAGGGGAATTATTCATCACCATCACCTGTGAGGATCTATGCTGCAGATCTTCCTATCCTAGGCCATACTGTAAATTCTTGGGCCCTTCAAAACCTCATCTCCATTATTCAAAGTTCTCCCAGAAACATTTCTGTGCTCATGACCAAATGTCTGCAACACAAAACTTTATGGTACCGAAACATCATCCCCTGCAGACATACAAAAATCATCAAACTTTTCTAATTTCCAACTTTCTGTCCCAGATTGGTGTCCTCTAGTGTTCACTGGAAGACTGTTGTGCTGAGCCCTGTTACCCAAGGTCATGGCCCACGTGCAGTCCAGTCAGCTATAGGCTCGCTGGCTCCAACGCTGGCTCCAACGCTGGTGTAAACACTGGTGGTTCCTTCAACATTGCTCAGTGTATTGGGTCCCTTTCCTCAGCTGTACAGTCTAATCTTAGAAAACGTGGTATTATACTGAGGATATGCATTTCAATTAAAATATCAAATCAATGACTTCCAAGTTTCTTTCATATATGAAACTAAAACTGCTCTGTTGTTTAACAACTTCAGTTAAAGAAGATCTTTCATGCTTTTACTTCACCCCTACTAACTTTCTTCATTTGCCTCAGTAAGTCATCTTTGGACCGTCTTAAAATGGTTCGGAACGCCGCTGCGACGCTGTTGATCGCATCCAGAGGGATGACTCACGTAGCACCTATTTTATCTCTTCTACACTGGGTGCCCATTAAGTTCAAGATTCATTTTAAGGTCCTTGATTTCACCTGAAGAGCCCTGCACAGACAGCCACCTGTGTACGTATCTGAACAAGTCTTCTGATCAGGGCTTTCAGGTTGTCCCTCCCCGCCCTTATCTTTAAAGAAAAGGTGATTGTACCTTTGAAGTGCGGGCTTCATCACTGTAGAACACTCCTCCTTTAGAAGAACACACTTATGTTCTCCCGTCTCTGTTGACGCCTTTAAAAATCATCTGAAGACTCATTTATTCAAACTGATGTTTGAATGCTGCTGAATTTCCCCTCGGGACTAAAGGAATTCTGATTCTGATTCTGATTCTATTCTTTTACTCATCTGATGCTGTCCAATATTTGAAATTTTGTGAGTTTTTTTTCTCTTTAGTTTCTCTTTTATTCTTAGTCTGTGTTTATCTTTTAGTCTTATTTTTAACTATTTTTACTCTTAGGAAACACTTTGTGACACAGCTCTGTGAAAAGTACTGTACTAAATAAACTTAACTTACTTACTTCCTCCTACTTCATCTTCGTGCTCATTTGTTTTGTTTGTTAACCAAAATATTAAATAATTTTACCTCTTTAGGTTGCAAATCATTCAGATTAGACTAGAGAAAAGAATGGGCTCGACTGAAAGCTAAAAGGATTTTTTTAAGAGAATCAAAATCTCCCCTCCTTGTTTTAAGAAGTGGCTCAATGATCTGGTTTCCTGTCATTACTTGGAGGGGATTAGGTTCACCACCTCTGACTGAAATACTTCATTTATTGTATCAATGCAAATGGAGTTGGTTGACACCTCCAGAGTGTGGTTTAATGTAGAATTTATTTTATCTTTTGGGGGGAAAAAAGTGCATGAAAAGTGTGTTTAAACTCAGGGAAAGGGTACTAAAATAAAAATGTTCAAAATGTGATGAGCAGTAACACCACCACCAGCCTTCACGAGTGCAAATTATTCATCTAAAATAGAGACAAGGAAATTGAATGAACAACACATGAGGTTCATTAGGTCCCAAGGTAAAAGCTTATTGATTTCCATTTTTGACATCAATAACAAATAACACCAGTGACACACAATGGAAAACTAATTACATACTATAGAAACAGCTGAGCGGTGGATATGCAATATTTTTTACAGTATCTACCTGTATATATCAACCATTTTTAGCTTAAAAACAAAACAAAACACCCACTTAAGACAAAGCCCTCTGTATCACCAGCTTTCAAAATGAAGGCTGCTTTAGTTCTCGCTCTGTCTCCAGCTTTATAAATCAATATCATTCACACTCTTCTGAATTCAGACCCTCAGTGTTTACTGTACTGCATAAAAAAAAAAAAGAGTAAACTGATGATGCATCAGGCAGCTGAGTGTCCTAAACTCATAGCAGCAGTTCACTAAGAGAAGATTCCCGCACCTGTGAAGTGCAAACAGCATGTGTCACATAAATCTCATTTAAAAGTGCCTGGTATTAATTACTGTGGATAAGACTGTCAAAACAACCTGATGGAAGTATTGGGCTCCCTGGACTCCAGCTGGACTGCTGACAGAGGAGAGCATAACAGTTGCAAAGATAGGTATCTGGCTGTGCTGCTTCATTAGTGTGTCTGCATTTCTTTGTTTTACTGATTTTCCTACAAACAACTTCTGTTACATGCTGAAAGGATAACCTTCATAACTTTCAACTCGTGGCATACCACTCCTGTAAATAACAGCATTATGCTTTGCTGACAGCGCTACATTTAATCATGGTTTATGTATCAAACAGGACACATAAACTCCCCTCAACCCCACAAGCTGGCTGCTTTTACACATGCAATACTGAAATACTGAACTCACCATGTTTTTTATTCCACTACTAAGAACACTGGGCTTGAAATTCATCACACACAGGTGCAGAGGCCAAGGACATTTGTAACAACAATGTTGGCAGCGCAAAAGCAGGCAGCAGCTGCCTGATGTTAAGACTCTCAGAGAAAATGGCTGGCCAGGGATGGCTAAGAGATACTACGCTGTAAAGCTCAACTAAAATAGGTAGCTGACAGCAGCCAGAGCTTCCGAGCTGCATGGGAGCTCTGCCGGGGAGAGAAAATCTGCTGGAGTGTGGACAGCTGCTGCATGACTCCACTATGGAGAGCCACATAAGCTGTTGGCAGAAGTGAACTGCTGAATTACACGTGCGGTTCATTCAACACAAGTGAATACAAATATTGCTAAAAAAAATGATGTAAATCTAAATAGAATATTATTTCCTTCAGCTGGATCACCAGACAAAGAATGTTAATTTATTTTACCTCTATATTTTTTTGTAACTGTTTTTGCACACTTTTTGCACTCTTCTTCTGTTCTTGTGAGCAATAATAAGTTGTTCATTTGCTCATTCTGAAAGCAACCAAACACGATAGGTCGCAATTTCGACAAGAGACTCAATAGGAATTAAGATTTTTATTTCCCCAAACTAATATCCATAAGAAACTCCTTTAACTTCAATAGCAACACATGGTTATTAACAAATAGCATATTTGGTTAACCTTGCTTTAACCACAAACACACCAAATTGCAGAAGCAAGACCCCATTGTGATCTCTCGTGATATTGTTGTGCATGTAGAGTCTGTATAGCTGTGTGTGCTTGTGAGTATTTACTGTGGTACTTTTGGAACTGGGTGTATTTCAAACCAAGACTCTTTGATGATCCGGGAAGCCTTTTAAACAAAAGTGATTAAAACTTGCTCAGATCCAGGGCCGATTGGCCTGCATCCCCAGTGGAGTGAGTCCAAGAGAACAAGCTTCATCCTGGTGACGGCAGCCGTCCAGCACAATAAACTCAGCGTAGACCTTCGCTGGATAAATCGATGGTTTCATTATCAACTTAATTACTTGATACCATGATATCTTCTACGCTGCTGTCACCGTTGTCTTTTGCTGTTTTAATGACAGTCTGGGAGATACTGGACTTGTTTTAAAGAGGAATAAAATTACTGTAAGCAATATCACCATCAAACTAAATTGAATCTGTAGCAAACTGAGATTGCCACTAAATCCTCTTCAGCTGAACTGTATAGCTCCAAGAAAATAGGAAGAAAAGGTGCTTTAGTCTTATAGCAGATTAATCCTAAAATGTCAAAACACGTGGTGGCTCAAGGTGCTTTTAAGTTCAAATATGACTCAACGTTTGCAGCTACAGGTTAAGAGTGACAAGTGTCAAGCAAGTCAAAAATAGATGAAAAAAGTAGCCATTAGCAGCAGGAAGCCATTCCAGCACACTCACTAAACTCTGATTTGCCTTTCAAACATCTTTCTGTTAATTTCACTCAAAAATGCTGGGTGCACTTCTCTGCATGGTGGGGAGCGCCATAATCTAGATAAGAGGTTTGTGCTGACCTTCCCTGCCCCGGATTGTCAGAGCGACAGATCGTTACCATCTCTAATGAATTCAGGAGCAGAAAAAAATGGTGCACAGGGATGTAAAGCGCACATTAATCTCGCAGCCTCGATGCAGGAGGTCTATTAGGTCTACCACCACATACAGGGCTAGAAAGATCAAGAAATAATGTGGCGTTTTGCTGGTATATAATTTCTTGGTTTTCCTACATAAGTTAGTTTTGTACAAATACTGAACCTTGTTTAAAAATACCACAGGTGAAAAGCACTCTGACCTTCTAAATTCAGATTTCTGCAGTTCTGCAAATGCACAACAAACGCTAATAAAGTTTGACATGAAGTAAATTATAAACTATCCTACCTCACAGACAGTCCCTTCTCAGTAGCAGATGGCAGGATGAGACAGAAAAGTAAGTGTAATTATTTTTCAACTAAGGAGACTTTTGCTTCTCTCGACCCCATGACGGAGCCAGTAAGCACATCCGAATATTAATGGAACAGTTGCCTTGAACAGCAGGCATTTGTCAGAACTTGGATCAGATTCATCACTTTAACCTGCTCTGCCCCGCTCAGGGACCGATGATGAGTTCCCACAGCACAGCAGCTCGCTTCGGCTTCACAAACTACTGAATGGTTCAAAAGAACGTGAACACAAGTGTCAAGCTGGAAGTATGGAAACTAAAAATCAATGTGTGCATGTATAAATTCATACAAATTTTATAATACATAACTCTAGTGGATATCATCTTTACTTAAAAAGAGTAATATTTTGATATTTTGAACATGCCTCAGTTATTTTTTCCACCAATGTTCCTACTTTATGGGACTTTTTTTTTCTTTTCTTTTTTGGTCTCAGCGGTGTAGCTTAGTTCACATTTATATTGTGTGCAATGTTAAACAGTGGATAAAAGCAGCTTCATCATATTGACTGGACACCACATGTTTGCTAGCTGGTATGGTCTCAGTTTTTTGTGTACGATAACCTACTACAACATTCAGGTGATTTCTGCCATGGTAATAGCTGTGCCACCATGGCAGGCCAGTTTCAAATTGCATATCTGGCGTATTGCCTTTGTTTTGCCATCACTCAATGTAAAGTGTTCCCACACAGAGGTCTTTGACATTTTGTCTTTAACAGCCAAAGGGAAAGTGTGATGTTGGGGTATCCCAGGTGCAAATCTGAATCTTCTTGAAACTTGGAAGTAGCACTTGGTCACTTCTGTATGAGTTAAACTAGTCAGCCAGTCCTGCTAGCAGCTGCAGCTCACATTAAAGCTGGGACCTCATACATATTTCTATGTCTGTGAAATTAATGTTTGAATTACTCGTACAAACATCTAACCATTTTACTTGTTGCGTGCAGCATTCAAACTACAAGTATGGACGACACTCGGGACACTTGTGAGGATGACACAAACAACCTCATGAACAGTGTGTAGGTGTCATTTAAAATATAAAAGTCTCCTGTGAAAGTTTATATACTGTGCTGGCAACACACGTAATTTTACTAATTCCTTCTCTCTTGTGTTTTTTTTTGTTTTTTTTTTTTGGTTTTGATTTGTTTTGGAAAGACTAAAATTGCCTCAAATTTGCTATTACTATACTATTGGAAAAATGCTGTCAGTGCTTAGCAAGCACACTTGTCGCTTCTCACACATAAACAGCTTCCCTGTTGCTCTGTTCTAATTTCAGCCGTATTGACCTTTTACATGTAAGTCCCACTTTGTAGAATGATTAGACCTGGTTACTCAGTAAGGGGGCAACTGGTGTCCCCATGTGGACCTGGCTGTGCCTTCGGTTGCGAGAGCACTGGTGAGATTTAATGATATGACCTGACTCATTTTGACCGTACCAGCTGATGCTGATTTCTGTACTTGGCGCAGGGCAGTTAAGGTGTTCCAACTCACATACAACAATATATAATATTAATGAATCAAAAGGTTTCAAAGTCTTTGAAAAGACAGTTTTTGGGAAGTATTGGAAATATGACTGAAACTAACGAATACGCTGGTTAAGTTGCGGTGCTGTGACACAGGAGGAGTGATGGGAACAGCCGTGTGTTGAAAGAAAGAAAAAAAAATTCTGTAGGATAACATAAGCGCGAATTTCTTTCACATCAAATCGGATGCTGTCCAGACGCCATCTAAGTTTTGTTGTTCTTCGCTCCAGCAATAAAACCTCACCTACACCGAACTCTTAAAATTGCAGTCTTATTCCCTGAATTGCACAGGAGATCGTATGAGGGAGAAATTTGAACTGTCTAGTTATTTTCCCCCTTCCACATCAGGGGCGTTTGCGAGGTTGTCCATATGTTCTTATATGTCAATGTTTTTCTTCTGTCCCATATAACTTTTTAATGTATCACTGTGCTTTCTTGAGGAGGCGGCGCAGCCATCGTGCATTCAGTCCTCTTCCCAACGCCACTCTTGTATTGCACCAGAACACATCCGCAGCTTTACTGCCTGAAGTTCTGATTTATTAATAGAATCAATTCACTTAAACATCCATCCATTATCTATAACACTTAACCACTGGAGGGTCGCACAGGGGCTGGTCCAAACCCAGTTGACATTGGACAAGACAACACTAATTTCCTATCAAATAGCTAAACAGCACCAGGATCTTACATGGATCTTTTATGTTCCATCAGTGAATAATGAAACTTGCCAGCAAAGCTCCCTTCCTGTCATCCTCTTTGAAATTTTGCTGTTTAAAATGAGCTGCCACTGGAAAAGGCAGTCTTTCATTATCAGTCAAGGCCTCTGGATGCTGGATATCTTCTGTGAACGCCCATTTGGGAAGATTAACTACAGGAATATGCTTTAGTGTGTGATAACGAGAGAGTCACATCACACCGCCCAAGGTGGTTTCTGGGGCAACAGCGTGGCCATCAATCAGCTGGGTATAATCTCACTAGAAATCGTTGTCAGCATGCAAATTAGTGCCACATTTCACACACCGAGAAAATAGAAGAATGTCTGGTAAATAAGACTGGATCTACATGTAAAGATACAGTGCATAAAATGTGCATTACGTGATATATGCGTGTGATGTGTGTGTGTGCGGTTATGACATCAAAGTGGAGCTCACTGGAGTTAAAGGTAAAAACATTTCACTGACACTGGCATGAACATGTCATTTTACGCAACAGAATTCTTTGTGCAGACATTAGGCAAGAAATGACCCCCACATATGAAACCTCCTGAAACTATGTCATCTTTATCGTACTTTTATTTGCTTATCGCAACATATTAAAAAAATTTGGAAAAAAAACACCATGCCAATTTAAAGTGCTGGCAGGTGAATTTTGTTACCTTGGGCTGGCTTAGGCTTGCCGTTTCCCCCTGTCACCTGTCTTTGTGCTAAAGTAAGCTAACTGAACCCTGGCACAAGTTCTTCTTTCATATGCATAACAATTACAACAAGCAGTTATTGACAGTGAAATTCTTAGCTCTCCGCTCCCTATCACAGATATAGACTAGAAATATAATAGATTATGAAAGTAAAATAAGAAATAACATTGTGGGTATTCAAGTGAAAACTGTTATAGTCATGTGACAGTAGCAATAATAGTTAAATGTAATGGAAATAAAAGAAAGTGTACAAATCTACAATGGAAACAGGTTGTGTATCACAGTTAATTTATATACATAATGAAAATAGGTTTTAGACAGGTAAATGATAGTAAAATACATAATATCTACTTGGATGACAACAGGTAACAAGGTAAGTAAGCAGGTGAAGCCAGTGCCGTGGAATATGTATGTGTAGTGGCAATAAGTATGGCAGTGGTATAAAGCAGCAAAGTGTAACGTGATATCCATGTTTCAGTGCTGTGTGACAGACCAAACTTGGAATTTACTGTACAGAGTGGTAAAAATCTTCTCATCAAACACTCAGCCAGAGAGAAAATAATGGATTTCTCATAATGGCGAACTATTCCTTTAAAGTCCTCGATTTTCATTCAGAATGGTAGCAATGGCGCATCAATAACTGGATAAGTCGACAAGCAGCTATTTTTTACAATGCTGAAAAAATATCAGTCCTAAATAATATCAAAGATGACTTCATCATCGTGAGAAGAGCTAATGATGCTAAAAGATTAACAAGTGAGGCGCCAGCTTTCTGAGGAAAATCAACAGACTGCACACTTGTATCCACTGCAGGTCCACTGCTGTACGCTAAATCAGGTTAGCCAAAAGCACAGGGCTGAGTAGGCTGTTTTTTCGACACTGCACCTGCACATCTGTCCCACTTTCTGCTGTTGTCTACAGCTTGTTGCTCATTTTAGATTGTTCTGTCTCTAGAGGCAGAAAACCCATTAAGTGAAACTAATACAAACAGGCAGCAAGGTGAGGTTCAGCAGCAGTGGAAAATCAGAAAGTATTATTCTGTTGTTAAACTTTAATGGTAGCTCAAGTTTTGAATTGAGTTGAAAAGATGGCTGATGGCTTCACTGATGCCTTCATCTCTCTGATTGTCTGCCATTTTGCCTTGAAAGCACTCATCATTACTGGCTGACAGTACACAGCACTGGCCCTTTGCTTTTTTTTTCCCATTTGTATTTATGTGCCACTGTGTCCATAGATGTATCGGTTACTCTGACTGGATCTGTGTTTGCATGCCACCCGAGGATGATTTACAAAGCATTGATTTGGAGGCTCACGGACTGAAGCACAATAAAACCGTTGTTTATGTTCAGGCAGCGAGTGTTCATTGTGAAGGGGAACAGCATCTTGTTTTAGGGCAATGTAGAGCACCATGGGAGTTAACAACAACAAATCATCTCTTTTTAACCGGCTCGAAAGAGGGTATAGATGAAGCTTGTGCGATCGGCTTGTATGACCAGCTTTTTTTGCAATAAGTCAATAAAATCGTCTCCATCAGTTATATGGAAATGGCCTATGGCAGGGCCGCGCTATACACTTCAATATAAAAGCTGCAGATTGGAAGTGCAGCGAGACGAGGACGGAGCCCGGAAAACAATATGTAAAAATCAAGGCCAAGCCAGCAGAGTGCCATACAATCAAGCCAAATAGGGCTAAATGACTGCCTTAGTTTAAATCATTATGTGTCTCACACTGAAGGGTATAAATTCAATTTTAAAGGTGGTAATGAAAATCCCTTTGCTATTAAAGTAGCAATTTAAACACATATAATGACATTTTGAACACAATACATATTGATAGGTTATCTTACACACACACAAGTAACAAAATACAACCACAGCAATTGTTTTCAATAAAAAAAATGCCCTCTGAACCAAAAAAAGGAAAACGTTTCATTCTTAAAAGAACAAAAAGGAGCAAAAGTGACGATAAAAACAAGAGCTTTGCATTAAAACCAAGAAGCTAAAACTCCTTGATTGTGCAACACGCCCTAAAATTGGAGATTTGCAAGTGTGCCGGGGTTTAACTGATCACATTCAAAGCATGTAAAAAGCTAATATGCTTTCACCTGAAATCAAGCGAGTGCTTCCAATTAAAAAGATTCGACCCAAAGGTTTCTATGTTGCTCAGTGTAAGTCAGTGTGCAGAGACATGCATGGACAACCAGGAGCTAACGGTCTCCAAGAGCTTACTGCTGAAAGGCTCAGCTTAGGAGGGGGATATAAAAAGGATTTCAAAGACCTGGATGCTCCCCTGGAACAATGGACTATAATGAGGATGAGGAATTACTGCACGACCAAAAATGGTTCCATATAGCAGGTCTATCTGGAAAGATTCTCAAAAACCAGAACTTCAAATTAAAGTGCAGAAATAGCTGGGCTTGAAATATATCAAATGGAAGAAAAGAAATAGAATTTCTTCGACCCCAGCTAACACAACATGAAAAGACTTTAAAAGTCACTCTGATCAATAACAATAAACCAGCTAATAATATTAAATAACAGAGAGTCATCTTCAAATGTCAGAGCTGATAGCTGGCTTGATGGATTTTCTTTTTCATCATACCAGGATGGCTGATGACGACTTAAAAATAAAACAACAGAGCCTAAAAAAACAATTAAGACGTTCTGTTTCAGAGTCACTGATCAACCAACTGGACATACGTACTTACTGAGGTATCCTTCAGTAGCCTCACAAAGCCAGCCCACGCATTTCACTTCACTCACTGTGGTCTGGAAAGGCTCAATGTGCCTTTGTTTAATACACTACGGACGGAGTTATGGATCCCACTGGGATGATGGGCAGATGTGCTGGGATTAGACTGCCAAACTTACTGTTAAAAGGGAAAATCCACCCACACACAGAATTTACATTGTTCAGGTCCAGTTGTTTTGGATAGTGAAGTTAATATCTACAACACAGCACACACACTCCTGATGTTATCCAGGGCAAACTTTCTTGCAGTCGATCCACCAACACTGAATCTGACATTGACTTTAGCAGCTGTTTCTAAGATATTCCATCCAAATGGGCTTAAAATCAATGTAGGGCTTTGAGCTTCAACTAAACCATAACATGTTCCAGTCCCAGTGTCTGCTGACAGTCCTCTTAAGTCCAAAACAGGATAAATGTTAAGGCAATCACAAAACGAAATACATAAACATGTAACTGTATGACTTAATGAGAACAAAAATTATATGAATCATATTCTACGCACCTTTAAGGTCACCAGATCTCATCCCTGCAGCAGAGTTCAAGACACTCTGCTGGAGGGAGAATCAATGCTAAGAAGCTGAGGCTGCTCTGCACTGTTTTTCTGCTATAATGTGAATTATAGCAGCAAAACAACCATTATTCTCTATGTAAAGTGCATCAGTGCATTGCAGGCGTAAGTTCAAAGTTGTTAAATTTTGTGAGGTCAGCCAACCACTAGACCACTGTCTGAACTGAAAGATAAACAAAAATTCCAAATTATTTCTACGAATTTCCAGAAGTCTACAATAACAAATTCTCCTCATTCTGAGGAAAGGTGCAGATGCAGCTCCCAGGTTTGTTACAAAAACATTGTTTTAGTCGACTGAAACGTATCAATTTCCTTCTAGCAGTGTTGTAAAATAGCATTTGTAGCATTAAATACCGTGTCAACTAATGCAGAACACTTAATGTTGTTTTTTTTCTTTAATTTGTCCTCAGTCTGTCTGAGGTGCAGAAGCATAGGAGTCAGTCCACCCACATGGCAGGTACAGCACGAAAATATTTTGGAACAACTGATCTGTTGTCCCCTGAAAAATGACGCCGTTTTAGATGGCGTATTGTATCATAACTGCCTCTGATGCACTCATATAAATCAGCAGATCACTTTGCAAGAATACTACATTCAGCGCTCATTCTCAATGACAACTGACACATTGACATGCTGTTGTGTTGGAAAGAAAAAAAAAAGTCAGTGAGTCATGTTCTTCAAATCTTCTTCATCTAAATGAAATATCCAAACCCCTGTAGGGAGGCTATTGTGAAGAAAAATGTTTTGTTTTGTAAGACTAAATGACAATTAAATTCCTAATCACGAATAATTTTAGCAGTGCTGATCAATATTTACCTGTGAGTCTTTGTGGTTTTGTGAGTCTGTGGGTGTTGCTGTGTTGCTTCAGTAATTTTCCTGTATTTTCTGAAAGAGTTCTGTTGAAAGACATATGCAGCATGGAGAACACAGGCAGAACAAAGCCACAAAGAGGTACAGCTATTTGTATACATCTCTCTGAATATCTGACCAAGGCCGTTCAACACATAAGTCTGCCCTGAGCGCTCTTGTGTGGGTTTAGGACAGATAAGCATAAACAGCGTGACTCTTTTTCATTTGAATTTCCTGTCCAAGTTCATGCATAGTACTTTAAAACACATCAAAAATACACCAATCAATAACAACAAAAGGACCTTTGTAGTTCATTTTCATATTCCCTTTTATGTTAAAGTTGAAATAAAAGCAGAACGAATAAAATTATGATTTAGAGTAACTGAGGTCCTGCTGTCTTACATGATGAGGTGGAAAGTCCCACTGTGTCTCTTTTAAGGAGTAAACCGTCACTGTATGAAGCAATAATCATATTTTGCCGCAACAGTCCATCCTTCTAAAAACATTTTTTTAAAAAGAAAAACACTCCACAGCCCTTAAACTAAATTCTTCATCACGCAAACCACTTCATTTCAGTCTCACCATTAAGAAACCATTAATTTAATGATTTCACGATTTCAAATGCTTCATTATGCACCAGCTTCACTTTGCTGAATGGGTCTTGGAGCTCTTGCACAGAAAATCGGGAGCTCTTTTCATCCAGTAGAGGGCAAACTTAAACCTGACCTGGAGCCCTCAGTTCTTGCATGTCAGCACACTGCATCATTCTACAGAAACTCCCCTTTGTTTAAAAAAAAAAACTCATTTGCATCACATGTCCATAAAAGTGGTAAAATCCATTGTGCCGGGCTCTGACAGAATCAGATACTGTGGATGCAGCATGTTCACTCCACCCTTGATGGGTACTGAGGCCTCTGGGGGCATATAGTGGATATGCTTATGATTTTAGATATGGCTCAAGTGTCTATCTTCCAGCCAGCGGCGACTGTTTACTGTTGTGGTGCCATTTGTCTCGCAGGGCCTTGTTGACTGCTTGTGATACGCCACCAGATGGGCTGTCATGACCCAAGCATTTTGCAGAGCCAAACTCTCACTCAAAGGGCCAGGGAGGTCTCGGTGACTCATGCAATTACACTCCCCGTGGTGTCAATCATCCCCAGGAAAACACAGAGCCGTCGCTGAGCCGTTGCAGCCGAGCAACACCGCCACAGTGTTCGACTTCGAGCGTACGTGCATGCGGGCATCATGTTGTGTGTGCATGTTTTTCCCAGGCTAACATACTGTGATAAAGCTCCTGTTTCCTCAAGGATTTCCTCTGAGCAATACAAGCTCAGGCAGGGGAGCACGGCTGCAGCACCTAATGATTCAGTGTGCCCACAAACAGAAATGCCATTACAGCAGAATTAGCATTCGGAAACACATTTAAGAAAAACACTTCATCTACCGGTGTTAAAAGTGAGAAAATCTATTCTCTCAGTGTGCTACATTATTCATTTCACAGGGGTAGAGTTCTCAGATGTGACTCCAAATGTAATTTCATTGTGTACACTCTAAACATGCTCCCATACAAATACAGAGAGTGTCAAGGCAGTCTTGATCACGTCGCTACCAGACAGCAGCTTTTATGTGTTGGGGACCAGCATGAAAGAGTAACTTCAAAAGCAAAGGTGCAGCACTGCTCATGCCTACTACTGCTATGGCAGGTATGGGTTCAGTTTGACCAATGGCAGGGTCCCGTCCTCAAGACTAATCACGAGGAGAAAAAGATTACTAGAGCTAATGAGCAGAAGAGGGCCTCTAGTATGGAAATCTAAAGTGCAAAGATGATTGAGATAGACATTCTCGTGCCAAAAAAGAAAATCAATGATCATTTCCATAGACTCCAGTGAGGGAGCTGGAGCGATAACCGTGCATTATAATGGGCCTGCAGTGTAATGAGAACAAGGATCAATACTTGACACATTCATGCTGGTGTTTGCCCTGCTGTTGGCCAACAAACCTGCGGTAATTAAGAAGTCTAAACTCAATCCAAATAACTTTCAGTTTAGCTCCCGTGCTCCTTGAAATGTCCATTTAGCACTATAGGGCACTCTGAAAAACTGGGTACCGTGGTTATTTACTGCACAATTAAAAGAGTGTCAAAAACACACACACAAAAAAAAGTCCCCACAGTAACAGAGATAGACAAATGATCCACAGGGAATTTCCAATGTTTTGACAGGACAAAAGGCCTATACTTTCAAATAACAGTTTATATTTGGGCAGCAACAGTTAATACATATTCATTGCAGGGGACCATCAATTTGGTTGTGTTTTTCTGTGTCTCCACTGAGTCACACATATTAAACTTTCATATTCTCATTATGAGACTATAATCAGAAGAATTGGGGGATTTTCTGGGCTTTGCAGATGCAGAGATTAGTAAAGTTGCAAATGACTCTGAAACTCGGGGAAGCTAATTGGGATTTAGTGTGCACACACAGGACTGCAGGGCTGTCAAGGCCAAGATAATCAAACTAGCCTGCTGTGATGGAGACAGAAGAAAAGGAGCAGGAGGAACTATAGAGTCAAAAATAAGTGAAGCTCTCAACAGATCTCAGAGCTATGGGAATCTTTTAAAAGAAAAAAGTAAAACAACACAAAAATCCTTCATTTATCATTAGTCAAAATACGACTGCACTCTTTACCGAACAAGTAGTGTAACTAATGTATGTTATCATGAAGAGACTGTTGTGTTCTGATTGTTATGTCAGTCAAGCCAAAGAATAGACATTACAGGACTAAAGCAGTGGAACAACAGCGCAAAACAAATCATGTAGCTTAACTGCTCTGTGTCTGTCATGTATAACGCCAGTGCATGTACAGCATGGTATCAGGTATAAATTGGAATGTTTTTTATAATGTATTTAATGTACTGTTGTAAGTCTAAGCTGATCAAACTACACTTTAGCACACACAAAAAAAATATTCTTACAAAAATAATACACTTGAGAGAATAAGACAAAGCAAGGCTCCCCACCAGGTACATGTATTACAGTACCACACTGCCCTCTAGTGTTACTTCATGTCCATGCACCATTTTCATCACAGAAAGACTGCAATACAACAATTTCCCCTCTTCAAGCTAATCTTCCTAAGCAGTCAGTAAAGACACACGAGAAAGACAGCAGAGTATGACCTGCTTGTTTTCAGCTTACTAATGAGATGAAACATCAACAGCACAGCTGTCATATGGTGTCATTCGTTTCATCTGGCAGCATGACAGTCAATACAACAGCGAATGTGCGAGGAGTAAACAAAACTTGTAAATACCTAACATGAGGTTTTATATACTCCTAAGTGATACAACTAGAAGTCGTAAACACTCACAAGTAGAGGCAACATTTTGTTTTTTCCAATATTACATTTAAACACAAGTCACCCACTGAATGCATCTCAGAGACTTAAAAGGAAAATTCCACCCTCATAGAAATTTGTACACTAGATATTAATGCCACAAGCAACTACTGATTTGATTTCATTATCAAGCTGAAGCTGCTTATGTTTTTCATTCATCATTTGGTACACAACCTCAGCAAATTATCAAAAATGTCCAAGTAGATGTATATATATTGTCACAATAGTGGCCATCGTGTGTTGATCCATTAATCAATTAAGCAATTTATCATTGCGGCAATCCAACATATCAGCAAACTGTTATTCTGAGATCGTGCTAAAAGTGAGCACAACAAGAACAGAGTGACAGTCAAATTGACCGAAAAGCTGCTATCACTATCAACATTCCCATTTTAAATGCTGCAGGGTCAGATTTTTCTGTAAAAAAAAAAAAAGAGAGAGAGATGCAAACTGCGGATCCTAAAATGATCTCAAGTCACAGCACACTTGCTCTCATCTCATCGCAGGTGTTTATAAACCTGTCGAAGCCTGTCACAGGCTGATGACCATGACCATGTGAAGCTTATCCTGTTGGGAGGCCTGCAGAACACATGCAGACCTAATCAGAGCGTCATTAATCCACGATGAAATGTCTCTGTGGCCGACTGTCAACATTACTGGAAACAGACACTCCACAGAGACGGAAAGAGAGACGACTCGTCAAAGAGAAATCCTCAGCAGCGCCAAAGCTTTAAACCAGCACAAAACAACAAAACACAAACAGTTTGAATTTGCAGACAATCCTGCCGGTGAGCTAAAAGTGGCCATGGGACAGATAATGAAACAGACACTGGTGTCTGGAGACTAAAGCGTCTGGAGGTGTTTAGTCTGAATCTATTTTCTCTCCCAAAGTTGATGTGTAAGAGGAGATGAAACAACCCCAAAATTAGAACAAGCACCGAGTGAAGGCAGTTTGCAAATACTGAAGCTTGGACAACACAGACACAGCAAAGGGCAGTATTTAAAGATGCAAGTCAGCAACAGTGAATATAAAATGGATTTCTGAAAGGAGTTCCAACCTCTTTATTATATCGGCCACCTCCACAGTCCCGTCAGGTGAACTCAAGTGGTCCTTCACCGACAGCAACCATTATATTCATTTGTATACATTTTTACCTGGATGTTTTTTTACAGTTTTCGAACAACACATTTTTATGATCCAACTGTTGAGTAAAGTTTGGTGAAGTTTGCACCCGTAGCGGCACCAGCTGGAGTGGCAGAAGTTGGAAAACTACTTTTAGCAATCGAATTCAACCACTTTTTCTTTATATTTTTCCGCTACTTTTAGCTGTAACTACACAAACCACTCATCCATCACAAACTTTCTGAAAACTCTTCCCACTGTAGCCGACTTTCAGCTCGCGGTTACGTTTCTACTCTCAGCTTCAACATGTAATCTCAGGTGTTACAGCTGAATCAAGTCAATCTGATCCATTTACTTGCCATCTTGCATTAATGCTACATCCCACATGCATGTAAAAAAAACTGGATTCAACAGAAAACCTCGAACATGTCACAACAAATGCATGATTTTTGCATTGTGCAGGCCCCATCCCTGCACGGATTCCCAGCGTGGCATATTACAGCCTGAATCATCGCACTGAAAAAGACAACAACTGTTGGTGTCAATTAAAATGTGAACCAGCGCGATGTAACACTGCGCGTTCACATCCACGCCCATCAGGACTCATTCACCAGATCATTCTACACACCATTAAGAGGGCACATCTGCAGTCACACACACACACACACACAGTACACATCAACTGCAAATATTTAGAGGTGAAAAATCAATACTGGGAAACCTGCTGTTCCATGTGTCATAACTGAGTCTTTTACACTAAATCTCCACTGATGTTGACAGAGCCAGATGTGTTGGGAATGAGTGAAGCCCTCACACACTCCGGGGGCCTGATGCTCCTCTTCCACTGGAAAGACTCTATCATACAGCCCTCCCCCTTTTCTCCCTCACTCCCTTCCCTCCCACCCCCTAGTCTCCAGCTTTTCTCCCCCAGCCTTCCTTTCATCCCACCTCCACTCTCACACCCCTCCCTCCTCTCCCTGTTGACTAACTCCACACAGCAGCAGAAGCAGCCTCATAATGTGGGTCACTGGCTTGGTAAAACAGTGTGGGTATGGTAGCCTACAGTCTCACCATCTTGCTGTTCACTGGGCAAAGGGATGAAGAGGTTTGAGATGTGGAAAAAAAAACTGCAAGTGAGCATCCACCTGTTTTCTGCAACACTATTCACTTCCAATACACAGATCGACTTCTCTTGGACAAAAAGCTTCCAATCTGATTGTAAACTGACAAGCAACATGTTCTGCTTTAATTATTGCAACCAACAAAAGGTATCCGGTTCACAATTTACAGCAATTCCAAAGCGCAGTGGTGCCGATATGCCTGCAGATATCAGTGCTCTGCTGCCTCCAAGAGCTGCACCAAGCAGCCTGCTCACTCAGAAACTGAACTTCTCTGATTAAGTCTCTCTTACCTTTCCTCCCTTGGAGCATCTGCGATACGCATTTGTGGCCCCAGCCGTTTGGTTCATGGCGTAAACTTCTGGGGGAAAAAAAGGCGATGAAATAATGGACGCTCTTTTGTTCTGATAGGCTCAAAGTTTGGGTCACATTCAAACATTCGAGCACGTAAAGCTGATGCGAGTTTTGTTTACCTGAATCGCAGCGAATCACGCTGTCGCTCCGCGTTATCGTCTTGCAAAGAGCTTATTCAGAAATGCATTGAATTGTCTAATGTTTTTCCCAGCTGTAGTCCAGATGATTTCACGAGATCTCGTGTTTGTTGATGCAGGCAAAGTGCTGCTGACTGTCACGAAGTCAAATGTAAATTCCGATGGGAAACTTTTCCACCGCATCAACCGGTCAGATTGACGATTTTTAAACCCGCTCACCGTATTTTGTCACATGAACTACCTTGTGTTCACGCACTTCCACGATGATTTTTGAACGCTGAACTGCTCAGGCTGGCGGAGCTGTGAGTTTCTGTGTATGTGTGAGCGCAGCAATTGCGCAAGCGCACCACACCGTTACGACAGCTTGGCTACACGGGTTTGAAGACGCCTGTCAACGGCGCTCGCCCACTCCTAAGCAGCAGTAAGGACTGAAAGGTACACAAAAACCATGTCTGCTGAAACGTAATACCAGACTGTGCAGATCTGTGTATGACCGACAACATGCTCCACATACATCACGTGGTTTTCCAACTGTCTGACCAAATAGAAGGAATCTTTCAAGTTGATTTGTCTCGCTTCTTTATAAACAAACACAGAGTGACCTCTCATCAAATTCAAGTAAGATGACTGACATCGACAATTACAAGTGACAGATTATTTGTGACCATTACAATCATTACAACACGAGGAAGTGAATTTGTTTAGTTTCAATTATAGCATAATAAATGAATGTTACAAGGGCGAACTTCCACTTCCAAGTGTGACAATTAGTCGGAGAGGCGATGCTGAGCTGTGACAAAATTGCTGTCACTCCGTGTCAGAGTGGTTTGCAGTGTGGAGATGAATTAAATAATTAGAGATTACTGCAGTGATTGTATACAGATGGGTGTCAAATTACAGAAAAATCTGACAGTCTGTACGTTTCTGTAACTGTGCTGGAGGGATGAACACCATTTTTTCTAAAGATAATCCCTCATTTGTGTTTGATGATGATGATGATGGAACATCCAACGCAACACATCCATCTCCAGCATCTGGCATAGGGATCTGGCACCTGTGAAGACCACAGTATATGATTCCCATTATTTTCCTATCCATCGAACCTTGCAGTGGACCCCCCCCACCCTCCGTTATTTGTTATATTTTTCTTTCAATTTGTCACCTCTCTGGCAGTTACAGTAATTACATCGAGACAATATCTATCCAACACATTAATGAATGATCAAAAAACTTATGCTGTTCCTTCATTCAAGTGAGAACGTGAATCACAGCCAACCCTGCAAACAAGCAATACCAACATCCGTCAATACAACAGCCTTGAGACTGGTAGTCTGAAGTAACTTCATGTTGTAAAACCACATCAAACAGTCTCAGGGATGAGGCTGAGGTAGCAGGAAGGATGTCTTTCTCCCAAATGGTTTTAGTTCCCTGAACTTTAAAAAAAATATATACTGCTGGGTGCTTCATCCTGTCTTTAAAATGTTCATACGTGTCTTGCGGAACTCAGTGACAGCCTGATTTATCATTCACGCAAGGCTTTATCAGCGGGGAAAACTGGGTAACTCCACAGGGGCTTCAGAGTTTTAGGGCCCCAAAATTCTCAAGATTGTTTGTTTGGTCAGTTGAGGCAGAATATGTGAGGAAACTTGCACCACCAGAACAATATCAGTTGGGTCATAACCTGATGTCAAAATCCAGTTCTAACACTTGCAACACTTGCACATGCAAAATATGATGAAACTGCCTTCCATATTATGTAGAAGCTAATATTTGCCCCACAGCCCTCAGAACAAGAGAATTTGGCCCTGCTTTTAAATATGAGGACTTGTTAGATTTAATAATAATAAAAAAAAATGTTGTTCATGCAGCAGTTTGCCTTTTAATATGTACTTTAATTTTAGAGATGCCACTAGCCCATTATAATCTGTGCAGTTAAATGGCCACACAACTCACTAAATGTGTTGCCTCTTTAATTTTCTGAATTATTTTGTTCCAAAGGTTTATAATTAATAATTAACTGTAAAGACTTTCAGGGAATTGCTACAGTTATCTGGATGTGAACTGCCATGTTTTACCATCCCTCAGTTACAGTATGTCCTGTGAGCAGAAATGTTGATTTAAAGTGCATATTTCATGATTACATATTTTAAACCATAATCAGTTATTTATCAAGCCTTGATATAATGAAAATCACCTCACTGTTCATGCCGACATGACTGATCCCTCTGTTCTAAAACATGATCTCAGTTGTGAGCTGCTATTGGGACCAATCAGAACATTTGGGATATGGATACCACAACACAGTGTTATCACCTAACTATGTTTTGCTTTATTATAAAACACAGTATTATAGCAGGTTGGATAGCTGTATATATTTTTAATGATGGGAGACATGAGCAGGTCAGCTTTCACCATCTTATTCAAGGACACTTCAGTAGGATACCTGGCTGCTGACAGACAGACTCTGACTGTTTCAGCGACCTTAGGACGCTATTCTTCTGGTTACAGGACATTTCTCTTCCTTTTAAATCAGCCTGTTGACAGGATCTATCAGCAGACCATCAGTCAGCGTGCTAGTCCGGTTGTCAGTATATGGATAGCACTGACCCACAATGACAGGCAAGGACATTGGAGACCACATAGGTTCGCCCCCACACTTGAGCCGTGCTGTCACATCCAATGTTAACTCTGACCTATAGATCATCTCAGAGGGAGGCCTCAGCTTCACAGTTGTTCTTTTCTCTACCGTATTTTCCCACAGGGGCTGAGGTGGGGAAGGAAAAATTGAAATGTTAACAAAATAATGTGCAAATTAAAAGAATTGTGTCAAAGCTTAATTTGGAGGCACATTGAGGAGCTACACTTTTATTGTGTTTCACTACATGTCTATGCTCCATTTGGCACAACTGCTGACAGCTGTTTGCCTGATTGGTATTCCCTTTCACTACAGTGAATGGGAACATCATTACAGTCTTATTCATTGCAGGGCTTCTGACTTTTTCCTCTCTGCAGATTTTAGTGTGAAATCAGCAGGTGCTGTGTGAAGCCATTGCATTTAATTAAGGGCCAATCTGTTCACAGAAACTTGCATGCATGGGAGTTTATTCCTAACATTATAGGTTTTGAAGACAGTGCAACTGCACATAACAGACTGACTATGCTCAAACTGTGGATACTGAAAAGAACAATAGCGCACTCAAAAGGTAAATGCCTGAAGACTTGAAGGGCTCTCACAGGTGGGAGCTGAAATTAGAATAAGAAGCATTTATTGGCTTGTCCAAAGGACTGATTGAATGACCTGGCATGCATTCAATCAACACTCAAAAAAGATTGCTGGAAGTTTAATGCAGAAGTGTAGTTTTTAAGATATTTTCATAATTAACCTAAAGTGAACGTCTGAAGGGGGCACAACCGTATCCAAAGTCAATGGCAAGATGCAGATGGTCAAATTAGAAACGTTTAAATTGAGAGGGAATAAACAATTATGGAATAATGGTAGGAGTCTATTTCATAAATGTACGGGCATGAGAGAAAATAGGAAAGAGTCTGGAGGGTAGATGGAGTTCATGCTAAGTTTTGTCAATCAATATTCATACCCATATAAACACTGAGTTAGTTTCATCTTGATCTAATCAGTTCTCTTGTTCATGCTGGCCATTAAGAGAGAGAGAGAGAGAGTGATGAGGGATGCAATCAAAAAACATCAAAAAAGTGCAAAAAAATTCAAATTCCAAAGTTTATCTGAAGCTAATTTGAAGCATCGGCAGTCAGACTCAGACTAATCAAGTAGCTATCTTACGAAATTACTGTGTTGTTAGTGCCACATTCTCTCTTCTAATTTTGTTCTCATAAATAAACATATGACAATGTTTGGAATATATTTTTGCACAGAACAAAGACTGTGGAGTTTCTGTCATCCACTGGACTGCAAAACAAACAAAAAAACCCCACTATGATTCAAAATTGAACAAATCACAAGGGACATAAACTCACTTCACCTGCAGTTGAAACATCCCTTCAGTGTTTTTCATTAACAATGTGACCTTTCATTCGACTTCTCATCATCTCACCTCTCTCTCCAACGCATCCGAGTCAACATGGTACAGATTATTTTGATTTGATAATCTTTTGGCATGCATGTTCTCAGATATTCATGTCGGCGCTCCTCGCTCCTACTGGATATTGTGAATGCTAATATGCGGTGCCGCTTTATGTGTTGCTGTAACCAGATAATGGACTTATGCATAATAATGTTCAATGGGGATAATCTCATTTTGGAAGCTGCTCTTCATCTCGTTGAGAGCATCCTAATGTTATTAAAGAGGCTTTTTCTACTTCTCCAAACTTTGTGAAATAACAGCTTTGCAGATTGTTTAAAGAACATCAGATATGTTTGATTTGTTTTGAGTTAGATGTGATGAGCCTGCATTTTAAACCAGCTTTTCTTTTCTTTTATATATGACATTTGAGCTTAATTTGTGCATCAAGGCTGTTTATGTCCCCTCAAGCGTTTATTTTTGTAATATTTTCGGGGTGCACAAAAAAGTGAAAAAACAGAACATTAAGATGAAGATCTAATATCAGGTACATGTGTATGCTTGTGGTCTTATTTTGTTCAATTTATGCTTAACTTCAGTGTTATAACTTGTTCTTATTCATTTCACATACTGCACTCCACTGTGCTCAGTCTTTAGGCCAGGAGAGAAGACAGAATGGTCATACAGATACAGGAAACTCCACAGTGGGTGCTTGTACAAACACACATACACACAAGAACACAGAAAATAATTAAATATATCGAAAATAGCAATGTGTTTGTTGCACAATGTGCTAAATCTGAACCTAACCCAGACAGTGGCTCTGAAATTCAAAACAATCTTGTTGGCCCAATTTTTAAATTTTAGTTAAGTTTTCTGCATCAGTGTCTCCCAAAACAGCAGTCTGTCTTTTCTGCAGTGTGTCGTGAGTGGAAGCAGATGGCAGGTGGGTGTTGCATTCAAGCTGGAAACGTGGCCTTGAACACACCAGTTGTGTGAACTCCAGTGACATGACAGGATAATCAAAGATTATTAAAAGGCACAAGATTACAAGGTACGAGGTTAATTTATATATATTTTCATCATAAATCAGCATAAATGGATTAAAGAATATTAAGTATTTTAAGTATGAAATATTATACAGTTATTTAAATTAACTATTAATTTAAAAATATTAACAAGCTCTGTAGTCTGGTGGTTCGGCAGTTGATACTTCTGTATAGCTTGCCAGACAGCAGCAGGGTGAACAGGCTTTGCCTCGGGTGAGTGTTGTCTTTTAGTATCCTTTTGTGCTCAGTGTAGGAACCTCACTGATGCAAGGCAGATGGGTAGCACTGATGTTCTGGGCAGTTTTAATCACCAGGCGCAGAGCCAGTTTGTGATGTTTCCAGTCAGGTTGTTTCCTCTACTTAAGTCTCCTTAAGAAGTACCATGGTGGAGATCTATGACATTGGTGTATGTGTCTGTGATCCTGAGTCCCAGGAAGTATGCTGTTCTCTGTGCACCACGCTGCAAGACTGATGAATTCTCATCAATGTTTGTGATCTGGCTGATGAAGGTGATGTCCACAAACACATCTGAGTCTTCTCCATTGCAGTCACGGGTGTCTGGTGTGAACAGGAGGGGGACTGAACCCACAGCCTGAGGGGCTCTGGTGTTCAGAGTGGGGTAAGTGTGACTGCCAATCCAAACTGTCTGCGGTCTGTTGATGAGGATGTATAATATCAAACTGCACAATGTGGTGCTCAAGCACAGAGTGTTAAGTTTACCAATCAGTTTCTTGAGGGAGATTGTGTCCTGAGCTGAACTAAACAAACAGCATTCTGAAGTATGTGTTATTTTCACTGTGTGTGAAGACTGAGGGTGGTGGAGATGGCATCCCCTGTGGATCTGTTGGAGTGCATGAAAAGTGAGAAGAGTATGAAACCCATGACCAAAATAGTCATACATTCTGTTTGTTACTTGATGAATTATAATGTCTATGTCTATATGAATATATATATAAATGCCTGTTATATATAATCATATTTTCACTGTTAAGGTAATTCCATGTTACCTTTTGTGTGTAATTTCGGGACTTTAGCAAATAAATAATTTGGAACATTCCCCGGTTGGGCTGACATTTACATCACAGCTAGTACAGGTCAGGAGAACAGCTGAATGATGCAGTGAAATTTTCCTGAAAAAGTTGTGTTTTGAAGTTTTTTATTTTTGACTTTGAAATGAGTGCAGAGGAGGAAAAGGTCGTCCCATAGATTTAGGGATTAGAGCAGCTGCCGGTCAAATCCCAGTCCACATACGCTGCCTGCCGTCATGCCTGCTAACACACCTCTGGCTGCTCAGCAACATCGGATGCCAATTAATCTTGGACCAGTCTATAGGCAGCACATTTTATACTACAGTTCAGATCTTCATCTTTAATAAAGTTTACTTTGCTTTGCTTTTTATGTGTGTATTAAAACAGCCATGGAGCCTGAACCACTGACTAGAATGGTTTGTCTTAACAAAAAAAAAAAGGGATCTGTGCCTTATGATTAAGTTTTCATGATTTGTGTGCAATGCACCATGACTGAAGATAATAATATAGATATTTCTGTGGGGAAGAAAGACTGCCTGATTTTAGCTGTTTTAATTGGGGAGATAATTAAAACACCAGTTCAAAATTATAAATTAAAATGACTAGATTCTTGAATGTTCAATACCCACAAATTAAACCTGTCAGACAAAATGTTGTAGGAATATCCTGATTAAGTCACCTACAGTGAAGATATGTATTTTTGTTGTGTATTGATCTTAATTAGCCATTTTGTGAGAGTTGATGCTCCACCAAGTCTTCATAAGTGTGTAAATAACAGTGTGTATAGTGATATGCATATCTTGTAAACAAGAACATCATTAATTACAAAATTAATTGGTGTCCGCTCTTTAGCTTATCCTACACTCTTAAGGAGTTGTAAGTACATCGATAAAGGAAATTCACACTCACCTGTTTTGTGAAAAATGTCATTATCACTCCACAACAATTAGATTGTAAAGACAGCTTGCTTGCCCCATTTTGGCTAATTGCTATATAGGATGTAGGACATCTCTCCGCCGCTAAAGTTGTCAGGAAATATCGTCAAGAATCATGAACAAAATGGCCATTCATGGTGGTGCTAAATGAAGCCATGGGATCACCAACGTCAGCACCATTGAATGGTCTAAGCACCATGGATATGTATACCAAATTCATGGCAACCCATTACTATTTCTATAGGCAAACACAGCCATAACATAAACAATATGTAGGTAACAAAAGAAATAAAATAAATAAAAATTGTTGCACATCTGGCAGTCTATTCTATTTTGCACTTCAGAGTAGATCAAAGCCCAAGACTGGCGTCTGTCAGTGAGGAAAGTAATTCGAGGGCCCCGAGGTTGTAGAGAAACAGCAGATCCCATTTTACTGTCTGAGCTGTTTTTCTTCTATTCTTTTTCACTGCCCAGTGAGTGCAGACACAATCATGTTCTTCCATCAGGAATTCAAGACATGTTAATACAACAGGCCTGAAGTTGATGGAAAAAAACTGTTGTAGTATGTACTCAGACACATGCCACAGACAACAGAAACACATTAGAGTGAAGCAGTTAACATGTGAAGAAGAACTTGCAAACAGCTCTGTCTCATTTCCAGCTGTTGTCCGGCCATTATCCTACCTCATTCACATCCAGGTTCAGATTCCCCAATTTCACCCAATATACTGAGAGTCATAATTTGCTTTTCCACTTCATGGCACACTGATATCAGAACCATCAATCTGCGGTGTTCCTGCAGAAGGATAGTTATTACTTCAGATCAGTCAGCCTTTTCAGTTTCATTGATGGAACATCTTATGAATTGTCTTCACAGATATGCATATCATTGGTGGTAACCACCTTCACACTAGAGTAGCTGACAGAGTCATATGACATCAGGATGGATGGGCTGCAATCTATATCTGACTCTGGATTTGTGTGATCGTACAGTATGCTGGCATTTTTGGTATTTTTAGTTAGTTTTGTTACAATTAGCAAAAGAGCCCATGAACAGCTATCTGAGTTATCACAGTGGTATTTCTGGATTTTTATGAGTTTTTTTAATGTTCTTTTTCTTTTCTGGCTGGTTTAAAAACGGTTGCAATCCTGGAGCTTGAACAAGCTGATTATCTAGCCAGCTCATTATCAGCTACAGGTATTTTATATGTTATTTTGGTAACCACTTGATTTTCACTGCTTTGTTTATTGTACTGTTACTTTCTTTTCTACTTGTTCTCATCCTGGGTCGTCACATCAGGATACTCGGTTACACCCTGTGCATCTGTGGCCATCGTGCCACGCCTTCCTTCTGTACAGATTTTCTAACATGTGCATGACATAAAATGGCATTTTGGCCAGGTTTAGACGTGGTTAGGTTTAGGGAAAGATTGGTGACATGCATTTGGTTTCATACAGGACCTGAACTCCGGTCTGGATGAATGTTGTGTGCAGAACCCAACGCTCACACTCAACCTCCAACCCTTTTGAGACATCCTTACTTATGTAACACATTACTTTGTGGAGTTGCACTGACTGTCTGATACTGATGCAGCTCTTCTGATACTGATGCAAGTGTGTTTTCACTGGGGGTATGTCAACTCCCCCACAAACCTCCCCAAGCCCAAGCTCAAGGTCGTATTTAAATTTATAGACAGGCTTTACATTTGGGAAAAAGTTGGATGTATGAAACATGAAAAAGCAGGTGATGTTACCTTTGAAACAGTCCTCCGATTTATCGACGGGGAGAAACTGTGATCCAACAGCCCTCCGACTTCCTTGAAATTCACTGAGCTCTGATGACAGTACAATGAGGGTCAGATATAGTCTTGATTTGTGAGATGCGAGTGTGGTAACTTCTGTGATCTGAAAAGCATATCAAGTTCAAATTCAGTTCTCAATGGCATGTGATGTCCAATAATTGTAAGAAATTGATTCTACTCACAGGGAAGATACGGTGCACTGCAATTTAAGATTAAATCAAGAAAGGGTTAGAAGCTTTGAAATAGAGTGTATTGATTGACTTGAGAAAGGGAAATGAATAACTGCCCCAGACAGGAAGATAAAATGATTTCTGACTGAGTTGAAAGAGGTGCTGAAGATTTCACTGTGCAGCCTATTAGCACACAGTCTGAAAGTTTTTTTTTTTTTTTGCTGCCTTACAGTTGCATCTGACATGAATCACTGACTAAACAGTAAAAACTGCATACTCAAATAAAAACACTTTAAATATATTTGTTTTTCAACACAATTATGTTCATCCCACAGTTTCATTGAGGGCATATGTGGGTGCAGACGTGCTGATTTCACAGAGTTAATCCAGTTTCATTTGCATAAAAATTGTAGAAGTTTCTTTTCGAGGT
This sequence comes from Scatophagus argus, assembly GCF_020382885.2. Classification (NCBI taxonomy): domain Eukaryota; kingdom Metazoa; phylum Chordata; class Actinopteri; family Scatophagidae; genus Scatophagus; species Scatophagus argus. The sequence continues at coordinate 11,448,287 of NC_058510.1, read as the reverse complement.
CGCACTTATTTTCTCAGCTCTGTGCCACAGATAAGAGAGTGTGTGACACAACACTGCATTAATAAAAGCCTCAGTGTGTCTCACATAGATAAGGCTTCATTTTTCAGGCCACTTGGTAGAAATGTAGTGACTTAAAGTGTGAGGAAAAAATAGTCATAACATTAATAGTAGGCTGTCTTTGGCGTTAGTAGGTTACAATTATACAACAAACTAGCTTTGCATAAAACTGTTGTTGTCATTTGTTGTTGGGACTTTCATTCTGTTTGTTGTTAGAATTTTTATTGTAATACTTTTCCAATAATAACACTTCAATGCAAACAAAGTAAATGACATGTGTTACTGAAATTTTAAAGATTTTAAGTTCCCTCCCAATGTTGACCTCATGGCTACTGCTGTGCACAACTGTGTTCTCAGCTGCCTTGGATATTATAGTGGGTTGAATTGTGCAAACTCAGGGAAGGTCTTAAAACTTGGAATTCATAGCCCACTGCCATATTGCGTTTTTGATGTTTCTCTTTTAAATCATTCTTGTGTTGAAAACTGCCGCAATGAACTGTTCTATAGTGAGACTCTTACACATTCTCTTAAATAATTTGTTGCCAATGTAGCTGATAAAATTCAAGCTACATAAACTCCCAAAGTAATTGTAATTATACAAACTTCAAATTCAAACTTGAAATGCTTTACTTCATTATTTGGCATTACACATGTTTTTCACAGGATTTCTGACATCATCACATTGTACAGTCTATAGCCCAGTAAGTAGACCTGAAACTTTTTTGAAATTGCTTGAAAATTTGAAAAGCTAGATATTCTCATTAGACTGAATAAGCACCAACTTTGGGTCTGAAATCCAGTTTTCTTATATCTATGCAGAAGGATTTATGGATGGATTTAAAACTTAATTGCCGAAATCCCTAACATAAAGCTCAGAGAGGTGTTTGTATTTTTAAATCTCTTCTGAAAACTGTGGAGGAAGTCCTGATCTGTCTTTCTTTCTTTTTTTTTTTCATTTTCTGGAGGGGTAGCCATGTGTGTGTGAGGGGGGGTATTATGTGCTGTGGAGGTACGTGCATGTGTTGCATGTATTGTGGGTGGGAAACATAACAAAAGGAGAAAGAGCTTTTGGCTTTCAGGTTTGTTTTTAATACCTTTCATATGAGAAACAATGACATCAAACAGCACATTAAAGCAAATATAAATAGAAAAGAAAAAAAAAAGGAAAAACAACTATTTGCTGCATCTTCTTTTCCCAAAAAAGTGTGGGTAAGTTTCATAACCAGATATTACCTTCACAGCTACAATGGTGGTGAACAAAAAATGTTTCAGGTTATGCACTCTTGAAAACATATTACATCAATGTTAAATATCTTAAATCTAATATTTTCATGTTAGTCACCCGAAAACAATATTTCCTGATTTCATAACACAGCTTTCTGCACCAACATTTACCAAACACGGAATGATCCATAAAGGAGAAAATTTGAACATAATTTTATTAAGTATCATAGATAACATAATTTTAGTTTTCACTTGTATAGCCCAAAATCACAAGTTTATCTTTATCCTCCTAGTGGAGCTCCAGTCCTTCCTGAAGCTAGCCAGCTGTTCGCTAAACATGCAAGCAACCTGGGGAAATACTACAGCGAGTCTGTCACAATATCTGTTGGAGCTTGGATTGGAAATCACTGTGTAAGATTTACTGGAGCGGTTAAAAAAGACTATGGCAAACCTTCTACCGGGGATCATCCATCCATCTTTTATTCATCACCGTTTATCCATTGCACATAAGGGGGAGGGGGTGAACCACCATAGCAGGAAACAGAGTAGGTTAAGATGGTTGCAACTTTCAAAACTGCAGTTACTCTTTGGCATTTTTCCTGCAGTTTGTATATAGTGCAGATGTGACAAGTGAACTTTCAATGGCAGAGGAGATAGAGTGTGTGTCAGACTGAATCACTTAAAGGATACAAAAATTACTTCAAGTTTGAGGTCCTAGGAAATAAGCAATAAGAAACCTAAAATATTTTCTTGTGGATACACACACACAAGTAATTAATAGATTGATACAATCCATTCTGACCCACTGCATTTGGTCTGTATTGGACTGGCACTGATAGAAAGAGTAAATTAGATTACTCTTATTACTTTGATGGCACTCAGTTCTGCAATCAACACAGCCTTTCATCAATGTCTGAAACTGAGTCTTTCTTAAGAAAAAGACACTGCTCTTCCTCTCCCTTCTTCTCCATCCCCCTCACCCCTTTAGCTGTGATATCTCCTATCATGGTGTTTTAATGGCTCAGCAGTTCTCATGTATGATATTGATGAGAAATCAAGTCACGGTGTCATCTGCACTGTAGCACTGATGGATTGCGCTCGGAAAGCTCCCAACTAAACGAGGGGTTAAATTAAACAGCAGTGCCAGCAAGATGAATGGCCACTGGCTGCCGCAGAGTTGTTACCATGGTGACCACTTTATTGGCAAATCATAATGATGAACCTAAGTATGCATCTCTGAGCTCACGTGCTAAAATGAAAACAGTGCAGCCCAGAAAGATGTCAAAGACCGGCAATCAGATATATTTGTCTGGTAATTCGGAGATAAGATTTCCTGTTTCCTGGTGGAGAACAAGACATACATCCCATCTGCACTAATGCAAGAGAGAGATAAGAGTTTTGTTCATGTTGACTGATGGTTTAGTGAAGTGAAATTGTGCTTTCAGTCCTAGAGTTTATTCTCCCAGCAGATTATGTCTGAGAATGTGGAAGAATGTGACCTTTTCAAGAGCCTCTTGGCAACTCACCTCATTTGGCTCATTAGTCTCTTTTCTAATCTCCAGAATATTTCTGTAAAACAATTTACAGGACTTCCCAGCACTGGTAAATCCAAATCTAAATTCTTGTTACTGACTCTGAAGAGTAATTCTGTCTACCACAACATGTAATGGTGTACTTAAATTTTGTCAATACAAAATGTACTTCCTTTCCTGGACACAGTCATTTCCTCTGAACTTATCCATCAAACATATATTCAGCCTGCCAAACAAAAAAGAAGCTGTAGAAAACTGTGTGATTTGACTTCTTTTTACAAAGTCAGGAACAAACTTTCCATTCACCCCACTTTTTTTTTTCTTTATCTGTGATAACCAGCCATTAATGTGATGATAGTTTCCAAGATAGTTTCCTCTGCCTCTGTCAGAATCAGAATCAAAAATACTTAATTGATCCCTGGGGGGAATCAATAAAATCATGTGCTATTGCTTACATTTGAGATGTTTCAGTTCATTTAATGTTGTACTGAAGTTGGACTAAGAAGCAGGGCTCTGCCACATAGATATTAAACAGCTAAAAAAATCAAAGTTGCGGTTTGAAGAGCTGATCCAGGTCAGAATGAGGAAGTGGTAAGTTATATTCCACAAAGTGCCACTAAAAAGACATGAAAAACTGTTTATATTTGATATTTCTGTGATAGAACAATGATCCAGAAACCAAGTGGGGGCAGAGCCAGGTTTGAAATACTATTGGGTTGATGAGTGGATTGAAGGCAGGTGTTCAGGCTGGACAGGTGAGACAAATGATCAGGAATCAGGAGGAAGCTGAGGAAGAGGAAGGAAGCCATTTACATAGGGACTGGAAAACAAGAGACACAACGTGAGGCATGGCCTCAGCCTTGACAGGAAATAAATGATGAATACTTATGTGCAATATTTGCTGGAGAAATTGACAAGTACTCATACTCACTCTGACTATGTGTGCACACAGATGGCATCTGAAAGGAATAAAATTTTCAGTGTCAGAGCGACTTGTTTATTATGGGAGAAAGGCATTTTAACAACTTCTTCATATCGACGGATCAGAGAGTGTGATTTAAAGTGCGATTAATGGGTTAGCAAAGTATATCAAAGCCAGGATTTTAAATGTCATGAAGGTGGCTACATGGCAATTTTGTACTTCAAAACACCATTAACATCATTAAAAACAAAACAAATATTAGTTAAGTCATCATTACGAAGACTGAAAACCTGATGTCTGATGTCTCGTAAGTTTAAAATTCCTATATTTTGAAGATGTACTCAATCAATCTACTGATCTTAACAATATAACTACAATGTAATTACACATTTTCTAAAAGCATTTTCATGCATGATTATGTGAAAACACTTACCAACGGCAGTTATCTTAAGCTAAGAAAAGTCATTTAGTATTGCAAGAATTACACAATGCAAATGCAAAAAGCACCACAGCAGTGTCCTCCAAAATAACCAGAACCTTGGACCAACACCTCTCTAAGAAACAAAACTTCAACATTTTGTAATAAAACTGTAACACATGTTTGCTCAGTCTGCAATCCATTGAGGTATTTAAGTGCTTGGTTGAATGTTAGTGTGCTCCTGGAAAAAAAAATGACTTGAAATAATACCTTAAGTTGATTACTCCGACCAAAAAAAAAACAAAAACAAAAAAAACACACTCACATCAATCAAATCATCTTCAAATAACAAGTTAATTTACACCTGGGACAGAATTTTGTTCACACCTTAAAATTGAAATATAATACATTGCTGTTGCATTATTATATATATATATATATATATTATACAACTACAAATAGAAAAACTGCATTTTGGTCTTTCCTCAGATGGATTGGTATTGTAAGAGCAGATGTCAGTGACTTCTCACTGTCCCTCCAAGCTACTGTACGCAGCCTCTCTGTTCATATGGTCTCAGTCACTGTGAAAACATCCTCTGTCACACTCACTTTGATAGGATTAGCATGCAGCTGTGGGCAGGAATGTGGAAAACTCTATTTTACATAATGTCTTTTCTGGCTGTGTGAGATGTTTCTGAATTGACATGTGGGAGCTTAAATGAAATGTTTACACAAATACCTCGTACACCTCCTCATGAACATGTGATCAAAGATGATACCTTCTTCCTGTGGGAGTTGGCGGCATACAAACAGCGCTGAGAACGTGCCAGAATGTTCTATGCGATATACTGAGTTGCCAGTGGTTTGATAACTACTGGTAACCGCTGTTACAGCTGCCAGCCTTGGGACAAAATGATGAAACAGTGTCCCACTTTAACTTTTTTTTTCCCACTAAAAACTGCTTATGGAAAGCACTGTCTGATAATACTGTGGCCTCCCTCAGCCATCCTTATCCTCCTCTCCCTTGCCATCCAGCCCTGTGTTTTTTCTCCAAAATAAAATTATTTTCTTTTGTGTCCTTGTAATGTATTCATAGCTCAGGAAAGCAGGCAGAGGATCAAGATCAAGCAGCCCAGAGAATATCAAATGGAATATATTCATGGGGATGTGTGGGTTCTCATTGTGGTGGAGGAAAAAAAAAAAAAAAAAAGTATAGCGTATTTTATGGGATACACCAGCACTGTTTGGAGGCTATCACTGTTACCTTCAACTAGGAAATAATCAGTGTGTCGCCACCTGCTGCAGTGACCTTTGATCCCCCAAGCATGACTGTTTATGGTTCATGTCAAGTGTGAAAACTAATTTGAGTGCAAAGGTAGGTTGGGGTTACATCCGGAGCACACGGGCTGCATGAGCAGAGCGTGACGGCTCTGTCGCCGAACCGCTGCGGCTCACATGCGTGTGTCCAAGCAGGAAGCGTTCCTGCTGTGGCACAGTTGTATTTTTGTGAAGAAATGTTTGTGTGCAGCGGAAAAACGAATACCTAAAACAACCATTTGTGCTGAGAAAACAGGTGTGAACCCGAATCTCTAGATCAGGCATGTCAAACCGGTCCACAGGAGGGCCGGTGTGGCTGCAGGTTTTCTTTCCAACCAAGTAGCAACACACCAGACTTGACTCATTTAATCAACTGATCTCCGTCTTCAGACAGTTGATTGGTCAAACGTTGTGCTCTTGGTTGGTTGGCACAAAAACCTGCAGCCACACCGGCCCTCCTGTGGACCGGTTTGACATATGTGCTCTAGATGAGCCATGCTGGCGGTGTGGCTGCTCTACCCTGTTAATGAGGGCACCAAAATGAAAAACAAAACGTTCCACAACAAACACACCCTGCTCAAGCAACCAGTTTGCCCCAACCTTTGGGTTATTGAACGAAATTGTGTTGTGGACAGACTCGTTTTGGGTTTTCACATTGCAGCCAGTCAACCCAAATCCAAACACTGACATGTGTTACTAAAAACCATTTTGTAGCCTGTTACTGTAATATGGGAAGTGGCTCATCTAATTTTCCCTGAGGATATTTAATATGAAATCATGTAAAGTCGTCATTCTTGAAACACAGAATTATAGAATGATGAAACAAAAGTAATGCTCAGCCACATCATCCAATAAAGCACTCTAGCAGCGCCTCGTGTGCAGACGCTAAAGGGTACCTCTTGCGTATGTATGAGACGCTGTGTGACAAAGCATCAGTATTTGACTACCTGGGAATTGGAATGGGTGAGTGTAGATGTGACTAAAAAGCCACTCCTAATTAGCCCATCTGGGAGCCCATTGATCTGTGCTTCAGAGGCTTATATGCAGTCTCTATCAATAACATGGATCTCAGTGGAAACAATGCCAATACACATCTGTATGCCAATTAAGCTTTTATCTCCATGCTGTGATGCTCTGCTAGCCTTGCATATAAAATGAAACAGGAAAGCTGCCATCAACTGTATTAATTACTTTATTTTCAAATTTATTTTTTCCATTCATTTGTTTATCTGTCATTGGTGATCCTGTTTGCAGAGGGATCAAGCTACCCCCATCTTGCTCTAAATGGATTGTGCTTGACATCTCAGTCTGATTTCTTTTCATCTGGCATACAAAAGCCACCCTCAACACACCTCTTGATTAGTAATGGCAGGAGCAGTCTAAATATAGAAATTCAACTATGGTGGGGTAAAGTTGGGTTCCCACAGAGAATTAGTTTTCTGGAGAAAAAAAAAAGAATTTATAACACTGACTTTGAACTTTGTGAATTATTTTTTATTCTTGTTTTAAAGCTGTGGTGCACTACAGTTCTTCTGGGTCTTTGATATCGTGTCTCTTTGACTCTCTGATGTGAGTGTAAGGTGTGATCAGGTGCAGGAATGTAAGGTATGAGAGATCGAGGTGTGTTTTCCATAAACCAGCATAGCGTCAGAAGCAGGATCTACATACTTTATTGTCACTCTTTCTGCAAAATATATCTGGCAAGATGTGGCCACCAAATTCTTTCATGTTCTTTTCCAGCACTGATCTCAGGTCTAATGTGGAGGCTTGTTTACCGTGTCGTGCATAATGTGATTTAGAGGTATGTTTGGCACGGATGGCAAAAATCCCACCAATCCCTTTCTCATAAATGTCAGGAAAATTTGCATCCCAGGGCTTCTGTGACTGAACGACTGCAGTGAAAAGGCTCAGTGGGGGACTCAGAAAGAACATTGAGCACGCACAGCAAAAAGGTTACACGTTTTAGGGGGATTGTTGCTTTTCTCAGTTTGACATTTCGTTCCGATGATGATGACTCTGATGTGAGTGATGTGATAATGTCAAGGGTCTTCTGCTCTGCAGATTACAGACGAGTGGCAATCAAGGTACTTGCTCTTAAATCCATCCAGTAGAAAAGAAAGATGTTCTGCCCACTTGCAAAAATTACACACACAGATGTGAACACATACAAAGATACAGAACTGAAAAATACAACATCTTTTAATTTGAAACCCTTGCGTTGTGTTAGTTCTGTCTCTGTAAACCTCTAAATTTGGACCTTAGCGAATAGCACAAGTTTAAAATTCGCCTTCATTTCTTAATTCCACTGGGAGCTTTCACCTCTGTTGATACTCAACCGGGTGCCTCCCTGGTGTATGGATGAAAGAGTTTGCCTTCAAAAATGTATCCAAAGCCAACCTTTTGTACTTATCACCAGTGCAAGGAGAGTGCAGATGTTAAAACAAAAACATGCTGGCCTTATCATGCCTGATCTGTCTCGGGTTGTGTTATTGATGTGGGATTTGCTGTATCTGCTGTAGACTGCTGCGCCTCAGAGAGGGATACAGTCAGTAACTGTAACCACAGTGGATCTGCCACAGTCTTTTTTGCAAAGACATCAGCGAGAGTTAGAGCTGGTCTCTCAGGTGTTAAACAGAGAAGAAACCTGCATGCTCAAGGATCTCCAAAACTAAGCCAAAATTATTGCTGTATCATTCAAATTCCTGCCGGGAAGTCAAACTCCCTGGAGTTTACATTGTTTCACCTTTGAAGCTACTCCTCATGCAGCCTCATTAACCTCTGCACAGTTTAATGTTTATGCAGTGAGCCAGCTTACACATTTGCAAACTCCTCAGAGCTGCCAGGAAAACCTCAGGCTTCTGCTGTTGACCAAGTAAGAGCCGGGGCATACTCAACCAGAGCTATAGTTTATCAGAAATCAGATGTGTCTATAGTTCAAGGCCATACAGAAGGACAGGTGAAAAGTTGAATAATTTAAATATAGGTATAATGGCACAGAAAACAGTCTCTTTCTGGAAGACAACTACGCTGTTGCTCATAAGAAAATCAGTAGTAATAGTCATGTAGATAATAATGATTAAAAAAGAGATCTGGAGAGGGAAGCTTAACCTCCAGCTCCTTTCTCACCTCTGCACAGCTGAACAACCATGGCAAGAGGCTGGTTCATCGTCACAAAAAGCTATTCATCTGTCTGACAAGCACCTCTGATAAGTCCCTCAAACCCCTGAGGTTTAACCGGTGCTGTGCACTGTGAAGGTGCTTCTTTGATACACTATTTGGTGAGACCAGGTTGTCTCTGCAGCATTATGAAATGTTTCTATGCTTATGTTTAGTGTCTGCATGCAGACACTGTGTTGAAAGAGCAGATGCTGAATCCTGAATTTGTACTTGGCAATGAAAATTTGGCAAAATTAAATGCATCACTCTGGTGTGAGTCTAGAGCAAGATTTAGAGGAAAGATTATAAATAACATGAAGAAATTGTAGAGAATGTAACACTAAGCTTTGGCTCTGCTGTCCAGTAATTATTTGCTGTACAGTTGGCTATATAATGTAAAGATAAGGTCATAGGCTATAGTCAGCAGTCAGTGTTAACCCATTGCTGTCCATATTGCATTTGACCAGAGTCGTAACTAAAGCTTGACTGAGAGACCAGATAGTCCACTTCATGGCAATTCAGGTCAGAAAGGCAGTATACAATATCATGAGGCTTTTGATTGCCATGAAATTTAGCATAAACATTCATGGTTCTAAACAATGTGTCCTAGTTACTCTAGTCATCCTCAGAAAATATTAAAACTTTAACTTTTTTTTTTTGGCAAAAGTAGAATATGACACACATCCATATTTACTATATAAATGGTTAGAAATAAGTTTCAAAGTACATTTTAAGGGCAGTTGAAGTGCTTCATATTCAAATTAGACAACCAGGTTGGGATTTAAACTGCCAAACTACTCATCACAAGCGCTCTCATTCTAAATATTTCTGGACTAGTATCCCTGACGAAACTGAAAACTGCTTTATGAATAGCAAATGGCTTCCCACATGGAGCTGGAATAAAAGGAAATCGAGGAGCTCAGGAGAATAGACTGAAATGTGCTTCTTTACATTTAGCTACTTGTAAGGTGAAGCTCATTACCATTAATAGTCTCAAATAGGCTAACAATACGCCCCTGTTACCCACCTAGTTGAATTACACTGAGACAACTGAACCTCTGTCATTGTAACTGATGTTCCTCACTTCCTGCAGTTCAAGGTGAGTAATGGCAATCCCCCTCTCCATTGCTGTTTCTCTCTCCATCCCATAATGGCTCCTCTGGGAGCCATAATGGCATTTGAGATGGGCAGTCAGCCGCTAATACTCTCATCTCTTTGTTACTTATGGAAACTGGAGTGACATTTTAGTCCACGTGCAGAAAACTGCTATCTGAAGACCACTGCAGAAAAAACATACCTGTGGCACAGGTTGCCATAGGTTTTCCCTCAGTAAGCAATGAAAGTGTTGGGTTTGATTAAGTAACAGGTATGTCAGCAATCACAATACCTTCTGTATCATTTTTCCCACCTTGGATGGGCTATTTGGCTGTACAGTCATCCAAAGGGATGACGGATGATCCAAACAGTTCTGCCTTATTTTTCTCGAAGGGTCTAACCTGTAGTCGGAGAACCCAACCCCCGCCAGGAATAACTGCTGTTGGAGGGTAGACACGTTTGAAGTGTAAATATCCCACAGGTCAAAGACTGCAACTGAGAAGTCAGATAACAGTGTACAACTTTGATTTATTTCACACAATTTATTCTTTCAGACTGCAGACAATGTTAGGGATCTGCCAGTGGTAGATATGAGTGATTTCTCTTATTTTTATGTTGTCGGGTTGAAGCTATATTAAGAGCAGTCAGTTTGCTTTGCTTGGTAAACAAAAGTCAGGAGGAAGGTCTGTCCTGCAAGTAAATGAAATAATGACAGATTCAGGAACAAAAAGCCCTGCCTAAATCTGGTTTATGTCATTAGGATCTCCTTTATGAGGGTTGGGAACAATGCTGAATGAGTCAAATGGAAAACATAACAGTCAAAGGCTAAGTGCATTCAGTTGCACTGTGTTTCTTTAAGAGACCCATCAATGGACATCATCTATGATCTTATCAGACTCTGAAGTGAGCCGGCCAAATGAAATTATTCTATGAAAGTTATGTTGTGAAGCCCATCTGTGGAGACATGGCTCATATAGTATTCATTAGAAGCTCTCCCATTGAGCCTAAACCACACTCATTAGGTGGAGGCTGTGTAAAGTGAATGTTTGAGGCTAAATATTGAAAGGATTGATCCAGCTAATTTCAGTGTGAATCATAATTTCCTAGTTTTTGACATTATGACTTCTAATTTTGTTGAGAATGTCTTCACTCAATTCAGAGAGGAAGCTTATCATATCAGAAGCAAATTAATTAAAACAAGTCCTTTGAACATGATTACACTCATTTTGTCACTTTAAATATACTGTAATAGATATGCATTATTCAGTCATGTCCTCCAATAGATACGAGACAGCAAAATTAGTTATAAAAGCCCTTCAGCTTTTTTATTTGCACTGTTCAGTTTTTCTGGTTTACTATTTACTGCTTCCTGTTTGCACGTTCGAACTCCCAGGTCTAAAATCATGTTTTTCTGATCAGTTTTTAGCCCTGAATAAAAGAGGCTGGTCCCCAGTGATATAAACGATATCATAAGCCACTTGGCCAAGCATTTATTGAACTAAAGGTTTAATAGTGTGATTGTAATCTAACAGCAGAACATTGTCATGGGAGACCCCCTTTTCATTTCCAGTTTCCTATTTTTTTTAAGTGCCTATATCCAGTCAAACCTCTAAACCATCTTTTTATCGGCTTTGAAATATCGACAAATGAAGTCGTCCTGACAATAACCCATGGCAGTATTCCAGTCACATCCATCAACATAATGGCTTTAGCTTTATGCAGCAATGCTGGTAAGCATTTTTGTTATAATTGTTGAAAAATTCTCAACATACTAACAACAATCAATAATTCAAATGCTCTGACAAAAACAAAAAACAAAACAAATCAACAACAACAAAATCAGGTACCTGTGCTGTAGTTCCCGGAGGCCAAATAAAATGCTAAGAACAGCACAGTATCTATCTAATGTGAGATAATATGTATTGGACATATTTCTGCAGTGTATACATTTGTGAAGCAGTGGTTAATTAGACATTGGATGTAAGCCAGTCTTACTGCAGTGTAGGTGTTGCTGTGTTGAAAAGACTTGTCTAATTACTTTGTGAAAATTGGCCTCATGAGTACACCGGGGAACAGCGCAACGGGTGCCTGAAGCCAAATGAAACTCAACAGTGAAATTAGTCAAGAAGTAAGGAAAAAGCTTTCAGATTTTTAGACCAACCAAAAGTTTCATTGAGCTTACAGTATCAAATATACTGCATACTTCTGGTTTAAGTGTTTACCATATTCTGTAGAGCTTTAGTGGCAATGTTTCCATTCCCAAAACCCCTCAGCCAAACATTATTATGGAACCATCGTCCCAAAGAAAATAAGGTGTGACATACATTGAGGAGAGGGTGAGTGGACCATCAGTTCCTTAAGGTCCATGTGCTGGTCTTGCAAGCTCCCACCCCGCCTCTGCTGTCATACTGCTCATTACACATATAAGCACCTTTTTCCTAAATTACCAGAGAAGAACACTTAAGAGATAAGAGCACTCAGACCTTTAGGAGCATAATTTATCAAATAATCATGGATTTGGTCTGTACTCTGCTCATGTTTCAGTGCACACCTTTCTCTGCATCTGTGTGGGTGTATGAACTATTTACTGACTTGGCTTTTTCCTAACCTCTCCCTGTGGGCATGTTATAGTGTTTATAACATTACTGATAACAGATTAGCAGGCTACACATTACTTTAAATTTGTGCAAAGAAAATCAACAAACTGAATGAAAAACAGACAACCACACAACTCTTTATGTCTTTTACAGCCTATACATAATAATTCACCATGTCATTCAAGGCTGAAGCCAACAGAAATGCAGTGCTGCGAGCAAAGTTAATTTCCAGGAACCTTTATAAGGTTGGACAATTACTTCGGCAATGAACAATACTGCAACTGATAAAATTTTATGAGCTTTCGATTAACTTTTACTGCACTTGGCTTTAAATGGGCAACCCTAACTGTATTCTAATTACAAAAGAATGTATTGGGGGCCAAAGTGGAGAAAGTTTAATGCTCCTGGCAGCATTAAAAAAAAACAAACATTTGCTTTCAGGGTCATGGGAGCTTTTGCTGCACTGCACATTATTGTTGTCATTTAAAAACTGTGTAACTCCAGCCTTGGACATTTTCATCTTTTTGATTGAATGTTTTCATGCTTCAGTTTGACTGTGGATGAGGCGATAGAGCAGGTTGGCTATTAATCGTTGGGATGGTGGTTTGATTGCTGGAAATATAGACCAGGCCAATATCCCAGGGAGAAAATGTAGTCAGAGGATGAGTCTGCACTTCATGATTCATGTCCAGTGCTAATGTTAAGTGCCAACATAGGAGGAAGTGTGGCTTACATGTAGGGAAGCAAAAACTGGGTATGTGGACTTCAAGTGGAATTTGTAGCCACCTATACCTAAACATACGTGAACTATATTTTGTTTGCCATAGCCATAATCTTTCCCTAAATATATCCAGACAGTAGTTGCCCTGTTTAAATATGATAGCAAACGAGAATTTAAAAGATGGTGGTGGTGGATGTAAGACTGAGTTTTGCAGAATTATTTCATACTGCTGTTCTTGTTTGGCAATATATAGAAGGGTTGAACCAGATGAGATACTGAATGTCAAAGTGCTCCCAAAATGTGTGGAGGGAAAAATACTTGAATCAGTTTTAATAAATGAATGTAATCTTATTTAATGTGTGTTGGTGCTGTGGTTGTTCATTAAATCAGGGGCTTCTTGGCTTTTGAAGAGTTGTTATTTCAACATTCAAAATGTTCATTCAGCATGCATCCACCTTTATCACAGCAGAGATTTTGATTTATCAGCCACAACTAATATATTAATAATGGCTGTTCTCCATCAGCTGTTTCAGGTTTTTTCAGGGCTTCAGTATTATGGGAGAGACATCATCATCAATGTTATGAGTTACACCTGTGTTTTTTCTATGACAAGTAAAAATCTCTGCTTTAAGTTCCAGGGAAAACTGTCTAAATGTTCTTTTAAACATACAACTGAATAATAACCCATTTCCACAAAACAATCACTAGAAGAGGTAGACAAGAGCTAAACTATTACCTTATTTCTATTAATATTACTGATGTTGTTATGATCCTTCAAAAATCAGACCGAAAAGCAGTTCACAGCACTCACAGTTCTGAAAAAAACAGTTCTGATAGAATTTATTCACACAGTGTGAGCATTTCTTAACTGAGGGGGGTTCTCTCCTCTGAACAGATGAAATCTTAGCAGAGAAGGCTGAGTGTCCATGCAGCATGTGAATGCTAGTGGTCTGGGGTAAATGTGAATCTGCTGTGGCAGCTGAAGTCTCCCGGAGGATCTGAGGTGCCTCCCAGAAGGATTCCTGGAAATGACAACAAAACCAGGAAATTGGTGGAGGCGAAGCCGGACGAGATGAGCAGATTCTGGGTGAATGGATGGGGCTTGAGTACCGGCAGCCTCTGGAAGAGCTGATTGGAGAATGAACAGTAGGTGAGTGGATGGGAAAGGTGCAAAGGAAGTGCATCAGCCCTGTCCAGCTCTGCTGCAGGAAGAGACACACAGGGAGGGGAGACGGACACAAAAAAGCAGGGGAGAAACAGAAAAAGGAACACTGGAAAAAAACTAAGCACTAACCTAAAGATTGTAGTACATATGGTTTTGATATCGCACATATAAACCTTTGCGAACATTTCTTCCTGCCACCACTTCACATGCACAGCATGGAAACAAATGCAATTCTCCAGTGATCTTCTTAAGCACATGCTGTGTGTGAAGCTACACAGCATGCGCTTATCAAATTTGTCCAATCTCCTCAGTTCTACTAAAGTCTCATTTCTCTTTAGAGGAGAGAGATGCAGTGAGGAAACCAAGGAGGTTGTGGAGGCATTATCACGGAGCAATAATCTTATGGTAAGAATAGTCACAGCTTGGCGGATAGTGAATTAGCAAATACTTGATAGAACAGCAGTTTGTGGTCTCTTCAGCACAGCTTGAAGAATTTGCGTTTAAGAGAAAATGTTTGCAGCTTCTAGTTTATGTTTATCCAAACACGTACAACAGACCTTGATTTGAATTTTGGAGACCGATATGAATCTTGCACATTTTTGCTATCAGCCTAAAAAGAATAAACTGTATTTTCTGGATAGGTTGAGAACTTTTACAGCATTTACAGTTTGTGACATTAAAATAATGTCAAACTTAATCTGTTATCACTTGAACTCTTTCCTCAGATAAACAAGAGATATTTTTTTGAAATGTGTGGCACAGTTATTATCACTGAAGGCTTGTTTGGGTTCATCAAAAACAGCCTTTTTTCATTCTTAATGTTAGTGTTGGACATTTTGTGTGGCACTCCACATTCCTCAGATTAATATTTCATACATTGCTTAAGGCAGAGTAGACACTTTCTCCCATAATATTACACAATAGGCTGTAAAACCTTACACTAACTGTGTTCCAGTTAGTGTCTCCAGCTAAGCAGATGCCTTTTTCAATCTAATTTAAGAGAGCCAAAGTTCACAGCTCTCTGCTGAGGTTTCGTTCACTCGGACAAATTGAATATTTCCTCAGACTCACTATTAAATCACCTGGGTTAGCGGGTGTGAAGGATGCATATACTGGTGTTGTATTGAGGCCTACAAACCATAAAATGAAGTTATCCAGTAAACAGATGATATTTAGATGAAGGGACTATATTGCCTTATAACTTTCCTGTAGAATGCACAGATGTTTGTGCAGTGTTTAGTGTTCAGTTATTGCCACGCTCACGCCAAGTTGTGTGTCTTTTTACTCTTGACTTGCACCACAACTTAAGATGCCTTCATTGGCTTGTTAACCTTGAATATGTTGTTTCCCATATAGTTGCACATGGCTCTTTGCTGTGGTTGTTACCTGCAGTTTTAAACTAAGGTAGTACAGCATCCTGCCACAGCTCCCCAGTTATCTAAAACTTAAATTTCCTCTTTAATACACGTCAGTATCTTTTAGTATTGCAAAAAACAAACAAACATACAACAAACAGGTACTGCAATAGTATCCCAGGTTAACGGTATAAACATATTAAGAATTTTCTGACCAGCCACGTTTCAGCAGAAATTGTCCGGTATTTCCTTTGTCTTTGTTGTATATTAAAATGATTAACTGTCACTGTCAAAAATTAGCCAGTATAACCACACTATCCACTTCTTGATCAATATAACTACTAGAGCTAATGTTGCCCTTTTTTTCAGATTATTGACAACTGAGGGGGCTAGATTAAATATATTCTTCTGTGTAAAAAAGGACAATCATTCACATGTCAAACAAAATTGTATTTCTTTTCATAAGCTTTGTATTGTTTTCTTTATTTGCACTCCATACCTGGGTAAACATTCAGAGGTAACCAGTTAAGTTTAGGTTCTATTCAACTTAGTTAAGCCTACAGTTTCAGTGCACTGATGTCATTCTGGATGGCAGACAGTACAATACATCCTGAGTGGGAAATGAATGTCCAACCAGCTAGCAACATCTGTAGAGCCATGATGGCGAGTTACCGTGACTGAACATTTAGAACAGGTTTTATCACACAGGTCCAAGCTCAGCAAACCAAGAACAAAAGACAACCAACAAAGGAAGCAGTGGCGGGTCAATGTGGGTCAGTGCACAAAGAGCGCGACTTGTTCAGCCAACAAATCTGTCTGCGGTATAAAGAGTAAGGTTCATCAGTTAGACAGGTTTTGTCACAAAAGTTATCATGACGTAAGTATGTTGCACGTGTCAACGCGTAGTATGGAGCAGTATGGAGTATATGAATAAGTCAATCAGATTCCCAGTGTTTTCACAAGACCACAGAAATCTCCAGATGAAGTGTATCTGTTAATAACCTCCGTTAATGCTGCTGCAGAACCCGCAGCTCTGAGCCTGGGACAGTGCACTTTATTTCAAACAAAAGAGGAAACCCATAGAAGCTGAAGATAAGAGTGGTCGCGGTAATTAAACAGCTTCAGCTTGATCCATCGGAAAATGCTCAGCTTTTATACCACCAGGCTCTCCTCGTCTACTAATCCATACCACAGGAAATGCAAACGTAGCTTCCTGTCTCACTGTTGTAGTGGGGGAATTGAGCGCTGTGGCTGAAACCTTAGCCAAGAAAGCAGCAATTACATTACTCACATTATTGTAAACTGATCATGTGTGGGGGGAAAAAAAATCATAATGTGGGAGGGGAGTTCACCAGAGGAGCTGACCGAAATTCCAGAGCTCATTTTGATGTGTAAGATTTGTTCTGGCTGATGGATCCATTTCAACTACTTTTCTATAACAGGGCAGGAATGACTTCTTTATGATACCAGAGTCAGCTTCACTGGTACATTCTTACTCATAACAACATTATATGGAAACTCCAGTGTTATTTATAATGCTTTTCAATATAGAGTCAGAGTCTTATGCTTTTCACTGTTCTTCACTCTGGTTTCAGATACAGGGTTTTGTAGCCTTTAAATCTGGCCCAAAAAGAAATTTAGCCAGAGGACTGAATTTCCTTCGATGTTTTTGGTGTGTGAACTTTAACAACGTTAACTTGATGCTTGTTCTACTTGTCAATATGCTACTGTGAGATCTATTTATATTTAATTTTTGGCCTCTGTGTCATGCAGTGTTTATTTAACTCTCAGACTGTGCTCATAAGGAAAACAACAGCATTGGACATTTATTCATACACTGAACTCATCTTTGTCACAAACAAACATGTAAAATCATGACAAAGTAAATGCACATACACATACACACACACACACACACACACACACACTGAAATGCTGAGAAAAGGTGCAAATCCTGTTTCAGAGAAGGTCGTGTTGGGTGGTTTGGTCAACAAAGTTTACCTCTCCTAAGTTAGCTTAGCATAAAGTCTGTTTTCTCCATTGGTTACCAGGTAACTGTAAGGGAATTCTTTTACTTCTCTCTCATTCTCTTTTAGCTTTTAGCTTGACCTTGGTCATCGCCGTTGTTCTAAAATCTCAATGGCAGAGACCCAAGCTCTCTCTCTCTCTCTCTCTCTCTCTCTCTCTCTCTCTCTCTCTCTCACAGAGATAGCTGGGGAGCAGGCTGATACCAAGGCCTTGACAGTGGCAGATGATTGGATGCTCACTTGGCGAGTCTTGACAGCGTAACTCTGTCCTGTTTCGACTATTTCACCCATGAAGTAGATGCTCAGTCCCTTCCTTATTGTCTATTTTGGGTTGTTGCCTAGAATAGGTGAAGCTATTTTCACCATTCTCTAAGTTGTATAAAAGACTAGGGTCGGGGTTTCTCAGGTCAGGACTGGAGGATATCACATGCAGCTGTATTGATGAATCCTGATTCTCCTTGAGTACTCAAGTTCAATAAATCTTTCAGCATAAGACATCCATAAGATGCGGGAGTCTTTATGGAGACAAGGCTCAAGGCTACTGTTTCACAAACAAATGGTGGATTTGAAGCAGCAAGACTTGGTGATGTAATCTCTGGGAAGGCACTTCAGTATTATTTAATATGACGTCACTCTGATAATGTAAACCAGTTTACTCAAATATTGGAGGGGACCATTCTGATCTCCCAAAACCTTGAAATGTCTTTACCTTCCATATGCAAATCTTTACCTTTGATTTTGTTGTTCAGGATGTAGGACCTATTAGACATTTTCCAACACATTCATTCATTTATGTTTTCTTCTTCTCAAAATGTTAAAGATGCAGCAAACAATTCTGGAGAAAGATGGTTGATTACTGAATCTCTGATTCTCAAACCAAACTGTCAAGATTTGACAACCCGTGAATGAGACTCACCAATCACCCATCTAATAGCAAATTGTTATTTCCTTCCATTTCAAAATGTCATATATTTATTTAAATAGGTTGAAGAAACAAAAAGGGAACCAGTGCATCACTATTACTGCCACTGTCAAATTTCACTGGTTTAAATGGAAATATTGTTTGCATCTCCGAGACTCAAAGGTTTTGTGATTGTTCGTCTGTTAATCAGCCACCTGCTGAGCTCAACTGCTGCCAGATGAACGCATGAGAAAGTGTGTGCAAGCGTGTTTGAAAAATAGTTCCTAAATAGTTGGTTTTAAAAACGACATAGCAGGAGATGCAAGGTGCTTGAAAACAAGTGTGAATGAAAGAAAGAATTAATCATTAGAAAATACATAAACCGACTTCATTGTGTTTGTTTGTATTTGCTCTATTTCCATTGCAGTGTTGTGCACCAAAGTCCAATAACATTAGGAATATGTGCAGCATATCACACACACACTTTCTATAATAATCATACTCTTTACATTTCGCTTCATTAATTCTAAAAAATGCCACTGAAAGCTACACATAAAGGCTCACGCTCATTATTTGTGCCACTACGCTATAAAAATACAACATGTTTAACACAGTAGTTAAAGCTGTGATTTTGTCCTGCGGTGACATTGGCTGCTGAGATTCAAGCTATTCATCGACCGGAATCTTTCCTCATGAATTACACATAAAACACCCCATCTGTCATTCAAACAGATGCATGCATTTTTTTTAGGAAGCTATTATGTAAATTTATTTCTAACATTTTTGACCCGTTTATCATTCAGTGCAAGTGAAACTTTTTTGATTGGTCAAATATTGGTTAAAATTGTGATCTGTTGTTTACCTTCAGACTCTGCTGAGCCACATTTGAGCTCAGCGCTGTTTTTTTGCAGATAATGAGGTCTGTGATTACCATCTTAATAGGCATTAATAAGAAATGAGTGATGGCACAAGGCACATTTGCAAACAGTACACAGAGAATGGAGTATCAAGGAATTAAGCACACTTGGGAAGCGAGCTATAATCTCATGAAAATTCAATTAGCCCACTTTAGAAATGGATTATAGACGAGAAATAAAATTAGGAGGACAGAGTGGAAAATAGGAGCACGGAATCAGTAGTATTACTACTCTTGACATACTCATACATTTTCACAAAGTCCTGTAGCAGGAGATGCATTTACTTCAACTTAACAAGGCTTTCATTATTGACTTTTTGTAATTTATTACTAATTTTATTTACAAATTAAAAAACTCCCATTCATGTACTGCAAATGCAACATTTTGACAATATTTCATAAAACTAATAAATCTGGTGCCATCTTTAGGATTTTTAGAAGGAGGATCAAAATGAGCATTGTAGATAGAGTGTAGTATTCTGGCCTAAAATCTGTTATACAAGAAAATGATGTGAAACATCTGTGATGATTAGGAATCCAATCGAAATGTTGGTCTGTCGGTAGACTATGCCACCTTCGTCCAGACTGGAATACTTCTAATACACTCAAATCCACTGCTATGAAATTTTGTACAGACATTCATGGCCCTCAAATAATGAATGCATTGACTTTGAGCATCGTTTATTTTTTTGCCTAGTGCCATCATTTAATCAAATAAATTGGTCAAATAAATTGATAGTTGCAGTAATCACCCAATATTACCTTACTAAAGTCTCTGTCTTGTGTATACTTTACATTACATATGCTTTACATTAACTAACTGCAGCAGGCAAAAGTTTGTCTGAAATAAGGTGAATCATTGACCAGACATTAAATCAGAATGATGATTCTTTCCGTTTGGCCATAGCCTCTGTTTAAACAAGCTTTGTGGAGAAATTTGAGATACCTTCGGGAAAGAATAATTGATAAGTTTTAGACAGTGTGATCAGCATATTCCCTTTAAGCCTTTACTTTGTTCTTATTCATTCAGAGGACTTTAAAGAAGGAAATTTGAAAATGGTTGTCAGTGTAGTCATAAAACAGCAAATCAAAAAACTTTCATACAGGATTTTTTTTTTTAAATTGAATTAACAAAAATAACCCAAAGACCATTTGAAGAAATGCAAATCATTTGACAGGAATGATACAGCAAAAATATCTTTAAAGTCTGTGTTAACCAATCAATTTGAGGGTCCATTGATTCCTGTGTTTGCAAAATAGGTGAAATGGAGAATGGTGAACCCAGAAGTGACCCAACACGTAGTTTATCATCTAATCCTCCACAGTATGATGGAAACCAATATAAGAGCTCCTAATGACCTAAATGGACATTATTTTTCAGTCACTTAGCAATTATTGGACAACAGTAACATCGTCTGTCAGCAAAGTCAACTAGAAAGATAGATAAGCATTTCAGTAAATATCTGCAGAGCCTCTCGTAGAACACAAAAATTGATGATTGGATGTTCCAAATCACAGAGTCAGTCAACCTTTTCAACTGTCAGACGGAGAAAAAGTCTACTGAAGCAAAAACAGTAAAATAACTTCAGAGTAAAGTGTCCAGATTTGTGTGATAATGATGTGGACTGGGCACTTTACCAATTAAGGTGGTAAGGTGCACAGCAGAAATGACTTGTAATAGCAGAAGCCATTGGAATTGTAATGATATTCTTAATTATGTTGTCAGTTTTATTAGTCACATTTTAATCTTCTTTATGTTCTAAATTTTCTGTTGTCCATTGTTTTTTCATCTTTTTACTGCTGCTGTATTGCCTTTCATCTCTCATCTATCGTTTCTTTTGTCTCTTTTCTGTTGTCCTGTTGTTTTTTTGTTGCCTCATGTCTTGTCTTTCGTCTGTTAACTCTTACCTTGGGCTTAATCTGGAACACACCAGACTCCTTGAAAAGTGTTAACTGAAAAAGATGACACTTACGGAATAAAGACTAGAGAACAGAATAAAGACTGTGCTTTTTTTGCATTTTTATGAATTTGCCACCAAACCACCAAAATATACTTCTTTCTGACTTTCAAGACTGTAATATCTTGTGCATACTGATGTGGTTTGTCTAGCCTGCGCAGTTTTAAAGCAGTCTTCCTTTGCACAATAGAATCTAATGTGGGCTGACTGTCTAAGCTCACCTGTCCAACTTTCCACCAACAAGCAGACTCTCCTCAGTCTTCAAAAACAATCATCATGGTGGAATCTGGGTTATAATTAGCCTTTCTATCATGCACTATGCTCCAGGCTTTCAGCTTTGCATTGTATTTCACAATTTCAGTTTGTAAACAGAAATTTGGCACACAGAATGAAGAAATTCTCTAAGGGTTTGAGGCTGTTTCCAGTCTTTACTTCCAGAACATTTTGTTTTTTTCATCATCTTCCAAATTGTGAAAATGGCTGGCCTGGCTCTATATTGTGTCATGTGGTGATTTAGATGCTCCAGGGATAGCATAAAATCAAGAGCCAGTGACCTTACAATCAAACACTGGCCATCAAACCTTTAATCTGCCTGCAGAGGTGCAGACAGATTAATAGATTTCAGTGGGAAACTTTACCTCATATAATTGCTGTAAAGGTTTTTGAGAAAGACACGAAAACAAACATCATTTCTACCAAACATACTGCAGTTAAAGTTGTCCAATAATGAAAAACAACACACTGATGAGAGAGTTTTTTTTTTTCCGTGCTGAGGTATGTGGAGTCTGACAGAACAGGAAAGGGATGCTAAAATATGTATGGTTTGGCCTTTGGGGTGAGACCTATGGAAAGGCCATAAATAATAGATGGGCTATAGCTCCTATAGATTTATCTGTTTATGTTATTTTCTTTAAAAAGAAACATCTTGAATTCTGAATTGGGAGAAAGATCAAACCCACTGTAACATCCACAACCTGCAGTTATTCCGGTTCCTTAGAACATGAATTTCTCCTGGGTAAATCTTAAACCTATTAAAAGTTGCAATGATTTTAAACAAGTACAGACTGAAAATATTTGATAGTCATAACTCTTAAAAGTTATTTAGGTCTTGGCTGCTTTAGTTTGAAATTGAATAGCTGTAGCCTCATGTCTCCATTTACAGCTGGAGGAAAATGGATGTTAATGGCCAACTGCAGTCACATAAGTTATCATCAGTCTTCCTACTATTTGGCCTTATAGCGTTTTCCCCAGTGTAAGATTAAAAATCGTTTTGTTTGTTTGTTTGCATGCTATTGTGTAGTAGCGCAAAATGGCCCGTTTAAACTGTTACCGGTAGGCTGCAAAGAGATGGTCATCATTTTTTCTTGAAAGTAGTTAGTTTTTGAAGGGAATTAGACATTTCTTTAAGCAACATACTTTGGCTTCCCAGGTGTTAAAAGATGCAGCGTCTTGGGGAATCTTGATGACAGTCACTGGATTTCAGGCTTGCTGAGTCGACAAATTGAGACAAGTCAACCATGATAGTGCATTCATGAGGAAGATATGAATCAAGAAAATGTGTGTATGTACCCCCATGACCATTTTAAGGAATGTGTTTCATTTTCAAACAAAATGCACTACATCCTCCCTGTGAGGATTCAACCGTGTTTTCATTTCTTTGCTCAATCAAGAAACAAAGTGCTAATTAGTGAGTTTTCAAATTGCTGCAAGACTTTTTTTTTTTTTATCTTTGGACAGAGCCCAACTAGATGTCCCCTATTATGTTAAGCTAAGCCAACCAGCTGCTGGCCATAAATTCATATTTAATGAACAGACATGAGTGGTGAGTTGATCTCCTCTCAGTCCTGGCAAGAAGGAAGTACCATTTTTGTTTTTTTTATCCTTCGAGCAGGAACACCTGTACCAAAATAACAGACTGCAAAATGATAGGATTCAAGGATTGAAGGATTCAAGGAACTTTATTGTCATTTCACACATGTAGAAACATGACAACAACAAAATACCTAATGCTATAAATATAAAACAACACTATATAAATATAAAAAAAACCCAATCAGATAGCAGTGAGAACTGAGGGTGGCAAACAAAGGAAAAGTATCAATAAAATATCTTCAGACTTCAGATTCTGCCAATATGATCTCTATTTTCACTTGTTCTGTTTTTTTTGGCCGCTCATAATTCAGTATTTGGTTTGTTGAAAAGATACTGAGCAGACAGACACACCTGGCATTTGAAATGGAGTCCTACTTTCATCTCTCAGTGACCTCGTTCACATACATCCTCTCAGTCCTCTGGCTTTCACTGCAGCCACTCTCAGGGTTGAATGATGCCTGATGAGACAAGGCTTTACCTTCAGATGATTCCCAACAGATCTCATACAAGGCACATACAGGGTACAGTTATCAGAGCCATAATCTTACCAGATAACGCTACTATTCACACTTTCTTTTTCAGCCATCAACTGTTTTTGGACTACAAACAGAGAAAGAAATAGACAGACATGCAGAGAATGTGAAAAAGAGAAAATGAGTCCGGGATGGACGAGAGGGAGAAAAGCAGGAAAGAGAAAATATTTTATTTTATTTTATTTAAAAATAAAAAAATAAAAAAATCAAAACCTCTTTCCGCTCAGTATTTGGAGACTTATAAAAGCAGTCCATTGAAAGAGTGGATCCAGTGAAGCCAGGTGATATAAGCTGGAGAATGGATGAGAGCAGGTGGGTGCATTGCTATGAATATTAAATCAGATTTCTGTGTTTTCTGTAAGTTAAACATCCATGATCATCACAACCTGACATGATGTTTTTAGAGGATACCATGGCAAAGCTAAATCACTCCGTAGCTTCAAATAAATAGTCCTATGCGACAAAATGTACTACGTCTCTTTGTGGAGCTGCAATCAGAAAAAAACTTGACAAAACATTTTGTCATTGTCTTTGTCCAGACACTGTCCTTTTAGGTCTAAGAATATAAACATATCTGATAACTGTGTTTGTTAACACATTTTTTTAAATTTACTCTGTAAGAGAATACTGTTCACTAAGCAATTTGCACATGAAGACAAGCACCCTCATCAAGAACCTGTAAATTCTCTTAACTCAGAGATGCTTCCTCTTCAAATTGCAGGTCAAGTGCTCCTTCAGGAGCTGAATCCATTAATAGTAATGTATTATACAAGAGGCACTCACAAAACACTGGCAAACAACAGGTTTTGGGACAGTCTTGATATCTAACCTCCAGGACATATTAGATGAAAGCGCAGAGGGAACAATAAATAATTTGGCTATTTGTGCATGCAAGAAATGAAATTACAGCCAATGGCAAGGTCTATTTAAGATTAGTACATTTAGGCTTCATTAAACTGTAATTAACCTACAATTTGCCTTTGGAGATACTCAAGTTAACATGATTACCGAAAAGTTTTTGCCCTTCATTTCAAATTACCTTGTGCTTTCCCTCAATGACAAAAAAATGTTCATTGATATTTTCAGGGGAGGATAGAACATATAAAAAGGAAACCCACTGTTTCTCTAAATCAGAAAAAAATCCTCAAGGTTTCCATTTCCTCTCCTGACAAGCAAAATGAAAAGAAGAACCTTCACAACAACACATCAACACCAGTTTTTTTTTGAGAGGTGTTAAATCACCAGAGAACAGACACAGCCACTCTAAGCAAAATAGGCCTTCTACCCTTACCTTGTAAAATGCACATGGAGAGTAGGATATATAGTGGAGTTACAATTTAGTGACATTGTACAGTAAAATCCATTGCCTTCATTGGGAGTTATAAATGTAGTGCTGAAGGGATAGAAGCAACTTGTTTCATCCCTTCAGCAATGAGCGGATAGAGTCTGACACGTACAAGGCTATTGATCGGAAAGAAGCAGTATGTTTTCAGCCTGCTGAACACCCATCCGTTCATATTCAGGATATGTCAGTCTGTATATGTGCACTTTGTGCACACACAAAGACTTTACTCCCAACATGACCATTTGGAGCTGAAACACACTGTTCACTCCATCGGTGCAGGCATGCAAAACTAGAGGAGCCCTTTGTCAAACTGTACCTTAAACACACCTTTAATACTTGGTACATAGTGTGTATTCTTAGGAAAATTCCATTTAGTCAGTTGGATTCACTCTTTGACCGGATGAATCTGGCACTTCTACTTGTACTATGAAAACTATGTTATGTAAGTACTGTTAGAAGAGACTTTTTAGATAGACAAGACGATAAGATTTTCAAATGCTCTGTCATCAATGCAAGGTATAATGCACAGCAGATTGTACAACTAAAACCTTGTGGTGTCTGACCTTCAGAACGATCTGGTGGCCCACCAATTAGATAAATCTTTTAAATCCCAAGGGTCTAATAAGGACTTTAAGTCTGCTGGCAGAATGTTAGCATGCTGTCAGAATGCTAACATACCCAAAATGATAATGCTAGCATGTTAATGTTCAGCAGGTATCTTTTGCAGGTATGTGCTCTTAAAAAAAGTAGTTTATTAAGATGAAAGGGTAGTTGCTGATGAACTGACTAACCAACCAATAGACTGACAGACTAACAACGTCATCCCTAAAGTCGTGGCTCTAGCACAATAGCAAGCAAAATATTATAATAATAGTTATGTATATGGCAATTTAATAATAATAATGATAATAATAATAATAATAATAATAATAATAATAATAATAATAATAATAATAATAATAATAATGTATATTTTTTTAAAATACAGGCGCAACATATCCAGAAATGGTGGGTGGGTGTTGAAGGGTTTCAGTAAAAAAAAAATACTAACCCAAGAAACCTCTATATAGAAAAATATTGTTGTATTGTATTGCATATGTTCCATGCTGGGATGCAAAAGCTTCAGACTCTGGATCAAATATATAACTACAATAATTTCAGTTTTGACTAATTATGTTTGTTCAGTACTGATGTTACATATTATGGTTTAAAAAATCAAACACTCCTCCATATATTGCCATCACTGTTGCTCAATAACTATAGTGTAGGCAAAATGTTTGATTGTGAAAATGGCCAGCATATGTGTGTATGCCCTCCACCGAAAGGACACCTTTGGTGGATGATTCAGAGAACAAAGTTGGAGAGATCCTTTGAAAATGCTTTTAAATATTTTAGATAACACTGATTAGATTAGGAATGAGACCCAATGTAGGTCATATAGATCTCAGGTTGTAACCTCACACCAAATCAAAGTAACATGAGACAGACTTTGAACTTCACATAGAGCCATCCGGATAACCTTGGAATCACATTTGAAATGCTCCATTGTTATTGAACATTCGACAGAGATAGCACAGGCGACTGTTTGTAGTCTAATCCATGGCAGGCCTTTACTGGTTCCTCCTTTCTTTGCCATAGGGCACAATGTTTCATTTGAGCATATTGTAAAAGGTAGAGCAGACAGAGATGCATGGGAAATCTCCAAAGGGATTTAAGGCTCCAAATAAAAGATGTATGATGCGCTGTGAGCGTGTGGAAAGGGAGAAAGGAGAAGGTGGCAGTATAGCCTACTTTGCAGAACTGGGAACTGAACAGAAGCCAGTTTGGAATGATGGATTTACCATCTGCCTCACTGGAAAGGTCCTGAATGAAGTGGATGTTTGTGGAGATATTGTGTTCAGCCTGTAGTGATGTAATGAGAAATGGTCATCACCCAACAGCTTCTATGTATTTTTGACCAGCAAGGTACTTCATTCCCAGCCTCTTGTGGAACCATACAAAGCCAAATATGAGAAGTTCTAACAGAAATGCAGTAGATTTTCAAGTGATCAAATCATACAACTTATTAAATCTTTGACACTCCAGAAATTTTGGAGCTTGGCCAACTCAGTAATACAGGATCCAGTTCAGAAAGCTTGACAGTATACGTGCACCCTTTATGACTTTCCTGGGAGACTTCCATTTTTCAACATCAACTCCCGGGTTCTTCCATCACAATTCTTCAGTATTTGCCACCAACTATTACAAATTTTAAAACCCTTTTTCTGTCACAACCTGCTTCTGGCACTGTCATCATGCGTACGCCTCTAAAAGTCTTTTTATGACAACACAGCTGGCATGATGCTCAAGCCTCGTTCTCCTCAGTGAGAGAAATGGAGAGTGCTAAGAGAAAGAAATACTTGGGCAAATTTCAGATGTCCTGGAAAGAAGAATTCATTTTTTAGGGTACATTTTGAAGGAAAGGGGCATATATTTTGTAAAATGTGCATTGTTTTTTGTTTTCGTTGACAGAATGAAAACTAGCGGATATTAGTTTAAGTCAGAGATTCTTGGAAGTCCGCGGTGTGAATTACTATGTATTACTAAAATTAAAAGTATGAGTAAGTATTTAACATAAAAATTCTTTTGCAGTGTGCATATTTGTTATTTTTATTCTTTATTTCAGTATTTCTGGAGAGGACTCCCAGGCCTGTGCCACTCTTCTGTACTTAATATGTTGTGTTTTGTGTACTATGTAGGAATGGAAAACGAGACATATATGTGTAACAGTTAGCTTACAAACACCTCATCCATCCATCCATTTTCTATACCGCTTATCCGTCAGGGTCGCGGGGAAGCTGGAGCCTATCCCAGCTGACTATGGGCGAGAGGCGGGGTTCACCCTGGACTGGTCGCCAGTCAATCGCAGGGCCAACACACAAAGACAGACAACCACACACTCTCACACTCACACCTAGTGGCAATTTAGAGTAGCCAATTAACCTAATGTGCATGTTTTTGGTATTGTGGGAGGAAGCCGGAGTACCCGGAGAAAACCCACGCAGGCACAGGGAGAACATGCAAACTCCACATAGAAGGGCCCAGACCGGGATTCGAACCTGGGACCCTCTTGCTATGAGGCGACAGTGCTAACCACTGCACCACCGTGCCGCCCACAAACACCTCAATAAAGAATAAAAATTTAGGAAGTCCTACTGGGTGATTCTCAGATGTACTGTGACGTCCAAAAAATATTGAGACAATGAGCACATGTCACATTCAAATATATAGAGTTGTTTTTAGAACTTGAGGACATACCCAAAGACAGATAATGAGTTGCTAATAAACCCTATGACAGCAAAACAACAAATACGATGGGCCATAATCAACCAGTGATGAGATAATTACTTCCTCTTAATGAACAGCTTCTTGACCTAATTTACTGTCATGGGAAAACCATCACAGACACATCCAAAGCATCTCTACACCACAGTTTTTATATCAGATCAGGAGCTGTGATATATTTCATGTTGTGTAACTGATGAGCCCCTTATCGCAAAGCACATATGTCCTTATCTTGCCGTCTTTTATCTACAGTATTTCTGTCCCGGGGAAATCAAAACTGAACATCATATTGCGTAACAAGCTTGACAGCCCAAAGGTAAAAGCTTGCAAGACGGAGTGAGAGGGAGGACTAAAGTAAGGGCCAGTCGAATTCAGCTATCTGCTGACCTTGGTTTTCTGTGAAGACAAACTGCAACACGAACAGACATTAATGGATAGTGTCTCTGTAGTAATACTCCTCTCTCTATGTCTCGACCCTTGCTTGCTCTCCATTTTCCACCCTTGGCTAGAAAAAGGCCCTTTCACTCCTAACATAGAAGGAAAGCCCAGGTCTTAGCTTTAATAAGGCCCCTGAAGGTTTTCACTCAGGGGCCAGAGGGGTCCATCCAATCTCTGGAGCATTAGACTCGTCAGTACTGAGACTATACATACAGTGTTTGTACCAAATATTCGTAAACATGCAAGTGGTTAGTAACATGGAATCAAAACAGGAAAAGCAAAATCACATTTTTTTGTTAATTTTTATTTACATTTTAGAAAATACACTTATTTATTCTCTTGTCATCAGTTAGATGAGAGGAACTTAAAATGAAAAACTCTGATCTCAGTATTATGATAAAGGCAGAGTAAAGCACCTGGTTATATTACTATTATATTATTATTATTATTATTATATTACTAAGGAGGCAGGTATTGCTACTCACAGACCTAGAAAGAATACCAATGCAATGTCTGTTTTCAGCCCTCCCAGTGGTAAGGAGTAAAACATAGGCTAACAGAATTTGACACAACATCTGAACTCTCTTCATCAAGTGAATGTTCGTCCATTCACTCGTTTTACTTTGGTCTCTATCATTCTCCCTCTTCGCCTTCTTGTCTGTCAGCAGGGTTCTTTCTTCTTTGGTAGGCAAGAGTTTCCACAGATACTCCAATCGTTCCACAGTTACGGAAGGATAGCTGTTTTCATTACACAATGGCAGATGTGCTTCCTCTGTGCTGGAAATGGAGCCTGGACAGGAAAGGAAAAATCCTGTCCAGTGGCAGACTGAAAAGCACAGTGGAAGCTAGGCCACATTTTTCCATATCTGTTTCACTGTACAACCACTGTTTACTTCATAATTGTAAGTTTGAGCAGAAAAGTTGTTTATTTCCATTTAAGGTTAGGGGGACTTTCATCATCATGGTCAACCTCTTAAACATGGTAAACAACAAGTTTGATGTTTTGCTGCTCTATGAAGTCACACAGTGTCCTCCTTTGCTCCTGGATGAAAAGAGTCATAATTACTACAACTGGCTGCTTTGTCACTTCCATATCTCAATTAATTAAACTATTCAAAAAACTGTAAATTTAAACAATTTTGCAAGGGAGCTGTGCGCAGGAATGTGTTTTGACCAATGAATGACCACCTTTTGTTGTTTACTTAATTAATGACCACCTGGTAGGTGGAATTCTTTTGCTTCTTCTTCATTTTTTCCATTGGACAGAGCCACATCCACATCAGCTGTTTCCCCCTTTTGTATAGTCTCAAAGCTAAGATTACCAGCTGCTGGCTTCATATTTACCAGACAAACAAAA
Organism: Scatophagus argus; assembly: GCF_020382885.2. Lineage (NCBI taxonomy): Eukaryota > Metazoa > Chordata > Actinopteri > Scatophagidae > Scatophagus > Scatophagus argus. The sequence goes on along the minus strand of NC_058510.1, from coordinate 11,418,057 downwards.
GAGTGGTATCAAAACCTGTTTCCCAAAATGCTGACATTTTTTAACCGACAAAGACAGTTCTTTTCATAAAAGCATGGAAAAAATATCAAACCTTGCCTGACACAAAGACAACTTTTGATAAGTTCCAGTATTCTCAGTAATATCTTCCTTTTACAAGAAAAATGAACAAAACTGTCATCTGAAAAGAATGTAGACATTCGAACCCCTTCTGTCACGCAGGGTGAAATTGCTCCTTTACTCGAGATTGCGATTTTGAGATGTTTTCTGAAGGCAGTGCTGAGACTGTCTCTGCAGTGTAGCAACATTATGTTAATGTTGCAAGAGCTGCAGGGAACAAAAGCTCCTGACTGATGCTATGCTGTGTATCTCGTATAAGAGCAGCTTCAGTTGAACACCTAGGAAACTACAGTAATGTAACAAGAAGTAATCAAATGAAATGCTTTAATTAGCTTGAGGCTGTGGAGAAATCGCTCTTAATCGATAGAGCACCAGCTAATATCATATTCATTAATGCATTCAACATTGATTAAAAGTTTTTCACAAACTGTCAGGTGTGGATTTTTATCGGGTGACACTACTGCCCTTTTCTGTGTTCTGGAAATGCCATTAGTTATAATTATGAATTCAACTGTTAACATATTGACTCTCTTCTTAATTAGAAATGTAATAAACCCCATGAAGACACAGCTCCCCATTATCTTCGGCACAAATGTGGCCGATTGAACAGAATAAATCAATGTGCCTTTGTGATTTTCCTGACGGCACCTATGGTTGTCGGTGGCAACCAAGTAGATCAGTAAATGGCATAAGAGGCAGTGGTGGGAAAATGAAACACTTTCATCATCCTGAGACTTTAATTTATGCTGTTTTATTTGGAAAACAATGGCCATGACTTCTAATCTTGTCTGTTCTCATTAGGGGTGTGCAACAGTGGATCATCTGTTTCCATCTCTTCTTGTCCTCTGCATCTTCCTCTGAAACGACAGCCACCTGCATGTCTTTTATCACCACATACACAAAATTCCTCTTAAGCCTTCCTGCTTTCCTCTTGTCTGGCAACTTCATCTCTCGTGTTCTCCTCCCGAATCTCAACCTCCCTCTTTGTTTCTGTCCCTCTAATATGCTCCTAACCCTGTTCATCCTTGTCATTCCCAACACAAACATACCTGTACCTCTCCAGGCTCTCCTCATCTCCTCAACAAAGACACAGTCAGACTCCCTCAACATTCTTGAAGCAAAGAAATGAATAGATAAGTTTTTCCTTTACAAAAAGGTGCACTTAGTTCAGACTTCAAGTACAATCAGGGAAACATTTTTTGTTAGAGTAGACTTACATAATATGCAGGTGGAGCCTTACTTAAGCATTTCAGTGAAAACTTTCACAGTAAAGCATCTACAAGGCGTTTTCATTTTTGTGTCTATCTTGGTGACTCCTGTGGACAAAAGCAGTAGTATTTCAGCCACCTTGGGTTGTAAAGGTCTGCGCCATTTTAGAATGCAGTTCTCTCCATCTGCTGAATGACTGACCAATGTTGACTTGTGTTTTCTCCTGTGCTTTATCACTTTGCTCAATTCCCATCTTTTTCTCTTTGCTGATCCTGCCCATGCGTCAGCCATAACCGTGAATGAAACACAACATCAAAAATGAAACTCTCCTTACGTTAGTTTGCTAATTTAGATGTAATTCTGATTACATTAGCTTATGTTTATTTCAGGAAGTTGTACGTGGTTAACTGTCATAGTGTGGCAATATATTTGTATATTTATTTATAGCAATATGCTTGGGAAGGACATTTTGAGTGTTTGGATACTGGGGTCTTTATTATAATTATGGCCTCGGTCTTGTCTGCGTATGTGGGTCATATACAGGCATAAGTATAGAATTAAGACTGTTTCATAACCAGCTGCAGACTCCTTGTGGTCTTGTCTGTCTCCCTGTTGTGTGTCTGTCGCTCTTCTCTCCGCATTAAAAAGTAAGATGTCTGCTGCTAACTGTCATGGTAAGCATGTCAAATTGATGGGCTATTTTTATCCAAAAAGCCAAGCGCAGGGGAGGGGACAGAGTCCATTTATAAAAGCCTAGCCTAAAGGTAAGGCTTTCAAGGGACAGATAATGTGGCTTTTTCCTATAGGAGAGATTTAAGCAGTCCATTTATTTATTTATTTATCTGAGCTTTGTTGTGTCAGTGAGTGCAAGTTGAACTTGGACTTGAGGTTGGTTTAGAAGTCAACAGAACTACAACACAGCCTGCGGTTCTTTATAGCAAAGTCAATAAAGCTCATCCTCCTAGACACTAATTCACCCATGTATATACTTTTAAGTGTTTTTTTATTGATTTTTTTCCCCCAGAACTTGCACTTCTTCTTTGATACATATATTCAAAAAAAAAAAACTTTCACTTTCAGTTTTGAAATTATACCCATTTTGAAACACTGGATGATACAGAGTTCTGTACATAGTTTAGTTTAGTTTAGTTTCACTTCTGAGTTTCACACATTGTGCAGCACTCACACTCAGACTGTTGGAAATGATTATATAATTGATTTAGCTTTCAATCAAAATCAAAATGGACCTCTGAGAGCTTGTAATTATATGAATAAATGGGCTAATTTTTCTGTGCCCCCAACCCCCCTCGCCCAAGATACAAAATATTTCCTCACTAACATTGAAATAAATTACCCATACAATCTCCTGGATTTACTGCTGGCGTGAAACCTAAGCTCATTATGTGTTATCACTTAAGTTTGGAGTCACCTTGAAACATTTGCTCGTGGGACAACTTATCATTATTATTATTTTGATTATTATTATTATTATAAATTCAGAATACTGTGTCCACAATATACATTTTCCACAGAGAAGTTGTCAACTCTATTTCAAAGTTGTTTCTCATATGACCGTCTGCTTCCCTGTGAGAACTTAATGGCTGTCCGAAGGAGCAGGTCAAATATTCATAAGCCTTCAAAGCGGGGCTGAGATGTCAGTGCAGTGACAGAAGGAGGCTCTCTTTCATCTAAGTGGGGATGTAAATAATGGTGGAGAAAAGACCTCTGACAGATTTACCATCACGTCCATAAATATTTGTCGACATTTGGACAAGTACTTAGGTGAGCATAGATCACACTATGTAATTTCTACTGCTATGGGTCTCTCAGTTAAAAGACATAAGAAGTGTGGGGATCATGGGAGTTGTTGTCTTCAATGTTAAACAACCACCTGTGCAGACAAGACGATGTTTTAAAGTTTTATTCAGAGTAAGTCACGTTTGCCCACTTCCTTCCTCGCTCTCTTGACTCACTCAGAAGTTAAAGTGACGAGCAATGAGTGGAACGTTGTCAGAAACGTATCGCTACACAAATCAACAAAACATCCGGTCTAGTCATTGTTAGGTATTTATTACAGAAATACTACATATTATATCTTTATATCAGTGATGATTGTTATTTATGCATTTAAAGGTGCAATTTGTCCACCTTCTGAACTGAAGTTTCCCTTTTTTTGCTCCAATTTTTGAATTAAATATTCCTATTTGTCATCTGAGCAAGAAAATAATCACCATAATAAGCTCCACCAGCTGTCACTATGTGTCTCACTCCTCTGCAGCTTCACCCCTCTGTCTCTGGTCCCTGCTGCCTCCCGTGTCCCCTTATCCCAGGAGTCAAAGTCCTTATCTGAGACGATGTAAATCACCATACTGACTCTGCCAGTCTCAGAGGCTGTACCTGGTCCCAATCTGCTGTCCAGCTGTGTTCACCGAGGTCCACTGCCAGCGGTGACCCCCCCTGCGTGATCCAAGATTGTGATTCAGGCATAGAGCTAACTGAACTAACAGTAACTATAGTGGCAACCTTCAAATTCTAGCCATATTTTTTGAAAGCAGGATTTTGGTGTTGTAGTTGGACCGAATCTACAAGCAGGAGCAATGCATACAGTGTGAGACAAAGTCGATTATTGTCCTCACCTGGGGCTACTTTTTGTGTTTCATTAACATTTAAAGCCAACTCAATACCACAATTACTGTTCCCACAATTTTAGGAAAGATGCTGGACATTTAAATTGATCAAGTCTAACTACTCTCTCCGTTGCTACTCAGCTAAATGATAATTTTGTCGGCGTGGAACCCCACTGCTTCTGTTTACAGAGCGGCATTCAGAGCATAGTGTGACAGCAAAGCATTCCTCCACTGTTAAACGGCTGTGTCAGTGGATGCTACCATCCTACAGATCTTAAGGCTGATTAATGCACCACCATGCGGTCAGACAGCATTTGCACACGCGACTGATGTCGTTTTAATATCTGCATATCAAATGTCTCTTTATCTTCCTGCCAACGGTATAAGGCACATTGCTTTTCCAGGACGGCTGACAGCCAGCACTAAGCAGGGTATAATTTCCCCCAGTCTCTAAATCAAGTTTAAATGAGACTGCTTGTCAGGAAACCTTAACACTTTATAAATATGTCTATTAAAGAAAAAGAAATGTTGGCTCCTCTTAAATCTCAAAGTGAACTGTTAAACAGAGTTTTAAATTACCTCTTTGCACATAGAGTATTTAGATAAACAGAAAACAAAACTCTAGCATAAATATTTTGCTGACAAGGATCTGAATGGGAACTGTCAATCAGGCACGGGAGGTTGAATTAAAGCATTTTTCTGGAAACTGTGGTCAATATACAGAAAGTGGTCCCAAAAGGCAGGAAAACGTGATTTGGCAAGGGCAGGAAAGCAGGCCAGAGAAAAGAAGCACTATGGCAAGTGCTCAACATATAGACAATGTGGAAAACTGGCGTCTCTTGAAACACAGGAGCTCAATGAGCAACAGGTGTGGCTTGATGAGGTAATGAGGGACAGGTGTGCAGGAGAGCACTGAATCAGGCTAACAACAGTCCAGGAATTTGAAAATCGTATGTATTCTAGTGCATCAATAAAGTGTAACTGCACATCCAAATTCTGATTGCTCCTTCCTTCCCAGCAGATGTAAAATAAGATTAATAAGTGACAATAAATTTATGTAAATATTAAATTTACACATTTTTCACATTTATTTACATAAACTTGATAATGTGTGTTCAGTCCAAAGAAGTTGTCTTTATGTCAGCATTAGCCTTGCAAGGTTCAGGATGGTTTTAAACAATAGATGTTGAGTGTGTTGAGCCATTTTAAACCCACAAAATGCTGATTTTTATACGTTTGGAAGGAAATTTGAAATTTATTAACAATAGCATGTGTTTCATCAAAGTACAGCCACATAATTTAGTTCAATTTGAATTTAGTTCAGTTACAGTTAAATTATGTTCAGTACCTCTTAACTGGAGTCACTGCCTGTCGCTAGCCAAATAGCAAAATTTCTGATCTGCTATTAGTTTAATTTTGCAGTTCAGTTCAGTTCAATTATAAACAAATAACAGTGCAATCTGAATGGATTTTGTATGCCTTTTATATCAATGAAGAATAGAAACATTTGCAATCAATCTGCTCCAATGTCCAGCCACTTTAGGAGACAGAGAGGGACTGACCTCTAATTTAGAAACTATTATGATTATTTTCTTCCGTTGACGGGCAGCGACAGAGATCAGTGACTAAAATATTCAGGAAGCAAAAAAATAATATAGGTGCAAGGCTGAAGAGGGAGAGAGAGAGACAGCGACAAATAGATAATGAAAGCATACCGAACATTTTTTTCTGTGCAGTCCTTGAATCACTTTTGTACTTTTTACTTTTTTTTTTTTTTTTTTAACACTTCTTTTACACTAATTGTATGTAGGGGATTTGGTGCAATAACTGTTCATATGCTAATCTATTCTGAAACTGAAACTCTGAATAATCTTTGAGTTAACATCATGCACGATCAGATGCTTCAAATGTTGATTTCTTGATTTCTGCTAATTTGAGGGACTTGGTACATTTTAGAGCTTCAGATGATGGCATGCCTTAAGTCCGAATGAATGCTAAATAATTTAGTAAAATGCTGCTCTGAAAAGCTTGGTTTGTGGATCTTTGTGGAATTTGCTTTACCAAATAGTGTTCCCTTCATCACAGACTGAGGGACATTGATGTGGCACTGATTTATCTTACTGATATTGAAGTACACAGTGATTTGCACCATAGGGCTGCAGATTAACGATATCTGAAGCATCTCTGGAAGTGTTTGTTCAGTTCCAAGTAGATGCCTGCTTGTCCAAGTTTTATTTCCTATATTTAGAGCCAGAGTTTCTGCTTGTGAGCCGTGCTTTCATTCATCACATCTCCCGCTGAGTGTATTTTGCTTGTTCAAATGTCATCCTCTGATTAGAAGTGTTGTGTTCTCGCTCGAAAAGAGTGCCAGTCTGCCGGCTTTCTCACCGCTACTGGAAGGATTATTTGTGGTGGAGTAACTGGAATGTTTTCCTGTCACGCTTTTTGAAGAGATCGATCTTCAACCTTTTGACTAAACGTGAGGTGCTTCCAAGTGTGAGAAATTTCAACTGCTTGTCTTGGCGCTATGCAGCCACAGCAGCTCTGAATTCCTTTTATCAGCTGGTGTGAAAAACAAAAACATGTTTATTTACAGTGTGGAGTACATGTAGACAGCTTGTAAAACAGTGTGAGTATTCTTCTCTCCGCTCTTTGTTTTGGACTTTGATAGCTTTTTTGTCTCACATACTTTTATGTGTTTATAGAAGCTGTTTGCTTGCAACTTCAGGAATTTATTCATATTCTAAGTGTGACAAACGCATGTGAAGATTTCACTTTTTTTCTTTTTATGATACGTAAACCATCTAAAAACTCATTAAATTAACAAGAAAAAACATTGTTACAAAACTGCAGTGTATGTGGGTTTAATTTTTCATGTATAACCGCAACTTTGTGCTTATACCATTTTAGATGCTGTATGTGCATTATCAGTAAAGTCATTTAACAACATTTCCTTCCCTTTGATCTACTGTAGTCGCAGTAGACACAGTACTGATATTTGTCCTTTGTCCCTGTTCTTGTCACACTGGGTTATTCAAAGAAGGAAGGACACTATATACTCTTCACTTGGAGTTTCATTCTTTCCATGTGATCTCGGTGGCGAACATCTCAACCTTCACCATATGCAAGCAGGACCAATAATTATTAAATAAGACTTCCCCTGAGACTCGGCTCTTTCTTCAACTCATAAGGGTCTTGTGTAACCATGTTTCTCTCGTCTGTCTTCTCGTACTTATTCTTTTTTACATCACATTGTCTGGGACATGAATGTACAGAAAGGCTGATGGAACCTTCAGTGTTGTGAGTATGCAGTCACTAATAATAGTAATAATAATAAGAAGAAGAAGAGGAAGAAGAAGAAGAAGAAGAAGAAGAAGAAGAAGAAGAAGAAGAAGAAGAAGAGGAAGAGGAATGATAATGATCTAATAGAACAAGAGTGTTGACTGATGTTCATGTTCAGTTGTATATTTCTGCCTTCCCTTCCTTTCCTTGACTTTTTGGATACCAAAATCTCCATTCATCCACAGAAATCTAAACACTAGAGTAAAGCCATGTTCAAAAATCTTTTGTTAGCAAAAACCAAACTCTATTAATCCTAACTGAATGTTAATGACAGCCGTCAGCACTTTCACTAGCCTGTGAATTGCTTACGCTAATCACTTCTGGAAATGGCTAATACTAATTGTCAATAATAAACATTCGGCCCACATTAGTCACCTAACCTAATACCAATCACAAACACAAAACTCAACATGAACTCAGTTTTTTTTTTTTTTTATACAAGTACACACAAAAAAAAATACACCATCCTGTTCTGTTCATCACAAATTCACTTAACACATTAAAGACACATTCCCAAACCTCTGCAATAATTTAATTAGTTAGGATCTCATGTGACATATGTTAACACGATGGTGCCATATTTAGCAATGTTGCCTGACAGCAAGAAGCTTCCTGGTTCAAACCCAGCCAGGGCCTTTCTGTGTGAAGTTTGCATGTTCTCCCCACGTATGCAAGGGTTCCCTTTGGGTGCACTCCTGCTTCCTCTCCCCGCACTTCAAAAATTTGTAGCTTAGGTTAATTGGTGTGACCCACAGATGTGCAAGTGAGCATGAATGGTTTGTTTGTCGTCCCCCCTCCCCTGCCCCAAGACCTTGTGCAGGGTAAGCGGTGATCGATAATGGATGGCTGAATACGTTAACAAGCTCTCATTTTCTTGTCAGTGAGTTGTGTGAAACTAAGCAAACCCTAAATTCAACCCAACACATCTGAACATTCCCATCGTAGATGAATTTAAAGGCCCTGTGAGGTGATGGCAATAAGCTCATAAGCACGACTTTAAATGCCCAATTTGGCAAGAAAAAAATGGAAGATCCTGCTGAGTTCGTGACTTCCTTCAATCAGCACTGATTGAGAGGTTTGCCACATTGATCTGAAGTCCCCAGGAGAGGCTGTTATTTCTGCTGATGCTGAAGATGGCACACATTATTCACCGTTCTGTTAGGTCCCAAATAAAAAATGCTACTATTCATGCAGCCTAGACTCCACATTACAGCTTTTATATTAAAAACTAGTAGAGATGGAACAGTGCTGATTGCAGTATCAGCATGTACCTCAGGCCTTATCATGTTTAGAAAACTGATAAGAAATAAAAATGATTTATGAACACACTCATGCATACACGTACATACACACCCACTAAAACCTGACACATACAGGAAAGAAAGCTGCCTTGCCCTGAGCTCAGATTCCTTGTGTTTTAGTGCCCTCCATTGCCACACAACCATATGCAGCCACTAATTCAGCCACAGTCCCTTCATTATACTGCCCCCACGTCTGTAATAATAAGTCATCCACTGAAGATGCACATAAAAACAGCCCCACTTTGAAAGCACTTTTGATCTTTATCGAACATCACCACAGCGTCACTCATCATTCCTCACTCTCACTATCCTCTAAGGTCTTCTGAGCTTTCAATAACGAAGAAGTGTATTATCATATAGTAATCATATAGTAATATATGTGTGATATTTACTGAGATCATCAGTTAAAGCACTATATGGACAAAAATATTGTTTATTATTTTATTAAGATGTGGCATGGAGCTGTTTTTCATTGGATGGGTTTGGTCCCTTGTGAAGTGAAGGGAAATCCTAATGCTTTGGCATACCAAGACATTTTGGACAATGCTATGTGTCCAACTTTGTGGCAACAGTTTGGGGAAGGTACTGGAATAACAGTAAAGCTGAGTCTTATTTAATATAAAGTGTTAAATTAAATATATTTCTTATTTTAAAGTCTCCTGCTGACAAACTGTTTGTGTTGTGACTGATAATAGTGCTATTATCCTTCTCGGTATGACTTCTTGACTTCTATAACATCTTATATATCTTTTATTTAGCTAGATATATTGCAATTCATCATATTTCAAGTGCATTCGTTTTATATACAATAATCATAATGAATCAATAAAAACACTGTGTAGATCTTAAGTGAATGGAGTGGTGTTAGACACAAGCGAGCTTACCAGACCTAAAAAAAACCCCCAAAAAACAGAGGTCAAACAGGGAGATATTTTCTAATGAGGGCAGACTAGCAGTAATATCAGTATTTATTTTGAAATAAATAAATGTAATATCTCTCTGTGATGTTTTGCAATCTGAGGGCTGCAGGTTGCAGCATCTCAGAGTCAGTAAAGTGAGTTCATCTAAAAGCTGTAACAGGTGAAGTGCTGAAATCAGAGGTGATGGAAGTCTTTCTGACACCTCAAGTTACATTCTGCCCCACAGTACACTTCTTTAAGTGCAAGGCAAACAACGTGCAAGGTTGTTTTTACTTCCTACTGTATCACGGGAGCTCGGCTCAAACCTTTGCTTTGGGACACTGAACATGAAAGGATGTGACACAGAGAGCTCCTTTTGTGAGGACTGACTCTGTAGAAGAAGCCAGATCTCAACAGCAAACAGCTGCTGAAGTGTCAGCACTCAATACACTTGAAAACTGTAACTACAAGCTGGTTGTCTGCGCTCTCAAACTTTTAAAACCACATCAAGTGTGTGAGGGAAAAACATCAGATCCCTCAAATATGTCAAATCTGGTTAAGCTTTCATACACGTTTTCTTCAAATAAAATGAAAGGTTGCTGGTGTGGCTTGCATGAAAATGCCAGTTAGGTGTTAAACTGCAGAAGCAACCCCGAGGGAGAGGCAGACCTTTCTTTTGACCTGGATTAAATATTGATGGCCTACGATAATAGAGGATAGAGCACAAATGTCTGTGTCACCGCACAGTGAGCTGGGTCATTCCTTTGTTAATTAACTTTAGGAGAGGGATTTATTTATGTACGTTTCCCAGGCAACGAGTTTAGTCATAAAATGTCCATTTAGAAATGAAATGTTCATCGATTTTGATGCATCTGTGTGTTTCTTCACTCTTCCCCACACTTCCATCATTAGTGAGGTTGTAAAAGCATGTAGGGCACATTTTGCACAGCTGCACTAAAAGTTAACCTTCAAATTTAATTAAAACTCCAGACAAGAAAAAAAAAGCTTCCCCCTTGACTGATGTGTGATTCATTAGTAAAATCTGGCAGCGAATTAGTCAAGTGAACCAGACAGATGCATTTACTCCATCCATGCTGCTTCTCAAGAACCTGTGATAGTGAAAACTGACAGGATCACAACAGCTAATTCATGTGCATATATGGGCCTGTATTCCCAACAACTTGTTTTGAATAGTATTCGGATTGTTCCAGTTGCCTCTTCTTGGTGAGGTGGCAAAATTTAGAGAAACGGGATTGAAAGAAGATGTTCTTCTTGTTATAGAAATCCTATTTCCGCATCTCCCCTTTCCAATAACCTATAATAGGTTTGATGCAGAAGAGCTTGTCAGTGGCTACAAAAACAAGATTTAGTCTTCAGACCGTGCCTGAGCAAGAGTAGCTGTAATGGAATAAGAAAAGGTGCAGACTTATGCTGACATCTGGTGGCAGATGTTTGAGCTTACTATCCTACTGTTATTTGTGTCATTACACAAGACAAGCTGTATTAGATGCATGTAATGTTGGTTTATTTCCTGGGTAAAAGTCTTTCTCTACGCAAACCTGACAAAATCATTGTTAGAGCAATAAATTCTGACAACATAAACAGACTAGGACAACTGCCTCATGTTATGGAAAAGTAAAAACAATACATATTTAAAGTAAGTAAAGTGACAAAGAGAGCTGTTTCCAGGTCCTTTAAAACTGACTTAAATTCAACTCTAATCAGTTCAGATGATTTAATGAGGTGAAACAGTGCAAGAGCTAACCACACCCAGTAATAAAATTCTATCAACCAAAACGTTTAACATCTTGGCTATGCATTAATAAATCTGACACAGAAATTTTAAGGTATATCATTGTGCACAGTGACATAACAGTACTTGTGTGTGTCATGTGAGTTAGGCCTGTGTGTTGGACCTCGGGGGATTATGGAATGGCGCTGTGTAAAATGCGCTGGTGTCTGAGATGCTCAAACTCTTAAAACATGTCATCAGTTCAAAAACACATTTATATGCAATTCTGACAAATGTAGGAAAGCTTATTTAGAATCAAGCTGATAATGAAGTGGTGAGTATATTTTGAAGCCGTTAAGGAAGGCCCAGTGTCCAGGTGCAGCTTATTTTGTAGAGAAATATTCAGACTGTTTCAGAACTTTCTCATCGGCGTTGGAATCAGGATTAAAATGAATTCATGCGATTTGTGCTCATGACTGTAACATCTGCATCTCTGACATTATTCACACTGCGTGCACTCGCATTTGGTTCATGCTAAAGGTCACGCTATTCTGAGATTCTGACTCATGTAAAACTTTTAACAGCCAACTGCTGCCAACCTCTGCGGCCGACCTTCACAGGCTGTGATTGAACCTGCGCTGTCTGGGCGAGAGACGCTCTGCTGAAGGTGACACAACACTGTGAGTCTGCTGAGATTGTAATTGGCGGGTTTTTCCATTGAACAGGTTTGATTAAAGATGTAAAGCTGTCATGTAGATGTGAAACTCTCTGACTCAAAAAAGACAAATGGACAGGTAATGAGTTGAAGCTTTATTGTCCCCTCTTCTTTCATGCACATGTTCTTGCACAAGGACATTTAGGACCATTTGTCTCCATACATGCTCCGGTATGCTGCATGACCTTATTTCACTTCTTTTACACTTAGATCCACTGTGCAGTTTATTAGCAATCTAAAGACTCTGAGTCTGTAGAACAGCAGCAAAATAAAGTAAAAGCTCACATTACAAGGAGGAGTGGACACTCAAACACTCTTGAGATAGATCAATTTGTAAAGAATTAATGCCAGGTTTTTGTTTTAAGATTGAGCAGTTGATTATTGGCACTTTTCCTTCAATCCACTTTGTCTCCCAGAAAGCCTGTTTTACACCCCTTAAATGAGGGGTGTAAACTCCTGGATTGACTCAGCACAGAAAATATAGAAGTAATGTTCAGTGGGGCATTGCAAACATACAGGAAATATCAAAGAAATATGCTAAAATGTGAAAAAACAGCTTAATAATCTATATAATGTTGGCAGTGTCTGTTCTAGGCTACTAATTAAATGTCATCAGTAACATGTGATAACTTTAATCATCATATTTAATGTTTATGAAAGCCAGTGAAATATTTTGATTTGTTCAGTCAGAACCACACCTGCTGTACACATATTCCCATTTTCTCCCATCAACACAGAAAATGTTTCAAGTCACACTTGTTGCATTCATACAATAATCATAATTGTCCTTGCTAAAAAGTACTTCAGTCTCTCTTCTCCTCTGCCATCTTCTGTCCTTCATTCCACCTTTAAAGCCTTCATCGCTGAGGGTTTTAAGTGAACATCTGCTCGTTGCTCAACCTGCAGGAGATCACTAATCTCCGACCACTCCAGTTGGCTCTCTCAGAACAGATAATTATTGTAGTCACCTCGCCTTACTGTCTGTGAATCTCGTTGAGGACAACGTCTGCGCTGAAGCCATCAGATATCCCGCTGTCCACAAACACGGAGTCTGGACAAACACGGCCATAATGTCATTGTATATAATATAAAAATGTCTTAAAAATGCAGGTGAGGTATTGTAAACTACGACCTGTGAACGTACCACTGCTACTGGTGCCATCGCTGATGACGGAGCAGCTTCGAGAAGTCAAGTGGGTTGCTGATGTGGTTGTGGGACCAACCGACATAATCCTGTTATTCTGGGTTGCCGTCCGACTCCATTCTGTTGACAAGGGTATATGACCAGCTCATTGGCTATTTTAAAATTGTGACTTGTAATGTAGTATTATTAATTTTTCACTCATGTTATTTTTCTGTTTCTAACTTACATTAGTTAGATGATCATACTCTAAATTCATGCAGGGGTGTAGATTTCGTAAGATTTCTATTTTGATGAACTTTTTATATATATGTATAATTTTATATCCCATCACATTTTAATTTTCCTTTACATAAAAAGACAATTCTACAATATATTGATGTGAAAATGGCACAAATTGTTACATCAGTGCAGAAAATGAAGTGTTTGAGGCTCAAAATTCCCAGGGGAGGATCCCTGTTGAATGTGTTCCCTCGTAATTTTGAAACGAAACCTACGCCCAGCTATACGCAACGTGGATATCACCGTGGATTCAGTGAGTTATGTTGTTGCTTGTATATTTTAGCTTATATAAGCTTACATTTTTCAGCAAACTGAGACCATTAAAAGCATAAATAAAGAATTAGATATTAGTGTAGCCATTAATTACTTTGGTACTGAAGAAAAATGAAAAGATGAGGACTCTCAGCCAAGTGTAGTAAAGAATGTTCTTTCTCTGGTTGCTAAAATTTATTCACAATGGACATCAGAATAATGATATCATCAGAAAATGTAGTGTGTCCAGAACTGACTCGAGAAGGAGGCTTTAACCATTTTAAAGTACCTTAATTGGCTCCATGTGCTGTGTCTCACAGCCCCTGTACTTTCTCCAACTGCTGACTGTGCTAAAAAGTGGCCAAATCAATTGGCCAGACTACAATAACTAAGCTGTCCATGTATTTTGAATAGCAGCATGTGCTTGTACCTTTCACCTCATGTTTCAATTTTGTTTCAAAATAGAGGGCCCAAAATGCAGACAAGGAGAAAAAGGAAAGAACAAAGGAGACTTCAGTAAATTTACTAAATGGTAAGAGAAATAAGAAAACTCAAAGCAGCTGGAAATCCAGGTATAAAACATTCAAAGGAAAGAATAACCCAAATCAACAACAGAAACCCAGGGGAAAAAAAACAGCAGCATAAGCAGATGCACAAGGAAATAAAGAAAGAAGGAAAGCGAGACAGGAAAAGACAAAAAACACAGGCAAACTGACACCAAAGGAAGCCACAGCACAACTTATATATGCTAAGGGAACTAGACACAGGTGAAAACCATCAGGGTGGGGCAGACAATCAAAACTGGCGGGAAACGTCAGGAAATGTAAAGGTAAACAAGACACAAGAGGCATTAACTACAAAATAAAACAGGAAATGACAAAACTGAAAGTCCAAGCCATGATGTCATGTAGTATTAGTTTGTAAACCCCTGCAAGAAATTGTCAGATCACATCATCAGATGTATAAGAACACATTTAGATGCCCACCTGAGTTTTCAGCCAGTCGCAGTCTCCCGCAGCAAAGGTGAGTTCTCCACTGCCTGCGAACATTCTCCTTCACAGCACAGTGGAAAACAAAGACAAGGAAACCTATAAAGGACAAATAAAATAGTGAGAAGTTGGCATATGTATTTGTAAAGTAGAGAGGAGTATATTTATACAAATCTCACCTTGCAAAGTATTGAATATAGAGAAAAGGTAAATAAACGGTAAGGTGAGGGGTCCCCAGGCGAACAGGGCGAACCCCCAGGTGAGGCCGAGCAGGATGATGAGTCCAGCGATGCTGCGCAGGTCTGTCAACACTCCCCTGTTAGGTGACTGGTTCTGGGGGTTCTGCTTCTTGATCCGGGCCAGCTGAACCATAACCATGATGAAGACCAGCAGACACAGAGCAAAGACCAGGATGTAGTAAGCCACCACGCCCACATAGAAGGCGATGTCATTACGCAGCCAACAGCTAAGGCAGAACATAAAGACAGAATTGTTTCTGCTCCATTTAGGGATTCCACAAAGCCATGCCAGAGGCCAACATATACATTACAAGGGCCATGACAGATAAACGGACTGGCATCATTCTACATTGAATTATTGAAAAGTCCAAATGTCTGATTGAGGAGGGTCTCTGCAAACTAATTTAGTGAGAGCAAAACCATTTCATCACTGCAGATAGCATCACAAATATGTTTGGATGTTTGAGCACCATAAACAAGGTACATTAACGTCCTCCAGTGGTGAAATGTACTGTCAGGAAAAATGAGTGTAAGGAATAATGAGGAAGGGCTTCTGATTTATTCTTAAGTTGTTCAGTATTTCAATATTTCTGCAAAACAGTTATTGTTTACTATTCACAGGAGGAAAACATTTAGAAAATCATAATTTTATGATGACAGTTTTATTCAGTTTCTTCTTGAAGATTAATATGTTAACGACGAGACCTTTGTGATATATATTGTTGAGTTATGTACTTTAATGATCCCAGATGTTTCCAACAGTTTTAAAGTCAAAGAAATCTGTAACATAATTTGAATGAAACTTTAAAATATTCAGACTACAGGAAAAGTCTTGTACTGCTTACTAAACAGTTCAGAAAAAAAACACACATCTCTCGAGATTGAATCTGTGTTTACAAAAGGTTAATAGGATTTAAGCATAACTTACAAGTCATCTGAGGTGCCATCTTTGTATTTTCCATATGTGACCAGGCCATAATTGTCTTTGTCCACTGATATGACAACTATCACCACAACAAGAGGAATGCCTGCAAATACCAGGATGTTTAAACATTATCTACCTATCATGGTATGGCCATAGGGACATAAAATAGCAATTTAAACATTTGTAGAACATATAGATTTGTAAGGCATTGCTTGGCAAAATGCTTCAAAAGAAATATATTATTGCTAAACTCAAAGTTAACCATTTTAATACTTTGGAGATCACTGTTACTCACCCCAGCCTATCAGTGAGAACTTGAGCATGTATCTGCTGAGGTAAGGCGTGAACACCTGGACCACACTCAGGTACATGTGCAAGGCCTCAAGCCCCGCCCAGGTAAATGATGTCAGCAGGAAGTAGTGCAGGAAGAAGGCAGTGCTGATACACAGTCCGATCGCTGGATAGAGCGCCAGCCAACCGTCCAGCAGGAAGACCAGGTTGAGGAGGAGGAGGGACACGCAGAGCTGAACCAGGATCTTGGCTGGAATATCGCGGCGCAGTTTTCTGCATAGAAATTATTATGAAATTATTATCAATTAGAAGCTTTTTAAGTGAAACTCAGATTTAAGTAATCTCAGCTTTGTAAAGACTCTTACTCAAATGAAAGATAAGTCAGTAAGGTGACAGTGAGAAAAACAGCAGAGATTCCACAGCCGATGTAGGTGATGAAAGTGAGAATTTGCGCATCCTGACGGTCAGTTATTCCCTCTCTGGACAAATCCTGTATTCCGGATGGGGTACACACAAACACCCAAACACACACTGTATTATTATACATTATTGTCAGTATGTGCCATGTGAATTTCCCCACTACGGAACTAATAAAGAACTATCTTATCTTATGTACAAACAAACATGCACACAAACCAGCAGTACTGCAAAGGATGTGAGATGGTTGCAGCTGCAGGTGGTGCCTTCCAGTGTAGCGTTGACGAGAAAGCAGCCAGCAGAGCTCCAGCCTCCTCCACCACCTGAACAGGAGAAACACAGGTATGCTAATGCGTGTGGCAAACTGACTCTTAACTCATTCAATTTGGCATTAATGCACCCACCATTCAGAGTGAAATCCCAAAATACACAGGAGGTTGTGTAGTTTGTCTGCAAACAAAGAGACAAAAATTACATATCTGAGCTTATTTGTAATACACGGCAGTTGATATGAATTAATAAATTGTGGAGGTCATAAGAACTGAATAGTAAATGATATAATGCTACCAGGAAAATGTAATCATCAGGGGCAGAAAGTGCTTTGTATCAAAATACTAAACTACCTTTATTTCTGACCATTGAAATGCTGGCAGTTACTTGTGACCTTTGAGTCATGCATGTGTAATTTTTTATGCAGTGTACACCTACATGTACGGGGTTGATGTTTCGGATGGTGAATTGAATGTTCTCAGACAGGTTGCTTATTGATAGATTGGTCACACTGGAGCCAAGGACTGGACTGACAAGTGTTTGGTTATTTAAAGCAGAATCCTACAAAAAAAGGAGATGGATGGAATCTTTTTTGAAGGAAGTTAACACAGAGTTTGCATTTCATCACAATAACTGCTATCTGATGTGAATAACATTTAATTATATAATCCTTTTCCAAACAGATTACAGCTGTCCTTTTCCATTAAACCATTATAATAAATAAATAACCATTAAAGGTAAATACTACTTAGAAAAAAAAATGACATGAAATTATAGATGTGACAAGGAGATAGTACCTGAAAGAGGGTAGATTTGCTATAGAAGGTGAACTGGACCCTGGTGGCTTGTTGCAGCTGCTCAGGACTGAGACCCATAGTGAGAGAGGAGGGCAAGAATACAGACCCCAGAGCTGATCCTGACCTCTTAGATCTGGATCTGCTGAGGGCATGGAGCTGGACACACAAAAAGTGGTTAATTTAACGGTTAATAGTTTGGCACTTCCTGCTTTCAGCTGTGTTGCCTTATCCAAGGCCAGGCATTACCTTTTGCCAGTTTACACGGATTTGAAGACATGGGGCCTCATGCAAGGCTAGTCAGAGACTGTAACAGACCTCTGCCAAGGACAGTAGTCCAGATTTTTATGATATGCAAATTTGTATCTCATCAGTTCATCCTTGCATGAAGGTCCTTATGTCAAATCTGATACCTGAACATTATCAGTGTTGAAAATGTCAACAGACATTGTTGGAAAGTTGGTCCCATTGACTGTCCTCACTGCCAGAACCAGTGAATTTGAAGAAACAATCTCGCTGTCACCAACAACAATCAGCTTCAAACCCAGATCATCTACCACTCGAATGAGCCTGTCAACAGGAAATGAAACTTCAGACACATCAAATGTATAGAAATATGTGTGTCTGTGTAGGTTAGCGTCATGTGAGTTGTACCTGTTAGCAGATGCAGAGAGGGCCAGCGAGTCACCCTCCATCAGGTTGCTGATTATGTTGATGGCCTTTTGTCCCACTGCCTGAGAGACAGTGGGTCCATCCAGAAGCTTTTCCAACTGTCCTGCCAACTGTGCCACCTAAAGCATCCATCAAATTATATAAGTTATTAAGGTTTACTATCAACATGGCAGATCTGTCATTCAAAACAAATGACAATTGTCATTCATTGTTTATTTCCATTTGAGAAAAACAAATATTAGAGATAGAGATATGTTGCTACAGACAGCAACATATCCAAAGGGTTGTTATCAGTATTAATACTAATAGTGCATACTCCAGTAGACCCGTCACTTCACCTGAGAAAAGTTGAGCTGAGAAGCATCCAGTGTTTGATCCAGCAGCTCGTTTGCTTGTTCTTCCTGGACCTCTTGAGTTTTAGTAGTTTCCGCTGTGCTTGTGGATGTTGTGCCAATTCCTTTATAAGGAGTACAGCAAGTTGTTAAGTCATATGAATCAATTATTCATGAATGGTGGTCAGTGTATTGGTAAAGTGAATCAATATAGCAAAGAATTAAGTCTACTAGTACTAGGCTTTTATCCGGAATTCCTCCTGTAAGATCTTCCATTGAAGCTGCTACACAGAAAAGCTTTCAATCCATGTGGATTAAGGTTCAACTCAAGTAATAAATTTATTGTAACGATGCTGGGTCCATTGGTAACAAGCGAGCTATTCTAGCCAGTTTGATACAAGATACTGAAATGTTTTATGAGCGGCTGCTAAATTATCAGTTGTACATACCAAATTTTACTGTGCTTGTGCTGGCAAGAGTGGTGGCTTGAAGAGTCACTGTAGAGGTCAAAGAAACCTCCGCTGTAGTGGTGTTAATCTGGACTGAAAGTGGGCCATTCGTGGTTGAAGTTACAGCTATATATTCAGCAGAATGATTAGGGAATGTAGTTGTTAAATTGACTCCTGGTCCTTTGGTTGTCGGGATGAAGTCAGGGGTTAAACTGCTTGCAATTGAGCTCAGGTTTAAGCTAATTCCTGCAGTTTCATTGCTGTTTATAATGGGACTAATGCCAGTGGCAGTTACGGTGGAGTTGGAATCATTTTTGTTATCTGCTGTAATGTTGTGAGTCACTCCCTCTGTGGTGGGATTCCCAGTCTGGTTGTTCAGTGGAGCTGCAGTGGGTTTGGCTGTGTCCTTGACAACAGGTGTCATCTTGTCCACAGTTGAGTTTTTTGTGGATACTGTTGTATAAGGAGTAGTTGAGTTCTTCTGTGTTTCCGTGATGGGTGAAGTGGTTACACTGTGTGTGGCAGTTTTGTTTTGAGAGCCAGTAATGGTGGTAATGCTCTCGGCTGCTGTGTAATTGTCAGAGACTGTAGTTACAGTGTGCACCACAGTGTAATTAGAGGTAGAAGAAGAGGTAAATGTGCTTGTTGTTGCATTAATCGTACTATTGTGTAAATTATCGTTGTTGAAAGATGTAGTGACGGTGTGCACTGTTGTGTCATTGTCTGAGGCTGTTGTGTAATTGTTAGTTGTTGTAGCTACACTGTACACTGCCGTGCTTACAGTCATATTAGTTGTGACAGAACTGTTGTGGTGCTTCCTGTTGTTGTCTGCTGTAGTTATGCTGTACTCTGCGGTGTCATTGTTTAAGGCCGTTGTGTAATTCTTGCTAGCTGCAGTTACGTTGTACACTATTGTGTGATTGGAGGAAATTGTAAGCGCTTCGACTGCTGTTGCATTGTACTCTGTGGTGTCACTGTTTGAGGCTGTTGTGTAATTAATAGCAGTTATAGTTACATTGTCCACTACTGTGTGATTAGGAGATTGTGTAAATGTTTTTATTGTTGTGTTAATTGTACTGTTGTGTAGGTTCCTGTTGCTGCCCACTGTACTTTTGTTGTACTCTTCTGTGTAATTGTTTGAGGCTGTTGCATAAGTGTCGGTGGCTGTAGTTACCCTGTTCGCCATGGTGCGATTGGGAGAAGTTGTAAATATCTTGACTGTTGTTACATTGTAATCTGTCGCATCATTGGAAGAGGGTGTAACTGTAGTTAAATTATAATGTGATGTATAATTGTTAAAGGCTGTTGTGTGATTATTGGTGGCTGTACTTACGCTGTTCGGATTGGTGTGATTGGGAGCAGTTGTAAATGATTTTACACTGTACTCTGCTCTGTCAGGGCCAGATGTAACTGTAGTTACATTGTTCACCACTGTGTGATTCAGAGATGGTGTAAAAGTGCTAAATGTTGTGTTGGTTGCTGTAATTGTACTGTTGTGTTGTTTTCCGTGGCTGCTGGCTGTTGTTACACTATACTGTGTTGTGCCATTGGGTGGAGGTGTTACTGTGGTTATTTTGTCTTCTGCTGTGTGTTTGGGAGACGGTGTGAACGTGTTAATTGTTGTGTTACTCGTTGTAATAGTACTATACTTTTTGTTGTCCACTGTTGTTACATTGTACACTGTTGTATAATTGGGAGACAGTGTAGCTGTGTTAGATGTTGAATCAATAAGAGCAGCTGTAGTAGTTTGTTGTGTTGAGTTGACAGAGGATAATTCTGGTGTGTTTTGGTGTGCTGGGGTTGTGTTTTGTAGCTTTGTAGACGAGTTTTCGGGAGATGCAGTGACGTTGGTCTTGGTCTGCGTCGTGCTTTGAGGGGAAGTGGGAGGGCAGTTATCAGTCAGAAGAACAGCAAGCATCTCTTTTTTCCCACTAAAAGAAAACACAAAAAATATAACTCATATTATGTGAAATACTGTATTGATGTTCATCTTTTGCCTTGCAATGGGAGCAATGGAAGGATTATTAATATTATAAAATATTATCTGTGATATACAATATTAAGCCCAAAAATGACTTTCAACTAATTCCACCATGTAAAAGAAAATTTGATACACTTCTTTTTTCCTTCAGAGAGGAATAGTCAGACATTCTAGGAAATAGACTTTCTTGCTCTCTCACTCTCATGTCTGTCTGCTACTAACAGCTAGTTGGATTAAAATAGCACAAAAATGAAGATAACAATTAAACACCTCTAAAACTTGCTAATAACATGCCATATCTTGTTCACTCCATACTAAAAACCAAAGTGCAAAAATGATATTTTCAACTGTTTCCAAGCCTTGCAGCAAGCTAAGCTAAGCTACATGTCCACAGGCATTAATTTTATTTTTGATATCAATAGTCACATCCAACTTGAGAAGAAAGACAACCAAAGTTTTGTTTCCCTGTAGTCATCCATAGGACAGAACAGTTTAATTCATTAGTCAGTAAACAATAAAAAAAAATCATTTTCCCAGTCAATGTACAGTTAATACAGTAAGTCAATGTGTTCAATATGTATGGATCTAATGGGTCTAACAACTTTGTTACAACTTTCTGCAAACACAACTCTGGACAAACAACATGCATGACTGTAAGCCAAAGTAAAAGTTCATTATTTTATTTTTTTAAAGCTGCCACCATAGAAATGTTTTATACATTTACCATTCAAACAGAGTGGGTTTAGGTTGACACACATCAGACATCACCAGGCCTTTGGCAACCCAGGTCAGGTTAAAGTAACGGACAGGCAAACCAGGAGGACCACAAACCACTGCAGACACAGAGCACCGTCAATGATACATTTACATAATGCATGATTTAGGAATGGAATGGAGGTTTCATAACTGGAAAAAAACATTAACCTGCATACTAACCCATGCGTGCAAGTCGCCATATGTTTGTTATGCCAGCACTGCTGTCAATGAGTTGTTGCAGGAGTTTATTCAGGGAACAACTATCGACAGGTCCAGACATCTCTAGTATCACCATGCAGCTGTACAACCTAAAGACCAGCAGCAAAGGAGTTACAAAAAACTCCACCCTCTGATGCTGGCATTTATTATCAAATTCATTATCATCAAAAGTGCATTCCTGGAATATTCCCCTATAAAAATGTTATGATTTTCTTCAAATCTCTGAAATCTCTAAATCTAGGCATACTGACCTGAAACAAAGAATTGTCCCCATGTGTAAACTACCATCAAAAACCTTTCATATTCAGCATTTAGGTAAACTTTCAGTAACTTCCAACATATGATTTTATTTTGCATTCATGGTACTTTTTTGATACTCTCATTACAGCTAAAACAAGCAAAAACATAGATGAACTATAAGTAATTCAAAGTGGATAAAGACTTACCCTGGCATTGCGTCACATGTGTTGACAACACTAACTTGTGACAGCTGTCAAATAACGTTGGAAAGTCAGTACACAGTACTTATACAATAGAAAGTATAGTTCATTCATACTGTGCTGTACATACCAATGTTTTAAGGAGGGTAATGTTAACAGAAGCACTGCTAATATTGATTTTCAGGGCAAAAAGCTGACCTGAAGAGAAAAAAAGTTAAAAAACAACAACAAAAAAACAAAAAACAGATGTCAGTGGTAGGAAAAACATCTATACAATTTCTAGGAGAGAGGAGAGTTAGATGAGAAGATCAATATGCTCAAATATGAAGCTAAGGCCAGGAGACAGTAAACACAAGCAGGAAAACTGCTTGTTTGACTCTTTCCAATTGTAAAAATCCAGCTAACAGGACCTCTAAAGTTCACTAACAAACACATTATAATTTATTTGTTTAATCTCTATAAAACCAGTGGTGTAAGAATAATGTCTCGTGGTTGTTAATAATGTTGTGTCAAACTATTTCATGGCAGGGCTGTGAAAAATAAGAAAAAAAAACATTAATTTGTGAGGCTTACAGATGCTGTTAGTTGGATATTTTTACCTTTGGCAAGAGTTATGAATATCTGTTTCCCCTGTTTTTTTTTTTTTTGAGCTAAACTAAGCTAATAGCTTGATATAGCTTAATATTTATCATGCAGACATGAATCTGGTTTTGATCTTCACATTTAACTCTTGGAAATAAAGCCAACAAACATATTTCCTAAAATGTCAAATGATTAAGGTCAAAGCATATATTTACTTAAAACATTTAGCAGAAAATTTATGCTTGACATTGCAGTGAGAATGTTTGCAGACAAACAAGACAATAAGACAATATTCTGTCTCTTTTCTTACTTGTAGAATTACAGAAAGCAGTGCAGTCACAGTCCCCTGAGGCAAAGACAGACATGGTTACAGCAGCAGAAGCAACAGTTCATTTTGCTGAATATAATAATGAGCGTCTCTGTTTTTCATCACTCACTGCTGCACGACTCTGTCTTCGGTTGTGGAGCTGGGTTGGAGTTGGGCTCTATGAGGAAGCTATTGGAAAAATATTGATAAGATACAGAGTGTGCACATGCGCAGACATTGTCTCAGTATGAAATGGAAAAGCATTGTTCACCATGTAAGACTGGAGGGTTTGTTGTTTGCCTGACAGACGTCATCCAAGGAAGAGGCGGAGGTGCACCTCACAAATCCGCCACTGGAGGGCACCACATCCTCACAAAGATCCCACCCTGACGTGGGGAAAAAATCTAAATAAGTAAGTTAATGATGGGAATGTGTTTGATTTTCAGGGTCTGAAATTTTGAGAGAGAAGATAATTCTGGAAAGTGTGGACATTCTGGCCTGTTTTTTTGAATCTCTCCAAAGAGCTGTATAAAGTTTAAGATGTGGATTTTGGTTAAAATTATAATTAGGTTTATGTGTATGGTTTCAGCGTATAGTTATGAGTCATGGGGCAGGGCAACGAGTTATATTAGTGAGTTTCCTCACAAGTGTAGAATGTTTGCGAGGAGCAGTTTTTCTTTAGACAGTGAAGTCATTTAGAGTAGAAGTTAAGGTTTCTCTCTCTCTCTCTCTCTCTCTCTCTCTCTCACACACACACACACACACACACATAAACCACACAAGCACACCTTTGAGCTCAATACTTAATACTTGTGCTTGTGCGTGCGTATTCCTGTTGGTGTTTTGCATGCATGCTAGAATTCATCTGTATTTGTATATTAATGTGCTCATTTAAGCCAAGTATGGATGCCCTTTGCATGCTTGCAAAATACTGTTTGTTTCCTTGTTGACAGGTTTATAGCTGTATGTGACCTAAAGGCGCAACCCATGATTCAGATATAAATTACAAATTCAAAGTCAATAGCTCTTCTAATGCACAAATATAAAGTATAACTAAAATAGTTTTTGTTTTCATGCAGTTATAAGGTTTCTTTACACCACCACACCACTAGTGTTGCACTAGAAATGCAGGATGATCAGTTGAGAAGTGCACAAAATGTTTCTTTTTCTTCTATATGTAAAATTCTTTAATTAGATCTGTGGTCGTGCTTGTGCTGATTTGCTCTTCAGATGGTAGCGTGTTTTTGCGTATGCAGGATTATCACAGGTATGCACATGCTCACCGATTCTCTCCACCCCTCCTGTGATTCTCGCTTGTATTTGTTCATCTCCAGCTTGCTGCAGTGCAGAAGTTCCAAAACGCTGCAGTTCACACTCTGAGACAGCGGGGCTGAGCTGCAGCAGCACATCGCAGGTCGTGTTCCTGGAAAAGTATTCACACCAACGTGAGGAGGTGCAATCTGAAGTGTATGCAGAAGTTACACAAAATATCTGCTGACTTACGTTATGTTAGTCTTTACCTTGCAGTTCACTTGTACTATCTGCAAAGAAGAGAGAGAGAAAAGCTGCAGTGATTTGCCTGTCTTATAGGATACATTTTATTTTCAAAAGCAGTAATGAAGGCCAGAGAAGGCTAAGCATTCCTTAAATTTATCACAGGCTATTGTGTACCGTACACTGCATACTGGTGAAGTTAATATAATGAAGGCACTTGTGTCGTCCTTGTCTTGTCTGCATTAAGGTATTATTGTGTGCATCATTATTGCCTCAGTCATGTTTTGACAACGCAGAACCAGAATGAAGCATGTAGAAGATCTTATAGGAGGACTAAAAGTAAAAATCTGAAGATACACACAGCTAATAATTTGCAGCTTTTAATTGAGACTTTGATTTTTGCATTTGAAGATGACAGTAACTTCTTCAAATTCAAGTAGTCTATCGAATCCGGATCGTTTCAGTAACATCCCACCAACAGCAAGCAAGCACACATTCACCATTTTGGAAATTGTAGCTATACAATGGTATAATCATTAAATTATTGGCTTCCATGTCTTGATATGGGCATTTGTAGACTTTTAGTTGAACAATTATAAAACTAAGGATGGTATACAACATTAGTCGGCTCACTTTTACTATTTTCCATTTTTCGCTGCAAATTATTCTTTTCCTCAGTGTACAGAATTGCTTTTCTGAACACGTCCATTAAAACAAGTAACTGGTCAAATATTAGCCTTCCTCGTCCTCAGCCTCACCCACCACCTGTGCTGTGAAGGGAAAGGATGTTGCTCCTTTCTGGGACAGACTGACCTGAAGTTTTCTGTCACCCTGACAGAAGTCTATAAAGTCTTTTTCTTCACGTGTTGCTTCATCGTTGTAACCGTGGCAACCAAACGCTTTTGACACCTGGGTGACAGATGGAGAGACAGAGACAGATGCTGGTACTGTGTGGGAGGTGATGGGAGGTAAACACATACCATTTAAATATTACAACACTGACAATTTTTTGTCTCCATCACTCATCAGTCACCATATATTTGGGATGAAACAATGATTCAGGACAAATGCCTGACTTTCAGTTTGTTTATGTTTACATCTACTTAACATGCACATGGAAAATGTCACCCCTTTCATACACAGTTTACCAATATTAGGGGACCATAAAGTATAAGACAAGCTTTTATATGATTTTATCTTACAAATATCAGTGACAACCCAAGGGGGTTTGAGGACAACAGCACTTAAAAATCTTAAAATTCTACACATAGCTTTGTTGTAATACTTAACTAGGAAAACTAGAAATCTCTCACCAAGTTATGGACATCTTGTTCAGTTTTATTCCCCCCTTTGACCTCCACACTTATGGACATCCAAAAGTGAGCATCTACAGTAATAAATAAATAAATAAATAAATGAATAAAGGGAATTGTAAGCCCATAAATGTGCCTAAATAAAACATTCTGATTGGACAAAGTGTGTATATCCCCTTACTTTCATTGGAACAGAGATGGCTGATGTTGCAGTTTACTAGTGGACCTCCTGATAGATCAGAAAGTTGTTAATGAAAAACATTAGAACTCGTTCGGTTTCAGTATCATTTCTCATTCACATCAGTACATGCAGAGTCTCTTACTATACTCCAACACAAATATGCACTAAATCTGAATGTGCCAGCTTTACCGAATGTTGTTTACATCTGAGTGCACAGGCAAACTTTTTGGTTTAACTTTTTCACTTTTACTGTGCAAAAAAAAAGAAAGAAAAAGAAAAGAAAAAAGAGACAATAAGAAAATAAGAAATAAGAAAAAAAAACAATAAAAAAAATTTGTCCAGCATATTTAGATGACATTATCGATGTCGTTAAGACAGGCCTTGAGGTAGCTGTAGCTGGAGGCACTCTGGTAACAGAAAGAGGCAAGAAGGATGACAAATAATAACCAAGATGAAGCACTGTAGGTGTAATATTTCAAATTATTATTTCAGTGGTTATTATGGTCTGCAAGTTTCTTACCAGGTGGGGCTGCCAGTCGCCATCCAACTCCATGAGTATTTGCTGAAACAGTAGATGTGAATTAAGAGTGTGGTGTACTTGGGTGTTCAAATCTAGTTATCTTTCTCTCAGTAGCGTAACCTTTTCCCGACTCAAAAATCATTATATTAGTAGCTTTATGGTAACCCAATCCAACTGTTTTGTTCTTCCTAATTGTAATATATTTTATTAAACA
This sequence comes from Scatophagus argus, assembly GCF_020382885.2. Classification (NCBI taxonomy): domain Eukaryota; kingdom Metazoa; phylum Chordata; class Actinopteri; family Scatophagidae; genus Scatophagus; species Scatophagus argus. The sequence continues at coordinate 11,391,055 of NC_058510.1, read as the reverse complement.
ATGTATTAAGATGCCAAGAAGCCCAATGGCTAAACCCAGGTAAGAAAATACTAAACAGCATCTGTTGAATGAACAATGAAACTGTTCTCTTTGCGTGTAATCTGTCCCCTCTCTATATACATGCAGGAAAATACACACAACATGTAAGTGTGTAAGTCACATAAATACATACAATTTGCAATGCTTCTGTGAAGGCGAGCCCCACGCTTCATCCGTCTATGGTCTACAAAACACATGAAAACATGCAGCATTCAACATCTAAGATGCTCTAAGAACATGCACAACTACCGGTCGAAGATGATTGGCAGAGATGGAGACACCACCGCTCAGCATGCACTCTTACTGCTTCAAACCATGCAGCTCTTTGGGAGCTATAAGGAACAGTTTGATAAGTATTATTTGAAAAACACAGCTTTCACATTTAAATAGTCAGTTACTGTTTATTTTTGCTGGAGTAGACTGAAGAAATCATTTGAGTAACTAAAGGATAAGTTGCATGCTCCAGGACTTCTACATGATAGTTTTCAAACATGCACTGCTACATTTAGTGGGGCTTTATGTCTTTTGTATTCATAAATCATGAATTCTCATTGCATTCTGCTATAAAGTCTTTCATGCACCAGATCCCAACTTGAACAAATTAAAACACCTACAGTTTGGATAAATTAGTTAAAGACGAGCTTATGAATGTCTGTCTCACCACAGGGAAGGTTGGGGTCCCTCTGTCTGGCCTTGGGACCGGTCAGACCCCAGTACCGAGCATTCCAGCCAATCACAGTGCCGTCCTCACAGAGGCCATGGTCACCCAAATCCGCCCACATACGGAACAGGTACAACTCCACTTCTCCGAGAGCAGCTCCTGGTGGTTGGTCTCTGGGACGGCAGCCCAGCCGGAGGGAGCCGGAGGGTGGGATGGCTCGAGCTATGACTGTCCTCTCTGCCATTGTTTTCCCATCAACCTGAAACATTTAAACATTAAACAAGGGCACTCTGTCAATCAAATTTGCTCTCATTCTTTCAACGATAACTTTGGTTTATTACAACTTTGGTGTAGTTTTTGGTAATAAGATAACACGAACCAACATAATCTGCGTTACCTTTAAGATTACACTCTAAACACTAAACTCTTTGGTTGTCAGGGATTCTTTCCCAATCAGATAGTCATGTGACCAGTTTCACAGATATCAGCAACACTTTTTGTGTGTACAGTATCATAGCTGATGGAAACAACTTTAAGATTCAAAATACATCATGAGTTTCTAAAAATATGCAGATAAAACTAAAAGTATATACAATCATCAAAACTCACTCCACCTTGGCAAACTAAAACAGCAAAATTCTACTTTCAGATTACCTCATCAATAAAAAACAGTCCAGTAATCCATTTAACACTTTACTGGCTGACAGTTTTCTACAGTCAGTACTTGTTGGTAACTCTTTACTTTACTCTACCTTACTCTTTCCTATTTACTCTGTACTTTTACTTAACATTTTCAGCACACAACTTACTTAAGTAAAGGATCTGAATACTTCCTCTACCACTGGGTATTACACTACAAATGAATACCTCCAGGCTGAAGGAGTTGCGGAGTACATCCCTCCTCAGACACACCCTGTGCCAGCGTGTTGGGGACAGATGGAGGGGAAATCGATGTCGGACCCTTAGCAACCACCCATACAGTGCCTCCTCATCCCCCTCCAGACCCAGCTCAGGTCTGGGTGCGTGGACAGAGCTGTAAGAGAAGGCCACCCAGGCTCCAGGGACGACCACACGGATGTCGACACACACAGTCATCTGAAAGAGCAGAGGCACGGTGGCCGTGTCCTGCAGAGTCCAGTGGTCCTCACAGCCATTTAATACTGCCTTAGTGTCTCCCAGGAAATAGCCAAGCACTGTAACTAATGAAAACATTTTCACTGCATCACAGACGTGTACTGGAAGCAGAAACTCACTCAGAGGTTGAGTTAAACCTGTTTTCCACAGAATAGCATAGTAATACATAAAAATGGCATGATATCAGTGTAAGGTGATATGGAACAGAAAACAGTTGCCTATTTACACATCCAGCACATGCACAGAAAGATTAGATTAGAGTCATAGCCACCTGGTAAATTTAAGTTCAATATTCACTCTCTAGCTATTAGTTCTGTTTTGGATACCAACAACTTCTGAGTGAAATATCTGATACTTCAGCAGATATTTTTGCCAGCTAGTCTCTAACATTGTCTGTCAGTTGTTGCTGCTGAGAGTGGGTTTTAAAAGATTTTTTTAGCAGAAAATGATACAACTGAGAGTGGTGAGAACAAACCAGAGCTGAAAAGCGCAACAAAGGAACAACGTGAAGTGAAAAGTCATAATTCTCTGTGGATTCGAATATAATTACACCTTTCACAGTACATGACGATCATTTTGATTCATTAAAAACACAGACAAGAAAAGCATACAGTGTGTTGAAATTAGTATTTACGTCAAGTCCCAGTAAGCCTACAGCCTCATGGAGCTGCTAGCAATACTTTATACTGTAGTTGGCTACAGTATATATATATATATATATACCGTATATATATATATATATATATATATATGTATATATATACTGTAGCCATGTTCTTTGCCTTGTCAAAAGTTAAAGTTTAAAAAAACAAGTTAAAAGCCTCTCACTAAAATGAAAAAAAGGATTGCAAAATCTAAAACCTGAAATCAGTATTTTTGTTTTTTTTTTTTTGTCTTTGTATGTGAATTTGTATGTGAATTGACTACACTGGCCTACCCTTGAGTGGATTGGCTGCCAGCAGCGAAAGCCAGAAGACTGGGAGGATATGATGTGTCCATCTCCACTGTCCTTCAAGGCAGACTCCATACATCCTCCTGGAAACAGAAGATGTCATAAACTCACAAGAAATAAGACATCCTCTTCTTCCCTTGCTTTTACTTTCAGTCTAGTTGCTTTTGCATTATAGCTTGTGTTAGCTAAAGGCTACTTCTGCGCTCATTCATGGCTCTCCCACATATTTGAATTTCATTTCAAACTTGGTTGAACTTGCAAACGTTTGTTTGTAAGCTGAGACGGCCTCTTTTTTTTAATGATTTACTTACTTTGCGTGCAGTCTAGGTGTAGACATGAATATAGCATCACATTGTTTCAGTGGCAGGATTACTCAGAAGTTCTCCTTTTCAGCAGGTAAACCAAAACGATCTAATATTATCCGAGGCTTTGTCCAAACTGACGGATTGACTGCAGGGCAGGGGTGGGCATAGCAGATTGGGTTACACTTCACTGCATGCACACCTTCAAATTATTCAGGTTATTGTTGCATGTGTCTTATTCTTGTAAAAAATGAGATAATACTGTATCCTACAGTACACAAAATACTTTGTAACATAATGGCTCAAAGGGGAAAATTCAAAGCATCAGATGGAAGAAAACAGACCTATTTATATGACATGAGTTTGTTACTCTTTTGACTGTTCTTGTCTCTGTTTCAAAGTAAAATTATGTGCAAAAGTGTGTAAAACTATCTGCTACAGTCATTCATAAAACATCAGTCACAGATGTTTCAAGCCACTTGAAAACACGCATTGATATACAACCACTTTATCAGATTGAAAAAGAGATCACCTTTGCAAACTAGGCACGTGGCAAATGTAAGTACAATATCCAGTCTCCATTTTGTTTCGTTTTGGGTCTGCTGGAAACAAGGCTGATAAGTTTAGAGCTGAGGGGAACTCATGAGTCTATAACAGCTGTGGAGACATTTCTTACAAGTGGCCTGTATAAGATCACACATTTTCTTTCGGTCCTTGGTCCTGGGAAAATGTTGATTGATGCAGCTTTAACGCCAGCAGAAAAAAAATACACAGTTTCATATAAACACAGAGCTGATAGGTATGTGGTTTGTTTACATAACATGACAGAACTCTTTGTTGCCTTATCTTGGCAGAAATGGGCTTCCATAACCCTGTTTTCTGTTGAAGAAAACCTAAAGCATTTTACCATGTGAAACTATATTTGCATCTGTTTCAAAGCGATGTATTATGTGTCACCTCAGAAAAAAGAAACAAGACCTGCTGAAGCCTCGAGGCGACACAGAAGAAAAACTACTGTCTTTCCTAACCTCAAGTTCCCACAGCATTCCCGTTGCATTTAAACGCACTTTACCTTTCCTGATACTTTGGTTGCACATCTTACAGACAAAATATTCAAATATATTACCAAAGTCTTTTCTTAATTTCATTGTCCAAAGTTAGCATATTATTAATCAATATGAAGTATTACCTTTTCATTCGTGAAATTAAGAAGTCTTTAAATTGCTTACCTGAAGATTTTCAAAACCTGCAGAGTCAGAGTGTGTAGGTTTAAGTGTGTGTGTGTGTGTGTGGAAGAGAGAAAGAGTAGTCCTACAGAGGAGGACTTGTCCTCTTCACCCTGATCACATAATGCACATGTCTCTCCATCACTCTTGTTAGTCACTCATCCATTAGTCAAGTCCAAGCACAACTTGTCCCAGCGTTTTCCTCTCTCGCGGTGCTTCCTCTCCTCTGTGCTCAGCCGCTCTCCCTCACTCCTCTCGTATCCATCTGTTTCTTAGACAAGAGCATGACCTGCAGAGTCAGGTGCCTGAGCGTGTGTGTGAGTGTGTCGAGGTGCGTTCAGGAAATCAGAAATTCCGAAATGCAACCGCATGAACTCTGCCAGCAGGAGACGGTAGACAAAATAACAATACACCCCCACAGAGGAGAGGGAGGGGGAGGGAAGAGAGGTGGGAAATAAAGATAAGCCTATAGGGAAAAAAGTTATTTGAATCTTTCTATCCATCCATCTGTCCATCTATCTATTTATCTGTTTTTCTGTTTTTTTTTTTTATCTCTGTTTTTCTGTCTCCGTATGGCTGGAGGGCAGCAGCTGGTATTACAGGATGCAAGACCAGACAGTTCCTGGACAGAGTATTAGCCTTTATCTGGTGTGTGCATTTGTGTGTGTGTGTGTGTGTGTGTGTGTGTGTGTGTGTGTTTATGTGCAGGTATTGAAGTGTCTATGCATCCACAGACAAGAATGTGAAATGCAGCAAGTTGCAAGAAAAATAAAAGGGCAAAAATTACACAGTGGTCTCAAGCATGAAATGTTGGATTTAGGTTGACAAACTGGTCAAACATCTCTCCCTCTCTCTCTCTCACACACGCACACACTGGTGGCTGGGCTGTGAATATGAGGAATGGCATCTGACGTCAGACGTAAAAATGAATCTAAACAAGACAAGAGCAGCCTCGGGGCAACACAGCTACCTCAGTGTGTCTTTCTTTGTCTGTATTCTGTGTGTGTGTGTGTGTGTGTGTGTGCGTGTGTAGTGAGGAGGCAAGGAAGCATCTAGATAATTAAGTAGTTGACACTGACCACAAGGGGGCAATAAAGACTATAGCAAGTTTTCCAGAGCTCAAATGTCAGCCTTTGTTCATTTTTACTGAGGGATAACAACTCAGTATCAGATCAGTGGAGCAAAGCACGACTGCAGCACATTATTTCTCTTCCTCCGTGACGCAGCACTTTTGGGTGAGTTACTTGTCAGAGTGTGTGTGTGTGTGTGTGTGTGTGTGTGTGTGAAAGAGAGAGAGAGCATGGTTCAGGCTCAACTAATTGAAAATCCCACAGGAAACCTTTTTCCTCTCCTCTCTTCTGTGCACAGGGACACAACAAATTTTGCAGACTGGAAACTCAACACGTCTTTGCAAAAATGGTCTTTTCTACTCCAGAAAGAGCATCTTGGCTGTCTAATGTGACACACACACAGCTATATGGCAGTATGAGTAGGTGGGGAAGTAGCAGTGTTATGCATAAAGGTCACATCTTGAGTACATTAAGTTTCAGTATGTCCTGCTAAAATCTCCCTGATTGAGTCACTCCTACTTGCACACATAATTTACTGTACATCATCAAGATCAAAATGTTAGAAACTTCACATTTGTTTCAACCAGAGAAACCAGGGACAAAATTTAGCTGTTTATTCCATGAAAAGTAAAAAGATTCACAGTGTCACAGTGGACCAACTGTGAAGCTTTGTCTCAAGGGTGAGAGAGAAAAGAAGAAAAAGGATTGTGGAGAAAACTGAAGCGAACAAGGTAAGAAACTGAAAGGCTGAGGTTCAGTGTATATACAACTATACTTCTTTTTTCATAAATTTAGCAATATCTTTAGCCACCTCAACTGTGTGACTCTATGGATGGCAATGTGGGGCAGTCTACCACTTTGGTCCACCAAAGTATCAATATATATATATATATATATATATATATATATATGTATAACTAATGGAGGGATTGTTGTAAAATCTGGTAGACATTCATGTCCCACTGAAGATGAACTGAGGAAACTGATCACATGATTTCAGGTCGAAATGTTGATTCATCCACGTGGGGAAGCTGCAGGACACAGGATGTAGTACATTGCATACTGATGTTTTAAAAAAATGTTTTTTATTTCCAAAATAACAGAACAATATAAGCAAAGGATTACTAACTAAAATGGGCCTTAAAAGAAGTCAACAAAACTAAACTAAACTCAAAATTAAACAAACTGGTCTGCACAAAACAAGACGATTTATCTGAGCACAACAAAGACAAACCCGACTTTCCTGACATATGCTGTCAGGCCAAACCATTTAAACAAACGAGGGATGGAAAAAAACCCACAAAAACCATAAGCTAACATATAACTGTAAGCTTTCAACAGACAGGCAGTTAGTTACTAACTTTGTATTAACCATGACAAAAATAAAAAACAATTACTCTTACGTAAATGTGAAAAATTAACAGCAAAATAGAAAAACAAAAAGGATTCAACTCCAAAACACCCCTTTGTTGTGGCAGGTGTGTGGTATCATCCAACACCCAGGTGTAGACATTTAACAATATTCACTTCATTAGGCTGAATATTGTTGTACAATTAGGGCGGTCATACATGCTCAACATTGTGGTCACCTGCAGAAGCAAAAGAGTTTAGGATTATGAGAGATCAGTAAAGAACATAAAGTATTTTAGTGTTCGTATGAAGTAGGGAGCATAAGAGACAAACTGAATTAAGTAATGAAGTACAACAGTGGGGCAGTGACAAGGACTAAAGAGGGAAGCTGTAATACAAGCTGAAGCATGGCAGCTCTCATGAAACGCCTAAGAAGAAAAAGAAGAATTAGTCTGTAACTCGAAGGAAAAATATGTTAATGCAATTTAGGGATGACAGAATTTAAGTGTAGAGAGCACAAAATTATCTAGATGTGTGAGCTTATTTCAAAGTAAACTAGGCTTTAAAACTTAGACATGCAGTTCAGTACTTTGCAGGTATTTGCCGATAAGCCAAAGACATTCCCATAATCCATAAGAAATTTGTTTTTTGGTGCAAATTAGAATTTGCTAGCATGCTAACACACTTAAAAAAGACTAAAATGTTGCCTTATTCAAGGTATAAGCAACATAAAGGACCATAACGTATACATCAAACCTCAGTTTCTCAGTTCACCTCAACCCTCCAATCAATGTCCTTAATTCCTGACTCTGTGTCTTTGTTTCTCCACAATCTCTTAAAACCCGCACATCAACTGCAGCCCATTATTTCACATCTAACATCAAACTCTACACTGAGCTACTTTACTTACGAACCTAAACAGTGATGCAGAGGAGGCAGACATATAACTGTGTTTGGATTGACAGCACGACTGATTTGTCCATCAGTGATTGAGTGTGGGAGGTGTTGGTGGTTCCTGGCAGTCCTGCTACCTCCTCTGCATTTCTACCCTGAGGACTCAGTTTTTTGTGTAAACCAACGGGTTATCAGTTATGCGAGCTATTAGTTATTATGAGAGCAAGATTTTGATTTTAAAAGACAGAGGAAAGATTGGACTTTTAATCATTTTGATGACTTTATTGGTTGGACTTTTGCATGAAAGACGCACATTTTTTTTTCCCCAGCATCTTCAAGTTGGTAAATTTCCCACAGCTTTACCCTTTGAGTGTGGGTTGTGTTTAGGAAGAACTGTATTCAGCCCTGTAATTGTTTAAGTACCGTCTTTTGCAAAATATGATGCAGTTCATAGTTACCTCCGGCTTAGAGGTCGTGCACCTGATTTCAAGAAAACCCACAGTCAGTGCTTGCGGGTGGGAAGCTGTTGAGGGATCGTGCCCTTGTCTTACTGGCGCCTGCACAGAGCCTGAACAATGCCTTCATTCAAACATCAGAGCGAAGCACGGGTTAACAATAGGAAGCACTCCCACACATGGACCTTCACCCACAGAGATAAATTCAGGAATAAAAATAGGCAACAAGCTCCTTTCACTTCAGGATGGAGAATCGTAGGAGGTTGAGAGAGAACAATACTTTCATTCAAACTGATTTATGGATCAAAAACACAAAAGGAGAAACTCATTCCAGCCCTGATATCAGTTCCTAATGATAGCTCTTATCGTAAGGCTTTTAGCACTGAGTGGTAGGACCTTTACAGTGAATAAAACTTGTAGCTGAATCTACTATTAGATTTCAAAAACATAAAAAAAAACAAAACACTAAAAGACACTATGTTACAGTACGGTACGTTTGAGATGTAACTGGCTTCAGGCTGTGGGGTCTGGTTCAGATCTAAAAAGTGGTTATACTTGGTTGTCTCTGTAAGGACTGGAATGACTCATCCATCCATCCATTTTCTATACCGCTTATCCATCAGGGTCGCAGGGGAGCTGGAGCCTATCCCAGCTGACTACGGGCGAGAGGCGGGGTACACCCAGGAACTGGTGACACTGTGGACACTACTGGAAGAAGGCCATGTTTCCACCTCTAACAAATTTCCATTCATTTTCACTGACTTGGGCTGATAATAACTACAACCATCTGCGTGGATTGTTTTTCAAATTTAAGTGAGGTGGCCCTTTCATTTTTACAGCAAGAGTTGTGGCTTATGAGTAACTGTTCAACATTTTAAAAATAAATTTAAAAAAGTTAATATTTTGTTTGCATTATATAATCCATGACCGCAATATTACAGTGCGTGTCAAAGTAGTTGCCACTGACTATTAGTGTTTGATGTGGAATTAGCTAAATGCATATTACAGACAGACAGACAAACAGACAGGCTATTCTGATAACTGCTAAACCATTTTTTTCACATCTGTCAAAGTAAGTACTAAACGAAAAATATTCTGCATAAAAGCCAAAAAACATATAGGCATGTTTTCTTCATTTAACTTTATTTATCCAGCATTAAAGTAGAAATACTCGAGTTGTACAGATGATTGCCTCATGTCACTGTAGCTGTATTTGTGCAACTTGATATGGCGAACATATAGCAGTAGCCAAACAATGTAATCAAACCTAAAGCAAGTTTTGGAGACGTGAAAAATGTGGCGCTTCCTCTGTGGTAACATTACATCCAAGCCTGACCTCAACTGATCCTCTTCTGATTGGCTGATTGGGAAGGAGCTCATTCACATGCCACACACACTAGCACTGCACTGGAAACCTGTTTAACTCTCTTATTTTCTTCACTAGCCTCATACTTTCACATTCACCTCCAGTGTTCTTCCTATCTTTTCTCAGTGACACTCTCCTTTTCTTCCTCTCTTCACAAGGATCAGCATTCATGTCTGCAAGATGCATAGCGCCTGCTCAGACATCATCCCATGCTCAGACAGTGGTGATCTGGTCAACCACTCGAGTGCTGTCGTTCATTTCAACACACTCCACCTCCTGCCTCTGGTTCTCTCCTTCAGGTCGGTGACCCCGGCCCTTTGAGGGAGGGAGGAAGGTGAGGAGGGTGGGCAGGAACGCAAGTGTGTGCAGGGCCGAGCAGCCTGCCGTGAGGGTGAGGCAGCGAAACAGTGTGCGTGTCAGGTTGGAGCGCACAGAGCCAACAGGCACCAGAGCTGCGCCATAGCAGATGAGCGTCTGTAGAGAGGGAACCCCGTGTCTCTCCAGTGCCACTCTAACCCAGCGAGTCCTGCTATCGCCCCGACCCGAGGCGAAACCGCAGAGGAGAGGGCCGCTGCAGTCTGCTGAGTGCCCCAAGGCTGAGATCAGACACAGCACAGACATGCAGTCCAGCTCTACACCCCACAAGGTCATGAAGCCCAGCACCCCAAACTGGACTGAGAGCAAGGTGAGGCCCAGCCACACGGAGACCAGCGGCTCCACGACGGCCAGCGAGGAAAGACCCAACAGGAAGAGCACCGCCAGCAGTGAATGTCTGAGGGGGGAGCTGACCGCTGCAGCATAGCGGTCCAGGTAGACGAAGGAGGGGTTGAAGATCAGGAAGCGGACGCGTGAGGTCAGTGACAGGCGCCGCAGCGTGTCCAGCAGCACTGACATCTCCTCACGCTTGTTCTCAGTCGTCTTGGCCACCAGGAAGAGTCGTGAAGCCGCCACATCTGGCTCCTCGCCCTGACCACGCTCTGCAAATATGATGTCATCAGCAAAGTGGGCGAACTGCGGCTCGCGGAGGAAAGAGTGGCGGAGAGTGCGAGTGAAGTTTTCCCGTGACTGGCTGGTGGACTGGTTGCGATCTGACAAGTAGTTCAGGTAAGCTTCCAGCCAGCTGATTCGCTGGAAGCCTTTGGCATATTCCAGCAGATCCCGCTGCACAGAGGCATTCCAGTAGGGGGCGCTCTCGTAGATGTAAAATCCAATGACAGGGGAGTACGAGCTGAAGTAACGCTGCTGGGCACGGGCGTATAATACTGTCGCTGTATCCATGGCAACCAGTGCACTGGGGTCTGAACCCTGAGTCACCTGTTGAGAAAACATTTGTGTGCTTATGCTTCTATCAATCAACTTGCAGATTCACATCACAGTACCTGTTTAGCCACCATGACGTGACTGAGCAAACCGAGGAAATCAAATGTTAAAAAATGCCGGAAAATTGTTTTCAAAAATCAACAGCAGTCTGTTTAAATTAAATTAAATTTTATGGGACAAATATGTAGCTAGGAGATTTCTGAATTAGTGAAGAAACTTGTTAGGGAAAGCTCTTATCAGTAAAAGGTCTCATAAATATAGTATGGGTGGGCAATATGATGATTTTATATTGCGATTGATCTCGAAAGTGATCACAGTCTGCTTTTCAATTGAACTGTAGAGATTGTGGTATTTAATGTTTTCTTATGTCTTTCCAAAACATATTGTAAGTAATGCAACATGAATTACAGTTAAGGACATGGCAGATGAGGAGCTTGGGTCAAAATTACATTCAATGCACTTGTTACTTCACAAATAATAAAATTCGATTTTTATACACTATAACTTCTGGATTTGAAAATTAAGTGGTATAGTTAGTTTACATTTATGGATATGAGGATTTATTCTGAAGGATTCATGCTGCTTCAGATTTATTGCCAAGTAGGTTTTCACTTTCAAGAAATTTCTCTTGGTGTTTTGATGCAAATTACTCTAAAAATATGTCCTGTATGTAATATCTGTTTAGTTTTTAAAACAGGTTTGTGCAGGTATATGTAAAAGCTTCATTCATAAAATTGATTAATTAACATTACACAGCCCCATAACTTATGGTCGTATTGGCCTTCTGTTTAATGAAATTGCCGCAGACAAAGATATGATGTCACCGTTCCATTGTGGATAGGAAATAGATATTGAGCAGGGCAACAAAGCAGATACTGTCTAAATGAGGGTGACGGTGTGATTTGCTGGTACTATAACACTACACTCAACGCGCTTAATTTTTATCTCAATTCTGCCTTAACCTGTTTGTGCAACTGATTGTGCTACAACTTTGGGGGATTTTAGCAGATTTGAATGCTTGATGCCAGATGCTAAACATGAAACAGAAGAGCAAGATAAACGCAACATGCATGTGAACAACAAAATGGCAGTTGCCTCACCTGTAGGAAGCCCATCAATCCAAAGGAGATGTAAACCAGATATAACAGAACCACAAACGGCTTGACATAGGTGTTAGTGATCCAGTCTCCATAGCAGTGCCTCACACACCCCAGCAAAAGGTGAGAGTCCTGAGGGTGAGGATCCGTGTTAGCCGTGGAATGTGTGTGTTGGTGTGTGGAGTTAGCCACATGGCCGTGTCCATGCGCTGAAGGGTTGTTCGCCGTATGTGGGTGCGTGTGTGCATGCGTGTGAGTTATATTAGGGTTTGGAGTGTGCGTGTGACTGAGACCGACCCCATGTGGTGGGTTGGTTGTCTGAGCTTCATCCTGGTAGCGAGTGTACATTAGACACCTGTACCAGGCCGGTTTAGAGTCCAGCCGGTCTGGTTTGGGGACTCGCCGGCAAAAGCAGCCATGTCTGTACCCTGTCTCTAAGTATCCAGTGAACACCAGACAGGAACTGTAGAAAGACAACATGTAAACGTAGCTGATGGTGACAGCCAAGGCGGCAGTGCGGCAGAAGAGCCGGACCGCCTCCATGTTGGTGAGTGGCGAGGCGGCCAGGCCCAGGGTCATCAGGTGGAGCATGGTGGAGCCGGAGAAACGCAGCATGACGTCCTCAAAGACGCTCGCCACGCGCTCCTTCACGTGCTGGTCCTCCCGGGTTCGCCTCCATGACGACAGCATCTCAAAGGAGCCAAACAGCCCATGACCTGAAATAGGAATGTAAATTCAAAGAAAATAACAAGTGAATAGTTTGGTTTACGGAGAATGTGCATTATGTGTTTAACTCAGACAAAATAACTTAGTGATGAGTTAACAGATTAAATGACAACATGTAACATAAAAGGGGTTGCTCTTACCATATCGACAGAGAAGTCTGCGCTTCCCTAAAGCACTGGAGAACATTAAAGCTTCTTTCAACTCATTGATTTTAGTTCTTACAGCCCACAAATTTAGTGTTTGGCTTAGTCTGCAAACTAGCTAATTTCCAAACAACCTGTTTCCTTTTTTCCAAGGATTACTTGATTACACCCTGGTGGCTCTCATCAACTTTTCCAGCTGCAGCAGGCAGCTTTATCCAACAAAAAAGCTCTAATAAGCCCACTGAATGTTATGCACCCAGCAACAATACCAGAGAGACATAGTTACTGCTACAGCTAGAGAACATGGTGAAGCATTTAGCAGATTTCGTCTGCCTTTGAACAGTCATCTCTGCATAATGTTACACCTCAGTCCTGTCTGAACTTGAAAGATGTGAAATAATAGATGTAATGCAGCTTGGAAATGCAGTTTTCTCCTAACTTTAACAAGATGAGAAATCAGACCATTGCAGCAGCAGGACATGAGAACAGGCTCCAACTAATGAATATTATATTATATTATATTTTTATATTATATTTAGATTAGTCCTAAAGTTTATAAAGTGGGAAAAAAAACATAATGCTCATCACAATCTCACAAGAGCCCAGTGTAATGTCTTTGAATTGCTTCTTTTGTCTTTCTTTTGATTTAAGACCATCAATTTCACAAGCTGGAGACAGCAAATTTTTTGATATTTTCGCTTGGCAAAAGGAATACAACAATTAACAGATAAGGATAGTTTCTAGCATTTCATTTTCTTTCAACCAACAAATTGATTAATTGTTGCTGGACTACACGAGAATTTAATTTAATCTGTAACTCAATCTAGAAAATAAGTAAACGAGACCAGTGTGAGTGTCCGTGTGAATGGACCGAGTGTTTCACCAGTCCAGCCACAATGCACCATGCACATACATTTTCCTCTTCCGTGGTTGCCATGGCACCCATGAGTCACCAGTGACACCCCCCCCCCTCGCCCCTCCAGTGACCTCACCATGGCGAAACACTTAACACCTTAACAGAGGCACAACGTACCAACACTTCAGGCGTGGGTGCGACTGAGAAAGTCTGTGAATCTGTGATGTGTGTGTGTGAGTGTGTTTGAAAGAGAGGGAATTTGACAGTGAATGGCAGTGAAAGAGGAGGTGGAGAGGTTAATGTTGCAGAAAGAAGATGAGAACACTTACCAAGGATTTTGATATTCACCAGAGTTTGAGAAAGGCTTATGCACACTCACGGACAAACAACATTCAGATACAAATAGCCATAAGTTAAGAACGTGTCCTTCCACCAGAACCACTTCAGTCAACTGATACGATGTAAAATGCATTTCAGGCTCTGAAAACTCTCAGTTGGAACTGACACACACAAAGATGCAGACATGCATACACCAGGGTTTGGTGGGCTTTGTACATTTTCAACACTGATGACTTGCTTTTCTATTTAACAGAGCAATCTTCTCAAATGCACATGTAGTGCATTTTAACAGGATGTAAAGGATGCGCACCTAAAGTACAATTCTGACCAAGCAATACTGGTACATGTTGGTCAAAGCTTTTTGCACTTGATAACAGGGAAACCTGAATCTATAAATATTTTGAGAATGGACACTGTTATGCTCAAGTGAATGCACGGATGACCAAGACAAAATAACATACAAAATAAACCAAAACCTTTACATCCTCAATTTATCCCCCTTTGTACACACATACTCTCCCTATCAAAAACAAATTAATTTTTAGCCTATTTCCCCCATAAACACATCACACTTTTGCCACTGCAAATTATTAAGCTTCAAGTCTGAGAAAACGCACAAAATGTTGGAGGAAAACCACATTATAAAAACATTAAATGTCTACAAAATTTCTCCCTCTGCTTCCCTTTCATGCTTTCTCAGCTGTGTAACCATCCTTCTTTCACTCCTCACACCTCCTCCCACCTTTTTCTGTCTGCCCACTTGAGTCTGAAAAATTCTCCCTGCCTGCCTGCCTTCATTCTAACTTCATTTTCTGCTGAGAGAATCCTTCTCTTGACCCCCATTTGGAGTGATATTTCATCGAGCCCCCTCTCTGTCTCTATTGCCCCGTCTCTTCTGCTCTCTCTAAGGTTATTTTAAGACTAACAACAGCCTTTCCTCCTCCACATTACAGACTAATTATGGTATAGTCTACGTGTGTGTGTGAGTGGTCACATGCAGCACATCCTACAGTATTTAGTATGCGTGCAATCAAGTTAAACCATAGCGCCTTCACACAACTGGCATTCATTTTCACTTTGCTCCACGACAGATCAATTCTTAGTGTAGTTAAACCTGTTTGTGTTTTATTTCTCATTGCTCTCAGTCCTTTTTCTTCATATAATCACAGTACAAATAAAAAAATTACTAATCTAACTTAGTAAATATTAAAATGCTGCTAAAAATTTTATAGACCATGGTCCCCATGCAAGCTGTGGTAGTCACATGTCATGCTAAGCTACTCAAACAAACTCAGTGGCTTCAAGAGTTTAAATGATTTCTTAACTATATATATATATATAGATATATATATAGATAGATAGATAGATAGATAGATAGATAGATATGTTTTTCCCCTCAAATTTATCACTGATGCAAGTCTTCCAGACTTCACCACTGCAGTCTGTATAAGACTTAGTATCTGATTGAATATTTTATTTCCTACAATAAACTGAAAATATTCATTCTCTAGATTTGTGGACTGGCCTAAGGAGGACTTTGGTCATAACGTGATGTCAAGTCTGCCATACATCTATGAATTAAGGTTTATCTTCTGTGTTTCTGCTATTATTTACGTCTGTTAGGTTACACTGACTCGGTTTTGGGTGCCACAGCAATCCCTGGCCTCCTGCCAGATGCCATTGAGTTTCACACAATGAGTCATACAGTAAATTAGGAAAATAGACAGTGCTGCTCTTGAGTCAGTATGTGGCATTGATGGGTACACTGAATGTTAGATGAGAAAAAATTAAATTGGACTTTGGTAAGACATACTGTGACATAGCTCAAGTGCAATACGGTGGCCTTTGACTATTCAACAAGCTCTTAAATTAGCATACCCTTAAAGCTATTCTTTAGAGTAGAAGTCGATTTGAATGTTTTAAAATGTAGAATAGTGTGAAACCTTCTGGTTGGCTGGAAGCTCTGGATTTGTGCCAGACGCCTAACTTAACAGCATTCTTCTCAGAGCTTTTGGATTAAGTTTTTGTCTCCCAGTCACAAAATGTATTGCCAGTACCATCAGACCCCACCCTCCTCAGTAAGTTGAGTTCACGCTTCACCACTTGTCAGTCATTTTGATGATCTGTCTACTTTGAAAACCCATCACAGGTACTGAAAAGGCAGACGGTGAACACATGCAGTCTGTGATATAAAAGCAAATGCAATGTTCACCGCGATTCCCTGCTGCCAAGTGCTAGCTTCACTTTTCTTTGATTTCTTCATGCTTTAACGCACTGCTTTGTGGTGGGTTTTTTTGCTAACAACTATAGGTTTTCAAAAAATGTACATCCAAAAGTATCCTGACATGACAGGCAGGTTCCAGAAGACATGAACAGAATTACAAAATTAGAAAGGCAAACCTTATTATTTGACTTTCAAATGTATTATTTTTAAACCTACCAAGCATGACAAAAGGGATGCCCAGGTATGTAGAGTTGTAAGTGGCACCAGTCAGATTGAGTATTCCGGCAGCGGTGAGTCCTGACAGTGTGATTGACAGCAGAGCCAGCAGTCCCAACCAAGGTTTTGACCTCACACAATCCCTCATGGAGCAGCAGAGGACGGCCAGCACACCACATCCCCCCAAGCTGGCCAACAAGGGGCGACGTGCCAGCACAGAGGAGAACTGGAAGTCTGTCCTCAGAGAAGATGAAGTGGAAGGGTACAGCCCCAGCTTTGGGTGCAGTGCTGCAAACTGCTGTAACTCAGCACAGAAGGCCTTTTCCCATTGGCTGGCCACGCGGTCCATCAGGCCGCCACGGGCTTGGAGGTAGTAGGTGAGCTGCAAAGCCCTGGCTGAACGTACACCTTCTCCTCTGGCTCCTGTCCCTGGACCACGCACTGCCCCGCTGGGACCCCAGCCCTGAACGCCACCCAGCTGGTGGCCGATGTAAGCCTGCCGTCCGTCCGCCAGCTGAGTAATAGGGTACCGCAGGATTGGGACGGATCGGTTAGCAGTGCGGGCTGATTGAATCTCCTCCATGGCACGGATGATGTCATCGATGATGCAGACGTTCTTGTCATCGGGGAGACAGAGGTAGGAGAAGGAGTAGTTGAAGCTGTTGAAGCCTGTGGCCGGCACCGTCACCTGCATCTGGTAGATCCGCCTGTGGAGCTGGGTGGCGAGAAATCACAAAACAGACAAAAAAGAAGTTACTCTACCAGTGGCCAATTTTTCTAGGAGAAAGAGGAAAAACAAATAAAATCATACCACACTAACTAAATGGATGCCTGGCCTCATCAGCCAATAGAGATTACATATGTAATGTAACTGGGCAGGGTCTCAACCAGTCTTGAAGAGTGCTAAATAGAACCGGGTTCCCAACTTGTTTAGTGAACTACTTTAGGAACAGCTAAAATACCACCATCAGAGGACCTAAGGGATCTTGTTGTTTTATAAGGATGTAAAAAAAAAAGTAAAAAGATGTTTTATGATAAAGAGTTTTACAATATGTGAGTTCTAAAGACACAAGGGGTTGGTGCCATGTAGCTTGAACAGGTGTAATGTCCTCTCTTCTCCTAGTGTTTTTTAAAAGTCTGACAATGGAGGTCTAAACTTGACATGACTCCAGTTTGCTATCAATGAAAGCATAAATAAACCATGGCAAAAAAAAAAAAAAAGTTCCATCAAAGTTTTTACAGAGCAGCGCAGCAAAACTCACAGTGTGTGTGGCTCAGTCGCCTACGTTATGTGCTTTGACTTTGTAGCTGTTAGTCTGCGTGAATAAGAGAGAGACAGATAGAAAGAGAGAGAGATGTGGGGGAGTGTGCATGTGTGTGTGTGTGTGTGTGTCCGTGTGTCTTTACTTTACACAGTGAATCTTCCCTCCGTTTTTTTGGCTAGAGGACAATAGTGCCGGCATCCACAGTGCTGGTTACCAAGCAACAGGCTTGATGCCAGTGTGTGCCACAGCGCACATGAGCAGAGCTGTCTTCCAGCTCATAATACTGCAATGACTTCAGAGAGGGAGTGTGTGTGTGTGTGTGTGTGTGTGTGTGTGTGTGTGTGTGTTTAAGAATGTCACCTGGAAATCGCTTAGTTTTGAAAGTTCCTTTCACCATGTTGTTGTGACATTTACCCAAATTCCCCATTTCATTCTTGTCAGTTCTAACTGCTAAAAGATGTTAGCAATTTCCCGTCAGGACCTTAAAATTCCTGATGTAAGTGCCTCAGATCACTACACATTAACTTTTGGGACCCAGTCATTATATTTTTAGTATTAATTGTAGGTTATTTTGATATGTAACTGAATCTATAAGCAGTTAAATTTGTCATAGTTGAAAATATAGTTCTCGCTTACTCATCCAAAAACCGTGGCCTAGGGGTTGGAGAAGCGGCTTGTGATCAGAAGGTCGCTGGCTCCATTCCCCCACCAAATGGGCAGGGAAAATTTGAGTGTGATGGAGTTATTAATGCAAAAAATGCTCCCCCACTCCATTAGTGGGCTCATGTGCCCTTGAGCAAGGCACTTAGCCCCCAATTTGCTCCCTGAGTGCTTGATAGTTGCAGCCCACTGCTCCTGTGTGTGTTTCACTGCATGTAATTTGCTGGGTGTTGCATGTGTGTGTTCAACTAAGGATGGGTCAAATACAGAAGACAAATTCAGTGTGTTTATGTAAAAATATATATACTGTCAATAAAGCGATTCTTCTTCTAAAACATAGAATCAGTTCTTGCCTGGTGACGACTCTTGTTTTCTAAGACCTGAATTTGCATGCTGATATTTAGCAGGTAAAATATTTACCATATTAACTGTCCTACTTTAGAAAAGATAGGTAAGATTGAGTTCTAACTTCTTCAAATCCAAAGAGCATGAGCATCGTGTGACTTGCAAAGCTGCACAGACACACCTCAATCATATTAAGCCATGACATCCATAAAAGAGGAGTTACAGATTTCTTTGCTGACTGAGGCTTAAATAGACCACAAATCAATGCAGCCATTGAGTGTGACTAACAATAGTTACTCTTGTTGCTGGTGTAACTCCAGTCTAGTACTGGCTATCATGCAACAAGTTAATCCCCATTCTCATGGAGGTTGTTCAATGGTATTTTGGGAAACATAGGAACTCACAGACTGATGCACAAGTAGACAGGGTGGCTGGGAGTGTAACATTATGTAACAACACTCTCTTGTATGCACCGAAGTGTGTCTTGCAGCCTGTTCCCAGAAGATGATGCACAGCTCTAAACTCTGCTTTCTCTGTTGCAGTCTGCTACGGACTGAGTTCTGGGTATGTGTAAAGTGGGTCACAATAACTATATATGACAAACACACATAAACACAGCTTACAAGCTCTGATTACAGCTGCATAACTTCATGAAATCATTTGGCTAATTGCCCCAAGGGTGTCAATTTAATCCTCATAAATCCATTTAGGAATACCAGGGCAGATACAGAGGCCTCCAAGCTCCAGCTAACTGCACTTTGTAATTAAAATGCTCTGGTTCATAAATATAAAGGTTGCCAGGGTTATATCTCCAATGGGGCTGCATTGTTCTGCTTAATGGCTATCAATCACTGAGAATGATGAGGAAGACAGCTTGCATATGTGCTCTGGCCTGCAGACACTGACCTTTACTTCTGTGTGTGCTTTCAATTGATTTGTTTTTTTGTTTTTTTTTAAGTTGGAGTCTGCAAATGCATTGCAGCCTCAATTTTGTGGGGAGGTATTCTGTGATTGAAAAGGAACAGAAGCTAATATGTCAAGTCAATCAAAATTGTATTTGATTGTATTGGGATTCACACTTAGCACACAAATAGCCCAGGGCATGTAAACTACACATTTAACCCAAGGTTCATGAATATATCACGAAGTCCAAAACATAGATGTAAGAACCTACTTTGTAAATATAGTAATGTGTTTAGAGTGTCTGTGTGCGCGTGGCGTGCGCCTGCATAGACCGACCTTTAGTATGGTGTCCAGATGAACCTGGTCCAGCACGCTCCCCTTGCGGGTGGTGACGATCACGCGCCCGTAGCGACTAGGCGTTTGCAGGTCGGAGTAGAGCGCGTGCTTGGAGCGGTTCACGGGGAACAAGCTCTCCACCAGGTTGCCCTCTATCTTGGCCAGGCTGTGCTTGGGCGCGAGCAGGCTCTCCACGTCCTCCTCCACACGGTAGCGGCTGAAGCTGGCCCCTAGCAGGATGGAGAGAAGCACGGGCGCCGAGGCGAAGAACACCGGGTGGCTCGCCACGAACCGGCCCAGCGCGTGGAAGGAGGTCCTCAGGCCCGCGTGCAACACCTGGCGCAGCATCCTAGCGCGCGGCCGCGGCTCGAGCCTCTCCCATCGACCGGAAAGCCCCGGAGCACTGCCGAGCATCAGGGGCTGCCTGACGCATCGGTGGGCTCCGTCGCTCTCAGTCTGGTGGAAGAGAGGTGACGCCGGGTGGGGGCAGGATTTGTCCCCCGAGCAGGAGGTCACCAGCCGGCGACAATCCAACCTTCCTCCGGTCACAGATGCGCCGCTTTCTCAGGGGTTCGCTCATCCGCTGGAATAGCGCAAAAGACAGAAAGCTGCTAAATGAGCCAGCACTTCTCTGCTCTGCGGTTAGAAAGCATATTGATAACAGCCTACTTTACATACAGTAGTCACTACCCTGCTGCGTCCAGTGCCTTGTGCGAGCTGCACGGCTCTGTGCGCACCAAAAAAAATCACACAGCCAAAGTGGTCTCCTGATTAGACTTGTAAAGCTCTCTGTAAAACTGACCAGTGATTTGAGTAGTTCCGTTTGTGCACTCGGACAGGTTGCAGAGAACACACGCTGTAGTTGCCCTAAACTGAAGTCAGGCTGTACATACCTAAACAGAGAAACGGGGGACAGACCCGGTGATGACGGAGACCATCTAAGACGCATTCAGACCAAGATGTTATCCTGCCGACTGTCCGTGCGTCCAGCTCCACCCTACATCACCGAGTCTCCACACAACCTGATGGGTGGTCGTGGTGGGTGGGTCGGGAGGGAAGTTGCAGGCTCGGGGACGCGGTGAGCACGCACCGGGGATGCCGGTAGAGCTGTTTGTCAGATCAGCTGGGTAATCTGGGTTTCCTCTGCGGCAGAAGGCTTTCTGTCACCCGTCCTCTCCTCCTCCTCTCCTCATCGCCCCGGTGGTTTGACGGAGTCCCTGTTCATCTGCCGCTGGGCTGCTTTCACAGCAGCGACTGCTCTCATCGTTAGGAAGGCACGTCACTAATTACCGGCTTTCAAACC
The DNA here is from genome assembly GCF_020382885.2 of Scatophagus argus. Lineage (NCBI taxonomy): Eukaryota > Metazoa > Chordata > Actinopteri > Scatophagidae > Scatophagus > Scatophagus argus. The sequence continues at coordinate 11,369,873 of NC_058510.1, read as the reverse complement.
TGGGACTCTCTCTCTCTCTCTCTCTCTCTGCCATTTTCTCTCTTTTGCGCCGCCCTCACGACCCCGCCTCTCACCGTTCCGCGCCGCTACATTGCAGAGAAACAAACACAAGTGAGTCCATGCCGGGTGAGTGGCAGCGTGTGTGTGGGTGACAGAGAGAGAATTTCTGAAATTTAACATATTTTAAGTGCAGCCAGTATGAGTGAAATAAATGCTTAACGTGTTAATCTTTATGATATTTCAATATAATATGCACAGATAATGTTTCTCTTTAAATACTATTGTTGCTTTATATTCCTTACTGTGTAGGGTTGTTGTGTTTGCAGCCTATAGTATGGCTTTTAAAGATACTATGAAGTTATTATTAATTAAAGCTTATTGGAGTGTACACATGAAAACCTGTTGGCAGAAGCCTCGTGATAACATCCTGTCCTGGAGGATCAGATCCGTGCATTGTTTAATTTCTTCTTCATATAATTGCACTTAACAATAAGTGTCCTCATCCTTGTTGCAGATGCATGAAGCATCTCTCAGTGTTGTGTAGCATGTTGCCATAGAAACCAGACTTTCTTTTTTACAAGCCCTGGTTCCCATGGCAATAGTGATGCCACCCATCCCCCCCCCCCCCAAAAAAAACACACGCACGCACACATACACACACACACACACACAGCAACACACACCTGCTGACTCCCAATCTGCTTATGGTGTGGAGGTGTTTGACAGAGAGAGAGAAAGAGATGGAGACAGAGAGAGAGAGAGAGAGAGAGAGCAGGGAGTGGAGGATATAATGAATGCAGACAGACCAAGATCACACTCTGCCTGTCTGTCTGTCTGTCTGTCTTTGCATTAAGACCCATGAAATCAAATAGCCAAACAGCCTTTAGTCTGTCTGCGTGGGACCAACGAATGGTTCCTTCCTCTCTGCAGATTTCAGAAATTTTAGTTTTAGTTAAATACAGGGGAAAAAAACTTTCTCTTCAGTCCCTCTGTATGATGCTCATATAGAAAGTGTTGTAACTATTAAACTGGCTTACATGGTTCTCTCACATGATAAAAGTTATTGTGCATGGTAATACAAGTCAAAATAATTCATTTATTCAATAAAGATAATTTCATTATCATGCCGAGCAGCAAGATGGCGGGTTGTCTTTTCTCTTCCAGGACTGCAGATAAATTTTGAACTTCTGGTAATAATATACCCAATGAGATGTTGGCAAATATATCGACAAATTTGCAAAAATAAACTGAAACAAAACCAAAATCTTGCAAAGAAAATTCCTGAGAGCATGTGCTGCAGGAGAATCATGAAAAATTACATGTTACATTGACGGGAAACTGTCAAGAGATTTCACTTACCACTTTCACATTCAATCGAAGCAAAAGACATCACAAAGAATGGAAAGTAATGCTCACTGCAACTACTGCCTGGAAGACTTGACCCACCACTGCTTAGTCAAGGTAGGAACGCAACTGTAAATCGGTAAATCAAAACGGTAAATCAGTGAAACAGATAAAAACTAACAAAAAACCCCAAACAAACCACAAAAAACATCTGCATGCATGTGCTTGTGCATGTTATAATCCATTATTCAGTTCAGCCTCAATTAGCCTTTAATCCCCATTACCAGTCCAGTGAGAGTCGAGCGGTGAAGGAATGAATGAGTAAGTGTCTCCCTGGGGAGGAAGGAAGAGCAGAATAGTAAATGAAAGACTGCAGAGATATAGGGGGCTCGGGGCAGTTTCTGATAACAAAAGTACTAATTAGTGTCGCTAAAGGATTTATAGAAATCAGAATAGTGTGTGTGGGATAGAGAGAAGAAGGTGGAGAGAATTAATGGAGCCATTGGAAAGCGTGCCAGACTATTTTCTGCACATACGGAGTGGAAGGAGGAGGATAAAAAAAACCAAAAAAACAGGAGAAATCCTCCAGGGTTTTAAAACTGTCGACAACAGATACACTTACACACACGCCCGGGCGTAGAAGATGGACAGATGAGAGGAATGGTATAAAAAAAGGGGAAGCACCTCTTGTGATTTTAACTTTTGGCGTGCAATCCTTATTTGTGCTCCGCTGGGTTCCACATTTCATTTGCTCCCATGTTTGTCCATCTGGATGACAAATTCCCTCTGTAATTAAATAGAGCTATATGGACCTGCTGTTATTCAGATATTCATGAATAAGGCTTCTCTTTTTTTTTTTTAGCTCTCGTACTCCTCTGAACCCATCCACCCTCCTTGTCTTCCACCCCTCCCATCCCCCAATCCATCTGTTTTGGTGGAGGCCATCCATTAATAAAGACTCTGTCCCTTCATTCCTTTTTCTCCTCCTTCTGTATTATTTATTTACCCATCTATCCACAGTTATGGTGAGCGGATATGGTTGCTGGGATGCAGCAGAGCCACCTTCTTCTGGAGTGAAAACTGAGAAAACACTTGAAAACTTTTTTTCACCCAAACCAGTTATCCCACAAATTCTTTTCCAGATATGAAAATCTTAGTTTCTAACTGAATATGCCTGAAAATAAACATAAAGTTGAATGTATTCTGAAAACGTACGAGTGTACCACTCAAAAAGGCAGTTTGTCTAATTTTAATAAAGCAAATTTTCAGCACTATGCTGTTACAGTTCAAATGATTGGAGGATTTTTTTTTCCATTCTACATGAGAGGAGTCATAATGTGATGGATATAATTAATTATTCACATTAAAAACTTCTGCTCATATTTGTGTGAATGCCAGAGATAATTTTTTATGGCTTTATATTCACACACACACCACAAAATGCAAATTTTGTAAACATTAATTGATGTAGATTATTACATTACCATTAATGAAATTAGTATTATTAGTAGTATTCTCTTTATCATTAAGAATTCTTAAATATCAAATCAATTAGTCTAACTGCAGGAGGAAAACTCTCCATTTTGTAAGATCATATTCAAAGGGTAACTTCCTGGATCCTGTTCTCATTGGTCCAGTACTGAATAAGACCACTGCAGCCAGAAGCTGTGAATTTGGGCTGCAGGATAATTCCTTTGTGGAATTGCACACCTACACTGGGGATAGTCGACCAACACAGCAATCTTGTAAGATAGAAACTCAACACAATGTGCTGAAAGATGCTAAAATGCTTTGCAGAGCTGAGGGGAACTGAAGAGTTTGGTATTTAATCTCAGTGAGTTTTTACCACAAAGATATAACTCAGAACTTTTAAGGGAAACAACAACAAAACCAAGGAAAAAAATGATCTGGATTAGGTTTTGTCAGGAATTACACTCACCAAACTGAAAGCTTTGGCTGAAGACCAGAAGTTGTTGGTCTGATTTGCATTTGGAGTTGAAGGAATGAATTAATCATCATCACCTTTTTTTCCATCATAAAGCTGCAGCCTCTGTACATTTTTGCAAATTACTTTGCAAAAAATAAAATTCAGAATCATGCAAAATTTGAGCATCCTCTATTCCATAGTTTCAAACCTCTGGATCTCCTTCTATGATATCCACTTATCTGTCTTTATGTTTTCCTCTGCTATTTCTGTCTATCAAGTCTCTGCATCCTCTTGGTGGTCAGCAGCATTCATAATTTCTAAATGTCATTTGGACATTAGCTCATGAGGCCAGGAAGGACGCTGTGAGTGTGTGTGTGTGTGTGTGTGTGTGTGTGTGGCGGCGGGGCTGGTGGTGATGGAAGAGGGAGGTCATTGGGAGGGGCATGAAATGAGAAATACAGTAAAGTCATCTTCATAGCCTCTTTGAGATTTGATTACAGTTGCAGGCCAGAAACAGAGAAGATAGATACAGACGGATGCAGATAAAATTGCTCATCCTGCTTCTCTGCACAAATGCAAGAGAAGGAGACAGACGATAATGAGTGAGGCAGCTGAATGCCAAGAGCTTGTTAAAGAAAACTGGGAGAGGCCCCAATGACTTCAGCCGTGCCCGAGGAAAACCCGATTTACTAAAAGGTGTGATATCTGAGAAGAGGCATTCTCACCTCCCAGAAAGCTTAATTTAATCTCTGTGATTACTGGACCCATCTGTAATCTGCACTGCACCTCAGAATGGCCCTGAAGGTATGTTTTCCCTGCCCTCTATTGGACAGAAACAGAACTGTATGTGTCCAACCCAGCAGAAAGGGACTGGCTTGTGAGTATGTGTTGTATTGTGTGTGTGTGTGTGTGTGGGTGTGTATTTAATGATTCAGTGAATTGATGTGTTCCTGGGGATCATTCACCTCTGTCATCACCTGGAGAACTTGGAGGACACAAAAGACAAGATGTTTTCTGCTCTGGCATCAAGCCAAGTCGGAGCCTCTGACAGCAGAAATAGCTGCTGCTTTTGATGTTGTTGCAAACTGACATCCACTTGCTAGCCACTCGCTGCTTGGTTTGACTAATCTGCAGGGCTTATATAATGGAGGGATTGGGCTGTGTGACAAAATACATGTTTTCTAAATTCAACTGAAAAATTGTTTTAGGCTAATGTAGTGAATCTTGATGAATTACTACCTTGATTCCAAAGAGTTGGGATGCTGTATAAAAGTGAAATAACATTTCCAAACGTTTACCAAAAACTCTTTTAAAAAGTGTTCCCAAGCCCATGTATGTTCCATCCTCGCTTGCAAACAACTGAGCCTTTTGAGGATTCCCCTTTCATACTCAGCTCTCGATACTATCACTTGTTACCAGCAAACCTGTTCACCTGTGGAAGGTTCCAAACAGTCCTTGTACTATTTTCAGTATGTCCAAAAGGCTTAGCAATTCATCACATCTTGGTTTAATTATGTTTGATCCAGCAGCTCATCTTTAATGGAATTGAGGTTGTAAGTTACTTAACCACACTGTTGCAAAAATCCATTTGCAACATCACTTTCAACAGCCAGATACAAAGATATACAAAGGTATCAGTACAGGGCGGCAAAATCTGTACAACTCTCCCTCATCTCATACTGTTCAGTATATTGTCATGATGCCTGACCACAGATGGAAGCAATTGGCTCCCATAGGTTTGCATTGTTATTAAGCTTGGCTAGTTCAGTTTGACAAAGACAGGAGGTCCACACAGCAAGTTATGGAAATTTATTAAGGATAACTCCATTTAAACAAACTATTAAGGCAGCAACCTAAGTGAGGTGGTGGATGTGTGGGAAATGCTAACCTAAACTACCTGTGACATGAACTAAACACAAACAGAACAAAAATAAGCTGAGAAAGAGAGACCACTCAGCTTATATTGGCTCCAAACAGGTGAGGCCATTTATCCAATGAGGTGGGAGGGGCCAGACAATCAGGAAGAACCTGACTGTGGAAGACGCAGACCAAACGTGCTATCGCCCCGCTCAGGGCTGTCACTTTGTTTTGGGCAGAGTGTTTATGTACACTCAAGTGAAGGGCGAGTCAGTGGTAAAAATGTTGACACTTTATAAGAAAAGAGTGGGATTTTTGTGAAGCAAAAATTCAAATGTGGTGAAAACATGCCCATGAAATAATAATAAAGCCCAGCTCTCAGTCATTAGACCTTCATCGGGGCGAGCATCTGACAAAAGGTCAGTCCCAAATCTACGAATGACATCATAGAGATAAAAATAAAAAACTGGAGGTAGAAATTTATCTAAACTATCTGACCTGGTTGCCACACACTGCAGCCATCACTTTTTATTTAGTGATTGTTGGGGTCTGGCTTTGCCCCTCTGGTACTACATTTACTAATGTGTGCAGTTTGGTGTCTTTTTCTTTTTTTTAACAGGGACTGGGCTCTGGAAACAAATCAGCGGTTTAATCACCTTTGCTGTCATTTTTACACTGGCCACAAAAACAGATTTATCACAATTCAATGAAGTAATGGCATTAAGTCAGTAAGGAGGTTCAATATTAAATGCTCTATCAGATCTTTGAGGTAGCTGCAGGGACTGAGCCTCATGTTAGTCTGTGGTTAGCAGGACTGAGTGCAAGGGCTTTGATCATCTGACGTATACATGTCGGAAAATCACAGTCTCTTCCTCCATTTTGGGCTCTGTGCAGCTCCATCAGCACTGTCAAGACGGTTTGCTCTAGACCAGCTTTCATAGTAGCTGAAGTCTATGTTTGTTATGCTATTTATACCTGTACATAAATATATATATTTAAAGGTTTATCCAGTGTTTTCAGGTTTTGAAAATTATTTTTACCACATAATTCTCTCTCTCAATGCCTTAAAACTGGACAAACAGGTGGCAGTATGCAACTTTGTTATAGTTTTTCCTGTAGGACTGTATGTTTTGTTTTCTGATTAATTATTTATTTTATTGTACTATTTCATTTGATTAAAAATATGTGTTTACTTTTTTGCTGTTTGGATTATTTTATTGTATGTATTTTTACAAATGCAGTGCCTATAACTGATGTTGGAAAGTTGAACTTAAAATATTTGCACCAATCTTTGATTGCATTTTGAGGGAGAGTAATAAAGTGAATAACAGTTGTTTCATCTGTTTTTTGTACACATTTACACATCAGTGGTCGAATTTGCCGTCGATAATGTGTCTCAGAGTGTAAGAATGGCTGCCAGGGGTCTGATCCATGATGTTGGTTACACATCTAGTAAAACAAGACCTTGTCTCATTATCACTTACTCTCCCTTTGTCTCCAGATCACACACCCACACACACACACACGCACACACACAGAGAGAGTAACACAACATGATTATACACTGACACTGGTCTGTTTTTCTAATTGGTGTGTATTGATGAGACTGCCGCTGGTGTTGCCACAGATACAAGTCATTAATGTTACCCCCTGCCTGACAATGTAAGAGACACCAAAAGTCACATACACAATGCATACACACAGTGACAGCTTCAAGAGCCTCCTGAAAGCACACAGAATACGTTTCCATGGGAACTGCTGAATGAATGAAAGATGATGATATGAGAGTGAGAGTGGAAAGTGTGTGTGTGCGTGATCGAAGGTCTAGAGGAGAATCAATAAATGGACATGCTTTCAGATGCAATCCCAATCTCTTCATGTCTTGTCCTCCATCCATCACTACCTTCCATCCACTGACTGCCACCTTGTCCAGCCTCTCTCTTTCACACACACACATTTCCAACTCGCTTTAGGAATCACAGAGAAGTTACGAGGTGAAGGAGGAGCAGACTCTCTCAGACTTTTATTAGCACATGACAGAAAAGGCTCAACCAAAACAACAAACACAGCATACAGAAACAAATATTAGGTTAGAAATATATACATTGTGAAAGAGATTTGCTCATAGTATAACGTAAATAAAGAACCTCAGTTTTGACACATACAGTGGTTTCAGTTTCATAATTTCCTCTGTGGAGGTGTGGATGCTCCAGCATTTCAAAATAAACCTTACTGGGTAATCAAAGTGATGCTATTTTGTAGGGCTGAAACAAAAAATAAAACATCCACAACTTGATAAATGAGGAATCAAGAGATTTGAAGACAATGGGCAACGGGAAATTCTGAAGATTATTGTACAGATAGCTAATAGACAATCACATACAATTAAAAATGAAAAAAGCCATTAGTTGCAACCAGATTTCTAGTAAATGAAAAAAATCTCGGACAGATTTGGTGTACTACTTTTTCTCTGAGTACTACCGTATCCTGGAGGAGTGTGTTGTACCATTTGTCTGGAGCTCCATTACTAAGTTTGTGCAAAAGACTTCCTTAGTTCTTGTAACAACCAGCTAAGTTCCAAAATTGTGATTTACTAAATCAGGATGCGCCATCATAACTAGAGCAATCCATTAGCGAATAAAGACTTAGTGTGTAAAACAGTTGCTAGGAAACATCTGGTGTGTGGCCAATCAAGAGCAGCATCACAAGCTATAACAAACCTTCTAAAACAAATAGTTTTAGGGGTTGGGCTTGCTTTAAAATAATATTTTAAAGCCAGCTATTAATCAGTTGTAGATTAAGTTATGATTGTTTTAATCATATATGGTTACAAAACGAATTACAAAACCAGACCTTATTTTAGTAATTCAGTCTAACATTACTGGTGTCATGTTTCATAACCTGAGGTAGTGATCTATGTGAAATGTGATTTAAAAATCTCCTCAGTTTAACATCATTATAGCCTTTCAACAAGTGTCAGGTCAGATTTGTCAAGCATACCACGTTACCTCTTCACTCAATCAATTCAGTTAGCTATGTAACTGTCTTACTTGGTTTTAATTAGTAAAATAACTTTAATTTGGTAATATGGACCTTCACTCAGTAGTGAAGGAAGATAATCTAACACGTGTAGCCATAATGCATAAAATGTTTTGATGAATTACCAATATCTCGAAGACTCAGTAAAATCTTATGTCTAGGCTTAATTCCACCTTATGAAGAGCTGGCACAGCCATTCATAAGGACAAGTAAAGCCATGAGAGGAATCAGTTAACTTCAACTATGAGAGTCCTTCAAAAGGAAGATACATATAAAAACAAGAAAGAGTGAAATAAAGTTTTCTGCTTGCAATCATTTTAATCTACGAAGCAAATCCTGAGCACTGGGCTCAGGAAACAGTGTTATGTTTTAATGATCACTCTTGATAAGCAATACTTAAGAAGATACATCCTTCACATTTTTTTGACTGAGATGTGACACCTGCTGTTTAAAATACTCTTATTCCGATACAAAATCAAATACTCCAAACAAGCTGGTGTGTGATTGCACCTCAGCAGTGCAGTTCAGCACAAAGAACAACAAATGGAGAGAGTACATCTTGTAGTCTGAGTGCTTGTAATTCTGTGGGTTCATTTGCCTCAGGCTGAACTGCAGGAGAATGAATATAAATGTCTAACACATGAGCAAGACTGAAACAAAGTGGGACAGAAACCAAGAAAGAACTCATCAAAGGAGAGCCCACGTACAATACACACAATACAAAACAAACTCAGTCTTCAGGAGGTTAACCATATCAAGTGTTCAAAAATATGCCAGCAGGTTGATATATATTCCTTGTTGAGTTGCTCTCGATTTTAAAATTATGATATGAACTTTCACAATTATCTCTTAAAAAAAAAAGAAAAACAGCAAGGATATATCAGGTTTTAAGACTTAACATGGGATAAAATTAGACTCTAAAAATCTGACTCGAGTTGAGTTAACTTTTTGATTTAGGGTGCTGGGGAATTCATCAACAAGGTTATTAACTAATAAATACAGACACTGACCTGACAGTTACTATTACATTTGCAGTAATAATGTTGATTTGAAATAAAAAAGAAATCTATTCATTGTACCATATATGTATTTTATATACTTTTTCCCAACATTTCTGTCTTATAAATTACAATCCTTACCAAGGAGTCATAATTTATGCAGTAACTGCAATAAAAGTATTTGCAAAAAAAAATCTGATTTGTTGCAGTAATAATATAAAAGGCCGAAATGGCTCTAATCCTGACATGTTTCTACGTTACGTTTTTTTTTTTTTTTTCCTGTGAGAACAACGCTGTTTCATTTTCACTCGTTGCTCCCACGTCCACAAGATGAACTAAGTCCAGTTTTATCAACCTTTTCAACAAATGTCCTGCTGACAGCTCTGGACAGGTTCAGAGTCAGGCTGAGGTCAAAGTTCACCACACCCGACAGGACTGTGCACCTCGGTTCATCACTGACGACTCCGGACAGTTGAACACTTTCCGAAACTCTTCATAGTTACTCATCGCTCCGATAACTCTGCAGGACATCAGTGATGGTAATGGTGAGGCTGTTAGGATTGTGTGCATTTATCGGTGTGTCTGTGTACTCACCTGTATTTTGGTGGACTGTGAGCTCCACTCTGGATCTGGTCCCTGGCTGCTTCTGGTCTATATGAGTTACATCTCACCTGCAGAGTAGAAGACATTGGATGCATTATTTAATTGTCTGTGTGTATTAAGAATGTGTCCTCTTCCCTGCCTTCCATTGTATAAGGGCAACCAACAGGAAATACAGTGTTACAGCATTAGGAAAAAATCCCCCATGCACAGTAATGACAGAAGTACTCAGATCTTTTCTTACATAAAAGTAGCAATACCGCAGTGCAGAAATACTCCAAAGTACTGAATTTGAAAATTCCTGATGATGGCACACCACAAAACGCATATGGTAGAGCACCATATGTTAAAACTGTGACAGAAATCTCACTGTTAAAATCTTAATTGAATATAAACTCTGCTAAACTAGCCTCTCGGGAGGGAAATATTCAGACATGGGACCAGAAGTGCACAGAAATGATCTTGCTCGCTAAAAATAGTTTGTATCTGTGTATGTGTGTATGTGTCCTCACATGTGCATAGCTCAGGAAGAAAAGCTGGTTGTTGTTCAGTCCAACTCCAGGCAGCCTCTGCTCCTCCACGCCGCCTCTGCTCTCATCTACCCACCGCCTGTACGCCTGCACACAAATATAAAGAGAAAGTTTTCTCCCCTGGACTTCTTCACATGACAGCTAGAAAGTTTCAGAAACAGTCCTTTCACACCAAGGACATTTCGAGTTGTGAAATACAGATAACTACTGAAATGTGAAAATAATAACAAGCACAGTTGCAGCTAATAAATACACGTGCAACCAATAACAAACACAAGCCACACTAAAAACAGACACAGGTAAAAGTGAGAGCGTTACGGCACTAGTATTCATGCTAAATCATTTGCATGGCTTACAGGCACACCTACATGCAATAAACTCATAATTAATGTTATTAGTTACACCTGCAATGTTCTGCAAGAAAGATCAAAATATCTGCCCCATGAAAGGCCTATTTAGCAGTTATTGCAAGTCGATGTGGTAGAAATAGATGATCCCAGAGAGTGAGATTGCGGTGTAAGAAAACAGATCCTACCCTAAAAGCCTCTCTTATTCCTCCATTGTCTGCTATGTTTTCAGCCAGAGTCCTCTTGCCACGCACCTATAGAATAAAATATCCAAGTTAATGGCAGAGCAGAACGCAATATGCATGTCTCTAATTTAATGTTTTTAAAGGGTTTATTTTGAGCTCAATCTGCTGTTGCAAAGTCAAGTTCTTACATTTAAGCCTGCCTCCTCCCAGTAGTAGTTATTATACTGCTCAATCACACATTGGGTCTTCTCATTGAAGGCTGTTACAGATGAGTTACTCCACCACTGGTCAAGGTTGCCATTACTATCGTATTTGCGACCTGTTCATAAAAAAACACCACACAGAAATCACACTCTGTCAGAAATCTATTATATTATTTTGGGTGCTTTATTCTTGGTGATCAGTATTTACCGTTATTGTCAAAGCCGTGTGTTAGCTCATGTCCTACTATCACCCCGATGGCACCATAACTTAAAGATCTGGAAACAGACAATAATGAAATTTATACATGTGGCTCCTTCTCTGAATAGAATGAGTGATGCCAAGGTCAGAGCAGTCACAGCCAAATTTAATGTCAAAATCATTTCAGTATAATTAAATCCCTGCAGGATGAATAATATACTTTGCAGCAAGGGGACATCAATGGTAAAACTATTTTGAATAAGCTGTGTGAATTTCTGTTGGCAACAAGCAAACAAACATTCTAAGTGACAGTTAGTAAACATGCTAGCGTGAATAGTCTTTTACCTAACCTTCAATATCCTGCAGTGAATGAAATGATCTGCAACCTAATTATTTTTATGTTTTGCACAGTCCAGTGTTTTTGAAATGGAGGTTGTACAATGCGCAGAACAAATTCCAGAGCAAAGTTTAAGTGCAGTACAGAGAAAGAACCTGGCTACTGACTAGCACTAGCCAGTTCCCCAGCAGACAAAGAGGCTGTAAGCCATTAGCTCACCGGCTACAGTAAATGCATGCGTAAATTTCACTGTGACCAAACATTCAGTGTAAAATATAATCGCATATTTTTAGGAACGTCACTTTCATTGACTGTATTAATTAGACAGTATGGTGTCGCTAAGATATTTGATAAAGGACAATTTTAGAAATAATGTATCAGGATTATGAATAATTTTATCCTGTAGATCTTTCATACTGTATGAAAGTACTGAGGATTAAATCATTTATGGTTGTGAAATATTTACCAATGGATTAAAAAAAAAAACACACATCCACACGTAATATTTATAGGACTTTGTGATGTAAAAATAAATCATAGCTTAATTCTAATGAAGTGTAATTTCATGATCTATGGAGGTATGAAATTGTTCTGTTTATCCACAGGCCATACCACTACAGTTCTTCTCTGTGGTCTTCTAAGGCTCATGTCAGAAGAATTATTTTCAGAGCTCCTGATTAAAGCATGAGGTGGCATTTCTTTGGTCTGTTAGTAGAGCGTGTCACAGCTTTTTAATCTCACCTTGGATACTCTCGTCCCCAAAAGAAAGGCTTTTGAAGCTCTCCAGCAGGGAATCCTAAATGAGAAGATCAAAATAGTTTGTGTGTGTGTCTTTGGGTCTTTAGCCTTGTCCAGACAAGATTCAGTAAGAAGTGATTTCTTTTAAAAGTAACAATTATGAAAGAGATCACAGATTGGTTTTGGAAAGCACTTTCCTCCTTTCTCCTCTGTTTGATTTGATTTGTTTCTACAGCAAATTCCTAATTATTTTTGATTCCAAAATGTTTACTCAGCCATTTAATGGGAAACATAATCCCCAAAAAATGTTTCATAAGCAGATACTTAATTGAAATCACTGTGCTGCAGTGTGCCGCTGTCCTGTCTGCACAGAGCTTCAAGAATTTCTGAATGATGAAATAAAATGTAATCAACTATCATATCTTACTAATTTGATTTGTGGAGGAACTGTAGAAGGCGTTCACGGTTGTTGGGTTAGTAAACCACCTGTAACAGAGACACACACACATTATGGCACATCAACAAGATAAGTAAAACACAAAAGGTCACACAGCAGGTTGAAAGGTTAGGTCAAGCACTCACTCTGTACGTGGGACGCTCTTCCGGAGCCAGGCGATATCAGACTGGGCGATGAACTTCAACGTCTGCATCACATTCCCATAGTAGTCCTTTTCACTATACTCTAGCTAAAACACACACATATGCATAGACACACTGTTGAATACTGAGGTAACATTACACAGTGCAAATATTCCATCAGGATAAGAAATTTAGCTCCAGCGGCCCCTAAAGTCAGCTAACTTGCCGTCTTTGTTTTTCTTAAAAGATGACATTTTAGAAAAACAAGTTGGTATTGAGTCATTTTCTGACCGTAAAGTGATTCATCTTAGACAAACTATTAAGAATCTTTCAGCCTTTGAATCGCTTGAAATCATATTTATGGGCAAGTAGATGAAAGCAAGGAAAAACCGTGATGAAAATTAAATAATCAATTGTGTACGCTTGTTCATTTATCTTTTGATTTACAGTAATCCTCTTCCCACAAGTCATTATTAATTTCTGATCCCATGATCCCTTGCTGTGGTAACAAACAAACTCACAGCAGTGCTAAATCATACAAACCTGCTTTAAATCTTCATTGAGGTAGGTGTCGTTCAGAATAAACTCAGGGTAGCCAACCTTAGCCAGGACTGCATGAGCCTTGAGAGAGTGAGACAAGAGTGAATGTACTGAACGGTTTAAAAAGGTTTTTACACAATCATACACTGATTCATTAGACACTTCTTAGAAGTAAGTGACAGTGAGTGCAAACGCTGAATAAGTTTCACAACAAACAATAAAGAGCGAGGACTTTTGAGAGTCAAGGTGCCCTGGCAAGAGATGTTCCAGCTCCTGAAATGGCTCTTTGTCATAGGAAATAAACTGTCAGTACGAACAGTGAAGGGGTTATTTTAATGTAATGATGTTAGACAGACTTAAATCTAACATTGCTTGTGGTAGTAACAAAGATTCAAGGTGACTCTGGTCAGCAGTCCTCCATGAAAGGAACAAATAACATTTTAAAAGTCAATGGTTTTTCACTTCGTAAAATGAAGGCCAGCACAGCAGTAATTAATAATTTTATATCAAGAAACCAATAATCCAGTCTGGCTCTGCCCCTCTTCTGCACTATTTGGCTTATTTTAGTTCACTGTTTGGGCTTTGTATCTAATTTGGCAACCAAAGTGGGAAATATATTTCTAAGATCTTGGGGGGCACTTAAATATAACTTCCCTCAAGTGTCCAAAATTGCAGCTTTAAGTAGAGAGTAAAATGTTTGGAACAGGCAACTGAGTACAAACTGGTTCTTTAAAGCGTCTTTAAAGTGTCTTTATAATAGCTCAGGATCACATGAATATTTGTATGTTAAAAGAGTCGCCTAGAGGGATGAATCCGGAGAAAAAAACAGCAATTTCCCCTCAGTTCTATCAAGCTTTTTAATGTTTTTCAGATCAATAATTAGCAGACATCTGCAGCAGGTAGAAAAATAAATTAAAAAACTCTGATAGATCCACTACCTGCCAATTACCAAAAACTGGTAAAGAAAGACTTGCATCTAAAGAGCCAGATATTTCGCATTTGCCCCCAAGTGGCAAAAAAAAAAACCCCAAAACAAAACAAAAAAATGTTACTGCAGCTTTATCTTGAAAAAAAAAACCCAAAAAACCCAAGGATTTCAAAACACAACTCAGAACTGAGAGTAAAAAAGTAAAGAGAAGAATGGAGAAATATGGAAAAGACGTGATGAGGGGTGATGAAGCCGTCAGCTCTTCTTACCTTCTCTATGGCCCTCTTCTTCGTTGGTTCATCCATCCAGTCGTTCTCCTTCTTCAGCATGTCGATGAACGCCCAGCGAACGCCCTCAATCAGCTCCTCCATCTGACAAACATGCACACATTGAAATTAATTAGAACTGTACAGAGGATTAAAGATGTGATGTGACTTCCAGATAAAGCAGACATGCATGCACTCATAGTTGTGCCCACAGCACTCTGAGACAAATAAAAAAAACACATAAAGCACTCACTGTCTTTGCCATGTAAACACACACGCCCGCACTGACGCACAAGGCACAATATTAAATGTCTGACATCATCTCCAAGGGACACACAGACATAATACACTCAAGCACACATCTGTTGCACAACTAAACATATCCAAAAATGAGCCACTTGACCCATCATTTAGGACATGATGTCACAATGTGTAGAACACACGCACCATGTGTTTCTTGTCCTCCTGGAAGTGTGTGTTGACAAAGAGGCGCCCAGTGGCATAAACAAGCGAGTTCTCGACATAGTTAACACACTTATCCCAGCGCGGGGTCAGAGAGGTGGTTCCTGTGGTTACCTGGTGGGGGTGTTAAGAGACAGAGATGCAAGGTGACATTGTCTCTTCCACCACATAGTACAAACTTAGAGGTTCTGTTAGAGATTCTCGACCTGGGAAACTGGGAATGACACACTGATTTTTTTAAGTATAGCATTCTTTTACATATGTCATAATTTGCGTTTATGGCATGCTATTAAGTTCAACGAGGAGGTCTTAAAAATAGAAAACTCAAAGTCACATGACTTTCCACGCTCTCTAATTATTGTCATGAACATTTGGAGACATAACCAGAAACTGAAAAAAGTTAAGAAAGCTCAGCGTGTGGGCTTGCTCCGTACATTTTGAAAGTTTTTGGACTTTCCTAACTAAAAAAGGGCATTTTAATTAGTTTACTTACAGTATATGAGGCTAAGCCTATACTACATGCAAATTTGAGGCAAATAAGAAATCTCTTCCAACTGGAAAAGTGACATAATATGAATAGTAACTGGATTCCAAATGACCTTGCAATAAAGCACTTTTACACTGCATTTTTACCTAATGTAACTGGTTTTTGAGGGTTCTTGTGCTAGTCAACAAATGATGGGGCATTTAATTATGAAAACTCAATCTCAAAATTTAAAAATGACCAAATATGATATTTTGGGATTTTGGAAGATTTGGTCTGTACAAACCCGAGCATAGTCCAGGTATCTGTAAAGGAAACGTCGGCTCAGAGTGGTGATCCTGGAAAAAACAGTCCTCCACTGTACGTAGTTAGCCACAGTCCTGGAGAGATAGAGAGAGGAGGGACATTAATTAAATGCCTACATGTAATCTCATTATACGCTATAATATACTTATAATGAGAGGCAGGAGCCCTCAAGCCCCAGTGTGTGTTCATCAGTCTGTGTGTGTTTTCTGTCTAGCTGTTCAAGTATGTGTGTGTGTGTGTGTGTGTGTGTGTACCTGGGATCTGTGTTGTTAATGAGTTTGAAAAGTTCCTTGAAGTACTGCGGAGCTCGAACAATGACGGGTTCAGAGGAGGAGATGGACCGAGTTGGATCGTCTTTAGACTCCACCACACGTTTTACAAAACCCAGCCATTCAAACTACAGAGATGGACGAGGAAACACATACAGTTAAAAGTACTTAAATCACACAGATAATATTATTCTCCAACACAGTTTTTGTTTTGAAGTTTTGAAACAACATGCAAACCACTGGGCCCTAAAGTTCTTACTGAATTAAAGTGCATCATAACCACCTAATTCGAGTTTAATGACACTGCTAAATCTTAGATATACACTATAGAGAGAAAAGTATTCGGAAGTACCCCTGTACAGTCGAATTCAGGGGAGCTAAGGGGTTGATTTTCATTTTGATTTCTCCCAAAATGCCACAGAGAAGTTGACACAATCCTTGTGTTTTTGGGTAAAACATCTTCACAAATATTGGACTGATTGCCTTGAAACTGAGTAAAGACATTCATGCAGGCCCCAGGATGAAATCAACCAGAAAAAACTTGAGTTTGGTCCACTGAATTTTCCTCTACCGCCATCATCAGGTCAAAATTTAAATTTCAACAACACTTTGGTAATGACCAAATACCTGCAAAAGAAATGACATTCCCATCAGCCTCAGCTGTTCTTAGTGATAACTAGTAAATAATACAATGCTAACACAGTGATCTAAGGTGGAGAACATAATATATACGTGATGGACATCAGTATGTTAACGCTGTCTGAAGGAGTGTGCCTAAGTACAGCTTCACTAAGCCACTAGCAGGGCTTAAGAACATTAGTCTTGCTGTCCTTTTAGGGAACTTTTTATCTTTCAGTTTCTTTAAACTTGTAAAACCTGTACAAACTATTATGATTCAGTTTAGATTCTTTGTTATCAGTTTTTGTTTTTTTAATAACACCTGATGTCACTTTTAAATCATGTATCTCATTTTAAAACTGACAAACTATACAAAAATACAGTATTTACTGATGCACACACGGAGGGAGACCTGATAGGATGACTCGGGTTTGTGAATGTAGTACAAACACTTCTGGCTGGTTGTTTTACGTCATAAAAAAGAAATATGTGACAGAAATGATGATGAATGTATGTGAAGCACAAGGGAAGGCATCAATAGATCTGGTCGTTGTTTGTGTGTGCGTATGCATTTCAGGTACCTGTGGTATGGAGCGTTGCAGGCGAGAGAGTGTGTATCTGTTATACATGTTCTCACTGGTGCGGTTTTCATAGGGGATCAGGATCTGCAGGCACAGTGAGCAATGTTACACTCCCAGAACTGATCATATATATAAAAATAAGATGATTTACTTTCATACTGTTGGTGAAGTTGATGAATCAATTTGATATTTCACAATTAATAAAGCTAGCACCAAAGCCTTCGAGGCCTATCAAATCCTCTCCATACATTAAGTGAAATTTTATTTATCTGACATGACGTCTTTACATGAGCCAGTTTGGTCTCAAAGGCGAGAGCCTTTTCCATCTGGATCAGCGCTGCCTTCTCTGGAGCGCCCAGCATGACGGCTACATCTACCATCAAACTCAGCAAGGCAGCCCGATACTGGAGAGAGAGAGAGAGTGTGTGTGTGTGGGTGGGGGGACAGAGACAGGGAGGGGGGTGAGAGGGTGAAAAGAAGAAAAAGGAAAAATAAGACAAACGTCCTTTATTGCTGTATATCTATCTGTATCTAAATATCAGATTCCATCAGACAACAAAAAAAGGACTTATATTCCAGCTGATATGATATGGTACGGCTGTATCAGTAAAGGGTATTCATATTTAGTTATGTTTTTGGGCTTTTTCATCATTATCTGATTTAAGGGACATATACTGTAAAGCTGAAAATATTCAATGAATAAAACCCTTGAAAAGTCGACGTAGAGGAAATATACATACGATATACGTAAAATTTCATGAACAACAAAGAAAATACAAATGGAAAAAAAAAACAGAATAATTTGAATATTCGATGAATCAGAAATATCACTGGGAAGTGATTATCACACATCAAATATAGTTTCTCAGTAATGTCATAGAACATTTGACTAAACATAGTTATGAAGTTGGAAACCACACATTAAGGAAAAAAGAATCTTCATGATAGGAAACAATAATATAAGTTCATATATGGTTAAAAAAATCTACATATTTTAGCCAGTAATTAAATAATGACACAAAGGTTGTTATGTGGAGTTTGAAAACAAATTAGAAGGCACTCCACTGCAATCTAAAGTACAGCTTTTTCCCACGACCTGGTGTAGACCTGTATATGTACGTGGATAAGACAGAGTTTATCCAGCAGAGAAAAATCAGATACTGCACACTCAATGCACTTTGTTATTCTGGCCTAATGAGGCAGCTATTAGTGGGGCAATCAGTATCATCTGCCTGTCGTATGATTAATTGCCTTATGACTGTCTAGCGTTAGTGAAAATGTTGAGTGGAGAGAGAGAAGCTCTTGTTCTCATTCTCAGACGCTGATGTAAAATCCCAACATTAACATCTGATAATTGAAGTGTCTGAAATTCTTTTCTGCTACAATTTATCACTCAAGCAGGAAGGAAATAGCTACTGCAGGAAGAGAAGTTTTTAGATGACAAGTAAAAGGAGTGAAAGATGAGGCAGAAACTCACCGCCTGGGCGGAGGAAGTGTTGGTGATGTAGTCTTCCCTGGAGGGCAGAGACAAAGATGCCTGATCGAGCTACATAAAGACAGAGAGCACAGGTTAGTGTCTGCTGCTTTTTGGGTGTGTTTATGCATATATGCTGTTACTTTTGCTGCAGTAATAAAAACCAGAAAAATGTAGCTGAGCAAGGCACTGAACCTCTATCCACATTCATGTCCTCGGCTAGCGATTTTGTCTCTTTAAATGACAAATTGTATATATATATGTATATATATTACATTTGAGACAAGACAGCATAGTGTTGTTTTTCTTAACATCTTAAATTAAAACTCATGTGTAAGAGTACACATGTTTCCCTCACGCTGAAGCAAAAAACAAAAGAGTACTGTAATACGCTGTCATGTTTGCCATTCAACAGTTGACTCTCAAATTTCCTAATTTCATTAAAGCTGTCTTGAGTACCAACAAGAAAAGTCCAATCGATTTCCTGCTACCAACTGCATTAAGTTACTGACAAAAATGTAAGCGGCCAGATGTTTACTATGCTGCATTATGTCCTGTAACTCGGCATGTGTCAGCTCTCTATGCTCTTAATTAAAAAAGACTGCAGCTAATGTTTTGGATAATGGCCTGCTGCAATGAAAAGTATTTGCAATATGAACTAACTTAATTGGTTGAAATCCACAAAACCACAAGCGTGGTCCTTTAGCCAGTTCCTTTTGTCAGCTGTATATGAAGCTAGAGGCATTAGCTTAACTTACAAACCGTTAAGATTTGAAGCAGGGGTAGCAGCTTGCCTGTTTTTGTTCAAAATTCAGCAACGACCAACCGCTCACTAATTAACACAATGTATCTTTTTTGTTTGTTTAATCTGTACATAAATGAAAGAGTAACACTAACAACTTGCAGTTTACTGGGGGTTATTCTGATGTCTAACTAAAATGTATGCATAAACAGTAACAGTGAACTATGGATGTCTGACCTTGATGATGTAGTGCGAGGAGTTTTTGTCATCGGGGGAGACGTACAGGCGAATCAGGACGCTCTTACTGTGCTGATTCCTAATCTCTGCCAGAGTCTTCAGGAGGCTCCACTGATCCGTTGACCATTGATACTCCCCACCGAGTCCATCCCCCACAACAGGCCACCGAAACTCAGGCTGTTTGAGGGTTTTCAGCATTGGTTTGGAGTCCAACTGCTCCAGTATAGCTATGTAAAGCCAAACAAGGAAATAAAGAAACTGATATTATGTTCAGCATTTTGATCGATTGTACTGCAAATGCTGCGAATGGAAACTGCCGCTAAAGGTCTGGCATGGATGGAAAATGGCCTTATAAAGAAGGGCAGGGAAATCTGTAGGCTTAAAATAAAATCAGATGTTCAGATGACCTTTCTGGATGAAGTTGGACCCTTTAAATATGGTGGCATCCAAGAAATCAATTTCAGTGTTATGGAATACTGGCTATACCTTTATTGAGTTATGGTTATTGTTAAAGATGTTCACAAACTGTTCAAATTTCTTAGGGGGATTTTATGGGGAAACAATCGTGATTCTGGAAATTTGTGGATTTTATGGAGAAGACTGAAATACCTTGTGCAGATGACTTGTCCTTTAGCAAAAGAGCCTGTGATACCGAAAAATTTTTGCTTTTTTACCAACTGATCTATGATGAAGCCGATATGTTCTGCTTTATGTGGGCAGATGGGTTTGTTCAGTCATATGTAGTATGTTATGTCCTGTGTCATGTTGCCTCCAGGACATAGTCCCTTCTGTCCATAATCAACAACGTTACACCTTTGGCTGCTGTTTTATTGACAACTACAGTTAAATAATAAAGTCTTGCATTGCCACTTCACCCGCTATAGTTAAATATAGTTTCCCTGGGTTAAGTGACAAAACCAAATTTCTGCCTGTTGGACTCACTCTCATTCATACACGAGCGGTAGAGGATCTTAGCCTTGGCCACTGCCTCCAGTTCATCAGGGTTCAAAGGAGCTTCTAATAACTCTGACAATGAAAAGAAAATATGTGTCATACGTCACAGCATGTAATTTCTGTTGATTGGTGTCTCTCGATCAAAACAAAAGACAGTGACATGGGATCATGGGAGTTGTTGTCTTCACTGCGGAGCAACCACCAAGAGAATCTGACATGACTCTGGCAGAAATGTTAGAGGACGAGGTAACGTAGAACATTATTGGAAACATTTAGTTTGATGCAAGTACACAAATCAAGAGTTTTTACTGAAATTTTACATATTATATTTTGATGTCAAGTGTACTTGTGTGAATCTGGATGAGCTCAGGCATTGAGCACACCTTTGAGTCGGATGTCTACGTGCTGCCGTAACCAGGGGTAGATGCCAAACGAGGACGAATCTTCAGGGATGGGGTTCTCCTTTAACCACCCACCACAGGAGAAAGTATAGAAGTCATCACAGGGGTTTATGGACTGATCCATTTTACTCAGAATAGATCCCGCTATAAGGTGGAAGGAGACAACGACATAAATACACAGTCAGATGAGTGCAATGAATAACTTTTTAAATCACTTAAATTGCAACTTAAATAGCTGGAGCTGACAGCAACTGTATGTAAAATGTTTACCACCACTCCTCACCTGCTTCAATGCATTCTGGGCTCAGACAGAACTCCTCCTGACTAGATTTTTGAGAGACTGAGAGAGAGAGAGAAGAAAGGAGTTGAAGTTTGACAAATGAAATGGATTTTCTATTTATTTGTAGAACATTTAGGTTGCGTCCATGCTATTCCGCACTTCCCACAAGACGACAAATGGTCTGCCACTGCTTGCTGGTCGTTTAGCAGTGTTTGGATGTTGAAACTGTTGGAACTGCTTTGTTTAAGAGATCCTCAAATGTTGTTTTTGAGCATAATCAATTAATCACCTGAAAGATTTGCATTAATAGAGCAGAGAAACCAGAGAATGTTGATGTATAGGACAACAAAACATATATCACAAAGGATGAATCAGTGTGAGTTAACCGCTGATAAAGGCCATGAAATACAGTTAAAAAGTCAGGAAAACCAAGTCTTTTGTCAAAATAATGTGATTTGCAAAATGGAGACAGAAAGATTGTGTATACAATAATGTGAGTACATCACCCACATGGACCATTTGTGAAAATGTACTCATTAGTAAGACAAACATTTTCAGCCAGATCCCCTTGTACCGAAACAGCGAATGCAGAAGTCATACTTTTATTAAGGAGCTTTTTCCACCCATTTAGTCACCAGAAAGTCATGCTTCTAGCATACAGTACAGTTATGAACGATGTTTCAAATTTAAAATTAAATTACTTGTAAAAGAAGATTAAATAAAGTCACACGAAAGAAAGCATATATTCTATATTCTTATAAACTACATTCTTGAAAAGGCTGCAAATCAAGTAATTTTCTATCTATTTTTATAATACTTTGTATAAATAAAGCATAGAGAACTTGAAGTGTCAGATAATTTTACTCTCATACAGCTGAAAATGATACCAGTTGTCAGTCAATAAGGGACATTCTCACAATCCATTCTTTGTCCGATGGGACAAATACAGACCAAAGTGCAGTTGTTACAGCTGGAGAGCTCCACCAAAAGAGTAAACACTTAGTGGATTCAGATGTTTAACCTCATGCCTGTCTGTACCAAAGAACATCACCACCTTCAATCGCAATGTAACTTATAGCTGTGTGGTATCACGTCATACACCACATAATCTTTATTTATACAGTCTTACCTTAAATCACAAGCAAATCTTGAGTAAAATATACATCAAGTTTCTCACTGAAACATGACTGTCAATCATAATTACCTCACACACTTCTAATAAGAGCACTTAGAATGCCACAAGAAGACAGAAGAGAGCCACCCATTGTTTATACTACTCATAGTAGTGACCACAGGATTACCCATTCACTTCCTTTCCTGGAAGGTGAACGAGAGCCTGCTTCTCTAACCTCTTGACAGAAACCACTGTGATGTGGCTCTGAGGGCGTCCACAGGCTCCACAGGCTCATGAAGTGAGCTGACAGATTTAGCAACTGAATCCCCATTGTGAACGCATGAGTGAAGCGTTACGGAGCTGCGCTGCAATGTCTGACCTCAGGGGTTGACTGGTCTTGTTGTGTAGTTAGAGCTGCTTGTGTGAGTTGCCTTTGTGCTGTGTCTACTTTTAGTAGAAATGCACACACTCACAACTTCAATGCCACATGACCCGCTTGGCCTGAAACAACCTCAACAGCCCCCCCAACTGCTCAGTCAGAAACATGCACGTAGCGGTTTAAACACAGGCACAGATGTCTGAGGCTCCAGTGTCACTGCTAATACCAACCTCATGTTCATTACTAGGATACCAAACTGACCACCAACACAAACATGCATGTACATAAAAACACATTTAAGAGGCATACTCTTTAAAATCATTAAAAAGCAAAAGAATCAAACAACCACTTAGCATTCCTGTGTCTGGTCATTTGCATGGCTGGAGACCAAAGGAGGGTTTCCATTAGAGTGGGTGTGTGGTACGGCGTAGCCTTCACAGGAACATAACATAACCACGCATCAGTACCACCACAAGAATGTTGGATTCCCTCAATAACAAAAAACAATGCTTACCCCACCCCAGACGCACATACACCCGTCCCAACCACGACCATCATCACAACTTCACGCTCCTGAAACAGCCTAACTACTGAAACAGTACACATGAAGACTCACTTAAAGGGATAATTTTGGGAAACACACTAGCTTGACTCTGCCCATAGGTCAAAGATTATGTCCACCGTGACATTTAAAGCTTGCTAATTCACATGTTACATCTTGTTTGTTTGTCTCTATAAAAACTGAAATACAAACAAGTTGCGGTTTTACAGTGGGACTTATTCTAGGCCAGGAACACTGACTTCCTGTAAAATCACATCATGTCAGTCTAATCAGTTTGCCCTTGAGTCCAAAGTTCTGCAAAATCTGAAGAAATTCTCTGAAAGTGCTCCTGAGATATCATGTTCGCGAGAATGGGACGGACAGACAACCTGAAAACATAATGCCTCCAGCCTGTAAGTGTCACCGGTTCAGGGCTTCAAAAAGTTAAAATAAGGAAATAAGGGAAGTTGCCAGAAGCAACTGCATTGTTCCATTTAGACGCAAGCATTTTCTATGACAGGTCAGTCATGTGGAGTTTGCCACCTTTGGAAACATGGTACTGAAACTGAAGGAACTAAAACAAGACTGATTACAGTTTAATCTGCCAAATTTGACTCTTTCTGTGTTTTAAATTGTCTTTATATTGTCCTTTGTTTCTTTTACATCTCATTTTTATGCCTTTCAGAACTTCTGGAAAGTTGTTATACAAATCAGCTTTATCAATCACCGGATCAAAGTATCGTAACTTCACCTGTCTTATTTTTAGCAATTTTATAGTGTTCATAATAACTTTATCTTTTGCATGTTTTCTTGACTTCAAATGTAAATCACTTGTTTTTGGTACATCTGTACTTGGGATTTTAGGTCATTGTTAATCAGTGTGCACTGCCTTCTATGAATAAACAAACACGCACACACACACACACACACACACCTCCTCCCCATTACTCTACCACACAATTCCCTGCTAATTAAATTCTGCAGGAAATAATACCCACAAAGTGTCACCATACACATTTTCTCCCCCCCCCCCCCCCCCTACAGAGTGCAGTTTGACTCCCACAGAGGATTGTGGAGAGTTCAAGGTTCTGCATGTGCATGTGGGTGTTTTTGAAACCTTATATGAACCAAAAATAGTTTGACACAAGTTACCCACGAGCCCTCCACAAAGACCTTTGCTCCCACCAGTCTGCTTGTGTGTGTTATTTGCAGTCTGCATGTACTTTAATATGAGGGCTGCACATACGCTGTACGATACGTTTCCGCTAAATTCCTTGCAAATTATAATGCAGGTTCAGGAAAAATGTATGTGGATCTTTTTTGTGTATGTCTGTGCATGTGTGTGCAGGACTTACCCAGTATGAGTGCTAGCAGCAGAACGGCACAGAGAAACACACACATGGCCAGTGCTATCCTGTAGAGACGCGTGTTGCCCCTCTCGGGTTTAACCCCACTGCCACCTAAATGCTCCAGCTCCATGACTTACTGCACTTATATTACACACAAACTCTCAAAAGACTCACACAGCTTTCAGGTGGGGAAGCACTGAGAAGACAAACTAGTGAAAATACACCAGGCAGCAAAAATATCTGGCTTAAAAAAAAATAAAAATAAAAGAAAATCACATCACCTACAAAAAAAAAAGAAAAAAAAATCACATTTAAGGACAAAAATTGAATCCAAAAAAGTTATAGTCACATCTTCCTCAATTAACACACTTCTTTGCTCTCTTGAGGTCAGTTTAACAGCACAGATTTTTTTCACTTTCCCAGTGTGCTTCTGTGCTGCTATCAGCCTATCTGTAGCTACACCAACTTCACCCTGGCTCTTCAAACTGTTCCTCCCTCTCTCATACCTCCTCCTCTGCCCCCCCAACACTCCTCCTCTCCTCTCCTCTCTCCCTCCCCCCCTTCCCTCCAGGACAGAAGGGATCAGGCTTCCCAGCGATGAACAGAGATCACTTAATAAAATCACTGACTTAAAATACAAAACATTATCTGTGTGTGTTACTGTCATTAGAGTGCTGACCTTGTTGGTAACATACATGTGAAGAGTGTGTGTGTGTGTGTAATCTCATGTACAAAACAGCAGGGTGTTCAGCCTGAAACATTTATCAGATCAGACAGTCAGTAGACCAGAATAAAATTAGATTCACACACAGGACACTGATTACAATCGATTAATCTGATGATGATGATGACGTCGATGCCTGTAAAAACACATCAGTGTTTTTGTCAGAATGCATCAATAGTTTCTTTGAAGAGACAGAGGTGGTGGTGACAGTGACGCCACATCTCCTGGTTAGTCCACAACGCCCCCCCACTGTGGTGAGAACTCTATTCGCACATGCTCATTAGGTTTTGGGGCGTCGGCCACAAAGTCCTTATATAGAAGACACTTCCTGTGCTGCTACACCCATTCAAAACACCCATTCATCAAGCAGACACATCGACCACAATGCTATTGTTCATCATTGTGACTCACCATCACTTGTCCTGTTTTTATTCTTATTGTTTGACATATCAACTGGAACCCTTTGCTCCAGTTTTGACTGTCTTTGGTTATCCTTAAGCATCTAAGTTTTAGTCATGTTAGCAGCCTGGTCCACCACCAGGTTCCAGACTTAAATATCTCAACCACTACTAGACAGATTGCCACAAAATTTCATCCAGGCATTCACTGGCCCAAAAGGATGAACCCTACTGACTTTTCCTCTAGCACCACCTGAAAGTCAAAGTTATCACTAAAAGCGGAAATATGTCAACATATGCTACATCGGTTAGCTCAGAAATTTGTAACTGTGTTCATGGTTCCCAGAGGCTGAGTTTGGTGATCCTGACTTTTTCTTTTAGTGCCTCCATGAGGTTGACAGTTTTTATTAAAATATCTTAATTATTGGTTAGATTGCTATTAAATTTTCTACAGACATTCATCCTCCCCCAAGGATGAACTGTAATTACTTTAAACTCATGACTTTTTAATTGTTTTTAATTTTAAAAGTGGAGCAAATATTTAAACAACTGCTGCTATTCCCATTGGCCTCAAGTCTACTTTTGTCCACTAAATACTAAAAACAGCAACTGTCAGCATGCTAACTGAGATCATGTGCCCGGTCATGTGCGTTAGCATATCTGTCCAGAGCTAATGTTGCACGTTAGCAGATGTGTCAGCCTAATATTTTTTGGGCACTGTCAAAGACCTCGAGAGGTGGTGAGGTTATTGACTACTGACTCCTCACTCATCTTAACTGACCAATAAGGGCTGCAAGTGCTTAAGAGAACTGCTTCAGTTTGCAGACACACCTGGCTGACATCTGCGCTCTGCCTGAGTGCACTCTTGTATTTGTGACCGTTTAGCTCAAAGCACCGCTGGGCCCGAAATACAGCCACAGAGGGACGCCAGCAAGGCTGTGGACGCTTCGTTCTGTTAACACAGAGAAGGTCATAGAGTTAATTCAAGGGCCCATCTGTCAGTATGAAACAGAGAGTCAGAACATGTCTCCTTTCTGCTTCCCTCTCCTCTTCCATGTCATCATCCTCCCATGTCTGTTTACACAAACATCCCTCCAGGCTGTCATTAGCGCAAGATAAGCAACAAAAAACACACATGCAAGGACACACAATCAATCTTTTCACACAGATTAGGCAAAGAAAATCAGCCTTCAAGTGTCTCACTTGAGCACAAACATACACACACAAAAGTTGCCAACTCCTGCTTACAACAGGGTCCCATCCTTCACATACTACACTAATTATTCATGGATAAAGTCTCCAGAAAGGCAGCAATTTTGAACCTGCTGACAGAGGTGTCTGCTCATCTTTGGTAAACACACCTCAGTGGCTGAAGGCTGTTATACGTCTGTGGGAAACACCCTTTGAAATTACCATGTGTCAATGTCTCACACTCACACAACTCCTTGAAAACATTAAATTAACACTGCGGTGTGGAGGTGTTACTAGAAGCATAGCATGTGTGTTTTTGTTTCAGTGTCTAAGGAAGACAATGTGCCAATGTGCTGAGAATATGTCGGGTATAAAATTAGAACGGCGCTCCGCATTCGAGGCAGTTTCCCGAGAGGAACATCTGCTTGCGTGTATCAGAGGGGCAATTTTAAGAGTTTTCAATACCTTTTTTCAAATGAAACAAAAAGGTATAGGATGTTAAATTACGAGTGAGCAACATATGAAAAAGGAACACATAGAAAATGAATGAGGGCCATGCGCTCAGTATGAATTAATTACACGTCTATTTTTACATTCATGAGTTCTAACAAAGAAATATTTAACTGAACAGAGAACAAATTAAAAGGTTGTGCTTCACAGTAAGAGTCAGCTTCTTTTCCACTGTGCACACAGTTCATACATCCTTATCATTTATACCAAATATATATCAGAGTTACAGCCATGTTCCAGAAATCTCTACTGTGACCTTTTATTACCTCCTCTTAGGCACTTACCTCCAACATTTAACACAACAGAACAGTACCTGAATGTCTCCTGCTCAAAATATCAAAATATGGTAACAGAATGAAACTGAAAAGTGAACACATTGTTTTACAGCTTTAAAGAGAGCTCTTAGTGCTCCCGAATAAAATTAACCCTTTATTCCACAGTTCTGACAAATCAGATCACAGACAGTGACGTACCAATTAAATAAAATGAAATTTACACTCAGAGTTGGGTGAAAGGCCATTGAGAAAACGATTTTCTCACAACAATGCCTGAAAAAGAGAAAAACGCTAGGCTTGACTGAATAAATCGGTGAGAGACCCATTTTATGAAGTCTGAAATGGATATGAGTCCTTTTATTTGATCAACTAGTTCATGTATTTGTTTAAATAGGCACATAAACATTAGATAGCAAAGTTTTGTTTTGTTTTTTTTCCCAAACAATGATATGGACTCGAACATCGAGGTATTGCCATGTGTCCACTGATAAAATGAAGGCTTTTAAAACTTTTTTTTGTCCTAAGAATGCTCGGATTCATTTTTAAGGACCCGTCAGCTCTGCTGGTCCACTTGAAATTATAATTATTATTATTATTATTACCACCATCAACTGTTTAAAGCTTTGAAAATTCATAACAACTCATCTGTTTCGCCAACACCAAATTGTTGGCCCAGTTAAGCAGAAATGTTCACATGCTTTGAGATGGAAGGAATTATAAAATAAATCACTCAGTTTTTCTCCAAAACTGGAGAACTAATTAAACCCTTATCCTTCCATATTTTTTAGCTCTGTTGACACCAGACTGCACAGCATCTTCAGTCTGTCCTCTACAAACAATCCAGCCAGATTTTTGAATACTCCAAAATTGAATCCACAGTGCAGGACCATGTCTGACTGAACACTGGTATAAACCGAAAAAAAAAACGACATCATGGTTGATGAAGTGTGGTAAATTTTTTAAATTTTCACTCAAAAAATGAATTTAATCTTTAAACACATTTTTTCTCTTATGTAATCAATCTTTGTAAAAGTAAATTTCAGACATGCTGTCCATTCTCTAAGTTTTGTCTTGATAACTGATTTTTTTTGACACCACCACCAGTCTGCTTTTACATGCAAACCTGGTCATTGCTTAAGTGATGGCATGAAGCCACCTGCTCTGGGTAACTTGGCACAATCATGACGTGCCATCAGTAGCAAAAGTTGTCCAGGTGATGGCAGAAAAAACATCTTATATCTACTCATTGTGTGAATTAGAGACATGGCTTCAAGGTTTAATCTTGGTGTTGACAGTTCTGCTAATGGACCCTTCTGAATATCTCATTTGTCTTTCTCCTCAAAATTACAGTCCTGATTCAGTGCTGTACAGCAGCTATAATGATCTCTCTGCAATACACTGAAGCCAAGACAGACAAAACCTCCCTGTTGTTCCAAAGGGGGAAAATATGGCATTTTGGAATCAAACCTTGAAAAACCCTGATGGTTTTCTTTGAAAACTTCAATCACAAACACAGTTCAGATGATAGGATTTAGAGGGATTGTGCAGTCTTTGTAAACAGTCATATAGGACAGGACTTTACGGCAAGTGCATTATTTATTTGTATATGTGCTTTTGTGTATATGGCAGCAACAAAGTGGAAGTCAGTTGCTTTATTGTTTTCCCTGGTCATCCAATAAAGCCTTTAAGGCAGAGTTCTGCTCAAACAGTCTTCAGAAATTGGGCAGTACTGCTGGGATGTGCAGTCTGTTCCATCTATGTTCACAGTTTAATGGTCCACACGTGTCAAATACACCCTGAGAGAACAACTCTCAGTCCACATGGGGATTTAATCATTTAGTTTTTTTTGTCTTGCCAGAGCAGCTAACCACTGTGGCTACCGCGCTGTGACCATCCACAGGCCCAGAGCCACATTGGCTGCCAGCAGGGCGCTGCCCGCCAACAGCAGGAAGAAACCAATCAGCTCACGCTTCTGACGGTCCGTTACCACAGTAACCAGTGTGGCCTCCAGCAGGGCATTCAACATCCACTGTCCGTCGAGAGCGAAACATGGCACTGAGTTAACTACAGCTAACGCACCGGAGAGGGACACCACATATCTGAGAGAAGAAGGGTTAAAGATAGTACTAGATTACACAAATAACTCACCTGATCACCCATCAAGTGGTCTTGCCTGTTCATAACCGTGGAAACATCTCACATGCACGCACATAACATTACCACAAAGTCTATTTAGTAATTGTTCTTGAACTGGCATAGCAAGCATTTATATTTAATGTTTTTCTGAGCTACTTAAAAACTTATCATCCATCTGCTGATGAAGATGGTGCGAAAGATACCAAAAACTACCACACCAACCAAGTGGTGGGATTATTTTTCGCTGATGACTCCTGGCGTAATGCTTTATGACCATTTTGATGATGAAATTAAGTAAAATGTTTCGTTCAGACAGCACAGCTGTGCTTTGTCAGCCAAGGACAAATATTACCCTTCTGTCCTTTAAGAAATAGCATCATTTGTTTTCATTTTGGTTAAGTGACTTTAACAAAACTGTAACGTTCACTTTTCCAAAGTCACCCCCTCATACATCCATTCAGTCATCTGATTATGACTGAAGTCCTCCAAACAAGAAAGGATACTTGCAGAATGTCTCCAAGAAGATGGGCAGATCCAGGTGGAGGAATCCAAAGCGGGGCACAAAGTTGGTCAGACTCACTGGGAAAAGACATAACACAGGAGGTGTTACAGTCACACTGCAGGAATTCATACAAACACTGTGTGGTTGTAGAGTTAATCATTACAGAAACATTCTGGGTTTGATTCATTCAACACTTTTGTAACTGCAGCAGGAAAGACAACAAGCCCCTTCACGCACATTTATTGTACATCACCCAGAACTGGAGAGTCAGCTCAATATCAACACAGTAAACAGCAGTTAAATGAATATTATGGACACAAGCCTCCTTCTAAGGAAGGACCTTTTCATCTTGTTGCAACTCTTACATTGAAATTACAAACAATTTTTGGTTTAGTGTATTGATAAAAAAAAAAAAAACTAATGATGGAAATACGATTTGCAACTTTATGGAAAAATTAAGATACTTTTACAACTATTTTGTGAATCCAGTTCAGCTCAAAATGGCTGATACACCTCTACTTCAGCTAACAATTTACATTTTTAAACCTGCGAGTAAAATCGAAAAATAAACAGCCCATAAACAAATCAACAGTGAAGCAAGCACAGCAGCGAAACATGCTGTACGTACCAGCGTACTGAAGGTGGGGCGGATACCCCACAAACAACATGTGAGTGTTCGGCGGGTGTGTGACACGGATGAAGCGAGTCTGGTTTTCCAGAGACGGAGTGACGCAAACACTGGCAGCGTGGGAATTCGAGGCGCAGTCGACGTCTGAACGACACACTTGGGTTCCAGTCACCATCTTACGTACCGGCATACAGGCGTACTGTGGCCGCAGGATTACAGAGGGAATACGCATATAAAAAAATACAAGAAAAGTCAGTAGGAATTTATAGTATCCGACTTAAAGACCTGAAGTTCATCTGATGTTGGCTGGTGTGTTTTCTGCTTTCTTTGTACATAAATCCCCGTGTCCCTTGACCATGTGTGCAATCTTGTTTTCTCTTTCATATATCTTCATTCATGACAGATATCTTTTAAAGTCGCACTTCTTATTCTTCTATCTGTTTATGACTGTGGTTATCTCGTTGGCTGAGTTTTTCTGTGGTCCTGACCCGCTTCCAAAGCACACTGCCACACAAAAACAGTTCACAGCTAACATACAGGAAGTGCAGTATCATCAGTACACGAAGAAGAAAACTAATAGAAGCACAATAGAAGTTTTATTTTCCTCTCGTATTAAGTATATAATGTTGAAATTTGTTTTTGTGTGTGTTCATTATAATTGTTCTATTTTGTGCATTAAGGAAAAAAAGGAAGCAAATTGAATTAAGGAAGAAATATAAATATGCTTGACTGCCTAAAAGGGTTGGAGATGTGCTCACATGATGAAGCAGTCACAAAAAGTCCCAGCCTCCCTCTGTGTGTGTGTGTGCGTGTGTCACCTCTCTCTCTCTGCCGTTCCTGCCCTGTGGTTTCATGTAAGAGAAACAGAGGTCTGTTAGGCTGTTGTTGCTGCAGCAGTCCATTGTTCCATCCAAACGCTTGAAAGCTAAAAGACAGCGAGAGAAAATAAGAGAAGTGAAAAGAACCAATGTCACACCACACACAGACAGATGGATGTCACTGAGGTTCTATTTTTTTGTTTGTTTGTTTGTTTTTTTTTCCAGCTTCAGTTGGTAAATCTACACACACTTTATGAAAAAGCCGAGCTTGTCTTGCTAACATCTCACCAGGACATCTGGGTGTTAGCTCACACAACTTGACTGTTCACATGTGAATATGCAAATTAAAGCAATGAGCAGCAAATCCTGAGTGTAAGATTCAAAGGGTTGAAGACATGACACAAATGAAAAGAAATGATATCAAAAAGAAATTACGTGAATTCAACACAGAAAGCTGTGGTTTCTTTCTGTGTGAAGGTTCATAATTCTTCCCTTGGAAAAAAAAATGCCCAATGTGAAGCTGGAGGCAAAGATATTTTGGCGTTTTAAACATGACAGTTAACTGATAATCAAAGCAATTGCAGATTGACTGACTAATCAACTCATTGCTGCAGCTGTAGATGAAATTGCTGCATTTTGATAAACAAAGTCTGATGTGTACCACTGGGATAATTACAGACCACAGAGACAAAACAGGGACTCTGATTGGCCAGCTGTTGAGCTCTGACTTCACAAATGACTCCAGTTTACAGCTGGCCAATCACAGCTCCCCGAACTGCTCTGTGGGTTTGACCTGAATGGAGTCATACCTGCTAAGGTGATCACAAATCCAATAAATCGACTGTCAAGAATTACATTCACAAAATGAAAAAATAGTTGC
Organism: Scatophagus argus; assembly: GCF_020382885.2. Classification (NCBI taxonomy): domain Eukaryota; kingdom Metazoa; phylum Chordata; class Actinopteri; family Scatophagidae; genus Scatophagus; species Scatophagus argus. Next base: position 11,337,003 of record NC_058510.1, on the reverse strand, counting down.
TATAGTGAAAAAGCTTTCATTTAAAGAGAATTTGAAAGCGTCTCTTTTAGAATTTCACTGAATCTTTGGGTGCCTTCATCACATCACGCTCACCTCGTCCGTGGGCCCAGCTGGGCTGCAGGCTGGCGACGGGTACACAGTATCCTGTCTGTGGAGTGTGAGAGAGGTGAGACAGGCAACTGCTCCAGTCCTCCACTCCTCTGACCGGACAGTCCTCCAGACCCGTTACTATGTCCCCGACTGACAGACCCCGGGGACCGTCGGCCGCAGAGCCCTGCTCCAATGACACAGGCAGATATAAAACATTGGTCTACAGCACGCAGCAGCAAATTCGAATGGTTTCATGAATCCTGAAATCTACAGGCGAGGACTGGGACTGACAAATGCACCATCTCTTGACAACTGTCACTGCAACAGACTTCAGCTGAATTACTAAAATTACTGGGTGAATGTGCAGGAGGCGCAGGATCTAATGTTAGCTAATGTTGCGTGTTCTGAAATAATTTAACCAAATAATTTGTTCAGGTGAGTGGCAGATGGATGATGTGGATTTGGAAGAACTGTGATCCACGCATCACTGATTAACATGTAAAACCTGCTGCTCTGACCTGGACAACCTCGGTGACCAGGGCCCCAACACCGGTGGAGTAAACAGGAAACAGGAAAAGAGGCAACAGGAAGAGGAAGGCTAACGCTGCCACACACAGGACAAAGTTGTGCCACACTCCTAGAGAAAGAAATCAGAAACATTACATCCTTTTCTGAGAATTTTTCATTTTTGTTAAAGCAAGTGAGACCAGTAAAGTACAAAGCGACATGTAAAGGCTTCAGGCTTCCCAAACAGAACTTCAGAAAATGTCAAGATCTCAAACCAGATTTGGAAGTTCACCTTCCAAAGCTGAACCTGCTGAAAAGCCAAAAGGAATGTTTTCTGGAATCTGAGTACTCTATGTGAACTGTTACAACAACCATTTTGCACATTCACCACCACATATTCAGACTGCAGGATGTCGTGGCAAGACAGTAACCACTGCTCGCTAAGAATAGCTCTCTATACCATCTTAATTATGCAAGACGACACAGTCAGTCTCCAAAACCACAAGAGGAAAATCTCTCATCGCCTGATGGGGTCAAGGCACAACACTTAGGTCTGAAACATGACAAACATGCAAATCCATCACTCAAATGTGATGACAGCAGCATCGACAAACAGGCTACAAAAAAGTATCTGGGAAGAAGAAAATTAATAGTTGAAGTTAGTTTAAGGAAAATTCTTTTCTCTTGGGAAAAATCTGTATTGCACTGCTGCGCTGCACTGCTGGTTACTAAATCTAAATTTAAGTGAAAGAAATTTTGATTGAGAACCAGATTTTAGGCATATAGGGTGCATACATTTTCCATATAGACTTTATACAGTCAACAAACCATTAAAGTTACATCACCTAACCTCTAGAATAAATAATAAACATGTTATGTGAGAGAACCCCCTGCATAAAGAGCATTCTCTGCTGTGGACAGAGAGAGTGAGACACAAATAAATAACCGCAGCATGGTGTTATGTCAGCACTCCCCTGATGGGAACAGCATCTTTCTCTCTCTCTCTGCCTCTCGGGTTTGTCATATGACTTGACGGGATGTCTCAGTTTGGTGCCTGCAGTCACCCACAGTTATTTTCTTGTCACATTAAGCAGGGGAAACTTGTTTAAATATACAGCTGATTATACATTAGCTCTTCACTGCCCCCTAGAGGCTCCTGATGCCATAGAGACAGAACCATTTAGAAATTTTGCATTTTCATGTGTCATGCTGTTACACACTGTGACAGCTGACTGACATGTTAGTATCTACAGGGAGTGTAGCAACCAAATCATCCTGACATCCATCTCCATCTCCTGCATTTCCCAGACAAATAAACTGTAAGTAACATAAAACATGTCAACTTGACAAAGACTGATGGATTCTCCACCCACAGTTGGTCTCCGGTTAGCAACGTAGAAGTCTTTGGTTTTAGACAGATTTACATTCATAATTTCCACTTTTTGAGAATCTTATTGCACTTACAGTAAAGTAACAGAGACGTAAGCGGAATAAAACCCTTATAAAATAAAACCTCTTCAAACTCTGTTGCTGAGATGAAATTCGTGAATGCAACCTCTCTCTTCTATGTACATGATCCAGTAACACAGTGTGCCCCTCGAGACCCTCTCAGAGGTCTGCAAGCTGCAGCTATTTTCCTGCTAGGTCTGCAGGAAGTATTATTTTAATGTGATACTATAACGTGTTGCAAATTTGCATCATTGCAAGTAAAAATAGTTGTGATGCAAAGCATTCGCAGGTGAGTATTTCAAATTTTCAGGTTGTTAATTTGTCAAAGTTTGTGTAAAGGCCTTAAATGTCTCTTTTCTCTCACTTAAAAATCCCCTCATGAGTGCTTCCTCATCAAAAACGGCAACATTCTTCCTGACCAGCCTGCATTGAAAATAATGAGCCTTTAACTGGCGCCCTATGGTGGCCTGTAGGAGACATCAGTCCCATTCATGCGTGAAAAAGTGCCAGCTCCACCAATCAATTCATTAAAATCTAATTTTCTTAATTGCAGAGTGAAGTGATTTGATGTGAAGCAGCTGTCTGGTGTTCAGATACTAAAGTCCTCAGGGTGACCTTCACTGACAAAACAGAAAGGAGTATTTAACAAAATATAAAAATAATAGCTGTGATCACATTAGCTGGCAAAATAATCAGAATTATCATCTTACCGGCACAGAAGATGCGGAGCTGCTGAGTAGGAGAAATGAGGTTGAGGTGTGTGGTGAAAAGGTCCACAAATGCACCGGGATACACCACAAACACAAACATGCCGAAGCCGTTTACTCGCACTTGCTCTCTGCAAAAGACAGAAAAATATTACACAATAAATGAGGTCAAAGAAAGAGAAAGAGTCCACATTACAAGCCCTGAAACCATGTTTTCTCAACCAGTTTCTTACTATGAGTGACAGGTTACATCCCTGTAACGGGCAGCAGGAATAGGAGGAATAACAGCCACATAACTATAAACCACTAATCGAGTCACCAAAGTTCGAGTCAAAGTCCAGTTGCAAGTTCCCAGTGTTTGAGTCCAAGTCAAGTGTTGAAGAAAAATCCAAGTCGAGTCCACTACTGATCCGAGTCAAGTCCAAGTCAAGTCCAATCCACATATATTACTGTATAATTATTATATAATATTGAACTTAATGTAGATATTACCTTATGCCAAATTACTATGGTATATTAATAAAATATGAATCTGAGGACTCATCTCCGATTTCCACGTCTGAACGCAGTTAATGCACAAGTCTGGGTCCAAGTCCAAGTCAACAGTACTCAAGTCCGAGTCAAGTCACAAAACCTTAAAATTAGGGCTCAAGTCGGACTCGAGTCCAAGTCCTGGACTCGAGTACTACAAGCCTGCTATAGACTAGTTAAAACTACACACCAGCACAAAATTGACAGTTATTAACATAAACCACAATCCCAATCATCTGAATACACACCTGACTGACAAACACTAACAAAAAGTAACATCCTACACTCTAAGGCTCCAGCTTTCAGCAATCCTGGTGAAAATGAGGCATCAAGGCTATTCATCACACTGTTAATGGATTAATATGCAGCATTTGGCAGGTGTTGCAGCCATTCTGGAGAAAGACCGTCCAGTTTCATTGTCATGTCTTCAAATGTCCAATAAGCAAAGCTTCAAAAACGTCAATATTTGATGATGGGGCAAAGAGACTCATCAATCAGCTGTCTTTTTTTACAGTGGCTGACGCCCAGAAACGTCCCAAACACAGCAAAAATAATGAGAAAATAAGAAAATACCTTCTAAGCTTTATTATATTTTGCAGTACATAAGCAATCATCTCCTATCCCACTCACAGCCTACTTCAGCCTGTGGCGGACAGTACATCATTTGTTCATAAAAATATTCATATCTATTTCAGGACAATGACATGGCTGGATAACTAGATATTCTTACTGTTAAAAATAGTGTCAAATAACATTTACCGTTTATCTACTGTCCACAACGTTACTGACTTTGAGTATCGCTAGCATAATGTTAGCTTTCAGGCTCATAGCTGAGCCAAAGGGTTCTACGAGCTGAGCGGATTTTTGTTTTGCTGCTCTGAAAAGTGTTTTATAAATATAAATTAAAATACAACTTTTAACCCAATTATGTAATGCGTAACATACTGTCTATTTTATTTTATCCATAAGTCCCTGACTCTGTGTTTAAGATGAAGAACTATTCTGCTAGCACATTTTTTGATACAGTGACAACTTTTGTTATATCACAGTTCTAAACACAGTAAAATACAAATACCAACACATACTGATTAGTCAAGATGACTGTTATTGCAGTAATATTACCAAATGATCCCAGAGCTGGGATTTAAAACAGATCAAATTAGCTTCCCTACGCAATTAGCGTGTGTTCTTCCAGCCTTTAAAACGGTATGCTAAATTATAAAACTGGTCAGAAAAACCATGAGCCCTTGTCGTAGGTCAAATGAAGCACTGCTGAAAAAGATCACAAAACATCTAAAACCCTTTAATCTGCTTTTGTATTTACACACACTCACTTTTTCTGTCTTAGTAGCTATTGCAGGGCTGCTTGCCCGCCGGTTGCTGAGGTTACACATTACGCAATGGAAACGTGCGTATCTTACCTCAATGCTGCCACAGCGTGGCCCAGCTCATGAATGACTCCACTGACCAGTAGGGCGATGAAGAAATAGGCCAGCTGACTGGTGGGCAGATTGACACCAGGGACCTAAGGATGAAAACCGAGACCAGTAAAAGACACAAGCACACAAGTGATACGGAAACACCAAACAACCTCAGCTCATTTCATGGATTTTTATACCATAACATATTTTTACAGGTATTTTAGTCCCTTCAAATTTACTCAATTTATGATGCAGTTTATCTGTACTGCACATTTGGCAAATAAAGACAACATTCCCATCACCAAGATGTATTCAAACCTCCCTGCCTGCTCTGGCTCAGTTTTTTAGCGTCCTTCTTTGTACTAATCGCTTCATGTTTTGCTGAAGCTGTGGTTTTCTGTGTGGTCTGTATTTTCCTCCTCCGCTGGCTGTGGTGGAGGTGCATTTTGTGCCGCTCCAGGCGGAATACGCTGTTTCAAATGGTGTGCTAATAGCTTCCCATGAATCACCTGCAGTGGGCTGCTGGGGATAGTGTTCACATCAATGCACGGCTCTTTGACACCTCAATGAATAAAAAGTGAACAGGAGAAAAAACCAAATAAGAGCCCTCCTCATAATATGAGGCATTTGGTGCCCCCTTACTTGAATATCACAGGCTTTGTTTGAACTTTCAAGGACATTTATGCTCTGAACTGCAGTTAATCTCTGACCTTGTACACTGAAAGAGATACATAATGGTTGACAAATCTAATTTAAGTGAATATCTGAATTTGAAAAAAAAATAAATAAAAAAATCATGCCTCTCTTTTTTTTCCAGACTCTTTCAACAGGAGTCTGAAGCATATTTTCAAGTTGTAAAAAACAGGCAAGGTGTGTACATACCACCACCTGCAGGGCTTGCTGACTTCCCATTCGAGGGTTGTCTGTGGTCATTTGAGCAATCGTCTGCTGTAGTGTCTTTATGAGCAGCACCACTGATCCAAACATGGCAACTACACCAAACACCAGACCGCTGTTGAACCTGGAGAAGATATTAATACAACAGTGTGATTATTTTACTTACTCACTTACTTTGTGACTGCATAAATGTGTTCAATTTTTCCCAAAACAAAGTATAAACCTGCACGCAAGAGCAGAGAGAAACAGCTGCACAAGGTGAAGCAGTAGCATCAAGTATCAAGATTTCGGAGGACTTGACCATTTGTCCATTAAGTAATGAGAACACAACAATCACCACTTTAGCAAACAACACAGCTTGCCACTAACAATATGCCATACCTGATAAAACGAAAGTTTTTATCAACTCTGACAGTTAAATGATATGTAACCCTGAGTGATGCTGTTGTAGTTTTGACAGGGAAATTGGCATGTATTTTATACACGACTGGAAACCAATCAAATAATGCCAATGCAGGCATGTTGACATTGACATTGACATTGATACCAACGTCAATATTTCTATCAACAAATTGTTTGTTTATCTTTGTTATGAATATGAAAATACTTCTGAAAAATACAAAGTAGCTTCCCATACATACAATAACTCATCAATGAATATTTCACATTCTGAAAGTTTGGATAATGTTAATATTTGCCACAACAACAATTGGAAGCAGCAGAAACAATACAAAGACTACCAAAATAACATTGGAATATTAGGATATTTTTTTTGTTTTTTCAAAATTAAGAGATGCAGTACAAAACAATTTTTAAAAAAGTAAGTGTAAACAAAAAAAAAGTATAGTTCACAATCTCCTCACCTACAAACTTATTATATGCTGATTTGTTTTTTATTTGTCTTTTATTTTTGTATTTTTAATTTGCCAATTTATATTATTTGTATATTTTTTTATTATTATTATTTTTATTCTTAGTTTCAGAAGCTAACCACATATGAGCCTACAGCTTCTTGATATCTCCTGTCAGATCTGTTTCACTTTCCTCATCTGTTTCAATTCAACTTGTATTGGTGCATAGCCGAAAAAAAATTATTTGGATCACACTAAAGTATTAGTCATCACTTATCTTAGGTTGAACATGTGGGGAAATAGCAGGAACACAGGAGCCTGAACGAGTAAAATACAGAAACTATGTACCAGTTCATCTTAAGTGTGGTTTATTAATGAAACTGTAAGCCTCACCATAGGTAGAGGGCTCGAGGGTTGATCCGGGCGCAGTACGCAAACAGCCGGTTAAACATGGTGGTTTGCCATCTCACATGAAAAGGAGACAACATCAGCCCTCGACTCGCCAACCATGACTCGTAGCTGATCCGATGTGTCACTGAAGACTGCCCGAGTCCAAGGAAAAGTAGAAAAAGTTATCTAAGAGAACAAAACCCAACTCAATGCATTCTAGGAGTGGAGTATGTGGTAACTGGTGCGATTAAAGCCTGAAGGGCAGTACACTTTTGTGTGTACTGTGTAATATTGATATTTAAGAGGTTAAAAAATGGGTATATCAAACAATATATTTATATACATTATCTTAATAGAAGATATTTTTGTTAAGGATCCACAAAATAATACACTAATTAGGACATTTTTACAGCTGAAAAATAAAATAGTCAGTGTTCTCTAGTGGATAAACTACTTTCTCAAAATCACCTCAAATTTATCTTTGGAATTTCTTTACTACAGTTTCTTGTTACCTATTACAACATATGCTGCCACTCTGTGATATATTATATAGCAGCATGAGAAGATAATACAGACTGGTAATGTGTGCCTGCAAATACACCGGTCAACGATACACTCAAGTTGTGACTGACCATTCTCGAATCCACAACTTCTCAACTTTCAACTGTCCAACAACTTCAACAAAAGCAACAAAAAAATCATGACCTGTCAAATGCAAATCAATACAATGGAGCAGTGCAAGGTCAAAGCACATTTGGGAATATTGCCAGAAATTTGACTATTTCTGGCTGACCAGCTTATTGCCTTTTATGTAACACAAAATGACAAGTTAGCTGTAACTCAACTCACTTTCATAGAGAGAGAGACTTTATACTGGCTACACCATTCAAATGAATTATGAAATCAGGATATGAAGAAAATAGAGATGAGACTGTGATCAAGAAAATATCAACAGGACTTCTTGTATCTTCACCTTGCGTCCTTGTTGGAGCATTACATGCATGTACTTTTGTTACAGCCATTTTAATTTGTGACTGGTTCATTTTGTTTTCCTGCTAACCAAACTAGCCATTAAACTAGCTGTATGAGGCTAATGTCATAGCACATCCTATGTAACTCTTCATTTGCTCTTTAGCTAACTGTTTGGTTTTTAAAGCTTTATTTTTCCTCGTAAGAGTTGAGTACGTGCATGTTTATTAGACTAATCACGTCATATTTCTCTCCTAATATTCTGTTTCTTCAGTTTCTTCTATCATGGAACACAATGTCAACATCAGGAGTGTTCGTCTACATGAATCCACTTTCCTTACTATACTTACTGTAATTCATTTTACAACATACTTAATTCAGATTTTGTTTAAGGTACCTCTTTTTTTTCTTTTCGGAAATCACTCTCATTGAATTTGTTATCCAATATCGTTTCCAATTCCAGTTGACTAGTAAATAACTTCTCACAAACCAACTCTAGTCTTTAACATCTGTTTAAAATGTGTAACTATAATTGTACAGCTGTACACCAACCGATATATCAATCTGTGCATCAGCAGAGGGTTACGTTTGTGTCTGTCACCATCGTTACATTAATGGTTCACCTATCATGGTCACCAGGACCAGGACCTTGTCTGGGTCCACAGGTTCAAATCCGCCCACGAGTTGACAATTCAGGTTGATATCAGCCAAAACGGAACCACAACAATAGCCGAAAATGGTGGGAGTTAGCTTGTTGTGGTGTATAGACACAACGGTTCGCTAACGAAGCGGCCTCTCTGCCTCGGCAAACATCAAGCCATTACTGTATGCTAGTCGACATCTTACTTTATACTAAAAACACAAGAGCATATATATTCACCCTGAGGAGTGTGTCGGCGAGATAGACAGCACACCAGCCTGCCATTACAAACACCAGCAGAGGCACAGGGATCATAGTGCATCAGAAGACTCTCCGAAGACAGAATGAATTAAACTGCGGCGTCTCCATCCCTTCTTCCGCCCAACGTTAGTCACGTCACTAACCGCAGCTACCCATGTTTAACAATAAATGAAAATGTCAACATTTTGATACCAAATATAAAGGAACGAAGGATTTCTTTTCAGAGCTGCTCTGAATGCAGGGGCTTCCAAGCACTGTGCGACAAACTTCCGGATTGCTCTTCTTCATCTTTTGAAGTTCGTGTAAACGGAGCACTACCGCCACCGAGTGTTGGACCAGAAAACGTCCACTGTAAAAAGAAAACACTTTTGTGAGAACTACGTTCACTGGGCTGATTAAGAAAATTGCTTACATATTTTATTTTATTTTATTTTATTTTACTTATCAGTTCAACTGCAAAAAGCAACATAAAGCAAAAAATAAAAATAGTAAAATCCAGTCAGTTTGAGTGAGACAGTCATTGGAAAGGAAATAGAAATAAATATAATATATTTAAAATAAACTATAGTAACTTGGTAGACAGGTGGGCAGTAATGATAAAACAAATAAACTGTAATGTTGGCAGGTTACATAAAAATATATTATGGTGTTAGTTTTAACACCTGAATTGTAAGAAGTGTTTGCAACTTAACTTTATTAAGAGAACACAAAATTAGTACTAGCTCCTAATATGGTACACAGAAAAACAGATCAACTACTTCAGCTAAGCTGCAGCAATTAAAAAAAAAAAAAAGAGTCTGAATATTGAATTTCATCCTATGAAAAGGTCATGAAAGTAAAAGGACACCAATAAACGTTGATGGTCTGATTCATATGCAACAAGGAAACAGTCTGACTCATTAAGCCATAAATGTTCACCAAGAGGACACTAAACTGCTTGTCAATAAAGACGTGTTTGTGGATGCCTTCCATATCGACGCTGCCTCAGTAGTAATGTTTTATTTATGTTTTGTTTCCCCTTCCCGTTTCCTGCTAACTAGAAATTAATTAAGAATTTCTAATAATAATAATAATCTTCTTGCCCTCATATTGACATGGCTGGATTTACTTCTGGCGTGGGCCACAGGGAAAAACTGAGCTGTGGGCCCCTGTGAGGAAGCTGATGAAGACGCCCCACATGAGGGAGGAGGGGCAGGCCCACGCCCTTTCTGTGAGTTGTCAGGAAGCACTTGTGTGAGAATGCAGCTGTATGTTATGTTTTTAGATCCTTTGTAGCTTTCCTGTAGGTCAACAGACATTACAGGCATCCACTCATCTTATAGAAGTGTATACTCATTTTATCTCCTGCTAGAACACCCACAGCCCAACAAGCAATACCGCAAGATTCATCAAAAGAATGACAAATACAATAAACATTCAGTGATGAAGGGGTTTATCAGTAACAGGTAAGGGCTGCTTTTGCCAACACGTGAGACCAGTGTGTGTGTGTGTGTGTGTGTGTGTGTGTGTGTGTGTGTGGGTTGTATTTGCATAGTATGAAATATATGACAAGCCTACAGTTTGAGTCTGTTCATTTTACTACCTGGGCACACAGTAGATTAGTTTCAGAGGTGAGACTGAAAGGGATCGCTGGGGTTTGATGTAACGAAGGAGGACAACCTCATGTGAGGAAAGGTTGAGTAAAATACTGCGAGAAAGGTAGGTGGAAACACACACAGCCTTCAGATACATAGGAACTGATGTAAACCACACACACATACACACACACATACGAGTTGAAAACTCATTTTCACATGATGGGTCAGATTCCTCTCAGGGAGGAGTTTCGTTTGTCTCCAAGCCAATCGGGACGAGCGGAAACAGGTCAGGTAGCCGAAGAGGACCTCAGAGAGAGCGCAGGCAGGGCAGAGCAGCCACGCACGGCAGGAGGTAAGAGAGCACATACACACACACACACACACACACACACACACATGCTCACACACACCTTTAACACTGTGAGATCATAGTTTCCTCTCTGGGCCTGTGGATGCGCATCATAATATAAATGTAGATATATCAGCATCACCACCATGCGTGTACCACTGTGTGTGTGTGTGTCTGAGTGTCAGAACATAAATAGGGCAGTGCCACTTTAATCACTAAGATTAGAAGAGCTGTTTTGAAGACTTAAGGGTCAGCATTTGATGAAGATGAAGCAAGGAAAATGACCACAATTTCTTTTTCCTCACTGGAACATTTCTGAATCTCGCGTACGTAGACAGTTTTGTGTTGCATGCTTCAATGGTCAACTTTCTGAATGAAGTTTCACCTTACAGTTAAATTATTTTAGTCATATCAACATTTACAATGCGAATTTGAGCAGAAAAACTTTAAAAAGACGCCCAGGCTAAAGAGATCCAAGTGCTCGGCGCTGCTGTTTGACAATGTTTTGGTCCGTCTCTGTGTGTGTCCCTGTGTGTCTCAGAGTGTGTGTACGGATAGAAAGCAGGTCCCCTCTGTGTATCGCTCGTCTATTTATAGTGAGAACAAATCCTAGATACGAGAGGAATCCTTCTACCACTTACGAGAGCGACAGAGAGACAGGGAGAGAGAGAGAGAGAGAGAGAGGGCGGAGAGGAGAAGAAAAGAGAAAGTAAAAGAAACAGATGAAGAGTTGATAGATGAAGAGATGGATAGAAAGCATAAGTGAGAGCAGAGAGAAGTCCAAGCGTGTATAAAACACAATACAGTAGTGTGCCATCAACAGGTGAGTTACATCTGATTTGTTTATGTGTGTGTGTGTGTGTGTGTCTGTGTGCATGCTCTCCTACCTCCTGCCATGCAACAAACAAATCTTAGTCTGTCTGTCAGTACTTTCACATTTGCCTCCCTGTCACTGAAGTGCAAAACCTTGCCTTTTTGTGAGTTAAATGAAGAGAAGACATCAGTCTCATGTCTGTATAATAAATATGAAGGCAAAGCCTGGAGATTATTAGCTTTCGGCAGTACAGCATATAAACTTACATAAAACCACAACATGTTTTTACACTTCAATATTTGTACCAACTCATCAACAGAAAATAATGTCTTAGAGCTTGGAGGTCTGATTTTGCTGCCTTTGGACAGGTCCCAGTCTTTATGCTAAAATAAGATAATCAACTGCTGTACTGTCATGGCTGAACGAGGGGAATATCTGGATACAGTGTTGGCGGCTGGGACCCTGCTGATTCATATGTTGCTTCTTGTCCCCCTGGCACACGAAGCCAAAAAAGTTTGACCTCATGGATATAATATTACCCGTATCTTCCACCTAAGCTTCTGTATTGTGCAGCCCATAGAGAATGCGCACTGGACACTTCAGCCTGCTGAGCTGCTAACTTCCGGTTGAGCCACTTAGCTTGAATGGTGATAAAATTATTATTTAACTTAACAAATATTATTGGACTGAATGGATGAAATAGTAATACAATATTATATGATATATTTGAAGCTGATAGCAGGGGATTTTGACTCTCAAAATCATTCATCTACTGTCCACTTCCTTCACAATGAAAGGTTATGGGAAAAAGTCTATTTGGGTCAGTGTGTGTCGGTGACATCGTACATGGTTTGGCCACTAGGTCATATTGTCTTCTAAGCTTGTTGCTGCTCCTGGGGGCTCGTGTAATTAAGGCTTCATATTGAGCATAGCCTATGTATTAAAATGATATCAACATCTTAGCAAGAAAGCTTCCCAAAATAACAAATTATTCCATAAAAAATAGGCCACAAAAATGTGTTGTTTTACAAAGCAACATTATAGATTATTTATGTGTTTTTGAAGAACAAGAGGTCTATGGCATAAAGGACAACATACTGTATTAGAAATACAGTAATAAATGACATGCATTTTTACAATAGGTGTCTGCACAGAGGTTTAAAGGGATTCAGTGTTTGAAGATTTGAATAATTTAAAGCATGAGGAATAATTGTACCTGTGGTCAAGGGTGTGTGTCTGTGTGAGCGACAGGGTAGAGCTATGCGTGTAAAGCATGTGTGAAAGTGAAAGGGCTTTGACAGGCTCTGCAGTGTGGCATCAGAGGGCAGCTGCTACTCATAGCCAGCATAAATATCAGCCCTTTGTGTAAGCAATAGCATGTTTGTGTGTCTGTGCTTGTGTATTTTGGGACACCCAGGCTTTGGATCTCATGTCAAGGACATAAAAGCTCTTAGTGTATGTTGTTGCACAAACAGCACCCTGGAAACCGTATCTAACTGCCACCGAAGGCAGCAGCAGCAGCAGCTGGAGGACTGGGGACTCACTCTATTTCTTTGGTCATCTGCTGTGAGCCACTCATAGATAAGATAAATAGGCCATGGAAACTTCTATGATTAAGAGCCACTCAGGTCAGCGTTGATCTGCTAAACAGCAAAAGCAAGGGAGTAGAAGTAGAAAATAACCGACATCAAGCTGAAATAAAATGAGGAGGATGGGGGCAAAATGATTTACAAGAAATCAGTTTAGACCAGTGTCATTTCTGATAACTTACTCTAGCACATATTTTGAGATTGCATATTGTTATATATTACAGTTTCAATGCTGAAGACAATGCTGTTGTTATTATGCCACAATATGGCAACCTCATCAAAAACCTTTAAATCATTAGGAGACACATTAGAAAACACCACAAATTGAAGATTCTCCCCACTCATTTACAGCGTAGTTACCGTTTGAAATTATTAGGAGTTTTTGAAACAATAGGTTCTTAGATTAGATTCTTAGAGTTGGACAAAATTTGGCCCTATGTCTTGTTAGGAATCATCTACCTGGATACCAGAAGAAGAATGCATGTAGATTTTCATTTCCTGCAACAAGGAAATATGTCATTATACACAATGCAAAGGCTCTCTCCCACAACTAAAACTACAGCACTGTCACATAGTTTTATTTTGACTTTCCTCACTGTCTCTCTGTCTCTCTCTCATGAATGATTCAGAGAACAGTTCCTCTACCTGCTTCTTTCTGTAAGAGTCGCTAAGCAACTGAAATGCTATCCCAGGCCCTGAAAACCACAGAAAGAGTGTCCCAGTGTCCCCGACAGGGACACACACACACGCACACACACAAACACACACAGCTGAATGTTTGTCATCTGTGCTTCCTGTAGGTTAGTGGACTTACCGGGGGGATTATGTCCAAACCTTCATCCAACGTCAAGGCCCTTCAGGTAAAAAAAATAAATAAATAAATTGCACAGTAAAATATGGATGTGTATTCTGCATTGAATTTTATGTGTAACGTCAAAGTTTTGTGGTCGTACTGTGGACATAATTAGGCGATAACACTGACATTGGTTTGATTTTGTGCCCTTGTAATTTTAAACAAGGGACTGCAAAAATAAAATTAGATTAAAGCTTTGACTGAATGGGATGATAACTCCTGTTAGAAAAAAAGATTCCAGACGACAACACTTTCCACATTTAAGTATTTATTGGCAAAGGCAACTACAGAGTTCAGACTGTGCATACAGTATCAAGCCTTTGTTAGTGCAGAGTTATAGCGAGGCAAAGGATGAGGAGTTGTCTGTATCACTCTGTGTGTTTCTGTAAATGTGTGTGTGGGTGCGTTTCTGTTATGATGGCTTTGTGAGAGCATGTCAGCGAGGGTTTCCTCCCATCATCTCTCTTGTCATTGTGCTCGTTGTCATGTCTAACCATGGGAGAGGCATGTGGACAGAGGACACCACTACAGTACAAACATGAGGTTCTTCTTTTTGTCTCCGTCTCACTGTTACAGCATCAATTTCATGTTAGCACAGCTTTACATTAGAAATAATCATTTTCATCAAAAAAGTTCAGAGTTGCAAGTCAGTGGCCTAGTTTTTATCTGTTTGGTCTTTCTTGATTAGAATTTTGTGGTATGGGGTGAGTGTGCAGGCACTACTTTTCTTCGGTCACACTGTTTTCCTGAAAGTCTCACACCTAGTGGATGTGTGTGTAATTACTCTTTATCTTTCCATATTTTCAAAAGCATCCCACATCTTTGTTAAACTAAATTCTTGTTTTCCAGACACATTACATTTCCATTTAATCATCAGAGAAAATCAATTCATGTTGTTCCATGCAATGCAGCAAAATAAGGCCTCGCTTACTGTGTTTAATATAGCTGCAAAATCCAAGTTCCAAGATGGCGAACTTCAGCCTTTGCTTCTTGCTGGTGATGTAATACTGAGTAAATCCTAAAACTACAGTTGAATAAAGTAACTGTCACTGAATAATACATCTTTCAAGACATTATTGGAAAGCAGGAAATCAATCAATAAAAAAAAACTATTGTTATGCTTTTGAAAATGCTTAAGTAATTAGTTAATTACCTCTGGCTACTGGTTAAAAGACTAAATTTTGCACAGACACCAACATGGACCTTTAACAGTACGTTGCAGCCTTTTACAGTGGACACCCTGTCTTTTATACCCAGCAACTATAACATAAAAAAACTGTGTTGGTTTGCTGCTGCAATGGTTGTTACAGTCTACAAATTTACCCCACAATACCATTAATGATAAAAGGTTTTTGATCAGTGGTGGTGATCTCACGTTGCAGCCTAAAAGTAATTAGGGACAAATCTTGCATTGGTTGACTGAATGAAAGACAACCCCCACCCTGCTGGCCCTCTTCATGTTCAAAAAAACACTTTCAGCAGGTTTACTTAAAAGGTGAGCTTTAAAGGATTAGTTCACCTTCAGACTACGCTAAAATGATTTTTCCAGAGTTGAAACCATGTTACAATTTGTATGACTGATCAGCATTTAGCCACTTATATTATTGTTCTTTTTCAGCCTCCCTCCAGATTAATACCCAGCACTATCTGTCTTAGACTCCAAAAAGAGAACATAAAACATCCACTGAATTTCTCCAAATGCTGCACAACTGAGGCACGTTGTGGCCAGATGTTACAAGTATGGGTGCCAAAGTCCAGTATTTACTTCTCTAAAACATATCCTTCACAAACATTGCTCTAACTAAAATAGTAAAGCAGAGTTATTAGTATGAATTATCAGTTTGCATCATTTAGTGAAAAGAATAAAGATGATAACGAAGTAAATATTTACGTCCTCAGTGCAAATCTTTAGCCACAAAACACTTGAGGTATGCTGCATAGTCTGTTTGCAGATCATTTAGGACAGTACAAATCACTTTACATAACAGCTGTGCTCAAGACATTTGAATGTAGATTTTCTTTTTTTACTGCTCCATCCAGTAGTTTCCATTCTGCTGCTAAATTAGTGATCCACCATGGTGAAGTTGCACGATCATCAGGACTTTTCTGTTTAAAGAACTATGACTTGCAAACAAACTTGTATGGCCCTTTAATTATGTAGGAGGGCGCCCATGAAATTGTTCGAGGACTCTCTTTCTGTGTGTTTTGGTTTTACTGCAAACAAAGTTATAACAAAATAAGAGTTCAATCTTCACTTTCCTGCGAAAAGGGGATGCTTATTCACTTTTTTTCAAACAGTGAAATGAAAAGATCAATGTCACTCTCATATGTCTGTACATGCAGCTTGAGCCAGGACACAATTAGCTTAGCTAGGAGACAATTATCTTAGCTTCGCATACAGACTGTGAACAGCTAGCCTGGCTCTATCCAGAGTTTTTTTTTTGTTTGTTTGTTTGTTTTTTTTGTGCACACATCAAAGAAGTTATTAGTTAATGAGTTTTAAAGGTGCATTTATATAAACTTGGGTTAGAGTTAGGCAAGTTGCTTCCCCTTGTTAACAGCCTTTATGCGAAGTTCATCGTCCTTTCATCTTTCCCCTGACAAGAAAGCAAATAAGCGCGTTTCCTAAAATGTCAAACTATGAATGACTTTTCAAGGTGCGACATTCCTTTAACCTTTAGTTGTTCCCGGTGGAATGTCAGAATATGATTGCTAACAGCATGCTAAGCCTAAGACATTAAACAATGTCAGCCAAAGCAACATTACAGTGATACAAATCTTAGCAAACATGCTGTAAATCAGGTCCAATTTTTAAACCTTAATGTCTGGGAAAAAATAAAACCAGCTTCCTCTGTGACACATGCCACACTCTCTCTTTCTGTACAGCTGTACAATATGAGCATATATACAATACATTACAGTACAGTAAAATGCAAAACACATCAAGTCAAGGTTACTGGAGGTAAGGGCAGGCAGTAGTAGAACATCAAGTTAGCAGGCAGGTCTCTAAGATCTGTGTGTGTGTGTGTGTGTGTGTGTGTGTGTGTGTGTGTGTGTGTGTGTGCCCCTATTTTCATAAAGACACAACGCCCTTTTAGGGACACGCTGATCACCGGGAAGTAGTGGTCATAATCAAGGGATTTTGAGGAAACAGCAGGAGTACACGCAGACACACACACACATAGAGCTACAGAGACAGAAAACTATATTTGCTTAAGCTGAACGTATCTCATTGGCAGTTCTTGTTATCCGTCAGGCTAATTTGAACATCCCGATGGGAGCTCTGCGTCCAGGGGCGGGACATCCTGTCAAGAGGAGAGAGGAGACAGTAGACACAGAAGAGGTGAGCCAACACACACACACACACACATACACACAAGAAAGTGAAAGCAAATTTGGCATAGACAATATTAACTTTTATGTGCAAATCACATTTGGGGAGTCCAGGTATAAACAAAGCGAAATATTTCTTCTTTTGTTGCTTAGGCATGAAAGAAATAGCCTACTTTTCACAGTTACTTAAAAACTACAACATGGTAACATAACGTTAAAACTTGCTGAAGATGTGAAACACATTCTTTTATAGGTTAATATATTCCCTGAAACAACACTTTGTTGTTACTGTCAGTGTTTGATTTAGTGAATTTTAGAAAATGTAAATGTATAGGTAAAAAATATAAATTAATATCCATATTTCCAGTATATTTTAATTTTTCTTTTTTTTAACTCCGTCTTGCTCAGGATAAAAACGTAACAGTATGGTTACTTTGTTATCAGACACAAAATCATCAAATAGCCTACAACAAGCTCTGACTGTTAGCTGACTAACGTTAGCACTAAATTGTAATCATATCTTGATATTGTCTTGGGATTTGCAATTTTGATCAAGCAACTTTAACTGAATTTTGCAAATAGTCAGGAAATTAATCTCCACCCACATAATAACAACAACAACAATAATAATAATTCCTCAGGCTCATTCACCAGACCAGCCCAGCGCTGCTGCCCAGACGCCGGATGAGAAGAAGGCATTGCCTGGTGCGGTGAAGCTGCCAGGTCCTGCTGTTAACCTATCAGAGCTGCAGAACGTCAAGAGTGAACTACGATGGGTCACTAAAGATTAACATGTAGGTGATCATAGTTGTATGAAACATACCTGAATATTCTCTTTCTCACTGTTTTGGGGTGGCACAGATCCCACTGCTTTATTTGTGAAAGTAATAACTTGTAAATTTGAAACAAAAATGGAAACCATTTTTATTCCTTGAAATATCTTTTCTTCTCTTCTGATCTCATTAAAAAAGCAACAAAGCATAGCAGATTGGTAACGCTCCCCTTTGCCAAAAACTGGGCTTGCATATTTGGAGAAACTCATGATAAAGCATTATTACATTAAATGAAGAAATATTTTGACATTTTTAGGTTCAAAGAAGTGATTCATAGACATGTATAGTATGTTGTCTGATATTGTGAACTTATTTATGTGAACTTAACTTGAACAAAGTTTTAATGAAATTTTGAAAAGTCACAAAGTGATCAAGCAATGTTGTTTTTTGAGCTGTTTAAGAGGACCTCCCAATTTTACATGAATTTGTTAAGTAATTTTTGCATACTGTCAATAGTCTGAACATTTTAAACATTTTCCCCTTCACAAATGTAGGATTTTGCTGATGGCTTCTTGTTCTGTACAGCATTAGACTGTGCAGGTGTGTATCATCAACAGGTAATTTGTATGTATATTAAAAAACCATTATTTGGACAGACAAAATTTTCCACCGATCCTTCATGATAAAATCTTATTTGGAAATGTATGACACACCTGTTTTGAGTGTTGTGCAGTACAGGCATTGTCTGGCTAAAAGGGTTCAAAGGGGAAAATGCAAATCAGAACCAAACTACGACAAGAAAGCACAAAGATGAGTTTAGAAACTGAGTCATCAGTGCTTTGTGAATGATGCAAATCTAGTCTACGAACCTCAAAATTATAAATATCTAACTCTACTAATGCAGGTCTATATACAGAGATAGAGTAGCTTTTGTGCAGTGGTGGAGGATGTATTCAGATGTATTCCTTACTTCTTCTTCTTAACTAAAACTGCTAATACCAGGCAGACCTAATGCAGTTGTGTGTAAAGGAAATTTTGCTGTTGTTGTAGGTTTTTTTATACACGCAAACCTAACAAGACACTATTAGAAAGCAATGGTAGTTTCATTATGTCTTTGTTTCGGCCTGATAAAAGCCGAGATCCTGGATGTCATCGCACAGCAACTCCACAGCAATTACTTGCAGTGGCTGTAGTTCACCACCAGGGGTCAGTGTGGGCTGTACAGCTTTTCTTTTCTTTACTTTTTTTTTTTTTTTTTTTTGAAGCGGCATGTGTGTTGATGCCTCTGTGTGTGGGCTGGAGAGGTTGAGTCAGGCTCTATATTTATACATTATAGAAGTGTGTGTGTGTGTGTTTTAGAAAATGTGTGTTAGCACTGAGGGGCAGTCTGTGCTCTGACTTTCTCAGCGGGACACAGAAACCACAATATCCAAACACTGTGGCTGCTCTGCCCTGCCCAAATGTGGGCATGATGTGTAGGATATAAATGAGAGAGAGAAGCAGAATCTGGCTTTTAGTTATAAACATGCCTCTCCGATGCAGGAAAAATGATACATATATACACACAAGTTTTTTTCTGAGCAGTGTGCACTTGCACTGGCAGAAAGTGGCAGAATGACTAAAAACAGCAGCATACTGCATCTATCTCATTTCTTTGTGTACTTCTGAAGGACACTCTTTTTCCCACAATGCACAGAGAAATAGATCTGCAATAAATGAATGTCATCCTAAGTTACATTTCAGAAAGCTGAAAATTAAGGCTTAAAGAGTGATTCTGGAGAAAGATTTCCATTTCTTTATAGACCTGAGTTTGTGTACTATAAAATATCACTCTTTGTTGTAGCAAAGGCATCTAGCCTTAGTCTAAAAGTAACCAAAAGTATAGTATATGAATAGGGGTGTCCACTTGCTTTTGAACAAATAATAAATCACTTTATGTTAGTACAAAATAAAAGAGTACATTAATTTGCTGCAGACAATAAAGCATGTGACTGCAATTTTTCTAGCAGACCAATGAAAGCCTTGCATATTTGCCTCTCTCTCTCATTTCTTGTATTCGTATACTTCACTGGGCTTCAGTGTAGCATCAGCTAAGCACAACCAACTGTAGCTCCATCTGAAGCTCCATCCACAAAGGTTCACTTAAGACTGAAGACCTGCGCTGCATCTGAGAAGTGTTTGTATGACTAATACTTGAGTCTTTCTGAAGGAAATAGCGGAAAATGTGTCAGACTGTGAGGGAGATCAAGACAGAGAGAAAAAAAAAGGTCAAGAGAGAGAGATAAGTACAGAGAGAAAGCAGGTGATGGATCAACCAGATCCTGTATTTCTTGATAGTGAATACTGTGACTTGGCCTTCTTGTCATCCTGGCCCTTCTGCTTACTCTGAGGGGTCAGCAGTTCTGAGTGCACTGATAGCAGATGGTGGAAATCCCTCATGGTATCTTTGTCTTCTTCCTGCAGGAGTCCTAGCCAGGCGAAGAGGAAGGCAGATAATCTTCACACAGTCTTGCCCACTGCCACTGACAATTAGCATACTTCCAGCATGTTCAGCAATGCAGCAGCTTTCTGTGAAGCCAACGTCCACCAAGAAGCAGGAATCCATAAGCTCTCCCTCAGTCAGTACGCTAATAGATTGAAACACTAAAACTATCTATATTTATCTCACCATCTCATTTGAGATTGTTTTGACACTAAATCCAAATATAATTTGTACCAAGAGTTAAGCGCTGTCAAGTAAAGCGAGATATTCTAATTTGATTCTGCTGCAGATAAGACTCCACTTTACTTGGACTCGTATGTGCAAGTGAGTTGTATTGCAATAACAGTGTGTTCTTTGCTATATTTGTTCTGGTGGTATTTTTAATTCTGAAATCGCAGGCTGAGACGGACTTTTATCGACCTTTAAGAATGAACCCACTTCACAAAAAGCACAAGTGTGACTCCACTTCTAATTCTGTGACTTGAAGATGCTTCTTTTTCCTTTACTGTCAAACTATTCAACGGTGATTTACAGTCTTTCTATTAAATGATTGATTTCTAAATGTTTTAATATTAATTTTTAATTTCTGATGGAATTTCAGTTCAATTGGTTCACTTTTTTGGTGGTGGTGGTGGGGTATTGTAATAAATGAAGGTGGTTCTAAAAATCACAAATTGTGCTGTTTATCACTGGCTACATGTACTGTTACACTAAAGAAGAATAGTGGTTGTCTTTTTAATTATTATTTCTTTTAATTTTCCAAATTATTTTGAAATACCGGTTTCCTGTAATTAGAACATTTGTAACTTTTTGGGCATGGCTCTGTGGATCGTGGACCACTTTGGTCCAGACTGAAATATCTCAACAGCACAACAGATATCCACGGCTAATACTGAATTTGCAGATACCATGAATTTTCTTCTGATTTTCCTCTAAATTTTTCACTTACCCATAAAATATCTCAATATGAACAAGACGGATGTGAACGCAAAATTTCATGCATGAATTCCTGATTTCCAGATGATATATCCTTCTATTTTTCCTGCAACGCCATCATTGTTCAAGATTTCGGCTCATTGCCAAATACAAAGCTAATGAAATTCCTATCAACCTAAGCTGTTCGTGTTTATTGGCAAATGTTACATGGTTAACATTGTGCTTGCTCAACATCAGCGTGATACCATTACCACTGTGTGTTAGTTTAAGTATAGCCTCGCAGAACTGTTATTGTGACTGCAGACTATCGGTCTTGCTCCCTTGTCCTTTCATAAAAAATATATCATCTTTGCCATGAAGATGACGAACAAAGACGTTGCAATTTAGAAGACAGGGCATGACAGTAACGTTTTTAAGATGACATATTTAAAAGGGATTATTTAGTGGCCGGGACATCCATTTTCTCCTGCAGGTGTCAGGACTGACAGCGAATAATGTGTGACACAATGCATTTGCTGATATAAAAAAAACACTCAATTCAGACAAAATTAAATAACTCTGAAAACTGACAAAAGCAAATTAAAACTTTTCCATTATAGAAATTGCAGCTCAGAAAGACTTTTCGGGGCACTTTTCACATGATACACATGACAAAAATAACTCCTTTATTATGCGCATATTTAATGGTTCGTCCTTGATTTTTAGGGAGGAGTCAAAGGTATCTTTGCGCCTTGGGTCACTTTGATCCTGACCTAAACCTCCAACTGTTTCAAGAAGGAATGGACCCAAACACCACTAGCCCAGATACCCCCCACATCCCTCCGCCGCTACAGCACGCATCCATCATCACATCACATGTCCTCTTGCACACATTCAAAAACACACACAGAGCAGCTGTAGCTAAGTTTAGCCTCCATCGGGTCACGATGGAATACTCAGCCGAGAGAGAAACGCTGCTGGAGTTTTAACAACCGTACGGGAGAATTTGACATTGTGTGGGAAAGATTAAAAACGCTCTGCAGTTTCAAAAAAGCGTGAGTCTGTTTTTTTTCTCTTTGTGAGTAGCCTTCGTGCTGAATTTTGAACTACTGTAACTCTTCCATAAAATAAACACACCCGCCCACACACATAAACACAGAGAGAGACACACTCATCTCTCAGAGCAAATCAGCATCTATGATCATCACCTCTCGACAGTCAGAGACGACGATCATAACTCACAACAAAATGCGCGTTGCAGAGAACACTGCAAGAACTTGTAAGTGTGCAATAAAGCGATGCTGTTTTTGTGTGTGTGTGCTTGTGTAAGTTTGTGTATCAGACAGACAGTAGCACACACTCAAACAGTAGCCCGACATTAATCAGACGCCCGTAAACAAGCTGGATGACTTCGAACCTGATACTAAAAACAAATCCATGCTTTATTATGTTTCGCTCTCGCTCTCACCGTCCCCCGTCTATCTCTGCATTAAAATAATAACATGACATCAGTCTGCATGATTTTGAAGCATCACGGGTCATAATAAGGTTAAATGCTTCCCAAAAGGGCACTGGTTACTTAAATACTAAAATGTAATGCAACTACTTTTGACACTTGCAAAATCTTTGACAGCTTGGCAAAACTTCCTCTGGTTTGATATGCACCTTGGGCTAAATCCGCCGAGCTGTGTCTGTGTTACTATTCTAGGGTGCAGAGATAGGTGCTGTGGCAGCCATGCCCTGAAATCTTGGTTTGCAGACTACAGCAGCTGTATTTACCAATGAGTTCATCCACCGGGATAGACACTAAAGCCCTGTCAGGCCCCCTTTGTGTGTGTGTGTGTTGTGTGTGTGTTATCCATTCATCTGCCTGCTGGCTGGGTTGGTTTGTACATATTGGATGCCTGAATTTGTGTGATAGCCCCTCCCGGACGCAGAGCAAAGGGCAGTAGATACGCACAAAGCCAAGAGAACTGGGACATCACAGAAAGAGTCATGAGGCTTTGGGACGGACCACGTTTAAGTGCAAAAAAGAGGGGCTGACACACGGGCTTGTGTGTGTGTGTGTGTGTGTGTATATGTAGGGGACAGTTGATAACTTTTCTATCATGGGTCACATGCCCGCCGCTGCAGACAGAGCAGGACAAAAACACAGACGGAAAGACCTCAGCAAAGGAGACGTCAAGCTTTTCCTGTTCCCTCACCTCCCACTTCTTACTTTTTGCAACTTATTATCCTGTTCTCCTACTACTGTCTGACTCTTTTTGTCAGACTTTCTTTTGTGTAGCTTGTCAGCTACATTTTATTTTTGACAAAGCTCAATGCTGCTTTTCTTGTACTTTCTGCGTTTGTGTTTCTTCCTCTTACTTCCTGCCTCACTACTTTCCTGACTAAGTTTTCTTGCCTGTAATCCTCTTTCTGACTGCTCCTCAGAAGTTTTCTCTCCACTATTGTGTCCTCTCACCTTGTACCTTCCTTCTCTCCTTGCCTCCTATCTTTTGAATGGATAGCTACTCCCTCCTCTACAGTTCCTCCCAAAGAACCGGGCTTCTCTCCGGCTTCCAGCGCCTCCGGTCTCAAAGGAAGATGTGTGATGTTGTCCTTGAGGCCGGCGGTGTATCTTTCCCTTGTCATCGCGCCCTTTTGGCCAGCTCCAGCGAGTATTTTTGGGCTCTGTTTGGAGAGACTACCATAGAGAGATCAGCAAGCTCCATTAGCCTTGAAGTACTAACATCTGAGGGTTTGGAAGTCATTCTTGACTTTCTGTATTCTGGCTGGCTCAGCATATCACCACCTTCACTTCCTGCTGTCTTGGAGGCAGCCAGGTACTTGCAGGTGGATGCAGCTGTGTCAATATGCGAGCGCTTCATTACTGATGGTTTGAGTGCTGAAAACTGCTGTAGCTATGCTAACTTGGCTGAACATCACGCCCTCTCAGATGCACTTCATGCTGCCAATCAAACCATCGCTATGGAGATGGGGACATTGCTGAAGGAAAGCAGGAATGACCTTCTCAGACTGAATATCCAGTCATTGATGGCGGTGCTTGATGCTGACGAGATACCTAGTGTCAAAGAGGTGGAGCTCATAAAGCTGGCTCTGGATTGGTTGAATGAGAACGGGCCCCTCCCTCTGCTGAAATCAAATCTACTGCTTAGTCGCCTGCGTTTCGGATTGGTCACACCCTCTGATCTTAAAAATCTCAGCCACACCCACAGAGCAATGGGCACACCTTTAATCAGAAGCCAGCTGACCCGCGCATTGGAGTACCATAGGCTGGGTCCAGCTCAGCCAATCAGACAGAGCAGACAGTCTACACTCAGAGTGTCTCCCAATCGTGTGCTGCTTGTAGGTGGAGGATCCAGCCCTGATTGGCCAGAACAGCAGATGCTGCTGTTTGATCCTAGAAGCAAGAAGTTTTCATCGCTGCGTTCCAGTCTCCCGCTGCGACTGAGAAATCACTGTGTGTGCTCAGTGGGAGGTTTCCTCTTTGTGATTGGAGGAGAAGAAGTGAAAGAGAAAGAAGAAGATGGCAAAAAGTCTGTCGCTGTCACAACATCTAACCAGATGTGGCGCTATGATCCTCGCTTCAACTGCTGGGAGAAGGCAGAGTCCATGCTGGAGAGCCGGGCGCAGTTCACCTGCTGCGTGGTGGAGGATGTTATTTACGCTATTGGGGGTCGACACACACGACCAGACACCAACATGCACACCTCTGTAGCTTCTGTTGAGTTTTACGACATGTCTACAGGAGCGTGGAGGAGAGGAGCAGCAATGCCTCGCCCCCTTTATGGTCATGCTTCAGCTGTGCTTGACAACAACATCTATGTGTCAGGTGGTCGGCCCAGTAATCATGGCAATATCCACAGTGGCAATCAGGATGACCATACAGAGAGCAGCAGAGAAGTCCTGTTTTGGGACCTCAAAAGCAGAGTCTGGGAGAAACGAGCATCCATGTCTATCGCCAGGTTCAGTCACCGCCTCACAACTGTCCAAGGCCACATCTACGCCCTGTTGGGAATGTATGAGCCTTTCTGTGATATAGAACGATACGATTCGCAGTCAGACCACTGGACCCGCCTACGACCCCTTCTCACTGGCTCCTTCAACTATGGCATGGTGTCAATGCCATCTGGGAATCTACTGGTATTTGGAGGGAGAAGATGGAGCGATGGACAGGAGGTCATAATGAAGAGCGTGCTGGAATATGATACGAAGAGAGATCGTTGGAGAGAGATCTGTCAGCTCCTCAGACCTCTCACTGGGACCGAGTGCACTCTGCTGCCCCTGCCAGACTAAAGTGCACATTGTGTAAGAAAATTTTGACATGAGAGTGAGACCATTTTACTTATAGTCTCAAAATGCTGAGAACAGAGGATATGTGTTAAAATGATGGTGTGACAGTGTCAAGAATTGTACCCTCAATTTTAATGTGCTTGTCATGAACCACAGTCACATTTAGGGAACTAAAACTATTTTTCAGACATGAAAGTAATAAAAAAACACTATTCCTCACAGCAGACAGCTTGCGGTCTGTGTGGAATTTATACTGGGCTGTCAGAAATGAAATGTTTACCACCATGCCAACCTCAACACTTTTGCTTTCAACCTCATTGTATATTTCAAATAGTTTCAAGTCCAGTCTTATGAGAGGAGAACACATGTGCACTATTTCAATATCTTTCTTTCACTGAGAATTAGATCAGATATCAGATCAGATCTGAAGATTGATTCTACATTAATTTAAGTCTGTTCAATATAAAGCTAATACAAAGAGACTATTAGCTTTGTTTAGCATAAAGCACAACTTCAACTTGCCATTTTTACACCTTGGTCTTTGTATGAATTACACAAGTCACATATATTGTGTTAATTACTGAGCTTAGTGTATATGCAGATTTTGTTACCTATGAACAGAGTTGTTGGAAAGGACTTACAGAGAAGAAGGTGCAACCAAACTCTGCAGCTATGTCATTTTAACACTTTCACTTTTGGGTATTTAGCAGAAGTTGTTATTGGAAGGTAATGACATAAGAGTAGAATAAGCTTAAAATCTTGGTGGTGAGATATATGGTGTTTTTATGAGTGATATTCCTGTCACAGAAGGTGGTGATACTGTAAAAGAAATAAGACAAAAGCTAAGGAGAGATATAAAAAGGATTTTGAGAGCGGTCAAGGAGATGTAAAGAGATTTAGGGGGAGAAGGTAATTCTTGAACAGATGAGTTTTCAGGACAAGTCTGAGCCATGCTGTAGAGGAGGCTATAAGAGGGAATCATAACAAGAGATAAGACGATGAAGCTGGAGGACATATGTGAAATAAAAACTACGGGAGAGCTAAGCTGAACATTTTATGGAAGTTGAAGATAAAAGTTCCGTGCATGTGACATTCCTGTTTATTGACTAGCGATTGATAATTTCTTTAAGATAGATATAGAAATAGAAGTAAACAGAAAATACTGAGCGACTTTTTAATCCTGACTCATTTGACCCATTTCCATCTGCACTGACAAACAAATGGACAAAGTGGGTTAAAATTGCAGAGTAGAAAAAGCATTAGCAGGAGGTCATATGCATGGTTTGTGGATATACCTAGGTAACCCGCTGGAATTCATTATTCACGGACTTTTGTGCATCTATATATTTCCATTTAATATTGAATGCATACTTGCACTATTTGCATAAACATTGCTTATTATGTTAACATGTTTTATTAGGTTTGAAGATAACTTTGAATTCAAAATGAATGGGGTGTCTAATTAATTATATCCGGTAATGAATACTGTCAATATTTCAGCTCAGCTCAAGTTATACATACAGTCGCCTTAAAATGTAGAATGTGTGCAGTGTCTATAATTAAGCATTCCAACTAGTAATAAGCATGAAGTCGTGATGTAATTCTGAGAGATCGTGAACCACTGAAAGAAGTCTGAAAACAATCATGCATTTATTTGAACCAATAAAACTGAACTGTAAAAGCGACTAGCCCTGCTGTGTCGTTTTACTTTATCTTCATTTGAATAAGCTGAGTCACCAAAACAGATTAATTAAATTTTGTGTCAGCCTGAAACACCCTCTGTTATTTCCCAACCCGGTATGTCATGGAAATCCAGCAGAAGTTTGAAAAATTAATGCAGACATTTTTTGATAGTATTAGGTGAGCTAATCTTTCTAGACAATCATCTTATCCAAGCTGAGTTTTCACCTACTGTATACCGTATATTAAAATTTGCTTCGATATTTATGTTTGCTTTTAATCTTAAAATAACTAGTTATGAGAAGACATTGAGGTTTTACATGCTCAGACATTTTGATTTCATTCTTCCACTGTTACATTTTCTTACTACCAACCCATACACACAGTTCTATAGCAGCTGCAGTATGACAAACTGACTCTATATAATGATGAACGACATGACAGCTCCCCAAAAGTGAAGCCAAAGCATCTTGATCTCCCCCTTGTGGTTGGCTCCAGTATAAGTCACAAATCCCTCCCTGTCCATGTTAACAGAAGGAGCACAGGCCAAAATACCAAAAATGTTTTTCCTAAAGATGGTTGTGTCACTTCATGTAATTCTTGTCACACTGACGTATCTTCAAGTGCTAATTTTTCAGATTTGTTTGGTTTTACTTAAATAGTTATTTGATGTGATAAAAAGAGGGTGAAACATCATGATTGATGGCTGAGCACGGTTTGCTGTTGGGTCAGATTGGTGTATGGACGGGAACTTGATCCCATGGCTCCACTGCCCAAACACTCCTGCTCAGTTGCAGTCTTCACTTTTTTACAGTAGGAGGAGGTGGAGACATTTATTGCATTTTTTTAACATCTTTTCCAACTCAGCAAAGTGGAATAGCTTTTGTTAAATTTCATCGCCACTGAAACCTGAAAATGTACATAAAAAGTAGCGTGGAAACATAATGTAATAATGTCAGATAAACTAAAACAATTACGGGTCTCAATTTAGTCCTCCTGCAGTAGAGCTGATGCAGATTTTGTTCAGCTGTGATTATAGCGTTGAGGGAAATGGGCAGGGATTGGGACAGTTCAGCTGGGAGAAGGAGCAGAGTTGAGTCTCTAAACCAGATGATCTCTCTTGGTTTGTTATGGTCTCTCTCTCAGTGTCTCTTGTTGACAGCAGCAGCTGTTACCGGCGCTCAGCATCCCTCATTGCATCCTGTCAGCCTCCTCTCCTTTATCACCGTCCACCGAAACGAAAACAAACCACAAATACAACTTCAGCCAAACGACCACACTTTATTGATCCACCCTCTTCTTCCAACAAAACACGCAGATTGATCACGTAAATAAATACTGTTATTTTACCATAATTTATAGAACATTAAACAATCTTTACGCAACTGTCCAAAAAACCTGATAGAATTAGAGAACATTATCCAAGACACTTTGCACTCTATAAAGAGAGATCTACTGTATCTAGAGATTTCAAACACAAAAACAGAAAAGGAATATTGTGTTTATCTACAACAAAGACATGCTACTACAACCAACCACGGGCAGCAGCATAGAAAGAGCATTCAGACTGTGTTTGTTTGTTGTTTATTAGCATGTGCGCATGTCTTTGTGTGCATTTGTGTATACAATTGCTTTTATAGTTTAGTGCAGTGTCTCTGAGTATGAAGTCATTTGCCAGCAGCTTACAAATAACAAACTAATATATTTTTATTAGATCCATATTTCAGTTCTTATGCAAATTATCTTCTTATATTCTCTATGTGGCATGCAGGATACAGAGAGCCTCTGGGGAAAAATCCACCCTTAGAAACTTTTACACTGTTATATAAAAGATAATCAGTCCAGAAAGTTTGAGGACTTAATCTGTGATTTTATGACTACTTAAGTTAGAGATGTTTTTGTGTTTCTCAGGATGCTTTTATGAGGCCGCCAGAACAACCTTTCATGAACCACTTGTTGCTTACTCATATATATGCGGTTGCCATAATGTCAGGTTTAACACCACCTCCTAGTGAGGATGCCCATTTAAACTGCTGGAAATCAAAGGGAAAAAAAAGAAAAGATAGAAAACAGGTCCAAACACAAACAGCATTTGTAGCATTTTAAGGTATTCCTCGTGTACACAATGACTAACACACTGTCAATAAACTGTCTCATAAAATTAAATAATCAAATGAAATCTGCATATCAAACCAACGTTAGGTTAAAATTTCTACAAAACAGAGGGGACAATCAACTTTCCTCAGTCCTTAGAGCTGCAAAGTTTTGATAATGTTACCTCAACAAACCCTTTGGTAAATGATTAGGGATAAGGGTTAGGTAGGTTGCATTATGAAGGTCTGCTGAAGAAAGCTTCTACAGAGTTAGACAGGTCAAATGGGCATTTTTTTTAATCAAATTTCCAGTCTGAATTTTTGCATTATGTAGTTTTATCCTGGATGGTGGATTCTGTCCATTTCTTACACTAAAAATACTTTCGCATGGATCTATTGTGCCATTATGAACAGCAGGAAGACCTTTCAATGTACATCAAGATGCATCAGTAGTGACTCAGACAGGCTTGAAAAAAAATGTGATATCACTGGATCGGGGGATTACAGTTTACAGATTGCATTACAGTTTGTTCATGCAGTTATTATTATGGATGCCTTTTTTGAACATGAGCTGTGTTTATGGAGATATAACTGCATAAAACTATTATATATAAGAATAATGAATTCTTGTAAGTTAGAATATTTAACTGAAAATGTTTAAGATTTCTGTCGATACAATTTAAAGGAGGTATTTACGTTTAGATATGAATTAATGAGCTCTATAAAGCAGGTGATATTAAATGTAAAATTAATTGAATGGTATTAACATTTACATTCTGAGACAACACTCTGAGAGATAAAGTCAAACTGACAGTGAAAATGAAGTAGCAGCATGACAGGGAGTGTACAGGGAAACTCAATTTTGGGCAAGAACAACAGAAACATATCACAGTGTGGGCTCACTAGCTGTGAAAACAGTGTTAAAGTATTTTTAGGGTGGGTTTTTCCTTTAAATGGGTCCCATTCCAGGAGTGTGCATGCTTCAGGTCCAGCCCAGCACAGTACTTCTACCAAATCAGCACTGACAAACATATTTATAACTAGAAACTAGATGATTTTAAAAAAGAAACTGTGCTAAATGTTGTTTGCAGTAACATCCACTGTACAGAAAATATCATCATAGACATCAAGTATAAGGCTTGATAGTATATAATATGTGTCACTCTGTGGCTGTGAGACTGTCTATGAAACACTGTGCAGTCAGTATAAACATGCCACAATAAGCAGGATGAAATACTGACAATGGTGGCTCATGAAGGAGCTATTCTAACATCTCTGTTCTTGTCAGGAGGACCAAACTGACGTCCAAAGTAAGTTTTGTTGCTTCTGTATATGGCGTTTTCCATGGAGAGTATTTAACAGCACAAAAGCTAACATGTAATATTTAAGGACCAGTTTATCGTCCGCCCCCGAGCCAGCTGGAGTGGCATAACCAATCAGCTTGCGGATTGATATGACATGAGGGCCACACGGGCGTCTCCTCACAAAGCTGTCATGTTGCACTTGTAGACTGCGGCTGCTGAAAGCATATCTGGATATGAAGTCAAGCTGTCCCTAGCCTCCTCTTTGGACAAATTCCATCACTGATCGCGACCCTGATGCACCCAAACGTCCACTGCCGTTTGTTCAACTCTTTCCTGAACCAGGAGATGTGAGCAACTTAAGCGTGTGTGAGGTGAGTGTGTTTTACAGGTCAGACGTGGGTCTCGATGTAGGAGTGTGTGTGAGAGAGTGAGGGGGTGAGGGGCGGGCCAGGGTCTGAATCAGCGGTCGAGTCTGGCTCCTGAGAGAACAGCTCCTGATAGGCTCTTTTCCACTCCTGGAACTCTGCCGACGACAGCTGGGGACTGGCCAATAGCCTTTCAATCAGCGCTAGCTCCCCCTCCCTGTCCTATGGGGGGTGCAGAAACACAGGAGGGGCTCCATCACTTTTTAAATTGATAAAGTTTTGAATAACTAAGCTTAAAAATGCAGACACACGTAAAGCAAGACACATACTTAAGGGAATACACTGAGTTTGGGGGAGATTTCATAAATGCTATAGAGACTAAGACCATCCATTTTTTCTGGTTTTCATGGGAAAAGTTGGACTACAAGAACTACTTTAGTGCTAAATGGTAAGTAAGGAAGCGGAAGTTGTACTAAATGGCATTATTACTTAAATTATTTACAAGTGTTTTTTTCTTAGATATGAAAATTAAAAAACGTTTGGGTTGCCAGGTTTGATTTTATTACAATTACTGTATGCTAGCTGTTTTATTAGAAAATATGAAAGACATGACTGTTTATTAAGGACTTACTATAACTGCAGACTTGATGGCTTGAGTTGTTCTTCATGGCTTATAACTGATCTATAAAGCATCAATAAAAATTAGTACAACTGTACTCACATTAATAAAGGCAATATTACAGTTTAGAAACACTTTATGAAGGATGTGAAGTTTGGATGAAAAAGTTCTTCAATTTACAGAGAACTGAAGGTTGATGGGGCATTGTGATAAACTAAATATCATGGTTCAGTGAATCAGTATCTGAAATAGTAAGATGAAAACCTTAGCTGCTATACTGGCTATTGATATTTCAGTGGTAAATGTTGGCTTAATAAGCAAGGTT
The DNA here is from genome assembly GCF_020382885.2 of Scatophagus argus. NCBI lineage: Eukaryota > Metazoa > Chordata > Actinopteri > Scatophagidae > Scatophagus > Scatophagus argus. The sequence continues at coordinate 11,304,923 of NC_058510.1, read as the reverse complement.
TCTGAAGAAGATGATTGCTCTTATTGAAGTGACCCAAATCAACTATTCTATTTCATCATCACCGATTTAATATATATACTGCATATGCTACATATGCTGCAGCAGACAAGTACTGCATCACTGTAGCTTTAATGAGTAGAAGGACACATCTTCACTTGTCATCTCAACTGTAGTGTGTTGTTTTGGTTCAGCTTTGGTGGATAAAGACACAGCGTAACGATGAATGTCTTTTGTTTGCACGGAAACCTCTACAGAGTGAACATAAACACAATCTGATCAGGGTCTCATGGATGACTTTGGAGAGGATCCAAACTCCCCCTAAAAAACTCGGTGTATTGCTTTAAAAGACGGCAGACATGGAACAAACATGTAAGCTCCTCCAAACAACCTGTACCTGCAGACACGGAAAGCCAAAGCTACAGACCATCCACAAAAGCTACTGTGGCTACACACACAAGCAACAAAGTGCCCCACAACATCACCAACCATCCCCACCCACGTACATGGAGGAAGCAACAAAGATACAAATTCTAGAGACAAAAAGCAGCAAACGAGCCATTCACAGGCACCCAACCCAGAAACGCCACTGCTCATACAGCATAAAGCCACAGATGGCGGCTTGACAAAGATCTGTAGGAAAGACTCAAACCAAACCGAGGAGACAGACTAGGACAGATGACGGAACTGAAACTAACAAAACACACATTTTCAGTTTATGAATGTATTTATGTGTATCAGGGTCAGAAATTCATGGTGTTTTACAGCTAAACTTCACATGAATGTTTCTGGGGTATCATTTTATCCATTCGCTCCTATTCACCTTGCTCACATTTATACTGGCTTGGTGCATTTATGTGCAGATGTGATGATTGTTACCCAGTGGGCCAAAAAAAAAAAAAAATACCATTTGACAAAGGCCATTATTTTAGTCTACAGCAGATAAAAAAGGCGGATTATGAAAATTAGCACTTTAGCTAATGTTAGCATCCCAAAGCAAGTTGGATCAGAAAATGCAAACTTTAAACACATTAGTCTAAAATAAAAGCTTCACAACTGAAGGTGTTAACGAGTGGCTTGTGAACAAAGAATAGGGAAATCTTCTCAGTATGGTATCGGATGAGCGGTTATAATCCTTAAGATTTACATGCAGTCATTACTTCTATATATATATGATAGTTTTAATTTTTGGTGGTAGGGACCACCGTAACTGAACCTCACATGCAGAAGTGATTAACAGGAAATCATGCAGAATGTAATCCAGCACTGCCGTTCGTAATTTTAGCGATAACAGCGTCACCGTTGACAGATAATACTCGTATTAAGTCACTGCTAGCAAAAGACCAAATAATTCTATGACGAGTTTTCAACTGGTGAAACACAAACAGCTTTTTTTCTGTGAAACACTCGCACAAAACAGCAATATTTTTGTTGCCAAATTTGGTGCCAACAACAAGCGTTCTTCAAAAGATGCATCTACAAAACAAGACAACGGTGACAACAGTTCAGCAACAAGAAGGAGCAGCCACACCTCCAACTATTCCCCCATTACAGTGTCCTGCTGTTGTGGGGAAACTACATGCCCCATGTGGAGCATGAAATTAGACTGCTGTTTACAATTATTTTTTAATCAGTTTCTTTATTTAAATGAATTGAGTTCTTCTAGCTGCACAGTAAACACATGCACCAGCTGTTCAACAAGTCTTTGCTGTAGTTTTAAATAGAAATCTTAAGGATTATAACTTTAGAAAATATAGTTTATAAAGGACTGGTTATGTATTGAAATGTAATTTAATTTTTACCTCAATGGAAGAGCTTTTTTATGATATATGGTATATATATTTAGTGTGTTCACATATACATTTCCTGCATGTATGTGTCTGTGTGCTTATTCACATGTGACCAACCTTCAGCGTGGACGTCAGTATGCGGAGGCGGTGCAGACGCTCGTTGAGCTGAGGGTCGGCCGCCCGTCGGAGGAAAGACTGTCTGAACTCTGACTGGCCTTTGCCTTCCGAGCCACGGCCAAGAGGACACACCCCGCCCTGCTCGCACGCACGAAACAGGTCGCCAAGGGATGCACCCTCGCTGCCACCTTCACACAGTCAGAAAGAGGAAGAGAGACAGAGTTGCACACTTAACGGTTATTTAAACCTTCCTTCACTCTTCCGCTCAAAGGATTAGAAGTTAAAGGCTAAAGAGCAGTCAGAAAGCTGATTGAGTTTTATCTCAGATCAACCACTTGAGGACGGTAGCACTACACATCTACACATATACTATACGGTATAATGACTTCATAGCAAGATTATTAATGATGATAAAAGCGTCTTCTCTCTTTCCCTTCAGCCTCAGAGATGTTGTCTCCACCTTGTCAGTTTTATCTCCTGTTCTTGATGTATTGAAAGAGAATTGACATGATTACTGTGTTTCTTATTCTTATCTTGTTCTTATCTCTGTTAATCTCCCTTGTTTACTCTTCTAGTTTGGCACTTTCATGTCTGCATGCTGCTGGGTTCACCTTGGCAACCAGAGCACCATTGTTTCATTAGCCTCATTAATAGCAGTGTATGACTTGATTGCATCCTGCTACCCTACGAGATTGAAATGGTGACAATTTAAATAGAAATGTGTCTGCCTGAGAGCGTTTTTATTTCTGGAACATGTACTGACGTCAACGTCTTCACCTTAAAAACACATTTCTTTTGGTCTCTGGAGGATGTCAGTCAGTAAGAAGCACATTTTTCCTTTCTGCTCTTATCGAACGTCCACACACCCACAGATTATTATTACATGTATTTGCTTTGTGGTCATTCTCCTCTTCATGCGTCCATGTGTTTCACCGTGCATGAATGTTTCTAAACTCACCGTTACGTGTCTGCTGTTCTTCTTTTGCAGGGGGTGAGAGGAGTGTGTGTAGGTTGCTGTCTCGTGGCAGTGTGAAGCTGCGGGGTTTCCCTCCCTGGGTTGCCATAGGAATCAGCCTCTGCATTGCCATGGGCAACGGGACATTCCTTTGTGCAGGAAGAGTGTAAACAGCTCCAGCCATCATAGTCCCCCCACCCGGACCAGACTCCGCAAATACTGCGTCCTCTGTAGAGTTAAGAGAACATGAAACAGACGTGCAGATAACAGTATTATATTTTCTGTCAAGCTTAGACTGCATCAACAGCACTAATTTATGCAACATAAATCACCTTAGGCTTAAGCTAATAATGGGAGCTTGCAAAAAAACAATTATTTTGTCTATAAACCTGTTATTGCTGAGCCAAGTTTTATACTTTTGTTAAACTTGTTGTTGTTAAGCCATCTTTTATGTGTGTTAGTGGACTCTATTTAAAGAAGACTTCATTGAACTTTGCCAGGTACAATCATTTATGTGTTGTGTTTTCCTTTATGGCCAAAATTTCATTGTACAGGCAACTGTTCAATGAAAATAAATGTCTTCAATCTTTAATCTTGAATCAAAAGCAGGTAAAAGGAGTGGTAGCTTCTTCTGTAGCTTATTGGGTTGAATGGGTATATGATATTGCCTTGAAAGCAGGCAGCTGTACTGAATCATATTGTGAAAAAATGTATTTTGGTATACTTTGTGATATTAGCAAAGTCAGTTTAATATCATATCATGATACAACTGGAGATTTTCACCCCTCATGATCAACTAGTTGGACACATAAGGCGGCTGGTTTATTTGTGTGTTACCTAGCGGTCCAGTTTGTAGGTAGTGCAGTCCAGCCTCGGTCAGTGGTGTCTCTATCAGATCCTGCCAGGAACGTCTCTGAGATGAGGACGAGCGGCCAGGAGACCCCGTTTCACTGCTGCCCCCCGCAGGACTGGAACGGTACTATGGGTATAACAAACACAGCAAGTATTTTAGCATTCATTCCTGTTTCGGGAGAGTTTTCTGTTTTGAACATTTTGCCTGGGCAGGCAGTGATCTTTGAATGTGGCATAAGTCTACATTCAACACAGCGGCCCAAGTTCATCTTACCATTGCTGGATTTCTGGTAGCAAACACTTTGACAATGGGACATTTGGATGAAGGAAGAATTATTTATTTATTTATATTTGCGCCACTTTCATCTGCTTCACTTCGCTTGATCTTTTCAACTCTCAGCAAGAAACAAATAAGCTTAATTTCCCCAAATTTCCAAAACTCAATGTCCAAAATGGAAAGTGGTCACTCTCTGGGGAACATCGGTGTGTTAATAAGCCAGCTAGTTTTTGACATGTGTGAACCGTTGTACATTTTAGCATGTTGGCAACAATTGAGGACAGGACTCAAGGTTACTATTAACTGTCTGTTCATAGGAAAATTAATGGAAATCAGGCCTTTACTTGATGAAATATCTTGCTTTGGACAGACTGTCACACACCTCTACAGGTTCACATCTGTACTGCACATCGCTGCTGCTGCTGCCCCCTGGCTTTCTCCCACTATGTGTAGTGCCTCCCACTAGAGGACCAGGATGGTACTGTGGCTCTGCAGCCACTGTGGGCGGCTCGCCACAGAGGAAGTCCTCTTGGGAAGAACGAGAGCGAGACGTCTCCGTGGAAGACAGACGAGTGGTCCGGCCTTCCAAGTAGGCACTCATCTGACAGGGAGAAGAAAGAGTGAAAATCCGACAGGCGTCAACTGATCGACTCGTCTTATCCAATTGTAATGACACAGCCAAAAAATATTATGTCAATCCAGTGAGGCAGCCAGATGACTTTCAAGGAGGATGGGTGATGACTGAATAAGTATGCGAAAGAGAAACTAAGAGTCAGAAAGACAGAAGAGAAGAGATTTGGATATAGGTGAAAATGAAGGTCTTTGAGTGTTTGTAGAAAAGACAAACACCAAAAGATTTCTTATTGCAAGGATTTTCAAACATTATTATCTTTGCAACTTAGCATCTGAAAAAATTGTTTGTTTTTTTTTTTTTGCAGCTGTTCATTTGATCCCAGGCTAAAAAATACAAGCCTAAAGACAAGGACATTTAATGCAGAGCAAAACAGCATGAGGGCCAATTATAGCATCAGTTAAAGCAATTTTAGCCCTACCGCTCCCTGGAGGCTAAATTGGCAATAACTTTAACTGTTAAAATGATCTGCGGAGGAGCACTGAGCATGATTTTTGCTTTCAAGTACAGTATGCGCTTTATAGGAGCGTGTAATACAGTCATGTGTGTGACTCACTGATGGAGGCCGTGGGTAGGTATCATATGGAGGTGGGGGACTGTCCTGTTTGGGGCTGGAGGTAGTGTCATCCTCATGCTCACTCTCACTCCAGTAATCTGCAGAAAACCCACACACAAACAGTCACAAACAACATCCATCCAGATCTGTCTCTCTATCTATTTCTCTAGTCATCAATCTAGGAATATAATACAAATATCAAAAAACACTAGATGTAGTGCACTGCAAGTACAAACAGTATATATCAGTATTGGTGTGTTTGGTAACGTTATTTCTCAGCAACCATCTGCTAAAGTGCCCTTCAGCAAGTCACTGCATGAAACCTCACCCTGCTCCTGGCGCATCCTCTCCCGCTCAGCGTAGCCCACAGCGGCCATGTTGAGACGACTCAGCCATCTAACAGAAGGAAGAATCACCCAGAAGGATATCAGGTTCAGATTTAAGGATTCATGACATAAACAAGAATTACTGCCTTGAGGTTGTATGCCCCTGCACACCAGTCAAGCCGTGCTTTACATCAATGTCTGCTCAGACACATATAATAAACGCAGTAACTGACAGAGAGCTTTGTCACACTGTGCAACAACCATCGCCTGAAGTTACATTACAACATTAGCAAAATCAGGACGACAATACTTCAAATATGGCTGTTGTTGCAAAGAGGCTACAAAGCAATGAAGATCTATACAGGCAGCACAGTTTCAAGGTGGACACCCAATGTGAGATATTTTCTTTACTTTGAAACTCATTAGAAACAAGTCAAAGTACCCGCAAAATCATTTCTTCAGTTAAGTGACGATTGCAACACAGCGCAGAGAGCACAGGTAAAAACTTTGAAGGAAATACCTTGCAATTTATGTTTAATACACATAATTTGCCAAATCATTTTGATTACCAAATAAAAATTAGAATTGTTTTGGGAATCAGGGAGAGTAAACAGGAAGCTGCACACGTGCCACTCTGCAGGCAGTTTGCCCTTCTGCATCTTCTTCATCTGTGTTTAGTACATGCTGCTTTACCTGTTCATGTCATCCACTCCATCTGCTGCAAAGTAGAAACTCTTGACCTTCGGGTGACATGCTTTGAAAGCACTAGAGAGACACGTGGGGATCAGAGTGAGTTATTTTTGCTGGTGAACATATAATTCATATGAGCATGTAAACTGTTAACGAACAAGTACATATAAATATGCAACATTGTTTTCACTGTCCACTTACTACTTCTTACGACATTCACTGGCTCGGTCGATCTTAAACTCTGGAAGACTGACAAAACCCTCCGCCTTCTCATCCTGAAAAGAAAGAGAAATGAAAGACAAAAGCTAGTGGAAATTTGGAAAGGCAAAAGAAAAATGTTAAGGAAATTCCTGGTTTATTTCAATATGGTATATTTCCCACAGATATGGCTGTGGTGCATCTGGGTCATGCTAATTTTGTGCTCTCCACCTTAGTTGTAGAGATTTGGGGTAACAGGGACTCATCAAAAACAACATTATGAATCATTTTAAACCAGTCTCTGAGTCTAAAGTTCAGTAATAAACATGAACATCTTGGCTAACAGGAGAGGGAGCTACTGCCATCAAACTGCACGTTGGTTTGTTTACATTTGTGAGGCTGTAGATAGGCTTTCATTTACTAAATGTTTGTGCTGAATTAAACAAGACTAAGAGTCTAAAACCATGCTAACTGCTCCATGCTTTGAGCTAAATGCTAATGCCAGTAATGCTGACATGTTCACAAAAGCAATGGTCAAGTTGATGGTGACAATGAGCAATGTTTATAATAATTAACATGTTGTGGTTTAGTACGTTAAAATGCTACCATTTGCTAATTATCATACAGAAGTATGGGAATCTGAAAAGTTTTGCAAGTATATTGTCATAAAGTCATTAAAAACAGATTTCATGGCAATTTGTTCAATAGCTACTGAGATATTTCAGTCAGGACCACCTCTAAAGCCACTCCACAAGCATGACTTAAACCCATAAAGTTCTCCTTTGAAGACTTTGAAACATTTCAAAGAGCTTACACAAGTTTAAGCTACAATCAGGTTGAAATCTGTTTTACTTTACTATTCCAAGGCAAAGTCTTCAACAGACCTCGGGGTAATTTCTACCCAGTTTTCTCTCCCTTTGTGTTTGTCACAGAGCAGCAATAACATAGCTATTTCAGAAACTTGCATAGCTCCTGTTAAGTTCCAGCAAGCAGAGATTATGGAAAATTTCATCACTGCTTTCTTATAGTTTACAAAAAATGTGTTCTAATCTTTGGGAAACTGCCACTTGAAAAGCTTTTTTCAGCATATATTGTCAAATAAAATTCAGATGAGAGGCAAGAAAAAGAGAGAACAGGTATAAAAAGCAACTCGCCTCCTCATTGATGTACCAGTACAGGCAGTTGTCCTTCAAAACAAACCAGTACTTCTTCCATTTCTGAGAAAAATAACCCTTTGCGTCTCTCTTTCTCCACAGCCAGCCCTCGCAGTCTCCTCTGCCCAACGCCTTGCAGGAAACACGCCTCCGACTCAAAGAGGCCAGATTTCGTCCTGGAACGATACAAAGGAAACATGAAGGCGGTGTTGACAGATAGAGAAAATAAATCAAAAAACTGAAAGAAAGTTGGGCTGAACGCAACAAAGATGATCAGTCAAACAGAGGAGCATATTACAGTGGCACTAATGCTGCTTGTAAAGGCTAACTCCTTCATCGTGTGAATAGAAAGCATTCAGAAAATGCCACATCCTGATGCTCAATAATTCTTGGCAAGAGTTCAGTCTGACAAATTTCTGCTGCACTGCAGTAAGGTAAGAGGTGTTTCATAAAAACTGCCTTTTTTCCTCCTGGCATAAAAGCCCTGTAACATTTTTTTTCACAGCAGGCTCTTTGTTAGAGATTACTGGGGAAACTTGGCTCCCAGTTGAGGGCCGCCAAGAAACTTGGCTGTAGAAAAAAGAAGAAAAAAAAAGAAGCTGTATCAAAAGTTTCACAACTTTAAAAGGGAAATACGATTCAGTAATCCATTTGTTTCTGTGGCAATGGAAAGGGCACTTCATTTCTAAACAAAACAACTTTCATGGTGCTGGACACAAGAAGTTCAAACATGAAGCATGAAAAGGTTTCACCTAGATAAAGAGGAAAGTGTATGTTCTGTAAACGTACAAAATTGCACTCCTTGTCTTTAAAATTAATTTCCTGTGCAGCAGCAGCAGCACTAAGACCCTGATACCATCACCAATTTTTTCCTTTCCGACTGACTTATTTATTTCAGAAGATGAAGCTCAGCCTGGACCAAAAGGAGTCACTAATATTTCATTACCCGTTTGATAAGGTAGCAGAGTATTTAAAACATCATTAAATCATAATTATCACATTCATTATCGAACTTTGTTTTAATTGCTGTAAACAAACAAAGCCGTCGCCTGAGAAAAGTGCAGATGGAGCTAAAGCTTTTCGGAGCTTCTCACGATGGCAGATGGTGAAACGAGTGAAAGAATCACTTCCAACATGTTGATCCTCGTTAGTGTGATAAGAGGAAAAGAAAGCTTTGGTCAAAGAGGCAAAGAAACTGATACCAAGGAGTTGGAGAGAGAATAAAGAGGGAGTAAAATTATCTAAGAGGAAGCAAAAAGATTTATGGGATTCAGACTCTCAACTGTATTTGAAAAACATGAAAATTCTTAAAAAATGATGAAATAATTGATTCTATACGGAGATTTATGTATAAAAATACTACATGTTACATTACAAAGTGACAAAACATGAGTAGTTTTTAGCTTCACAATGCTGTCCTATAAAGAAATGCTGATATTCAGGTGTAATGGTTCATGTGGATTAAGCGTAGAGTACATAGCAAACAGGTAGAAAACTGCCTCGTCTACACCCAGTCTGAAAATCAGCCATGGTGTGTTAAAATGCACAAAATGTGAGAAAAACATAAATTTTCAGACTCTAAGATGATTCTCTTGTGGAGTTGAAGCTGATAATAATTTGACAAACCCCAGTGGGATCATTTTTTGGGGATTTTTTTTTTTTTTAATTTATATCTCACCAGATGAAACAAACAAGAATCTGTAATTGATTAGATTACCAAACAGTGTCGTTTCGCCTGTGCATAAGGAGCTTTTGGTTTTCTTATTCATCTGTTTAGGAGGGATAGATTCTCATCTTATGACTTACAAGATCATTTTGTAACATTACAACTAGTTTGGAAGCTAATCATGCCACTGGTAACGTGGAGACTTTAAAAGCCTCAGTGCACATACAGTGACAAGGGACTTTTCACTGAAGTAGAAGACATCTTCTATTCAGCAGAGATGAAATGAACAATATTTGCATATATTTCTGAGTGAAAACAAATCAGTGAAGAATAAAGTTTCTAATAATGAAATAATAATGAATACATTTATTTTAGTGAAAAGGAAGCCTGTTATTTCATGGTAATTCTTCAAGAATCAACTATTGTTTATAAACCATATAAATCAATATAAAACCAACAAAAGTCTCAGAATTTTGTCTCTCTGTCTTTTTTAACCTATAATTACCAAAGTAGCCTTTTTCCCTTGAAACTTTCTAGTAAAATAATAGTGCATTACAGCCCTGTAAATTAATGTGTTCCTAAGAATAATTGGTTCAATCACGGCAGCAGCTGCTCTCCCATTTTTGTATAACGTCCATTAGCTCAGTGTCCCTGAGAGAGAGAATGAGCGAATGGCCACAACTGGCGAGTGTTGGACTGTGACGGCAGCTCCTGCCTGAAACCGAACAGGTGGCATCTCTGGTTACCTTTGTTCTTCTTCCTGGTCTTTGACTGCAGAGAGGAGGGCTGTTGGTACGTCTGAGAGAGCGTGTTGGAAAGAAGAGAAGAAGAAGAGGGAGTGTGAGCAGGCTGTCAGGATGAATCAGTGGCCTTTGTTTGCTGCTAAGAATCCTGGGATATAAAAGATGACAGATCTCAGGGAGCAGAGGAGAGGAGGCAGTAGGCACACAGATACAAAGGGAAACTCTGTCTCTCTCATTATCTCTTTCTCACACAAACACACACACATGTGAGGGTGGAAAAGTCAACCTCATGGAGGATTTTAGCAGCTCTCACACCTCTAAACATAGAACAGGAAGGGAGGGGAGGGAGCGGTGGCACGACAGGACGTCCAGGTGACGGAGAAAATGAGGGAAAATAGACCTCAGGGGCCTCTGGGAGTGAAATGAAGTTTCGGTAAGCAAAATGTGAAGGACAAACATCAAGAAGAGGGCTTTTTTTAGGGGTGACGTAGAATTAGTTATGTGGGAACTGCAACACGAGCCCTATTTTTTTGGTCTGTATTTGGTTACATTTTGTTGAACCTCATCAGAAATCGTGCCGAATTGGTTAAGAGTAATTCCTGTTTGCAGTGTACTCATGGATGCAGTGTTAACTATCACTTCAGTGCTCTGATACTGAATTAAAATTGAAAACATGACGGTTTTCAGGCAAGTACTATAGATTTTTCGTTTCTGTGATTTCCAATGGCTGAATCCAAGTAAACAACATTAACGCAGTTTTCTTCACATGCCACTTTCTACTTTTACTTCACTATATAAAAATCTACTCTTTGATCCATAACATTCATCTCACAACTTTGCAGAATTTAGAATCTGGCACTCAATCATATTAAACAGCTGACAGTTAGTCAATTATTCCAGTGACAGAAAAGAAATTAGCATCTTATTCAGTCATCATTTATGTCATTTTTGGTGGAAAAACATTTCATGCACTGCATTTTCTTTTGTTATTTAAATTATTTTATGGACGACATGGGACATCAGAGACGGCAGTATAGTAGCGTCCCCGTTCAACTCCTCAGAAAAGCTCTGATCCAAAACGTTCATCTCTGGCCAGCAGATCTGAGATGTGACCTCTCTCGACAGGTCAGATGGAGAAACGCACCAGCTCTGATGTCACGATATTACACATGTCAGAGCCTGGAGCTCAGCCACTCAAAGCCCCACGCTCAGCAAGACAGATGACACGGTCCCGCCCACACCCACTGACACACCATCTGCCATCGCAGCATCCATGCACACTGTAAACGCACAGGCAAACATGGCCACGTGCGCGCGCATGCACACACACACACATGCAAACACATTTAATTTCCAACGAGATGCTGTCAAGAGATATAAGGTCATCACCGGCCAAACTGACTGCCCGGACCTGAGAGTGGCGAGCCCAGACAGACAGGCAGGGCAGACGGATGTCACAGAAGTGACAGAGTCAGCATTCCCCCAGATCACACTTCACTACAGCTCTTCTTCATCAGGGGCAAAGCTCAAATGTTTTCTTTTTACCCCTTAAATCTTTGAGTTTCAAAACAAATCAGAGAGGAAGCAAATTGTTGCATCATTGAGTCTGTTTTTCCTTTGAGGAGGAAACTGATGGGAAAAGTCAGAGTCTCCCTGGTCTACATGGTCTACATTATTCAACGACATAATGCAATTTTGAAGTAACTTAAGGGAAGTTAAGGGATCAACTGATAAAACAGCAGACTTACATGATAAATGGAGGCAGGGTCTCGCGGGGGAGAGTCTCTCTGGTTTGTCTGGAGGACGTAGTGGGAGGGGCTTTGGCTGTGGTGGCTCCGCCTCTTGGCACGTTTAGCCGTGTCGCTGGACCGTTTGCCCGGACGCGCTGTGTGGGAAGAGTAGTCTTCTGAGCTGGTCCTCTCGTCCACACCGGACAGTCCAACATAACGCATCAGCGACGCTTCTGAGAAATTAACCAGTCGAGGCAGCACACAAATGCCAAATATATCAAATTCACACACAAACATCATTTCCCTGTGAGGAGTAACAAGTAAAAATATATAAATAAAACACAAAGCCAAAGGGTCGTGTCAATTCAGTAAAAATAGACCAGTGCCAAGAGTTTTTGTCTTTTAGTTTTCTCGCCCACATCAACCTAATTGGAATTTAACACAGAAATAAAAAAGTGTACGTAGAAGTTTTTTAACATAACTTTTGTCGAACTTTTGTTTTTTGAACATTTGCACAATCCACACACACAGTCAGGGTTTGTTGGTAGCTAGTTTGTCTCTCTAATGCATAAGCATACGTTCAATTCAGAGAGGCTTTGTTAGAGGCCCTCTGGGATGAAAAAATATTCTGTTGTCTGAATTATAAAAAAAGATTTTCCAACTGAAAACCCTGAACATATAATCAAAGTAAGTCATCCAGGTCGCAATATTTAATGTCTTCTTACTTCTGCTTCCATGCTCACTGACTAGCAGACCTAAGTAATGTGAATTATCCGATACATAAGATGCACGAGGAGCACAAACAGGGGCTAGTTGCTATCTTACAGCTGATGTCTGTTTAGTTTGTGAATTGTACCAAGTTTGATCAAAATGACACCATTACTTTTTTAGTTACGTTTGGTGGATTGCACGATCCATATTCCAACACCCTCTGTTGCACTGTTGATGGCAATCCTGCTTTATTTGTTTATTTATTTTGCAAATGTTGTTGTGTACATGCATGTATGAGTACATCTGTATGACTGAGTGTGCTTTTGGATTCGGAGTCTCCTACATCTTTTTCCATCAACTTCCTCTTCAGGTCTAACTACGTCTTCTCCACCCTTGTCCTCCCCTGGTTGCTAGGCAGCGACCAGAGGAAAGTGAGACACAGCGAAGAGCTGATGTCACCATGGCAACTGCGTGAGTGATTCAGGTGGAGGTCAGGGATTTTTTTTTCTGTTTCTCCCTCCTCCTCTCATCTCTCTTCCCCTCTTTCTTTCGCTGCCTTTCATTTTCTCTGCCTTTGTGCCACAACTGTCTACTTTTTCCCTTCTCTCATCCCCTCATCTCATTTCTCTGTGATTAGCATCACAGAGAGAATTAGAGAAAGAGATGGAGGAGCATTGATCTCCACAAACACACACACACATACACACACTGATCTCTTTGTAATACAGAAAGATGAGAACATTTAACTGAATCTAAAGGGCTCTACAGGAGGTGCGCGCACACACACACACACACACACACTCCACACTCCGGCGCTCACCTCTGCGGCTTTCTCTGTTAAGCTTGGCTGGGTCTTCATAGTCGCCCACCCAGTTACACTCCACAGGCATGGAGATGGGCCTCAGCCTACCTACAAGCACAACACACACACAATTATAAAAGTTAATACTTTCCTTAGAGTGTATTAAGTTTCAGGTTTAGAATCTCTAATTTTTATACTCTAAAAAGTGATATTTAGGATTCTTGAAAAGTTATCGGTAATAGACCTCCATCACTTTCTATTTCAGTATTTTCATTCAAATTTTTATCACAATGAAATACAGCCTTTTATGTTCAGATAATATACAACAGAACCCAGAATTCCTGTATGGACATGCAAGAAAAAAGTAAGCTCAAAACATTAATGTTCCTCCTGGTAAACAAATAAATGATAAACCATACAAAAATGAGTGTATTTATTGAAACAGAATATGCAAAATATGACAACTATATGGAAGAAAAATAAGAAAATTCTACAAGCTCTAGAACTGTCTCGTCCACAGAAATTTAATATGGAAGCTATCTTTTCTAATATAAAGTTTGATAACATCTGTCTTATCCATTAAGTAGAGCTTGCTGTGTGGCTCCATTACTTTGTGAAACTTTTCATGAAGCGCCTGGGGCTGACAGGTGGACTCATGCCTCATGACTGCTATTCAGAATTGGATCAGTACAGAAGAATTAGACCGAATCCCTCCTTTTCTCTGTCACACACAGTTTCATACTTGCGTACCATATGTTGGCGTGGTGCAGTACACAGGATCCTCCTCATCTCTCCGGCGAGACTCCTGATCCAGGAAGGAGTTTGGTGATTCAGAGCGCTTAGCGGCGCTGACACCACCATGGTTACGAGATGCCTCATCTCCAGATAAGGCTCCTGTCTCATCTCTTTGGCAACAGCAGAGGCGAGTTTAAACAAATGCACATCAAGGTCAGAGCTCATCTACTTTTTCATATGCTGAATTTTCTTCTTTAAAAGTACACAAGTAGAGGCACTCTACCTGGGTGTGTATGGCTCAGCAGGTGGAGGGGGGATATGAAGGTCCTGGAGGGCGGAGCTCTTGGTGGGTGTGCCTGAGGGTGTGGCAGAACTGCTGCCTGGGCTTCTGGTGGGCTGCAGAAAGTAAAAGTGGATATGGTTTGGATGGTTAACTTTTATTTGCCTTCACCGATTTCTGACATCTTTAATGTCTTGAAGTGACCAGCTAATTCATGAGTCATTAGATCAGCCATTAGTTCTTTATTGGATATTATATTAGGTAGTTTTGACCATCGCTGTTATTGGTTTGTGTTTCAATTCCTTGGTGAATTAGCATCCGGACTCTTAGTAGGGGGCAACATGGTGGTCATAGCCCTCATTATTAAGCATCACGCCTCAATTCCAGCTTTTTGTATGCCCATTGAGAATCTATTTAAGTGATATTTTTAAGTTTAGTTTAGCACCTCCAGGCACCTCACCTCTGACATTACCATCCGTTTCTTGGGACATTATCCTGTCTAAAGTCATCACACAAAACGAAACATTGATGAAGGGCAGAGAAAACTGTTTTCCTTTGAGTTTCGTCTTGACTAGGTAATCAGTGTTAATTAGGGAGATACATTTCATAATTTGCCAGGGCACTGGGAACGTTGGTGGAAGCTGCCATCAATTTTCCCTCCCAGTCATTCCAGTTTGTTTTAGTTGGCAAACAAAACTATGCTGAGCCACAGTGCTCTGACCTAATTACACGCTTCGGCTGCAGTCGTACAGGGAGTGTGGGAATGCCATGGGGAATTATGTGGGCCAGTACAGTGTTTTAATAAAGTCTATAAAAGGTAGAGCTGGTCCCACCTGCAGAGCTAGGGGTTTCCAGCGCATGTTCTTCAGCAGAGCAGGGGCGGAGCTAAGCGTGCTCTGGGGACGCTTCTTCAGGGTCAGGGACACGACGCCTTTATCGGCCCTCAGTGAGCCGACCAGGTTGCGTAACTGCCAGCCCACCTGTGGACGGGAGAAGACAAAGGGTCAGCGCATACACTGACCTGTTGGCAAGTTATCATCATCTTTATAATAAACAACACAATCACAGCATTATATTCAGCCTGTAGTTTGAATTCAGGCCACATCGTGATTGGATCTCGTTGAGCCTTCTGTGCAAGGCAAGTGGGTGTGGAGGTGGTAAATCTATCTATAGAGTTTAATATGATGTAACCTGCCCTCAATTTGAAAACAAATGCATCTTGTCAAATATCTTTTTACATTTTTAGCCACTGTTTTCACAAATCCATGCCAACACTCCTTGTTTGTGGGACATTTGTCCCAAAAATCCACTGTATGCAAAAATAAAAATAGCTACTGTAAGCTTACCAGAACTTTTTCTTGCTGTTCAAGGCTTTTTTATCTGTGCTTCATGAGGATAATAGTTTCTAATTAAATAAGCAAACTTGAGTAGGCATGAGGATTTGGTGGGCTGTGCCCTGTGCCAAAAAAGGTAAATTTATATAATCTGACCTGCTGCTTGTTGTAATTTCATGCAAGTTTTAGTCAATGCAGTGCAGTTACTGTTACAGTGCAGTAACAGTAGATGTTGGAGTCAAAGTATTAATTAACCAAGTCAGTTAAGCTATATCTGTGTGATATAGCTGGTGTCATCTTCTAAATACCTTTTTTATATCATCAACCTTTATCACAGGTCTACACATAATAATATAATAATTATTCATTAATAACTACATAATTACTTTTTTTAAAAAAACAAAGACGGACAGTTCTGAATTTTATGAAATTACGATGGTAAATAGTTGTAAAGGAGGATGGCATTACTTTCTGATCCCGTTTGAGTTGTGTCATACATAACACATATGATGTTTATCAATCTAAATAAAGATATTCTGTGTCTGTAATATCTATGTAAAGAAACGTTTATTTAGGTGAAATCGTTCAATGAAATATGTCTATTGTTGCAGAATATATATGTCACTTCAGTGGCATGACTGTAATCAACTCGGCACATTTAACCTCTGATCACAAAACGAGGAGAATCATTGAAAGGGGTGAAAATCGAAATCACTCTGATAAAGTTGAGAGCTGTAGATGTGGAAAAGGAAATCTGTTTAGCTTTGGTAGTGCTGGTTTGTTGATTCATTACGTCGTATATGCGACTGCTAGGTGTATAGGCTTTTCATATATGCCTTTATTTTCTTTACTTTCACAACAGATCACATGTAATCCTTAGCCAACTTCATATGGGATCAAAAAGAATTTTATTTTCCATATAGTCCGGCTAAGGAAGTGCGACTTCAAGCCGCAGTGCAATTACCACAATCCATCCCCTCATTGATATTTTCTATTGGCGCTGATTTCTTCAGCACCCACACGAAAAAGCTTTACAATGATTTTCTATGGGGATTGTTTTCTGTGGTGCCCGCGCGTAACTTTACCACATTCTGCGTCGCTACAACGTAATGCAGTGTCAACAAACCGTGAGCATGTCACAGATTTCTGTGAGATCAGGTTGATTGAAAACAATCCTGGCTCCGTTCCTTTTCACCCTCTACTGAGGAGACTAGGATCACAGCGACAGCTCGAGGCTAGTTTAAATCATATTTATCAGACAGATTTTATTTCTTTCACTTTAATGATGTTTCCTCTTTATGTACAAGGGTTAAATAGCTTTAGTCTTTATCACAGCTACGCTGCTATAGACCTACGCTGCTGGGGGACACAAACATGATCCACAGATCAGAGCAGCTGTCAGACCTCAACTCAGACAGCTGATCTGAGTTGAGGTTTGACTGCTTTTCTCCTCATCCTTGTCTTCTTCCCCTTACACTCTTTCTCTCATCTTCATCACTGTCCTCACTGACCCAACCTTGGTCTGAGTCGTAACCGGCAAATTTCGTCCCACCATCTGAATCGTGGACTGGTAGTGGGATGGTGGTGTCATCTGTGTTTGTACAAAAATGAATCTGGATATCCAGCTTGGTAGAACAGATACAGAAATGATTGGGATAAAGTTGATTGTTTCATGGTGCGTGAAGGGATGTCATGTGGCCGAGGTAGAGGAGGTATCTGTCGCAGTGAGTGGTAGTGTTACAGTCTGAATTTGTTTCTTTTTCTTGTTGAAAATCCAGGAAGTGAGTCCCTCTTCAGAGACTGAACAGTCCCTCTTCAGAGACTGTTCAGTCCTCATCACTGTCCTCACTGTCCCAGCTGCTGTTTGAACTGCTGTCTGCGAATTCATCCCACCACCTGAATTTCTTGCTGCTACTCTCCTCATCCTCATCACTTTCCCTCTTTCTTTTTCCTTCATGAACTGGGTACTTCTGTTTTTCCTCCAACACTCCCTCATTCTTAGCCTCATCACTGGCCTTACGAGAGAGATCTTGTGACTCGAGTCTTTGACTGCTTCCCTCATCATCCTCCTCCTCTTGTTCAGATACTGCCTCTTCTTCATCACTGTCCTCACTGTCCCAGCTGCTGTTTGAGTCGCTATCTGCAAATTCATCCCACCATCTGAATCGTCGACTGCTTCTCTCCTCATCCTCGTCATCTTCTTCACGAGGTCGGCGCCTGGATCCACTGGGCTGCGGTTGTTCTTGTTGAATTTGCTGGTTGATTCCCACGGGCTCTGGAGCGGGCTCTGGAGCGGGCTCTGGAGCGGGCTCCGGAGCTGGAGCATCTGGAGCAGCACCTTGACCAAGGTGAGCCTCGTTGGCAGCCATGTTGTTCCACAGTGGAAAGAGTGGCCCAGGGATTCCAAATGGTGGTATAAAGTTCCAGACATCTCCCCAATCTCCTTGTGCACCTCCGTCTCTGTCTCCTCCTCCATTGAAAAACATATTAAGCACCATCAGAGCTTGTCTTTCCCTGGGCTCATCTCCAAAGCCTCCTTGTCGTTCTCCTTGTCCGTCCATCTTCACAGTGCAAGGAGCAGTTGCAAACTTGCAATAACTTGAACAAAGACAAAGCGGTCTTTCTGAAATGTGTCTTTTCTGGGGTAAATGTGCTGTCACTCGCGTGAGTTTGAGCTGGTTGTACTTCTAAGAGTGAAATGAACTCTCTTTGTCAGTGTTATTTATGGGCTATAGGGTTCAAAGGCTTCAAAGGCTTCAAAGACAAGCATTCCGTTGGCTTTGATGCATCTTGATGACTTTCAACTACAATTCTGACTGTCGCCATAGCGATGCTTGCGTACCACTGCTAATACTGGGTGATTCTTCTGTGCAGTTTATTGATAAAATAAATTGATAATTGATTGATATGATTGATTGATTGATTGATAAATCACAATTACTTTGTGATGTAGTTACCTTTTGGGAAAATTTTTTTCCCCCTGTTAGCAGTTTTACATAAACACACAGAAACATATACACATGCAGTTATGTGGAGAGACAGAGGCACTGCCCCAGAGGTGAACTGGTACCTCTCCAGTTGAAATGGTTAGTCAAAGGTAATGGATAAATGATTGAAAAATACCCTCTGCAAAATGCTAACCTGATCAAACTGATCTATAATAGAAGTGCTCACTTTTTCATTCAGCTCCAGTTAGACAGATTAAAACAAACAAACAAAAAAGTTTTAAGCTTACAAGCGTGGATTATTTTCTCTAGGAAGAGGAAAAATGTCTTGGCTCTTATAAAATACAGAATTCATCACAAAACCACTCTTAATTTCAGTTTTGAATGCTGGTACTGAACCTGCACAAAGGCGTGAACACCTAATAGCCCCCCAACAGTGTTAAGGCAGAACTGCTCCATCTTAATTGCATTCACTGGATTGACCTGAAATCTGATCATAATGCAAGAGGAAGTTTGGGGAGGGTTGGAGGATCTGATTACGCTAATTGCAATGCAAGTTCTGTGTCTTTGCACCTTGTAACACTAAGGGCAACAATATGCAATACAGATGTAAACAGACACAGGTCAGCCTGCCACAAAAATTCAAAACACATAATTGCAACTGGCTTATCAATTCGACTGACGGGTTTTAGATGACATCAAGTGAAAATAAAATGGTACATCTCACAGGGTTTACTCTTGATACACAATGAATTGAAGCAATACCAGATAACAATTAAGTCTTATTCTTAATCTTTTCCTATCCAAAAGTGCCCCATAGCAGTTCTCTGTTCAAGCATTCACACACACACTCACACTCACCACTGGAGCACCCATTCAGACTAATTTGTGGTTTAGTATTTTGCCTGAGGACACTTCAACATGCAGCCACAAGCGGGGATCAAACCACCAACCTTCCAATTACTGGGTAACCAGCTCTGCTCCCTGAGCCACCACTTTTCTTTGATCAATTTTTTTTCTTAAAAATATTGATTATTGCAGCTTATCAATACTTAAATACTTGTTTACATCTGCAATATGCGTAAAAACAGTCCTCTTTATAATCATATCAGCTCATTTTATCATCTACTTGTCAAATTCTTCAGTCACATAAATGTGGATGTCCAGGTTTTTAAATGATCTTTTAACCTTCATTTTCCCTATTCAGTTCAGATATTTAGATTTAGATCGTAAGACAGATTTAGATTCTTTGCGATTCTTTTGTGTATTAGTACTTTGTGTGAGCATTTTTCTACTTACACACAAAATCTATGAACAATTGCAAAAAAAAAATATCTTAACATGTGAAGGAGCACAGACATATACAATGAGAGACCCACCACAGTCTGGTGATTGACTTGAATGACTTCATCTCCCGCATGGATCTTCTTACAGCGGTCAGCTGGAGACTACATAGACACACAAGGGAGAGACAGAAAGAAAACAGATTACTGTGAATTGAACTGAGTTTATTGATCCCTGTGTACCAGTGTGGGCAAGCTTTCCAACAAACTGTACTTCAATACGCTGTAACAAAAAGAAACCCCTGCAGTCATCCCTATGGAATCTGATGTGCTGCTATGGATCTGTTATGTTGTGAGTAAGGGTTTTCCATACTTCTCACCCGCCTGGGTGTGGTGGGAAATCCACTTCATTTGTGTAGTTTGGTGTGTGTATGCGTGGAAATGGGACTGTAAGGCTCTTACCCCTTCAGTGGTTCCTGTGATCACATGGAGGCCATCATAGGTCGATTTGATGTACATTCCCTGAGAGATAGAGGGAAGGAAAAGGCGTAAAAGAGATTTTTGTTTCAAATCAAGTATCAAATCCACTTTTCAAATCTGAATCCTTTTGAATCCCTAGTTTACCTTTCAATAATAGCAAACAAACTAAAATCAAAAATCAAAAGCTACAGCTTTGTCCGAGAAGCCAGAAACACTAGAATTTTCAGTGGCAGCCTAATTACTGTTCACAACCTGAACCTACAGTCTGAAAGAAATGAGGTGAGCAACAGACTATATCAAAAATTAATTGAATAAAGTCTGACACATTAATTTAAAAGCTGTAGACTTAGATACTTCAAGATCCACTTACTTCCTGATGCAGAATAATGAATAAAATGTTAATAGATACGAATCAAAATTTAACAGACTTGAGGTCACAAACAATCTGTGGTTGAATACAGATGTCAGGTACTTGCACAAGAGAACTAAGCCATGTTTTCTAAAGACAGTCACAAAGGAGGTCTAAAAATGTCTAAAACTGTTATAATTTTGATTAGTTCCAAGAGCTTGATGAAGGAATGCAAGTATGTGACTGATAGACAAGCTACAGCAATGTGTCTTTTGCTTTCTGCTTTGATGAAACTAGATATGTTTCACTTCAACAGAAAAAAGGTTTCAGGGATGAGGACTCTCTTCTGCTTAAAGAGTGGAATCTTCTCCTCAAAAAGTCTTTTTTCAAAAAACAGCCATGGGAAAATGGAGATTTGTCTGACATTCGGACCAAAATGGTATTTCATACAGTACTAATACATTGCAATTGGTGTCCAGAGGCAGAAGAAGTACACAGATATTGCATCTAAGCAGTATTAGTGATACCAGAACACAGAGGTTCTCTCTCTACAAGTCCAAAAGTATTAGCATCAAAATCTACTCAAGCCATTAAATGAATCATTCTGCTAAATGATCCATTTCAGAGTCATATATGTATATTACTTGACTGGATTATAATTATTTAAACAGTAATGAGTAAATCACTTTAATGTTGCAGCTGGTAAACTCTTAAACAGCTTGTGAGTTACATCACGATAAAGTTCGAGCTTCATCTGGATTAATAAATCCTGATTTATTGAATTTGCAAAGTAACTTAAGTTTTCAAATGTATGTAGTGGAGGACAAAGTACAATATTTTTTTCTGAAATGTAGCAAAGTAGTATAAAATAGTGTGAAATATAAAGTAGCATAAAATGACACTCAAGTAAACTACTCGAGAAACACCAATACCTAAGTGCAGTACGTGAGTGTACATATGCACACATAGACATATTTAAAAATAAAACAAATACAATCTGAAATGCACCAAAGCACACAAACAAAGGAAAGATACACACACACATACACACGCATACACACACAGTTACGCACACACCTACACACACATGCAGAGTGATTACCAGGCCTTCAGAGGGTTTGATGTTGGTGAGGTGAACCAGCTCCAGGTGGGCTGACTGAGATACCAGCGGGTCCGATGACACACAAACAATGTGCTCACACACCTCCGAAAGAGTTTTGCACTACAGAGAAGAAGAAAAACATGAGAGGGCAAGTAATAATACACCGAGCTTTAGTTCAGAGATAAAAACAAAAGAAAAACATAAATAACTTGTGTATTTTGTGTGTTTAAAAAAAAGCCTTTTTTATTGGCTGTTTCATCTTACAGCTGCTATGTCTTTATTGGAGGATTTTTCCTTGACTTTACTAAGAAAATGACAATATTTTCCCCTCCAAATGTGAATCCAACGGCACTGAGGTTAGAGACTAACTCAATTAACACCACATTGTGTCATATTATTGGTGTGAACATTTTTTTTTCTATCACCCAGGGAAGTATTGAGCTATGCAAATAGTTTGGGTTTGATTTGTCCAGTGTCTCTAAAATACCTGCCTCCACACTAACACATGAGAGGTGAATTCAATTTGTGGCTCCCACAGCATTGAAAAATCCCATCAAAAAAGAAAGAAAATTGCAGCAATATCTTTAGCAGAAACAACAGAAGACTCCATCAACTGTTTTAGGGACTGTTTCCCAAGCAGAAAGTATTACTGGCAGCATCTTGTCTGGATAATCCACAGCACCGACTCCCAAACTTTTTACAAAGACGTAAAGCTCTTTGCTTTATCGACAGATTTTCTGAATATATTTAACCTAACCTGAAAGTGGAAGGCACTCAGACTCATACAGTGTTGCCAACTGTTTTCCAATGAAAGCGGTTAGCATTAGCATCAAAAAAAGTTGTGAAACGTCTCCAGATGACATTATATGCTCATTTGCGCATTGACATCATCAGGCTCTCGTTTGCATAAAGCTTACTGGTTGTGTTGGTTGCATAAAGAAGGCAGATAGAGAAACCTTTCTCCAAATAATTTACGAGCTCTAGAACATCCTAATCCAGACATAAAGGGAGAAAGAGTAAAAGAGAAGCTCAAATGAATGATTAACATGTTTACAAGCTCCAGTACAGAGGAAGTTTCAGAGCGAGAGCATCAGTGTAACCATAGAAACTCTGTAAAAGTTAATGCCGTCTCCTGTGGCGAGCGGCGTCCTCCTTCCTGCCCCACATGTCACACCTACAGACTGCACGCCGCATGAGAGGAGAGGGAGAAACCCTGGCGGTGTTGGCAGAGGAGCCATGGACTGTTCAGTCTCTCTCTAACCTCCTTTTCCTTCAAAGTCACCAAGTTGGCAACACTGGACTCACTGGACTTTTTTACCACACACATTTCAGCTTGTCATAGCAGGTAAAACCCTGGTAGAACTAATAACATTAAAGATGGCTCTGTTCCAGCAATTAGCGCAATGCATTGCAGTAATTAGCGAATGTGTTAATAACAAGTCAAAATATCTGCTGTGAAAATGGTCGATTCAACTTTATGCCCCTCAGTTTGGGAACCAAGAGCAACACAGACATTGTGGAGGAAGGAACCAATTTTTGGAAGTGTCCTTATTACCTATCTAGTCAGGTCAATACCCTCTCATGTCTGTGCCCTCATCATATGTCATATTTTTTAAACCATAATCTTGAGCAAATTGAAAAACCCCTTCAGGTCAAGTTTTAATTCTGAGTCTGAGAGCCTCTGACACTGACCAAGTGTCCCACCTTATGACAAGAAATTCAGCTGTAATTTTTTCATTTGCTACATTCCTTGCAAACCTCAGTGTTAAGTGAGGTGTGTGTGAGGACTTCTTCCTCTTTCTGACTTTTTCTGTCAAAGTGACATCAGCACCTCTTTGGGTACAAAATGTTTGAAAACTCGGAGGAGAGAAGTGAGACAGAGAGGCTGAGTGGATTGGTTATAATATGTACTGAGGATGGTCAAGTTGAACCATTAAAGCAAATTGAGGACTTCATGGTGCGCATAGTTCACAGATTGACACTGGGGTGAGTACATCCACTCTGTTGCCTAGTAACACAGTGTTGTGTCTGCATGCTATGCAGACGCAGTGTGTGTGTGTATGTGTGTGTGAGTGTGTCTTTTCAGCACAGTGTTATTTCACTTCTGTACATTGCTTTTTTTTTTGCATCAGTGTCCGTGGCTCGATTCATTTGTTTGTGGTCTTGTGTTTATTTGTCTGAGTTTCGTTCTCTTTTCTGGTTAGGCCTAATTGTAGTGAGGCTGTACGGGGGAAGGCTGTTGTATATTTATATTGGATCATCAGTGGTGTAGAACCTTCCATTCCATAGTAATAGTACTAACATTTACTCAAGAGTAAATTTTAACTCACTTACTTTTTACTTAAGTACATTTTTAGTCAAGACTTTTACTTGTACATAAGCAAAATTTTTGTACAGTAACAGTACTTCTACTTGAGTATAATACTGTAGTACTCTTCACTAATAGTAATCAATCTTCTCATCAAACTCTTGGAAAGAAAATGAAACACATATTCCCAAAAATGACCCAAAATCCTACAGGATGTACCGTTGAGGTTTATTTAAATATTAGTTGCAGCTGGAGCTTGAATCTCTGTTTTCATGGAGCACTGTGTAAGTGAGAATGAAGAGATTTTGGGAAACAAAACAAAACAAAAAAAATGTTACCCAGCAACCCCCCATCAACACAGAGCAAATAAGCGACAGCTGGACGAGGAAGCAGGACTCACCACATGAAGGATTTTGTTCTCAGTCTCAAACACCGTACAGTCCTGGGGGAAAAGCAGAGTTTAATGTAGCACGAGCAGAACATTCTGTCTTGCAAAAACTCAAAAACGCACTACATGATTGCTCACACTGCTTTCTCTTCATATACCGTCTGGACCTCACATTACTGAACCCTACACCTGCACAGCCTATACCCTCGCAGACAAAAAATACGCCCACACGACCAGACACATTTATCTTTTATTTGTACACACATCAGTCATACAAAAGACAGACTGTAAGGACGTAAATAGTGGAGAATCAAGTCTTGCTTAAGGATGCAGAGAGTGTGAGGCTGCTGCATCACGCCCCCGCACACACCGCTCTTAGGGGAATATGACAACCATGGCAGAATACGAGCTATCAGCCTTCAAAACACACGCACACAGACAATTGCACACACCTGCTGTACAATGGTGGTGAGCTCCAGGCAGAGCTGAATGACATTATTTCGGGTTACTGAGTAGTCTGCCACTGCAGCAAAGGGAGACCTGGGAGGAACAGATAACACACCAGTATGTCTTCAAATGTTCCTGCTGCATTAGATAATGTACAGGGGAGATGGAGAGGAGCATTGTTAGAGAAACAGATATGGTGTGTGCACTCACACAGGCACATGCGTTTATAGGAAGAAGTTTTACGACTCATTTGCTCCACAACAAACTAAAACTGGAGCAAAGTGACTCGCTGAAGGGAAAGAAAATTATGTTAAAGTCATTTAACTTAAAAAATTGTATTGTTTTTAAGTTATCATAAATAGGTGCCCACATATGACCACATATCTGTATTTGTAAGTTTAAAGAAGACTGCAAAGTTATGGTTTTTCTTTGACATACAGCGACATAAAGTAGTTTTTAAAGATGAATTGTTTGTCGTTACAAAATAAAATCCTTGCCACATTTTCCTAATGGTGTCTTTAAATGGCTCGATGTCACAGGTTGTCTCATTGGTTGCCAGACATCAAGAAGGCGGGTCTTATGTAATGGCTGATAATAACCCTCTTCCCTGAAGTGCTTTGGTTTAGTTCCCTCTTGCATCCATTTGTTAGCATAATTGAGGTGAATCCAGTGCTGATCCTTTCTTGCTTTCTTCTCAAGACATTCATTTGCTGCCCGCAGGTGCTGTGACCCCAAGATATTCAATTCACAGTAATGTAAAGAAAAAAAGAAAAAGAGCAGCCAATCCACACACTTAGGAAGATGGCAACACAATGTGAATCTGTGGCAATCAAAATTCTTAGTGACTGATCGTATGTGGATTAACAATTACTGAACTAATCGCTGGAATAGAAAAGAATGTAAACACTTCTCAAATCAAGTTGCAGATGTAACCTGTCATTTATTTCAAACAATGGAAACTTTGGATTTTTAGTGATACTGTCAGTGGAATCATATAGGATGCTCAGTGGAGAGACTAAGTGTAGAAACTCAAAAACAAGGTAGCTCATCTACATGCAGTTTTCTATCTCTATGAACCCAGAAGTGTTGCACAAATACAAAAGCCTCATGCAACCTCATTCACTACAATTACTCAAAAACGGTGAATGAAACCTCCTGTTTTTTATTTACCTCCTCCTCAAATAATATGCAATAAATAAATAAATAACTAAAAGTCAAGCCACTAAAGCAACATGTGAAACTTTAAAGACAACTGCAGAATTTCAGACTGGCCTGTGTTGCTCAGAGCTGTGATCAATAAGAGACATTCAAGGTCAAGAATGAGCTGAGAAATAAGGTAAAATTTTGTGTGAAAAGTACCAGTTCAGAAAGCCAAATCAGTACAAGTACCTTCAGGGGACACTGGCTTCTGTAAAGTAGAGATTCAATAGTAACATATTTCCACAGAGGAAAAAAGAGGACACAGCTCCAGTACATGGACAAATGAAGGCGCATTACAGAACAAGGTAAATAGGCCATTGTGTTCTGAGTGCACCAATTTACACATCTCACACCTACTCCTTGCCGTTTCAGTCCAGGCTTTGGAAACAAACAAACATAAAAGCATGGTTTAGACCTGTCCATTCTTTTAGAGAACTGGAATAACCTGTGTGAGGAGGGTTATTAGACCACTGTGGATTTATTATGCTACAAACATCAATTTCCCAAGTCCCCTGCATGTTTGTATTCCTAATCAGAGTTTCCACAGAAACATTTCACTGTCAAGTTTGTTTCTATGAAAAGCTTTTTATTTTTTTCTTCCCCTGTGAGAAGAGGGTCCACAGAGCCCTTTTCTGTGCAAACACAATATTTAGTAATGGGGCCCCGAGTGTATTCTAACATAATAGACTATTCAGGTGTGAATGAGGTGTTAATGATAAGGAACATGTTGCAGCTAATGGGTTGTTAATGCCTGCATGCAGACACAAATAAACACTAACATCCATACAGTATTACTGACATACAGTAATACACTCACTCACACACACACACAAAGACACATTCCCTTACTTTGCTTCATTGTCCTAAAGACCCAGATTGAAATCCGGCCACAGCCTCTAGTGTATGATGTATGTGTGTGCGTGTGTGTGTGTGCGCGCATGTGATTTGGGTCATCAGTATTGAGGCTGTGTGCTATATATATGCAGGACCTAAGGCTACACAGACTGATTGCTAATCGTCAGCCTGCAACCCTCAAACAACGCTCAGAAAACACTTCTTTTACTAGCTCACGGTCCAATTGTGTGAGGTGAAAAGCAATTAGTGAAATCTGACTATACAAACACGATATACATATTTTTAAATTCAGTGCGACTTATACTTTCCGAGGATATCATTAAGCAAGTTTGGATCCTAACTAACGTGTTAAAGTTACACAATAACACAAACTAATGAATCAAGGCAGCAGTAGACCAGCAGTGAGAGAGAGAGAGAGGAGAAAATGATCGGTGCCATACCCACCCTGCTAGTTACCTGAAAAGGTTGCAGAATATCTTTTCAAGTCCTTTAGAGAGAAACTAGAACGTGCTTTACATTTTCTGCCTGAACACTGAACTGATGCTGCACTTTTCCTCCATCCCAAAGAGGTTGAATAACTAGCAATCAGGGAGAGATGAAAGTTCAGGTTGAGCAGGATTTATGTTAATTTGCTGCCGCTGTAAACCTTTTAGGAAGAAGTCATCTCGCTGGTATTAGTACAAGACAGATTGTAGCCCAACATGCTCGGAAAGCATAACCTTTTGCACATAGTCAGTTAATGAATTCAACATCATTATTCAACATGCAGGTCTTATTTCAAAAGAGAATTCAGCTTGTTTTACTCGCTCATTTGTTATTCAGCAGAAACCAATTTCAGAAGATAAGATTTCCTTGAAATAAAAGCTTTGTTGGGATCATATGCATGTTAAATTGCTCCTTTATGCACATGTGGCGTGCATAATAATGAAGAATAAAAACATAAAATGGAACTTTTCACAATGCCTGAACACGTTCCACCTGAGAAACAGAGAATAGAGAGCATGAAGCGCAGGCTCTGCTGAGTCTATCCCTTTCTCAATGTCGCTTTGCCATTTACAGTTGCATCATCGTGCGTGGGCGAATGCGTGTGCACTTGCATAAGTGTGTGTCAGTGTGTGCAGATGTGGGTGTGTGTCTGAGATTGTGTGTATGTGAGAGCGTGTGGGTGTTTTCTATGGGTCTGAGTGTGCCTGCAGACGTGACTCTGTATCCTTTTGTGTGTCTAGATGGCCGAAGGACAGATGTGGGTGCCCGCCGTTTCGACAACTGAATGTCAGAGACCTTTAGTTCTGGATCTGATGTTTGTCTTGTGCGCAGGAAGGACAAGAGTGCAAAGGAGAGACAGAGAAGCATGGTGAATGAAAGGTCTGACATTATCTCTTTGGGGTGAAAAAAAAGGTTTCTCAAAATGCTTCTAAGTTGTGGGGTTTTTTTTTTTGTTCTTCCTCTCCTGAATGCAACCAAATTATACCACAGTTATTTATGCCTTTAATGGGTCTTTTTAATGGCAGGCATTCTGATGTGTCACAGTAGGAAAATCGCAGGTATAAAACTAGATTTCAGACACAGTATTCATATCATTAATAACATCTGTGCTTTTCCTTCTATGACACATTATTATCCTGCTGACGTAACAATATAAAAACAGAGAAACAAAAGCGTGCTGTTGTTTCAAGAACTAAGAGATAAAATGTTTGCCAACGACCTTTTTCCTATGATTAAGACACGGCGATGACAAGCTAAAAAGAGATGCTTGATCAAAACTATGACGAAATGCATGTCTTGTTTTTGTTGACGGGACTAAAATGTTAGTGGGGGGCTAGTGGACCTGAGTCCCAATTTCCTAATTTCGTACCATAAGCATGAATATGTGAGGTGGTGTGACAATAAAAGTTCTTTGATCCTTGATCCTTGAAAATGCTTAGTATTTGCCTAACGTGAGTCAGTCGGCTTTGACAATATATATCTGGACAAACAACTTGTATTTGGCATGGATTACATTATTATTGTATTATTGTATGGAATGCATCACTATTACTGTCTTGTTAATTTATTGTTGTGTGTGTAGGCATATTAATTGAGTAACAGCTTCAGCACTAGTGTGATTTTAATGGTAATGTTTGTAAGTACAACGTAAAGTCTGATCAAACTTGAAGCGGCTGATGTTAAAAGTTGACTAAAATGTAATGACTTTTCATCAACTGAGACTAGACCAAAACTATGAGGGATAAAAACGACTAAAATGTGACTAAGAGTAATAAGCATTTTCATCTAAGGTCAAAGACTGAATCTGAAACAGCAGCCAGGACTAACACTGAAACAAAGAGAGCATCTCTGAGAAAGCGACGGAGGGTAAACACATTACCTATCCAGCCACGCTAGCAGGCTCTTGGCGGCGGTGATAAGGTCGACCACAGAGGTCAGCAGATCGTTGGGGAGTCGCCGCGAGGACCTGCTCTCTGATTGGCTGCTGCGGCGGCGGCCGGAAATGAAGTTTTGCAGGTTTTTGGCTGAGGCGCCAAGTTTGTGCGCCAGAGTCCTGACACTCTCAGTCTCCAGACCTGAGTTCTACACAGACAATCAGAAACATAAACAAAGATTGCCCTGAATGAATAGTTATGACACATGAACCAGTTGGATTTAGTTTATTTTCTACTAGTTTTGATACATTAAATAGTTGGATTTAATTTATTTTCAATACAATAAATGTTTTTCTTGTAATTGTGACAAGGATGTGATGCAGTACGATGAAAATTGACTTTCTGCAATCTATTCTATTGTGCATTCGAGCAGAATCTGAATACAGCAACAGCTGCAGACGTGGCTGATGGGAGTCCAGGACTGTGATGAAACTATTCAATAAACACACAAACTCACCAGAGCACAGAGCAAGTCGACAGCCTCCAGAATGAGCTCCTGGTGTCCAATGCGAGAAACTCCCAGCTCCTCTAGCTCGGCGTGGCTAATCCTCAGCAGCCTCTCCCCGCACACACCTCCACGCTCAAACACACCCACATATTGCTGCAAGCAGTCATCCAGACCTGCAGCAAGCACACATTTTATGAGGGTTAATCACAATAAATACACTCATATAAGATCCCAACCGCAATGAAAATAAATCATTTTCTTCATCTTAGGGAGTGAGAACAAAATGTGATGTTTGTTAGTGCAGTAAACTGGAAATATCCTGCACTGACAACATTTTCTACATTTTGCCATGACACTTTATCATCCTGATTCTCTATATAAAAAAAGAACATTTAACAAGTCATTCTGTGTATAAATTTTTCCCAAAATCCTTAACATCTTAAAAAACAAAACATATTTCAACCTGTTTAAAGAGATTTCAAGGAATAATTGCTGTTTTAGTGTCAAGAAAATGCTTAAAACAATTGTCCTTTGCCTTAAAATACTTTAAATAAAAGCAATTACCAGATTTCAAGAAAAAAAAAAGAGTTCAAACCTGCTTAACCTGTGATACTGGTGAATCTGTGGAAGCAGAAACAAGCTGTGAATACGGACATATCACCTGTTAAGATGATATGACTAACTTGCTCAGCTTTTGGTCTCCACCAGTTTTTGGTTGAAATACATCTATCTCACTACCAATACAAAAATACTGATTCATGCACCTTTAGATTCTGTAACAAACAGAAATGACTTAGGAAGGACATTCCTTGCAGCAAACCTAAAAAGAAGAAATTACGACCTCTAGGCACAAGACGGGAAAGTCATTTGGACAACACCATCGCCCCTCATGACCCGTCCACTGCTAAGGCTCCCCTGAACACATTCAGTCCCTGATCAATGACCACAATCCCCCCAACTTGAAGTTATAGGTGTTGGGCTGCATTCCAGAAACACTAATCGGCTTTCGTTTCCATACTTTTCACTGATGGTTTCCCTCTTCAAAGTAAGCTTATAGGGAGAACAGATTTCTTTAAGTCTGCACAGGAAAACGTTCAACACATTTTTTACTTATTTCCATTTGCCTCAGATAATACAGCAGCTGCTGTGTCGTGTTTTTGAGACATTTCAGCTTGTTTGCAGTTTTGTAGAGTTCAGCACAAAGCTGTTTCAAAACCACAGTAGCATGAGGTAAACGTATAAAACACAGTTTGTTTTGAGAGGCACCTGAGGCCCACAAGAGGAACTTAGTTTTTTTTGGAACAGAAATCACTCTGTTCCTCTCCATTTACAGTTAATGTGTGATTTTGAGCCCTGTCTCACTATGAGGGTAAACCGAGAAGAAAAAGAACACAGAAGGACAAACTGTTTCCCTGGACAAACTGTTTCCCATAGTGCTAAAGGGACAGATAGGGATAATCAAACAATATTTGGGCTTGAATCATGGCCAAAACGCTTTTCAACAATTATACCAAAGCTGTGAAGATCGCTTTGGAGGAGGATGCCAGCATGTATGCAAATTTTAGCATATGCACTTCCATTTTCAAATGCGTTACTAAGCTTTTTCAGCTGTGCAGTTCCAGACTTCAGTTGGTTTCCATTCATTTCTTTGCAGCAGGGGTTCCCTCGAAGGGGCCAAACCTTAAAATTAATTGTGGGCCACAGGCCAAAAGCAAACTCTGTAATGTATTGTTAAGATGCAAAATGAGTCCAAGTTCCTTTAATTAACTGACTTGTTATTCTGAGCACTAAATATTTAAAAAGAATTTGCCTTACAAAAATAAGACAACAAGAGCAATTTATATTAATTTCTTAAATTAATTTTTTTTAACCTTACGGTGAGACAAGTTTGGCCCATGGACCCCATTTTGGGCTGGTAGATGCTTGTAATCTATTAAGGTGAACATACAGCCTGTGCTAAATGTTTTCAAACTTCAACTTATTATTGCACAGTGATGGAGAAGTCTGAATTGCATTACCTTCTGCCAATAATGTAAGTACACAGTGATGGATGAAATGACTTAAACAATCTTCAAATGCGTGCTAATTTCTTTCTTACCCCGGCAGCACGGCAGCAAATGAATGCAACAAGTCTTTCAAGCAACAGTCAGTCTTCCTGCTTTCTCACTGCTGTCGTGTCGAGTTCCTTCCCGCATTTTGCTCACCATCGAACACTGTTTCAGTCAATAAAAAGTTATTCAAGAGGAAAAAAAATAAAGCTTTCTCCGTACTAACAGTTAAACCTCTTAACTTGTTGGCCTAGCTTGGTTGTAAACAGAACTATAACTTCACACACTCATGAGAGATATCTGTGCCATCGATTCCTGTCTCAAACCACTGCTCTTCTGTGCAATAGCTAAAGGTCAGGTGTCCACTTGTGCCCCTAAACACCCTTAATCCTACACGCTGGATCTTTAATACTCCAATAGAGGAGGTTAAATAAAAGTGAATAGAATCCACGCTGAACGTTTGGGCAAAGTTACTCTCCAAAGGGTGTAAAGCAAAACTCTGTACTTGAAACAAGAGTCAAGAGACTGGGACAAAAAAAAGGCAATGGATGGGCAATCAGGCAGCCACACAGGTAAGACTTTACTCTCTGTTGGATTGTGTAACATCTGTGTTGTGAGTGGGATGGTCTCTCTAGATCTGCAAGTGTGTGAGCGTGTAAGTGGGTGGGCGCGTGCATTGTTAATGTGTGTGTGTGTGTTTGTATGGCCTGGCTGGGTTTGCTGAGTCAAAGGAAAGCACATGAAGACAGAGCAGCTCAGCTGGAGCCCCTGGCTCCCAGAACAATGAGTGTATCCAGCTTCTAACCTCTTAACACACAGCCAAATGTCAAACACAAACACACACACAAACACACACACCTCTGAGAAATGAGCATTGATTTCCCCTGCTTCAAGTCCCTGCTTTATAATACACTCATCTATCATAACAACACTAACAAAGATGGTAGAAAAAGAACAGCATAAGAAGAGTGCAGAAAAAGAGAAGGAGAAGCAAAGAGGAAAAGAAGAAACCTCATAAGCCAGCTGCTAAATTGCATGCAAACTATTTAATACGCACACACACAAACACGAACACACACACACACACACACAAATTCCTCATCAGCGACAAGCAAACAGCATTTGTCGCTTTCTGCACACTCCCATCACTTCCTCCCCTCCCTCAGCCACGACATCTGAAGTCTAAATGAAACGTTCAGGACCAAAATGCCATACATTAAGCTGGGAACCTGAAATGCTAATTTAAATAACACATTATTTCATCTTTTACAACATAAACAAACAAAGCTTTTATGGTCCTAAAATGCAAAACAAGCAGGCGATGGTGAAGATGAGGGATCGTCTTTTCACCGTTATCTCACTTTAGAGGGAAACTGGGCAAATTGATTCCACTATCAGGAGCCCAAACACTTCAAGTTGATGAGCGATAACTCAGCTCACACCTTCTACTGACAAGCACGAACGGACTTGATAAGAAAAAAGAAATTAAAGAGCTCAGATGTGATTTGTGGGGCTTCCAGCTTTAATGTTAGATGAAAGTCATTTGGGTACACTTAAGATCTGTGGGAAGGACTTTCAGTGTTTGACGAGAGGATAGGCTACCTTGTGAGATGTGTTGCACATCTTTCCATCCAAACACAGAGGGCCTAGTGCTGGTAAATACATGATTACATTTGCCAAGGCCTGGACAATATGAACAAGAATGATATGACAATATGTTTTATTATACTGACAGATGTCAGTAAAAATCATATATATTTTTATCAACTTAATAATAACCTTAATATTCTCCTTATAACAGAATCCTGAAGAAGCCAGAGGTGAATTATTACTATCAGAATGAATAGGTGAAAAACATTCAACAGAACCAACAAAGCCTATTGAATCGAATCAAATAAATATGTTAAGAACTGGTATGATTTGAAACTCTCAGATGTCTCTCACACATCTTAGAGGCAGCATTTGAACATTGATTAAAGAAAAGAAAAAATGCGGGTGATTATGCTACTGTGAATTCTTTAAATTTTGCATATTCATGACAACTTCACAACATGTTTCTTGCAAGAAAGACAATTTTTTTCGACTGTCTCACTCGAATGTTATCATTTGTGAAAAAATTTGGCATGCAGGTGCATGTGCAAAATTTCCTGGCAGCTCACTCAGAGAAAGGATGTCCCATGGATCTTCTACTGTGTAAGGGGAACTGAGCTAGCAGGCAGACGCTCAGTTCAGCTTCAATAGCCTGCTGTTCTGTCAGACCTGACATCGTGCTGGTGTGGGATTTCTTGAAAAAAAAAAACTAACCAGCATCTTCTTCTGATTATCGGCTGGTGTAGCTGAAGGCACAAAGGCAGCAGTGCCTCCCTCAGCTTCTGCCTCTGTGGCTCCTTTCTCCTCAAGCATCTCCAGGGCCTGGCATTTATGGTGTCAGTCGTCTCCTTCATGTACTTGTTCTTAAATCAAAGGGTCTGCCAGTGATGGCATGTCCGAAAAGGTCTTTAAAGATCATGCTATCGTATTTCTCATTTCAATATTAAATGGCTGTTGTCTTGATGGTTTTGGTTGGCTCACTGTCATCACTGTCATGCTTTAACGCCTCCTCACTGAAAAGTTGCAGGACTGGTTTGAGGTAAGACAGCATAAGGCTGTAATTTTTGGCCACAGAGAGTGTATGTTTTGCTATTTTCACTCAAGTAAGGTGTCTGAGCACTTTTTCCCTCTAAAAGCCAGACGTGTGTTTTCATGAGTGTTAATAGCAGCTGACTCCTATTAGACGTGAATGCTGATTAAAACAATGTTGGCTCTCACGGGTAAAGTGTTACTATTGCCGAGAGAGCGAGAGAGAGGCAGAGAAGCAGAAGGGGAGATACCCACTGTGTAGCAAAAGTTCACTGATAATCAGCATCGCTTATCACTGGCAATGAGGGAGAGCGTGAATGCCCTGAATACTGATGAGTCAAATGGTGACATCATCCAGTGCACACGCGCCCATACAGACTGAAACAGAAACTAAAGCAGTGCTATACAATATATATATACAGAGAGAGAGAGAGAGAGAGAGCATACTTACTGCAGGATTCATGCAACTGATGTGGTTCTCAACCTTTTTTGTCAAAAACACTTGTGCAACCCTGTTAAACTCCCCTTAATAATGCCGCCATTTTTTCAAAGACAATGTTTTTTTATTATTTTAATTTTAATTTTTAAACAGAAACGACTGGTTTATCTGTGTAACTCAGTGTACATAAAATACATATGTATACCAGGAGTCCTTGGAAAACGGAAAGGAAAACATTTCAAAAGACAGCGAGGTAATCTAGGCACTCCAAAACATAAGAGAATGTGTCAAACAAAAAAGGGAATATTAAAAATCCTTTATTATAGTGGATGAATCACTAAAGAAGTCACCTATACCTTCAATGTGAGCACAATACTGATCATAAATCCAGCCTATGGATCCAAAAAGCTTCCCTTTGGCTTTGTATTCTGTCCCCCACAAGCCTTTCTTTGAAAGTTGCTGCTATGTGAAAGGAGAGCGACTTGGTTCCATAAGCTAGCTAGCATGCAGAAAGTACTTTTACAAGACTTCGGTCATAGGTTTGAGTGAGTGACAAACAAGATGACATCACTTGTGCAACTGTTGGGTTGTGTCATCTTTCTAATTATATATTTTTAGTCTCATGCTTCAACAGTTTTATGATAAACTACTACTTTCTTGAGTTGCAAAATGATCTTTTATTTGACAAATATTATGTGTAATTATGGCACAAACGGGAACAACTTTTTTATTTTTGTCTCCCGTCATTAACTACCGGGGGAAGAGGAGGGGACTTCGCCTCTCTATGTACCTGGTCACGTTCTTCTGTTAGTCTCCGATCATAAGCTCAGTGCAAATGCCTGTTTGGGATTGTTAAATAATAGTGTTTAATCTTTAATATCATGAACTCATATCTCTGTGTACGGCATACATTTGAGTTTGTGTGTGCGCATGTGTTTGACTGGTACAGAAAAAGTGTGATTCATAGCTGACTCACACACTTAACTCCCACAGAGGCACACTTTTCACAACACCAGGCGAGCCAAACTCCCACAAACACCCTCTTTCTCTCTGTCACACACACACACACACACACACACACGTCTAATAAAACTAGATTTTGCGGTGACTTCTGGGATGTTCGAGAGTCCTATAAAAGATCTAGCCCTCTCAGTCGTGCTATGTGTCATCTGTTCCAAGCACTCTGAAGCTTTGGTAACAATGAAAGTTATATGAGCTTTCACTGTGTTCCTGGGATTTGTAAATGCACTGTGCCCAGCAGCTATCAGAAGTGAGCTTATAGCAGAAAAGCAGTTCTTTGAAATCCCAGTGTTTTCTGGGGAGATTTTGCACGGTAAAATAAACAAGGTACTCAAATTAATAACAGCTATTTGTGTTTTTGGTCTGTATTTTCTTACAGTTCCTGAATGTAAATGTTCCTGGTGTTTACTAAGTATCAGCTGTAGAGATGTCCGCCTTCTCTCGAATATAATGGAACTGGCACTCAAAGACTCAACTGTTCAGTTTTAGTTTTTCAAATATATTTTTTGGCTAGTAAAGCATCATGAGTCAAGCGCCACCTAGTTCCATTATATTTGCAAGAAGACAGACATCTCCACAGCCAAAACACAGCAACTCACACAAAAACAATCCAGAGTGATAAATGGGGTGAACTGTCCCTTTAAAAACACTGCGCTTGGGCAGTACTGAGCTGGCTACAATATGTAAATGCTCTAACCAAGGGCTGTATCATCCTGGAGTGACTTTTAAGGACTGCATGGTTTCTGAATGACCACAACAGTTCAAACCTAATTCCCACGTGTTTTCTCAGTGCAAGCAAATGAACCACAATCTGACTCTTTGATGCAAACTGGCAAATGTTTTCAGAAATCTAAATCCTGAGTCTCATCACCTTGAAAAGAAAAAAAAAAATCTTGTCCCCAAATCCTCTGATCCTAAAGGCTGTGACTCTCACTCCAGCAGCTTTCTCTTGTGCCAAGTGGTGTCATCAGATGTGCTCGCATGTTGTCACGGCAATTTCACTGCTGATTTTCAAGTCTGGCAATCAAATTTATGCAAGGGAAATGAGATAGAATTATGCCCAGCTTTCTGCATGGGGCAAAATTCTCATCATTCCTGCGAATGCACGGTAAGTTCTCATATTACTACTGAAGTGCACCACCTCCATATTTTTTTTAGCCAGTGCTAAATGTGCCAATGCAATACAGTTGCCAAGTCAACAGAGCCCAGACTTTTTGGCCCCAAACGCCTGCGGCATATGTGATCTGTGCATGTTATTGTACACACACACAAATACAGTATATCATGTTTCCCTCTGTCGCCACAGACACACCCAAGAGACCCAGCATGAACCGAATACCACACCAAGGCATGCCACGTGTGTTGTGTGTATACGTCCATAGGACTATGTATGCATGTGTGTGTGTGTGCAAGCGCAAATGTCCAAGGACTCGGGCGGAGCCTTCTGTTCAGAGCGGGTGTGTGTGTGTCTGTCAGCTGTTCTGCACAGACGGTCTGAGACGAACACCTCGCCACCCACCCACACGCTGACTACACACACACAAAACACTCACACAGGGGCACACATAAACACATTCCATATGTACATGACCAACCCACCCAGAGATAAAGCTCTGAGAAACTGACACAGTATATCATGTAAATAAATCTTTGTCACGATTTTCATTTGCATTTTACTGAAGCGTGTGAGTCAATAGATTCCCTGACCTGCTTTTTATACATTAAACAGGCATTCTGAATAACAATTATTGCTAATGTTAGATTTTATTAGTCATTTTTTCTTCGTTTATCTGGGCAGAGGGACTTTGGAGCAGGCTGTGCTTTATGATAACAGCCCGATGAAACATGGAGCTATGATGCATCGTGGTGCTGCGTGCCAATATATCAAAAATATCACTGACTGACCCAACTAGGGAGCTGTTAAAGGTCAAAAGGGCCAATATGCAGGTTAAAAAATATATCTATATTTCACGATCATTTATACTTTTACTTTGCCACATTTGCCACTTCACTTTTAAGTGCAATAGTTATGTTTTAAAGTGACATTTTATGTCCAGTGTTACAGATCAAACTACCAAAAATATATGTTTGCAAAATTAGCTCGACCAACATTAAAGACTATATATTAACTCATCAACAATAATGATCCTGTATAATAGTACAGCGCTGATGGTAGCCATCCCGTATTACGAGTACTTTTGATGCTTTGGGTACATCTTGTTGCTGATGCTCCCATATATTGGAATGGAGATTTTTTTTTTTATTTGTAGTCCAATATTTTATTATAGTGTGTTGCTTTTGCTTATTTGTCGTGTTACCTTATTGTATATGTTATGATATTATTATAAAATAAATATGAATATGATAAAAATGTATCAGATAATATAACAATATGCTGAAATAAGCATGGCTGAAAGCAAGGGAGATGTTGCTAACTCTGATGTGAAATTCAGTTTGGTTACATTCAGATCTACAACAAAGTATAAGCAATGTAAGAAGAAGGTAGCACAGCTAAATTATCGCTCCATCCTCAGCAGCCAGTTCAACACGTAGAGAGCCAGAAATGCCACGAAGGGGAGAGGTCAACAGCTGATGTGAGGTCCAAACAATCAGACAACTGCACTGCTGCAATTAATAACAACATATTTATCAGTATCTTAACATACTGCCAACTTCTGAATTTATTGTTTTAAGGATGTCTTGCCAAACTTGTGCCAATAAAGAAAAATTCACTGAATTTATAAACTAAGCTAGGAGAAAAGTCTTTCACAACTGGCTAACTAGCCAGTTATTGGGAAATACATTTTGGGAAATACATTTCCAGTTTGTATATTATGAGGTTACCAAACTTGCCGTCAATTGTAGCTGCTGTGAATAAAAGTTCACCACATCCTTGACTCCAAAAAACTACAAACTTTTTTTATAACCACTAATTTGACTTACAGGGATGAGTGTTTGATACTAAAAATAGAGATTTTGTGTAGGGTTTAACCTTACTGATACAAACCCTGATTTGGTTTTGATCCCATTAACACCAACAACAGTTGGTGATTTTGAGTTCCAAAATCACCAACTGTTGAATGCCAAGATGATTATTTTTCTTTAAGCCCAAAATAATTTTATAAACTCCATAGAGTCCTTTAGCAATTTCTGCATGACTTTCACATAGTCCCTCTTTAGACCAAACTGGGCATATATTGTTTTTTATTGGAACTTGTACTTTCTGTGTTAGCATCACAGCTAAAAAACTTTGCTATTCATTTAAACTAAATTAAATTTGATACTAAATCTGATCAATGGACCAGTCTTTACTGCGACAGGTCTTCTTTGGCAGGTCGTTTTTGGGCAGCTATATCAGCACCGCATGTTGAGCTAAAAAGATGTCACTAAATACGGTGTGTGACAAATATGTTGGCAACATCTCACACTGAATGTGTTGTATTTAGGTTAGAATTACAAGAAAAGATGAACAAACTATGATTTGTGCAAAACATTCAACTGACTTGTTTCTGAAAGACTTATACCAGTCCTTGCATTTGTCCTTGATGTTTAAGAAAATTCAATGATATCAAACTCCATTGTGCCTGTCATATCATCTCCACTGGCAAAGCACAGTGCCTCAGCAATAAGCATTTCTTTTTAATGTGTAAAAGAGTTTCATAATGTTCTCACAGGCCCCTGGGTACAGACCTAATCAGCCTGGCTCTTGAATTATGCATGACTATAATCTTTAGTCTGATCACTGCAACGTATCACAGACACTTGTTTAAACAAAACTCAGTTATGTTTTTTTGGATTAAGACTCATTTTGGGGTTTTTTTTTTTGTGTGTGTGTGTTTTTAATTGATGTCTTTTTCTTTAAATGTCCTGTTATAGTGCTCCTCAATCCCTAAACACAGTCTTACAGCACTTAAAATAACATGAATTTAGATCATTAAAGGTAGAATGAGTAGGATTTGTCAGTTGTGGTTTGTAAAAACAACATTTAACATGACATGGCATTTGACCCCCCCTTCTGCTCCTCAGCTTAACACCAGAAGTGTATGCCACCTGTTCATGGTTGCCAGAATATCTTGTATACAAGGGAGGCCAGCTTGTTCTGGTGACATCATTTGGAGCCAGTAGTGATTGGGTGGTGGAGGCACAGGTTTGCCTATTCCACCTGCCTGACTCAATTGCGAGCAGCGCTCAGCTGTCAATCATGACACTTCACTTCCTCTTTATAGCATCAAACAACTAATTAAAACAAGCGCACCAGAAAAATGAACACTTGCACATACATCAGACTGATCAAAACTACAAATGTGATATAAGCCATTGTTGGGAAAATTTTATTTGTCATGCCTTTTGAATTTTTAGTTTGATATCCCATATGCTAACATGGAGGGGAGTGATTTATGACCTACAGGCGACTGGAGCTTATCACAAGGGGGGTGATTGAGATTTTTACTTCATTTTTGGTAAGCTCTCATGTCATCCATCTTTGCATACAGTCACTGTCTATACAGTCAGTCTGTATATTTCAAGACAATCCAACTCATTCAGCCTTTAAGAAAACTGTCAGTCTAAAAAGATGAATGGGCTGAAAATAATCTTTCTCTGTGAGTCTTCACATGTTAAGAGCCAGAGGGGTGGCACA